>NW_026991711.1:134122553-134722553 GCF_029215605.1 Mirounga angustirostris | reverse complement strand
ATACAATGTGATAAGGCTAGGAAAAAGAAGGGTATAATTGGAAATGAAGAGATAAATTTTTCTAATTTGTAATAATATGATGGACATACAGGAAAACTGAGATAATCTACAAACTACTGAAACTAATAAGAGCTTAGCAAGCCAATGTTCAAAAATCAACAGTGTTTCCATATCCCAGTAATAGCCAATTAAAAAATATAATAAAAAAGAATCCCATTTATAATAGCAACAGAAAATGTAAGTGTGGTAGCTTGCCTCTAAAAGGGCCTCCAGTACCCCGGCCCTCACCTTCCTGGAATTCCTGTTTAATCAATAGGATACCACAGAAATAACAGTCTGTGATTTCCAAGGTTGGGTCACATAAGATATTGTAGCTTCAGCCTTTCTCTCTTGGATCCCTTAGGACTGGAAGCCAGTCACCCTGTCATGCAGACACTAAAGCAGCAGCCCTAAAGAGAGACTCATGTGGAGAACTGAAGCCTTTTGCCAAGAGCCAGTAAGAAACTGAGGCTTTCTTCCAAGTCATTTTGGAAGCAGATCCTCCAGCGACAGTCAAGCCTTCAAATGACTGCTGTCCTCACTGACATCTTAAATCTCATGAAAGGGCCTGGGCCAGAGCCACACAGCTAAGCTGCTTCTGAATTCCAGGCCCTCAGAAACTGTGAGATAATAAATGTTTATTGTTGTCAGCCACTAAGTTTTGGGGTAATTAGGCAGCAGTAGATAAACAATTTTAACAAAAATTCATAAACAAATTTTTTTTTTAATATTTTATTTATATACTTGAGATAGAGCAAGATCAAGAGAGAGAGAGCACAGAGGAACGGTGAGAGCAGAGAGGCAGAGGGAGAAGCAGGCTCCCCACCGAGCAGGAGCCCGATGCAGGGCTCGATCCCAGGACCCCGGGATCACGACCCGAGCCGAAGGCAGACGCTTAACCGACTGAGCCACCCAGGCGCCCCTCATAAACAAATTTTAAGAAAAGATATGAAAGACTTCTATAGGAAAAATGTTTTATAAACCTTATTGAATGATATAAAAGACAAATTGAATAAACTGAATAAATATAATATCCTTTACTTCTAAAGACAGAAATTCCTTCCAATTTAAACTACATATTTAGAGGCAAAATTCCAGCCTAATTCCTATACAACTCAATGAGCAAATCTTAAATTCATATAGAAGATCGGAAGAGCAAGAATATTCAAGAAAAATCTGAAGACCACCACCAGCTATGTAGAGGGCAATGGAGCATGTCTCCCAGATATCAAAATTTATTATTAAGCTGTTGTCATTAAGATAATGGGGCGCTGGCACAGGGGTACACAAATCAGTGGAACAACAGAAAGCCCACACACAGACTTGGAAACTTGACCTATGGGGTAGGCATAATAAGGCCCACCCTCCTCCCTGCCTCCCCAACCCCACCGCAACAATGTCCACATTTCTACTCCTCAGAATCTGTGAATATGTTAGGTTACATTCTATGGGGGATTTAAGGTTGTAGATTGGATGAAATTTGCTAATCAGCTGACTTGACTTTGGACTAGAGAGATTCTCTTGGTTTATCTGGGTGGGCCCAATGTAATCACAAGACCCCTGAAAAGTAGAAGTGGGAGGCAGAAGAGTCAGTGTCAGAGAGATGGCACTGTGGGAAGGACTTAGTCTGGCTACCGCTAGTTTTGAAGATGGAGGAATGGGGCCATGAGCCAAGGAATGCAGGAACCATCCAGAAGCTAGAAAAAAACAGGAAACAAATACTCCCCTCTGCCAGGAATGGAGCCTAGCCAACACCTTGATTTTAGCCCAGCAGGATCCGTTTTAGACCACTGACCTCAAGAAATGTAAGATATAAATTTGTGTTGTTTTAAGCTACTAAATTGGCAGTAATTTATTATGAGAACAATAGGAAAGGAATATGATCTACCCTACAAATAATTGAGGAAAGGATGTACTATTCAACAAATGCAGCCAGACCAACTGATTATCCATATACAAAGAAAGAAAACTAGATCCCTCTCATGTCACATGTAAAGATAAACCTGAGGTAGAGTGAGTACCTAACATGTAAAAAATAAAATATTAAAATTTAAAAATTTTAATATCTTTATGAGCTTGGAGAGAGATTTCTTAAGGCACAAAAAAAGCACAAGCTATAAAGAAAGAAACCAATAAAATTATGTTAAAATTAAATTCAGTTACTATATATAAATACAGAGGACAGGACACAGACCAGGAGAATATATCTGCAATGCATCTAACTCAGAAAAATTAATACCCACAGTATAGAAATAATTGTGATACATCAATGAAAGAAAGACAACCCTACAGAAAAATGGACAAAGGAACATGTTTTTTAGGCAGTTCATAAAAAGAAATTCTAATGCCCATTAACATAGGAGAAAGGGCTTATCTTTATTACTAGTCAGAGACAAGAAAGTGATACATTGTGTGTTTCTGACAGGAAAAAAAATTTTTTAATCTGAAATCCTAAGGGTTGGTAAAGTTATGGAGAAAAGGAAGGCTCACAGTCTTCTGGTGTGAATACAAATTTGTATTTTAGTTTTGAAAAGCAACTTGGCAATATTCTGAACAGTAGAAGATGCACATTTTGTGTGACCCAGTGATTTATTTCTAGAGAAATAGATAACCCAGGAAACATCTTGTGCTTGTACATAAGGAGACATGCACATTTGTCACAGCGTCATTTGTTTTTTGTTTTTTTAAGATTTTGTTTATTTGCGAGAGAGACACAGAGATAGCGAGAGAGAGACACAGAGATAGCGAGAGAGAGCACAAGTGGGGAGGAGAGGGAGAAGCAGGCTCCACCCTGAGCAGGGAGCCTGATGTGGGGCAGACGCCTAACTGACTGAGCCACCCAGGCGCCCCCATCACAGCATCATTCATAATAGTGAAACTCATGAACAACCTAAATGTCAATGAAAAAGAGAGCTGATATGATGTTGCACTCATAAAATTAATGAAATAGTGGTACATGTATCAACATGGATAAATAATGGAAATATTTAAAAGGAAAAATAAACTTGCTGAGTGATAAATATAGTCTGCATTTATATAAAATTTAAAAACATATACTATTTATGTTTTCATATATGTAAACTTTGGTGGGGCCTAAATAATTGTGTATGGGGGTCTTCTTTAGGAAAAAGAATGTAAAATTATAAATGTAAACTAGGTACAAAATTGAATATTAATTTTGAATAAGAAAAAAATCACAACTATAATTTTTTAAAAGCTGACAAATACCACAAAGGAAATCCAGAAAAACAATGTAACATTATTAACTATTGGACACCTTTTTATAATACCATTCTCTTTGGCTCCAATTTTTTAATACTTTTTTTATAGAAAGCATAAAAAGATACTTCCATCTTTTCTCTAGCATGGCTGGTCAACAGATTTAAGAAAAAAGATAGTTTAGAAAAGATTCTTTAAGCATCACAACTCTGTCACTTCTGTCCTTCTCGCATAGCAGAGTGGCCAACTGACCTCTCTAGGCAGGGCTTCCAGCGCAGCCTAGACCATGATCCTTCAGCCAGAAGCAGATTCTTCCCTCAGGGTTGAATAGGATGAGGTCAGAGCCAGGGGCAGGGCATCTCTGGCTGCTGGGAGTTGTTAGGCTATGGAGGTAGTCCTGGCAGCCCCAGGGTCATGCACTCCAGGCTTGGGTGTTGCTCCAGACTTCCAGCCTCTTTTGGGGGCTGCTTCTGTGACGATGGCCCTGACAACTTCTGGGCCTTGGGAGGAAGCAATGGGAGTGGGTGTCCCTGAGTCTAAGATTCTTTAGTTTCAGGATAAATTGCCTTTTATTGTAGGGGAGGAAAAATTTTCTTCAACCTTCTTAGGGACCCTGGCTGGGTCTGAAAACTAAACTGACAAAGACAGATTAGTGGGGGGAAAGCAAACAAATTTATTTAATATAAATTTTATGAGACACAGAGCCTTCATACAAAAATGAAGAGCTGAAGAAATGGTTAAACCTGACTCTTTTTATGTTAGGTTTGCTGAAGAGTGAAAAGTTGTGGAAAGATGTGGTAGGACAAAGGTGAGCCAAGTGTGGAAAACTGGGGAAACTTAACAAGGGCAAGTTGGATCAGATCCCTCTCTTGTCCCTTCTCTTTGGAGATAGGGATGCTTCTTCCCTCCTGGTAAAGGGAGGGCATCTCTCACACGAGGGTTGTATGACTTGCTTCAGAGAAAGGACAGAAAGTCCTTCCTGCACATGCCATTTCTCAAATTCCTTCAGCTTCACATATTTAGTATGCCAAGGCGCCATATTTTGAGGTAGTGTGCCCTGAACCACATTTAACAAAAAGTTAAAAACATGCTAGGAAATGAAAATTCAGGACAGTGATTACCATAGGGATAAGAGAGGAAAAATGGGACTGGGATAGGGTAATGGAGGATTTCAAAAGTATCTGAACTTTTATTTTTTTTATTTTTATTAAAAAAATTTTTAAGAGGGGAGGAGGGGCAGAGGGAGAGGGAAAGAGACAATCTTAAGCAGGCTCCATGCCCAGCGTGGAGCCCAACATGGGGCTCAATCTCACTACCCCGAGATCATGACCTGAGCCGAAATCAAGAGTTGGACACTTAACTGACTAAACCAGCCAGGTGCCCCAATATTTGAACTTTAAAAAAAACCTTGAATTCAAATAAGATAAGATATTAAGACCTATTATGAGGGTGTTTTTGTACTATTTTTCTTCTTTTCTAGGTGTTTGAAAATGTTTTATTTATATATATATATGTATATGTATACACCCCCCCCCAAAGCACTAACAATTGGGGCTGTAACTGGCAGTGCCCCCACTGTGCTCAAATAACTTGAAAAGGTCTTGTCCAAAAAGAGTATTGTTTATAAATTACAAATCTTTAAATCTGGTGATGCTGATTCTCCAGTTCTTTGCTGGTCATTGTTTCTCCATCTTATTACACAACCAAGAAGTGTATTTTATTGCCTTGATACGAATAGTTGCTTCTACAAACATGCTGAGTAATTACATTCAAACCATAAACTTGTAGTTTGCCCAGGATTTATGGACTAATTAGAATATTTTTCCTTATACTATATAGAATTTCTGTAACAAAGTCATTTTTCTAAGAAAGTGCTAACCTCTTTGGAGCCTACTACTAAAGATCCAAGCCTTCAGTAAGCCGTCTGGGCCTCCTTCAGTAATGCCACCACCAGCGAGGGGGACAGCACAATTCCTGGGGGTAGGGGGGGTCTGTTTACTGAGACCATTACATCTACTCTTTACAGCAAGATTTACAAGTGAACACCGAGAATATTTTAGCAGTTAGTTCAGAGAAATGAGTGCAAATTGTGGATAATACAGTGAATATATTCACAGCTTAGGATATTTAATACATTTTTAACAAAGTATGAATTATGTAAAATGCAAATTTTAGCAGTAATTAAGAGTGTTCACTGTATTTACCTTAGGATGCTTTTGAAATCCTTTAACAGAAAATGTTCACGAAGTTTCCAATACCTTCTCGCAGGGAACTACTTTTGATATTACTTATTTAAAACAAACTACTTCACAGCAGCTCAGGAGAGGGTGAAATTTCAAATGCAGAACAGCTGTTCTGTTTTAAAGTCCAGGCCAGCCTTTAAGATTGTGCTTTAGTAAAATCGATCTAATTAAAATTAATCTGCTTGGTCACCCCTTCTGTCCACCCATGCCTCCTCCCCCAAAAAACCCATTTTAGGTCTCCAGGCATTACAGTCCTAAGAGGGCATCGTGACCTTGTGTGTGTGAGAATCTATTTTCTCTCGGGCTGACAGCTTGGCTGTGTTTTGGGGAGGATGTATACTCCTCCTACTTCTTCCTAATGAACCCTTGATAATACCTCAAACAGGTATTGTTTATACGGCTGTGCTTAGAGAGCATTTGGGCATAATATTAAATTTATGTCAGAAGTATTAGACAGGAAAAACATACATGCGTATGTGCACATGTGCGTGCACACCCACACACATACATGTGCGCGTGCACACCCACACATTTTCACATACCCTGCAGCTGTAGAATTTGCAGTTAGAGCAAAGTCTTTCCTCTTCACATTTAATATTTGGAAATGCTTGAGGTTTAGGGAAAACATTTTCATTAAGCGTTTGATGTTGTGGAGGAGCTCCGGGCAGTGGAAGACTGCTTTGGTTCACATTTCAGGAGCTCCTCAGGACTTGGGAAGAGGAGCTAATGAAATATTTCCCTGTTTAAAGTCACATGCAAGAAAATGAATCTTTTAAAACTTAAGATATTCCATTTTAAAGTGCACAGTAATATTAAACACTACCCAAAAGCCATGACACTCTGAGGGGAATAGACACCTACTACCTCCTTTGAGGAACTCACATACTTGTAATCTTCAACCCAATACCGATAAATGGGGTTGCTGAGTCAGATTACTAGAATTTATTCATGAATCCAGAGACTGAAGACACCTAGCTTTCATGTGTGAGCTAGCAATATTAAAATGAAAATGAAAAGATCTTTAGTCTTCTGATACTAACCAGTTAGGCCATATCTAGTTACCTATCTACCTACATATTGCATCAGCATTTACTGCCTATCAGGATACAGGTGTTATAAGAGGCTCCCCTGGACATACAAACATGAATCAGTCACAGACTTTGCCTTCCAGGAGATTAAAGTTTGAGATAAAAATACTTTTTCAAGGGAGTAATAAATCAGAGATAATGGGTCTACTCTGGATTTTTTTATTACTTTCTAAATAACTAAAATTGTTTTATATGGAATTTTTGCTTCTTGTCCCCACAACTTTGAGTTTTCCTGGTTTGAAGGTCTAGGTACCCAAGAAAGGGATGCTTCCACCAGGGGATGCAACAATGGTCCCACTGAATTAGAAGATAAGACTGCCACTTGGCATTCTGGACTCTTCATGCCACTGAACCATCAGGCAAAGAAAGAGATTACTCTGCAGGATGGGTTGATCCTGATTATCAGGGAATTGGGGCTATGCAATGGGGGCAAAGGGGACTCTGTCTGGAACCCAGGATCTTTTGGGGGTACCTCTCACTACTTCCGGGTCCAATAGTCAAAGTTAATGGCAAACAACAGTAAGTGGAAATATGAAGAACCCCTCAAGATTCAGACCCTTACCAGGTAAAGAATCTCAACAAGGCGAGATCTTGACTGAGAGATCATAGAGTAAGAAATAAGGAAATGATAAGCATCAGCTATATCTTAATGAGCATTTCATTTACAGTAACAAACACTACAGCAGCTAACACATTTTCTTCTTGCTTTTCTTGGTTCCTGTCATCATCACCACAGTGACAGACTTTCATCCTAGCGGTGAGGGTTGATTCCAACAGTTGCAGTTAGTTCCATTTTGCCGTGTCTCATGCTACCAGAAGTAGCCTCACTGTGTTCCCCCAGACACCAGCTGGACACGACCCTACTCAGAGGGCTGCGTTTCAGCTCCATGAGACTCCTCATCCAAGCCTAAGTTCTAACAGTCACAACATCTTCTCTTTGCCTCTCAAGCTTGAGGAGTGGTAGCCGCTTCCTAAAGTTTTTATCTCTGGGATACTACAGTGCCCCCCTTTTGCCTTTTCAGTTCTTTAATGTCGGTTAACAACTAAAGAGTTGTTAAATTCTGTTAAAATAATTGGCGTGGTTCCCGTCTTCTGACTGGACCATGACCGATAATGAACACTGTTGTCTCCTCCAAGTCCATTCCACCCCTGCCATAAGGCCTAGCAGTCATTATTTGGGAGAGATGGAGCCCCCAGATCCAGGGATGGGTCCTAATAGGTCTATGTCAGGGTAACCCCATTCCCTTCCTTACCGTAATTGGTGCATACTACGCAGGCACCAGCCAATCAGTCTATAGCACTCCCCCGGCTACAGGGATTGGTTAAGGGTAGTCCAGTCAGATTCTGGGACATGGAGGCTCTATTGCCACATGAATAGAGTTTTGTTTAGATGTAAAGTCAACAACTGCTGCTAGCCTTTTTGCCATCTTCAGAGGAACCAAACGGAGGATAAAACTAACCTCTGTAGGATGGCAGAGTTAAGGGAATTGCGAAGAACAGAGCCTGAAGTCCTGACCAAGTCATACCTCATGTACTCAGGACATTTCAATTAAGTGAACCAATAAATCTTCTTTATTGTTTCAACTAGTTTGAGTTAGGTTTGCAATTACTGGCCAGCAGAAGCCTTACAATGAAGTCATCTTTAATTAAACATATGTGTGATCATAAAGGACCATGCAGGCTTCTTTAAGTTGCAGTTTTATATACATGCATTAGCTCCTCACAGGGTATATAACCCATATAAGGTGAATATGGTAAAATATTAAAGAGTGGTTAAATCCTTCACCTTTGTTTGACTTCAGCTAGAATTATCCTTTCTAACCTGTCTCCCCTTTATACCCTAAAAATACCATAAACCTTTACCTGAATAGGAAAAGTTTTTCTAAATTTGTTCTTTTGGTCGTAAGGGCATAGAAACCTGTTTGTTTTTTAATTTTTTCATTGGTATTTCTAATATCCGGGGGATATGAATTCAGAACCATTAGAACACATACAAGTCTTAATTAATTACAACCTAGAAGTGACTTAACTTCCATCAGCTTTGCCTTCAGCTCTTTATGTTAGCATATTGATAGGCCAGTAGGAGGAAAAGACCTGAGGACAGTCTATCGTTATTTCCAGCAACCTGAGATCTTGAAATGCTTTCAGGGCCTCTGCCCTCCCTCACTGGTTAAACACTGTGAAAGCCTCAGCCTCTTGCCTTTGACTCTTTAATAAGAAGCAAAGACACATAATAAAAATGGCCTCTCACATTTGCATAGTGTTTGAGTTTTCAAAATATTTCATATAGGTAATTTAATTTGGATACCCAGCTCTCCAGGAAGTGGACAGGGGAGTTACTGCCATTTTGCTGACACCAAGAGCCAGGGCTGTGACTGACTTCTCCTTCTGTCCCCAGCCCAGCCTAGCAAAATGACCTTGATATAATTCTCGGTGATCAGGAAATGTTGGCTAGTGAATGAAAATGAAAGACAAGAGATTTTCAGCTGAGAGTTTTTCCTTAAAACATTCTTGGGATTGTAGAGCGAAGAGCTAGAACTAGGACCAGAACCCAGGACCTTTGGCTTTAGTTTTCTGCCCTTTTTCTAGGTAAGGCTGTAGTCAGAGAGTAGGCCAGCTAGGAGAAGAAGCTCTAAAGACCCGGAAGGGACCTGGGGCAGCAGAGAAGCTCCTGCGGAGAGGGGTTGTCAGGGACCACCTGTCAGACGAAGGCTGACAGTTAACCACCTCACCAAGCCTTCATAAATGGACTCTTCTTTTGACAAAGCTGACTACATGAATGTTACTTCTTCTAGCTACCTTGCTCCACATATGGGGTGCTTTCATAAAGGATTATTAGGACACCAGGCTTCTGGTGTTTTCACATATTAGCCTACAGGATTGGCTGTGGGTATTTTTAAAAAAGGAACCACAAAGGAAAGGGTACACACAAAATAAAAGTGATGAGGAAATTAAAACAAACAAACAAACCCACTGATCCTGACTATATCTAATGGTGCCTAGGGAGAAAGTCAAAAGAGCACTGTGCAGGAAGTCTGGAAGCCTGGGGCCAGCTGAGATTCTCACACTGATTGCCTTGTATCTTGAGCAAGCTGTTAAGTTTTTGGACTCTTCACTTCCTTTTGTAAATTAAAGGGTTGAACCATTCAGAGATCTCTAAAGATCCTTCTAGCCATGAGATTATAGGAGTCAATGGGCACAGTAGAAAAGGGTTTTCTGTTCAAACCTTGCCCCTGCCACTTACCATTTGTTAAATCTGGACAAATTCTTTCTTTTAAAAAATAATGTGGCTTTTTTGTCTGGGCTGCCAACATGCCATGCAGACTGAGGAAGACCAGGAAACTTCAGAACCACGCAAGCCACAGCCACATTGGCAAGTACCGGATGCACCCGGGAGGCCAGAGTAATGCTGGTAGCATGCATCACCACAGGATCACATTGACCCATAGCGCCCAGGTTACTTCGGAAAAGTTGGTATGAGGCATGACCACTTAAACAGGAACCAGAGCTTCTGCCCAACTGTCAGCCTTTATAAACTGTGGACCTTGGTCAGCGAGCAGACACGGGTAAATGCTGCCAAAAACAAGACTGGAACTTGCTCCTAACATTGATGTGGTGTGATTGGGCTACTACAAAGTTTTGGGGAAGGGAAATCTCCCCACACAGCTTGACATGGTGAAGGCCAAATTCTTTAGGAGAAGAGCTGAAGAGAAGATTAAGGGTATGTGTGTGGTGGGGGGGCTGTGTCCTGGTAGCGTGAAGCCACATGGAGAGGTTCATGAAACGCTAACAAGTGCTTAAAAAAAATATAGTGTGTATTCTTTTCTTCCTATTACTAAAGTATTATATACATACTATAGAAAGTGTAGGGGGATGCCTGGGTGCCTGGGTGGCTCAGTTGGTTAAATATCCGACTCTTGATTTCGGCTTAGGTCATGATCTTAGGGTTGTGAGATCCAGCCCGGAGTCAGGCTCTGTGCTGGGCATGGAGCCTGCTTAAAATTCTCTCTCTCTCTCTTCCTCTGCTCCTCCACCCCCTCTAAAAAATAAAAAAAAAGAAAAGAAAAAAAAAAAGAAAATGTGGAACACATAGGTAATAATATTAAGGTAGAAAATAAGGACCTCTTACAACGTTGTTACTCAGCGATAATTGACTATTTTAAGGTATTTCTTTCCATAAGGTAAACTATAATAACCCTTGGGCCAAACCTGCTGTTTTTGTATGACTCATGAGCTAAGAATGGTTTTCACATTTTTAAAAGGTTGAAAAAATTCAAAAGAGTAGTAATATTTTGTGGCACATGAAAATTATGTGAAATTAAAATTTCAGTGTCCCTAAATAAAGTTTTATTGGAACACAGCCATGATTATTTGACTATGTACTGTCTATGTGGCTTTTACCCTACAACAGCACAGCTGAGCAAGAGACCCTATGACCCACAAAGTCTAAAATATTTATTACCTGGTTTTTTTAAGGAAAATATTTGCTGATCTCTGATACAGATAAAATAAATATAAATATGTAGGTGTATCTAAATATACATGAAAAATTACATCATGTATATTCTATTCTATTTTTTTCTTTTAACATTTAAATACAAACACTTGCTGGTAACTAAATATTCTTTGTAAACATGGTTTTAATAGCTCCCTAATATTACATCATGTAAGATGTACTATAATTTAAACACTCTTCTTTTGTTGGAAATTTGGTTTATTAAAATTTTTCACTTACAACTGCCACAACCATCCTTAGGCATAAATATTTGACCATATCTCTGATTATTTCCTAAAATTAGCTTCCTAGAAGTGAGATGACTAGCATAAAGTATACAAACAGTTGTATACATAGTCTAAAAATGTACCAGGGTATACACCCATTACTCTAGGTGAATGAAAGTGCTTATTTCCCTGTACCCTTCTACCCTTCTGAGTAATCATCATTAGAGAGGGGGTGGGAAGAGAGGGAGAGAGGGAGATTAAGATTGAGATCAAAACTGATGTTAGGTCCAGGGTCATTTGCCTCTATAAGCATATTTTCACTTCACTGAAATGGGGGTAAGAGTTCTAGGAGCTAAGTTTTGCTTTGAGGAAAAAATTTGTGAAGGCACTTTGTAAACTGTTAAAGCACAATCACTTTCTCATAATTATTATCATGATTCTATGAAAGCTATATATACGAACCAGCCAGTTGTTCATCCTGAGGGGAAAAACGCAACTCACCATAACTGTCCTTTTTACAAAAGAATCAGGTCTTAACTTTACAAAGAGTATTTCATCCCTGTGTTACATTCTTAAAATTAGATCCATGTGTTTCTTTTAATTAGTATTTGATATAGTATTAATATTCTTATTTATCTTCTGCATGCCATATGGATTAAATTCTCATTACCTTTGATCTTAATACTTTTAAAATATGTAAATCAGCAGACACCGTCTTTAAAGCAGTGTTTGCATCCCTGTCTATTATTGCCTTGGGCAAAAGGAAAATATCTGCATTGCAAAAAATCCCCAAATTGTGTTGAAATCCTGAAAACCATATATTACACTGGTCAATCTCAATTAATTAAATAATGGCCAACTGAAAATGAAGCCAATTAGAATTAAGTATTGCTTAAAACTGACAAAGGTTAATGTGAGCCCACCATGCGTGCATATCATCAAGATGGTCACATTTCAAGAACAAAACTAGTTCAAGGCTTTGTAATTTACTTAACTTCAGCAAATAGAACACAAGAAAGCTTTTCTGTTTAACAAACATATGCATGCTATACTATTAGCTTCCGTGTTCTGCAAGTCTTTTTGTTTGTTTTGCTTCCGTGTTTTGCAAGTTATTTCACTTTCTTGGTCCTTAGTTTCTTCTACCATAAAATGGGGTGATTGGCTGATGAATTCCAAGACATATTCTACTCTAAGCACTAACAAGAAACAATTATAAGGCAGTTACTGAACACATTTTAAAGGAACTTTAAACTTAACTGGGACTATAGTTACTAATTAAGTGAAGAAAAACTGGAGAGGGGAAAGGACAACTATCGTTTTGATGGAAATTAATCTTAAACAGGACCATTTACATATCTACTGACGAGCACACTTAATCATTTAGACTTGTTTTCCCTTTTCTTAAAAAAAATATATTGTGAAAAATATATTGGCATTATCTTCTCACCTCTTAACTTGAAATACTTTTCTAGCTTACGCTAGGACAGTGATTCCCTCCCCTTAGAGCTTATTCAATTAATGATACAAAATACTTTTAGGAGAATTTTGTGTCAATCAAAGGTCTATAACCTGTATGCCACTAAATGCCATAAATTATTCCTGCTTATTTGCAAGATTAATTGCTTTTTGTCAGCTGTTCATTTTACTTTAAAAAATAAACAGGTTCCCAGACTCATAATGGAATTGATAGCCTTCTTGGACCGTGGGAAGGCTTATGTTCTTAAGCCCAGATGTAGCTTTTTCTGGAAGAATGCAATCATGTGTTCATTTCGAATTAATTACCTCAGTTGCTGCTCTATAGTTTCTGTACTTTGACTGACAAGCATCCTACATCCTACTAGTTATTAGATAATGCATTTTCGCAATTCAGGCAAACTTTGCTGGTACAACTTAGTCTATGTACATAAAGTATTTCCTAGAAGCAGTCCAATCTCCAGAACAACAGATACCTTTTACCGAGAGTGGTTCTGCTTTAGAGAGTTTACAATCTAGCTTAGAAAATATAAAGCTTTCACTTTAGCCCTATCCCTGACTAGTAAAACACATAGAGACCAACTGTGCAAGGCACAGCTGGGACATCAAATATGAAAGATCGGAATTTATATGGCAAATTACTAAGGGATAAAAGGGCCAGGAGTATCTAAAGGAAAACTAGACGTGACATGAATTATTTCTCGTAACAGATTGGCCTAGAAAAATGAGAACCAGGCATAGATTTACAACACATATTACATTGTTTGTTTCTTTGGTTAAGCCATATGTTTATAGATATTTATGTTTGTTGAAATTATTTCAAGAAGTGCATCACCCAGGGGCATCTGGGTGGCTCAGTCAGTTAAGCACTGACTCTTGATTTCAGCTCAGGTCATGATCTTAGGGTTTTGGGACTAAGCTCATCATCAGGCTCCCCACTCAGTGGGGAGTCTGCTTCTGTCCTTCTCCCTCTCCTTCTGCCCCTTCCCCTGCTCACACTCATGCGCTCTCTCAAATAAATAAATAAATAAATACATCTTTTTTTTTTTTTTTTTTTTTTTTTTTAAAGCAAGTACATCACCCAGTGGAATATCTGCCATGTTGCACCACAGGTGCATTATGTGTAAGCAGGTGCCAACCTTGGCCGTGAAGGTGGGGCCTATGCTGTTGGTGGGTAGAGGAAATACCAACCTGACCAGCAGTGTTTCATTTCCATACCAAAAGACTGACCCTTGTTTTCACACTTATTTCTCTAGCATCATTTCATCGTAACTGTAGCTACCTTTGAGACTCGGTGCCTTAAAAAACTGTTGAAATGGCACCACCTTTCTATGCTGTATTCAGGAAGAGCACAAGCCAGAAACAAAGGCATTTCATTCCAGACCCCTCCCTCTCCTAGTCCCACTGTACATCAGTCACCAGGCCTTGTATACTCCACTTTTATCCCCACTGTGGGAATCATTCCTTCTATCTCACTGCTTTAATTCACACCTTATCAACTCTTGCCTGGACCACGGTGACTGCCTCTCTGCTAGTCTCATGTCCAGTTTTGCCCCATCCTATCTATTTTCCACATGGTAGTCAGAGGCAATTTTCTAAACAAGCATGTCATTCTCTGCATAATATCTTCAATGGTTCCCCATAACTTTCAGAACAAAGATGGCACTCTTTAGTTCAGCACACACGGCCTTTCCTGATCTAATACCTAACTTACCTTTCCAGCTCATCTCCAACTGTTCCTTAGAGCTCAGTCTCAGCTCCAACACAACACCATCTGCTAGTCCTGTAAGAGCTAGCTTAGGCTCATCTACTTCTGGGTCTTCCCTAACTCCCAAGTCCACGTTAAATGCCCTAACACTGGGCTCCCATTTCTTCTGTGTATAATAATATAATAACAATTATCCCACCTGAGAGCAGGTACAGAATCATATTCATCTTTCTACTTTTATGGCCTGGATCACAGCAGATGACAAATGAACGTATATTCAAGAAAGGAACAAGTATTTTAGTTGTTCTTGCTCAAAAACATCCACCAACATCTCCAATTCCTTCAGAAATTACACTTTGCTAAGTGAAAGCCAGCTAGCTAGTCTGATAAATGAAATCTATCTAAGCGTTATCTATCTTGAGAAACAAGGTGAACAGCAGACTTATAGGAGGTAATTCTAAATCAGTAAGGGAGATGTTACTGGTGAGTCTTTCAGGATGATGGGATAGACATTTATGTCACAAAGACTGCCTTCCAACTATGTTCCCAGCCCCACATTAGGGAACAAGGATAGCAATAGGCTTAAGGTTAAGGCTATGGGAACTTCAAATTCCCGCCTATCATTTACAGATGGGTTGCTGGGTGCTGCTAATTTGTAGAATAAATATTTATACTGATATCTATGTAACAATTGAGAACTTCCTGGAGATCTGCAAAGCCATTAAGAAATATTGCAAATAAAGAATCCAAAAACTAAGCCAGAAAAATATACAAGGGGTTGTCTCTTTAAGGACAAATAATCAGAATGGTCACTTGCTGAATAAGATCAGCACAGCCAGCCATACAATGATTAAGGCAAACCACCCCAAGGTAGGGTTAGGTGTCTGCTAAGAATGGAACGTCCGTGTGTCCAACCCCCCCAAACTTCAAATGTTCAAATCCTAATCCCCAATACGATGATATTTGGGAGATGGACCTTTTGGGAGGTGATTAGGAATGGGATTAGTGCCCTTCAAAAAGAGAGGCAGGAGAGCTCCCTCATGACTTCTGCCATTGAGAACACAGCAGAAGGATCCTTGTTTGTGCACCAGGAAGCAGGCCCCCACCAGACTACATGTGCAGGTACCTTGATCATGGACTTCTCAGCCTCCAGAACTGTGAGAAATAAATGTTTGTTGTTGAAGCCATCCAGCCTGTGGTATTTTTGTCATAACAGCCCAGAGGGACTAAGACATATCTTATGACATTGAGTAGAATAAAATACATTTGCCAGGGAAGACAACAGGGCATGGGGGTCCAGAGCCCAGGCTTGGCAATGAGAAAAGTCTGTGTGGAATCTTGGCTCTGACACTTTCTGGCTGCATGGTGTGGAAAAGGCACCTAACCTTTAGAAGCAGGAGTTTCCTCATCTGTGAAATTGGGGCATTCTGTTCTTTTGTTCACAAGGATCTAATATAAAAAGGATTAATTTTATCTCTAGTAAAATGTGTTTTTCTAGCATAAGAGAAGAAGCTAAGTAAAAAGATAAACCAACTCAACTCCAACCCTTCAAACCGATAGATACATTTCCTTTCAACACCACAGCTCCTGTTACAGCAGCTGGGAGAAGTTCGTTCTCTCTCTTTTTGTCTTCAGCTGAGATTGTGTATGAGATCTAAATCTGATTCCCAAACATTTGAAACAATAATTGTGGCAGCTCAGTAGATTAATTTTGGATCTTCCCTCATAATCACACCAGTGTCTGAGTCTCTTTAAACCTTTCCCAAGTTAGTTAAATTAGGTTTAGGTGGATGAAGCATTTACTAAATACTCTCATGTTCAAATAATCCACATTACCTTATAATGAAGACATTGTTAAAAGAACCAGATCCTGCAGGGGGGAAAAAAAAGCCTGGCAAAGTCACCTGAATTCTAGGAAATAAAAGCAAAACATTTCCACAACTCTCAGTTTTCTATGGATTACAGTTCAAAACTTAAATCTTGAGAAGATATTTCAGCTTGGTTTTACAGAGTCTCTCTCTCTCTTTCCTAAGGTCCCAGGAAGGAAATGACTCTTCCGCTGTTGGGTTAACACACAATTCAAGTGCAGCTTCATGGATTCTATTGCAAAATCCTTCAGAGGCTGTTGATGTAAGGGGGTATCTTATTACAGAATCGTTTTAACCTAAGATACCACATTGGTGTGAAGAGAAAAACATATTATTTGAATATTGCTGGAAGTTGCATTTTTTTTTCCTGGGGAAATGCAAAAGTGAGACACTGACTTTAGTTCACTTTTAGAAAGATGGGTGAAGAGCCATCAGGAAAAGCTGAATACGGACAAAAAGAAAGATACAGACAAGAGGAAACAAAGCTAGCACGCCAGCGTCCCCTGCAATAATATTCAGGCCCCAAGTCATGCGAAAGTGTAGGCATAATGATTAACAGACAAAAAAAGTGACATTCACAATTTTATGAATTTCTAGTATTTTAAGATTTTGTTTCTCTTTTTTTTTTTTTCTGTTTTCCCATTTGTCCTCCCCAAGGTTGAAAGGGAAAAAATGGAAGACTGGATGTCTAAAAATATCTTTGGATATTAAACACCAACTTATTTAATAGGACACATATGTCACTGAATTCATTTTTGTAGACCTTGTCCCTGGACATCCAACCTTTCAAAGAAATAGTTGGCTTCCATGGCCGGATTCCTGCTATAGCAACTGCACTCTGGAATCTAAAAATCTAAATATTTAAATCCATGATCCATGGACTTTCACGGCCTCCTTTTATGCCTTAACCCTAATATTCCAAGATCCAGCTGAAACCACTGTTGAAAGTCTCTGTAATTTCACAAATGAAGATATCTTAGGGGACAAAAGCCTGCACATCTCTGTAAATGTGGTGAGGCAAACTACAGAAGACAAACCTGGGAGCTGGACATTTCAAAGAGCTATGGTTCTCATCTCTTTTTTTTTTTTGAGCAAAAGAAGATCCAAACAAAGTCACACAACAGCTAAACCAATGCCATCTGTGTGGAAACCATATTTTAAACACAAACAAAATCAAACGCTCCATATGCCTTCACTCCTGAACATTTGCTAGAACATTTCTGAGTAGTTATTGTTAGAAAGTCAGCATGGTCAGTGAAACAAAAGCAAAAATGAACTTTTGGGACTTCAAGATAAAAAGCTTCTGCACGGCAAAGGAAACAGTCAACAAAACAAAGAGGCAACCCACAGAATGGGAGAAGATATTTGCAAATGACACTACAGATAAAGGGCTGGTATCCAAAATCTATAAAAGAACTTCTCAAACTCAACACCCAAAAAACAAATAATCAAGTCAAAAAGTGGGCAGAAGATATGAAAAGACACTTCTCTGAAGAAGACATACAAATGGCTAACAGACACATGAAAAAATGTTCATCATTAGCCATCAGGGAAATCCAAATCAAAACCACATTGAGATACCACCTTACACCAGTTAGAATGGAAAAAATGGACAGGGAAAGAAACAACAAATGTTGGAGAGGTTGTGGAGAAAGGGGAACCCTCTTACACTGTTGGTGGGAATGCAAGTCGGTACAGCCACTTTGGAAAACAGTGTGGAGGTGCCTCAAAAATTTAAAAATAGAGCTACCCTATGACCCAGCAATTGCACTCCTGGGTATTTACCCCAAAGACACAGATGAAGTGAAAAGAAGGGCCATATGCACCCCAATGTTCATAGCAGCAATGTCCACAATAGCCAAACTGTGGAAAGAGCTGAGATGCCCTTCAACAGATGAATGGATAAAGAAGATGTGGTCCATATAGACAATGGAATATTACTCAGCCATCAGAAAAGATGAATACCCAACTTTTACATCAACATGGATGGGACTGGAGGAGATTATGCTAAGTGAAATAAGTCAAGCAGAGAAAGTCAATTATCATATGGTTTCACTTATTTGTGGAACATAAGGAATAGCATGGAGGACATTAGGAGAAGAAAGGGAAAAATGCGGGGGGAATTGGAGGGAGAGATGAACCATGAGAGACTATGGACTCTGAGAGACAAACAGGGTTCTAGAGGGGAGGGGGGAGGGGGGATTTGTTAGCCCGGTGATGGGTATTAAGGAGGGCACGTACTGCATGGAGCACTGGGTGTTATATGAAAACAATGGATCGTGGATCACATCAAAAACCAATGATGTATTGTATGGTGACTAACATAACACAATAAAATTTAAAAAAAAACAAAAAAGAAAAGAAAGTCAGCATGGTCAAGCAAAGGAAGCAGAAAAGCCCTCCGGGAAGTCCTTGGCTTTCCTGCACTGGCCTTCTCTCACACTCTGCTCTGTTATCACCGCGCACCTTGTGCATTCTATCTAGGGACGCTACTCTACACTCTTTCTGCCTTTGTGTATTTACTCCCAAAATAATTTAACAGGCTCCTTCTTTTAGAATTCAGGGATTTTGCAAAGCATATTTGTAATGCAGGTTTTTTAGCCTTTGCCATGTAATGACCACACAGCAAGTTAGACCATTTGTATGGCACAGCCAGGCAGACAGAGGCGCTCCGATGGCCCAGTCCTGACTGCTGCAGCATCTTGGTAGGCCATCATTTACCCACTGCCCAGCAGAGCGCCAGAGGGCCTCACTTAAAGATCTGCGGTAAAATGTATTTGTTTCCAGGAAATGTTAATACTATTACTTCTTTAAAAAATTGCTAAATGGAATATGAAATAAGCACATAAAAATGTATGCGACTCTTCATCCCACTCCTAAATCTCATCAAGTTTTTTACAACTTGGCTGTGTGAAGACTACTTAAGACCCTATTTCCAAACACTTGCAGTTGTTTCTGTACCCTGTAAGAAACAATAAAAGGTGGCTTTTCTACAGTGACATTCTGTTTGTGACTCTGGCTGTGTGTAATTTTTTTCATCGAACTTTCTGCCTGGAGACCTCTCAGCATTGAGAGTGGAGCCATTTAGCAGATCATTCCTTTGCAACCTCAGCCAAAGGCCAAACAAAACAGCTTATGCTGATCAGAAGCAAAGCTCAGTGACTTGTTCTTTGCTGCTCCAGTCGCTGTTAACTTAAACATTTTATTATTTGACTTTTTATGTACACAAAGAAAAATCATACTTTCAGGTCCAAAGAGAGCTTCAAACATTTCTGTAAGTCCTCTTCTTTGAATCTCCCATATTTTGCACTAGAATCACTTAAGATCCACTGGTAAGGGGGGAAAAGTTACATTTTCAGTTGAGAAACTTAAACTCACAAAGATCTTATTGAAATTCTTATTGATTTCATGAACAATCATCTAGCTATGATTTTGGTATTAGAATGACAGTTTCAGTAGAATATATTATTATAATTATCATAGAGGCTGCTTTTAGGCTACAGGCTTGAGCAATGGAAACCTGAGTAAGGTAAAAGGGCCCACAGTGACCACCGGGCTGAATGCAAACAGGTCCTTTAGGTGATCCACCTCAAAATATCCATAAGCCCTAGGTGACCAACGGGCCACTATACAACCAGACACAGGCACCAAAAAAGGAAAATTCCATACATTTCCATACCTCCTCACTTCCCCCTTAACTATAGCCCCACCACTGCCTCCTGGCAGTCGGTCTCTCCTTTGGTGTCCTGACCGCTGCACCCTTGCATTGTAGTCAATAAACTTCTAGCTCCTTTGTTCGGCCTCTAGTGAATTCCATCATTGCCTGTGCCCCTGGCCTCCACCTGATTGGTCGCCCTACACTTATTACTACAAATATAGTATTATTATAGCCTGATAATCAGATTTATGTAACTAAACATCAAGCTTGTAACTAAAATCAGTCCCTCTCCTTCCTCTGTTGCATCATTTCATTTTTGCTCTTAGGAAACAGACTCCGGAACGACAAGAAGACATCCCTTCATGACAATACATGCAAGAGATAGAGTTCAAATTGTTTTAACTGAAGGTTGCTTACAAAAAGTGTATGACCTGTTTCCCACATGCCATGGGCTAGGTGTCTCATTTAAAACTGTCAATATCAAAGGTTAGATGGTTGACAAACACCCCAGTTTAAGTCCTGAGGCTCTGAGTCTGTGACTCATGTACAGAATGCTGCCATTCTTCAGCTGGGTTACTGCCCTGCTCCCAAACCTGGACTCAATCATGCCTAGATATGAGGAACTCATGCACGCTACTAATCTTACTGCCTTCCAGGAGGCACCAGTAAGACAGCAGGACACTAATCAGAAACATTTGAACTTCAGAATTATTCAGAGAAGATTTACTTACTGAGAGTGAGACCCTTTTCAAAATGCCAAACCCATTCACACTTGGTGCAAAATTTTTTAAAAATTGAGCTTTTTTTCACTACCATGATCTAATAACTCCATTGATTTCAATATTTTAGTAAGTTTAGTGCAGATAATGGTAATAAATTAGTGAAAAATGCTGTCAAAGAAATAGAATTTTTCTTACTGGCCACTCATAAATCCCTCCATAAGATGGATAATAACATTTAGTTATAAGTAGAGCTTCAAAAAGTTCAAGTGACAAAATTCTAGCTGTAATGTATATTTAAAATGAGACTAAAATGTAAGTTTTATTTTAACATTATTGCTTATACAATTCACATGGCAGAAATTCTCAGGTGTTACAGTCCACAAAATAATGCCATAGCCATATTTTAAAACTCATTTTTTGGGGGTGCCTGGGGGCCTCAGTCAGTTAGGAATCTGCCTCTTGATTTCAGCTCGGGTCATGATCTCAGGGTCATGAGACTGAGCCCCATGTCAGGCCCTAGGCTGGGCGCGGAGCCTGCTTAAGATTCTTCCTTCCCTCTCCCTCTGCCCTGCCCCACCACCCCCACTCACACGTATGTGCTCTCAAAAAAAAAGACTAAATAAATATATAAAACTCATTTTTTTTTCCTCAGTTACCATGTTATGTACCTAAACGGCATTTTCTATCCAGAGTCTTTCTAACTGAAAAACATTACTTTATCCTTCCCTTTGTAAGGGAGTTAAGAATAAGTCTCTTAACCTTCTATTTTAGATGCTTTCTTACATTAAGTGATTTGAACACATTCTGTTGGGAATTACTAAGAAAATAAACACTGAAACTTGCAGAAGTTTCTAATTCAACATATTTTCATCATTAAAATCCAAGCATATTTTAATGTGCTGATATAAAGACCAATTTTTCAAGTTGTCTTCACCGATTACTATAGCCAAATTCTTTTGCAACAAAGGTTTGGGGATTTTTCAGGTGTGTTGTAGGAAAAATATTTGAGCAGAGCAGAGAAGACATTAAAGCAAGCTACACCCTCCTTTTAGTTGGTCCTGAACCATCTCTCCAGACCATGCTAATTTATCTAACATGATTATGCTTACCAATCAGATGATCCAGTTTGGCTTCCTCTCATCCAAAGCACTGGATACAGCGAAATATAAACCACAGAGCAACCTGATTCAGTCTACCTTGCCCCCTATAGACTTTTCCAAGGCCCACTACTAATCTCTTTCTCCAGTCTTATTTGGAGACTGCATTCATTTTCATAATAAATTTGACTGTATTAAAAAAAAAAACACACAAAAAGAAAGAAATCCCATTTCTTAAAGTCTCCCACTGTTCTAGACAGATGGCTGTGCCCCATCTCCTAAGCTCTAGTCCCATGGTTACCACTGTTGACCAGAAATATTTACAATATGCAACTAAAGTGCAAGATCCAAGATGCTTTTTGAAACAAAACTAATTTCCTCCAAAGAGACTACCCATCTGAATTAATTTATCACTTGATAAACATTTATTAAGTACCTATTATGTGCTAGATACCATGTCCCATGTCAAGCACATCCTTGTTTCTCGGCTCGTTTACCATCATTCTGAGTGAGAATTAACATCATTGAGTTGTGTTTATACATCAACACATCAGTCACAGAATAGAATGCACAGCTTCCGATATTCTTATCCAATCATGTATAGAGGATAAGATTATAGAGCAGGTATAGCTGGGACAAGAGATAAATGAGCAGACAGCCCTCTGAAGAGGTTGTTATCCTGACACAAACAATGCTATGAATACTTGTTTCCTTGTATTCCTGACAGCCTATGCATCATCTTTTTTCTTCTAGTCTAACCTGTTTGATAGGCAAAAAATAAATTTTCATTTCTCATATTAAATTTTAAGGTTGAAAATTTTTGCATATACTCATAAGTCATTTACATTTTCTCCTTTTACGAACTGCCTTTTAAGTTGTTTGTCAATTTCTTTCTAAAGGAGTGTTTCGGGGAGCCTGGCTGGCTCAGTTGGTGGAGCATGTGACTCTTGATCTTGGGGTTGTGAGTTCAACCCCCACATTGGGTGTAGAGATTACTTAAAAATAAAATCTTTTTAAAACTTTCTCTTATTTTTAAAGATTTTATTTATTTATTTGAGAGAGAGAGAGTGAGAGGGAGAGAGCATGAGTAGGGGGGAGAGGGAGAAGCAGGCTCCTCGCTGAGCAGGGAGCCCAAAGCAGGGCTCCATCCCAGGGCCCCAGGATCATGATCTGAGCTGAAGGCAGACACTTAACCAACTGAACCAAGTCCCCCAAAAATAAAATCTTAAAAAAAAAAGGAGTGTTTGTTTATTTCTAAAGTTTGAGGTGGTGACAGGCAGCAATGGAGTGGAAAGCCTAAGTCCTACTAGGATGGAGGCTCCAGCCATTCCAATCGGATATTAAAAGAAAGGGAGATATATAGAGGATTCGAATACTCAGGCAAAACCACAGCAGAACCTTAGGCTATTATGACAATAAAACCAATTTATGTATACTATCTTACATGCTTTATAAATGTAGTTTTTAATCATCATATATTATTCTACAATAGAGCTGTATCAAATTTACTTAATTGTTCTCCTTTTTCTGGATGTTTTAGAAGGGCAAATTATTGGCATAAAGCATTTGAATAATTTTTTAAAGGCTCTCAATATACACGGCAAAATATTTTTGCACAAAAACTGTTCCTTTATACTTCCACCAGCATTCTAATAAGATGTGTCTTTTCCATTTCTCCTCCTTCTAGAC
Source organism: Mirounga angustirostris (assembly GCF_029215605.1). Lineage (NCBI taxonomy): Eukaryota > Metazoa > Chordata > Mammalia > Carnivora > Phocidae > Mirounga > Mirounga angustirostris. Next base: position 134,699,027 of record NW_026991711.1, on the reverse strand, counting down.
TCTACCAGAAATAGCTTCATTTTGTTTGCACAAACTTTCTCCACAAGACACTTGAATATGTGCTTTGGAATTTTACAGCCATCTCTTGTAAGTGGCCTTTTTCTTGCCCGCAGGCCTTGACATTCCATGAAGGAGCTGAGGCTAACTCTCATCATTCAGGAGGGAATACCTGATTCATAGGACTTGAGAATTCCCAAGTTCAGAAACAAGCATGAAACAATGTCCTGGGCATATGTGCCTCAGATGATTAAAGGATACTCTGGTTTCTCTTCAGATTGTATAAATCTTTCGCCTTTTAAATTCTACCTAGGATAATTACTACTAATTGTCTATTCAACTTTCATTCTTTCCTATTTCTTTTGCAACAGAACCCTTATATCATATGGGGCACAATGTGATCAACTATGTTTTCCAGCTTCTGTTGTAGATAAAGGAGGCCCATGAGATGTAAACAGAAGTCACTGGGTAGGGCTTCTAGGAAAATCCTTTTTGCCCTTTTGCAAAGAAAGTAGCCATGATGATTGGATCTCTAACAGTCTTCTTGGGATCATGAAAGAAAAGGCAGGGGAGTTGCAGAGGCTTGGCCTCGCCTAACATTCTTGATCTTCTGAACCAATGCCAGAAACTGCCTACCCTCCCTGGACTTCTGGTGACATAAAGAAAGTAAACATTTGTCTATCGAAGTCACTGTATTTCAGTGTCTGTTTATTAAAGCAGAGAACAACTCCTAACTGATGCACTATTTAAAAAAAATCTTCCAGATAAGTATTTTTCATTTCTATGGGAGATGGTGTGAACTTTATATTAGGAATTAAAGTTATATTGGGTCCTTTTTTTTTTTTTTGAGGGGGATGCCGAGTCACAGATGGAGAGAGAGAATCTTAAGCAGGCTCCGCATCCAGCACGTGGAGCCCGATGCAGGGCCCGATCTCACAACCCTGAGATCATGACCTAAGCCCAAATCAGGAGTTGGACGCTTAACCGACTGAGCCACCCAGGCACCTCTATATTGGGTCCTTTTAAGTGATGTAGCATTCCGTCCTTACAGATCCATTTTCCATCCATTTCCACCATCTTCTCTGCCCCAGAAGCTGATCTGTATGGACTACTCTGGCTTCCCAGTGATTTGGCCACTAGAGAGCCCTAGCAAGAAATCAGAGGGAAGGAAGAGAGTGAGGAAAGAAAGAAAATATTCTCTTATTTCCCAGCTCCCTCTCTCTGGTGTTGTCTTGTGTTGAATATGTCCTTTGCTGAAAGTCATCTCTCTTCTCAAGGCCCCCTCCTCACGTGGCCCTCTCCTCTGGGTTCCAGATGCCACACCCTTTCTTTGCCCCTTTAGGTATGTATGTGTGGTAACAGCTCTACTCCTGCCCATAACCTCTTAGTTTAATCTCTTTAATTAAACAACACCCAATTTATCCTAATTTGTTCTGTCCCATACATTCCTTGTTTTATACACACATGCACACGCACACACACATATATTCTAGGATTTAAGGAAAGGCCATAGGCCCATACCTGCCAGCCTCCATGTCAAAGTAAAGAGCATCAACTGTAATAACAGGATGGGCAGGAAAACACTTTCAAGGGGTGAGGAGACTTAAGGGAAGTTTGTAAAATGTTCAAGTGGGGATCACAATCAAATCCTGAAAAACACTTCTTAAATTTAGCAGAGACTGCAATCATTTTACTGGTGGTGGGGAAGATGATAAATACCTGTCAATGCGCAGAACTTCATTTTTCACCCCTGGCATCTTCTCATTAAAGAATCCTGTAACTTTAGGGAATTCAGGCATGACTTGGTTCAACCTACTCATCTTTCTGTGAGGGCTAATTTACTGCCTAAAACCAAATCCAAATGCCTTATCTCTAGACATTCAGTCAGGCTTGTTGTTATTTGGAGGTTATGAGTTTTGTGGGTTTTTCCCCCTGTATTCTGATTCTTCTCTAAAGTCTACATAGTTATAATACAGCCTTTAATAAAAGAAAAATTAAAGACCATTTTAAATCTCCAAAACACAACATATGAGATTCTGGGGACCATTATTGTTCTTATTAAAATTAATAGCCTAAGAAGTCCTAGGGTAGCATCTAAGTTCAGGTTGATATTAATGAGAATCAGGAAAAAACTGCTTTCAAGGAGAGCAACAATACAACTCTATGTTGCGCATAAGTTATCTGAGCATTTAAAAGTGGCTCAGAAGACATTAACCCCGCTTTGCAGGGAGTTCAAAGTAAAGTGTTAAATGATTTTATCTCAATTTTTATTTCCAACTTTCATTCTAGAATTTTCTTAAGAATCCTCCTTCTTAGGGGTGCCTGGGTGGCTCAGTCAGTTAAGCATCTGCCTTGGGCTCAGGTCATGATCCCAGGGTCCTGGGATTGAGTCCTGCATTGAGCACTGCATCAGGTTACCAGCTCAGTGGGGAGCCTGCTTCTCCCTCTCCCTCTGCCCCTCCCCCTATTGTGCTTTCTCGTTCTCTCTCAAAAGTTCTCTCTCAAATAAATAAATGAAATCTAAAAAAAAATCCTCCTTCTCTATTAAATATGAAAAACTGAGCAATAGATAAGCAATATTTTTTTGATAAAAAAGGGCTAAGATGATGGAGAAATAAACACAAGACTCAATGTTTTAGTCTTTTCAAGAATTTGGAGGTTTTTAATTTTTTAAAAGGGATGAAATTTTTTCTTTATTAATGAAGAAGGAAAAGACTATAGTAACCTGCCTTGGCATTTCTGAGAAGCCATAGCCCTATCCTTTCTAGATGCACCTGCATCTTCTAGTCTAGACCCAAGGCCTTAGATTCTGGCACAAAACTTTCCTGAATGAAGCCATGGCTTTTAAGGGTCATTTGATGAATTATAGAGCCAAAGAACTCAAATAGAAGTCTGAGAAAGCTATAGAAATCTACAAATATTTGAAGAACTACCATATATTAAAAGAAGTAGTCTTTTTTTTTTGTTCAGTTATTGGGAAGAAAAAAGAAACCCCTCTATTAAGGTTTCTAACCATGAAATTGATAGTCTTGAAAATTAGCCAATTCCTCTCACTAGTATAGAGATTCTTAACCAGGGATGAAGACACTGATAGAACATGAAGGTGTTCAAAGAGTCCTTGAAATTATATACAACATATTTCTAGGGTCAGAGAACATGGATTCCATTAGCTTCTCCAAGAGGCTCATGATGTAAGAAGGTCTGCAAAAAACTATGAAACCATCCTGGCTGACCATTTGTCAGAAGTGCTGAAGAGACAATAATCACTCTAAGGTCAATGTTTATAATTTGCTGGTTACAGATCATTAAGCAAAGCCTTTACGCAGTGTGTGTTCCAACCTCTAATCACTCAGCAGTTATTTACAGGTGTCCCTTATGCTCATTTGGGTTGATGTCCTCAGAGGGATAGGTTAAAGGGAGCATCTATTCTAACTCCCCAAGGGGAGAGACAACGGGATGTACTTTTTTCCAGTGCCTCCCCACAGTGTTAAATAGAAACTGTGACATGAAGTGGGGGTTCCATTAATGGACGGATTAAGAGGATGTAGTCTAGAGCAAGGCATGACCACCCCAAAAGAGATGAGAAGAGCTCTGGTCCCCAGGTGGCAACCCAAGTTGAAAATCAGAAGGCAGAGTACAAGTGTGATGCTGTGAGCTGAACTACCCTGAGCATGGGTAAATAGAACAGTGAAGGACAAATGGAATGGACACTTTGTAATTTGATCCTTGGAGATTTGGAGTGGATCCTTGGATGTTCTGTCCCCCACCCACACCCCAAACATTCAGGACCTTGTGTAATGAGTTAGCATATGAAGTGTCCTTTGGAGGACAAATCAGTTAAGAACAGAAACAAGTCTAGAGCTCTTTGCACTTATCTGATTTCTGCATAAATGCAGAGTTTGACATTTAAAGTTGGTGTGTGCCCATTGGGAGAGCCCAGCCATTGTGTCCAGGCATAAAAACTTCTCCTTTGAAATTAGGATAGTATGTAAACTCATCCCTTAAGACCTTTGTAGATCTCTTGCATTTGTTTCTTGGACCTGTTTGAATTTGTTCTTTTAAATAGGCTGCTTAGAGAAAATACTTGGCACCGATTTAATGAAAAGGGATATCATTAATTTCTTCCTTTAAAAAGGAAGGGTCCCTTTGGGAACACTGAGTCTTCATGTATATGTCAGACAAACCCAGCCTAATGTCTAGGTAGACTGGCTGTTCTAATTGCTCACTGCTAAGCAGCTGAATAGACCCTTTTGGATAGTGAAGAAAGGAAATGGAGATCTGAGTTGGTGGGAGGGGTATAGTCCTTATACCACTTAGGTGGATTAATGAAACAGAACTCCTCCCATTACACAAATTGCCAGACCCAGAAAATACCAACAAATTAGTCCCACTCTTCTTAAATGCAGTAAAGGTTCAAGGTGATAAACTCTTGAGACTTGTGGTGACATCAAGGAAAAACCAAAACCGGTTTATAGAAATCTTAGCATACTCCGTAAGCCTTGACAATTTGAAAGGAAAGGAGTTGTTAACTTGGAAATTGCTACTTTCAGAAGTGATTCTCATTTGAGGGGTAAGAAATCACAGCAGCAGCTAAATGTTTATTAAGTGCTTACCTTGTGCCAGGCTCTATTCTCATGAGTTAAACTGATAATCTGGAGTCTTATTTTTTTTGTTGTTGTTGTTTTAGATTTTTATATATTTGAGAGAGAGAGAGAGAATACAAACAGGGGGAGCAGCAGGCAGAGGGGAGAGGGAGAAGCAGGCTCCCCACTGAGCAAGGAGCCTGAAACGGGGCTCCATCCCAGGACCCTGGGATCATAACCTGAGCTGAAGGCAGACGCTTAACGGACTGAGCCACCCAGGTGCCCCTGGAGTCTTATTTTTGAGGGACAAGTCCTGACTTGGAGTTCCCTCAAAGTTGCCAGAGCATCACACACATATAAACACACACACATACACACACACACGTGCACAAATTCTTAGGAATGTGGATCAGAGACCAAGGAAGTTCAGGCTAATCAAAGGGTTAAATACCAGCAAAGTCCTGGAAAGACAGGCAAAATATAGGACCGGAAAGGTTTGGGGTTGGTGGTGGGCATTGCTCAGAAAAGTCTAGTTTAGGATAGAATGCAGACTTGAAGCAGGGGAAGAGAAAGTCACTGTGAATTGTTCTTGCTTGGAAGTAAATTGTGGACTCATTTAATATCAGTTGTTTATCTTGAATTTCTCCTTCCTGTCATTACCCCAACTTCATCTTTATAGTTCAAAAAGATATATCTATTCTTTTAAAAAAATAACAAGTAATTTTAATGTAAATCTGACAGCAGTCCAAGCTAAACAGACACCTAAACCTAATGCCAATAGTCCCCGAGGCATGGTTTTATGTCCCTTATTTTGCCTGCTTGCCTCTGAACCTAACCAGGATAGAGCCAATGAAATCGTATACCCTGACCAATACACAAACAATCAAATACTTGGGCATAAAGAAACAGACTTCACAGTCTACTGCTGCCCATAGAGCTAACTGTTCAACCCCTTGAGCTTTCTATTTTCCCCTGTTCCTTTGTAGAACAAAGAGGAAAATACATGTGAGAAGCTAAAATGGTTGTCCAAAGAACCATCAAGAATAGTCTCGGCCATGAGAGTGGTCCAGAGGCACCATTTCCTTGATTTCTCCCTAGAACCCAGCTCTGTATTGACCAACTGGGACTCAGTTTCCTCATCTGTAAAATAAGAGGGTTGAGGAGAAATATTTCAAAGGCTTCTATAATTCCAGATCCAGATAAGTCAGGCCATAGAAACTTGGTAGAGAACTTACCCAAAGAAAAATGAAATATTCCCATGAATAAGAAAGAGAACCCCACGCAGGAGCAAACTTCTGTTGAATGCTTACTATATGCCAAGTACTGTGTGAAGCACTGTACATGCATATCCCATGTTATAGGTATTTTTATTATTCCTATTTTACAGATGACAAGAAAGAGGCACAGAGAGGTTAAGTAACGTGCCCAAAGTCTGCTTTGACTCCAAAGCCTGCTGTGCTATATGCTGAGAGTGTGGGACCACCATCCGTGGACATCTTTTTTATAAGAGCTCTAAACTGGAAGCAACCCATATACCCAGTGACAGAAGACTGGATTCATAAAGTAGGATACTCTACAGCAATGAAAATAAACAAGTTAATCTTAAAAAATGTAATGTTAAGAAAAAAAAAGAAGAAAAAGCTAAAAACCAAAGAATACATGCTGTGTGATTCTAGTTACGCAAAGTTTTAAAACAGGCAAAATGGAACTATGATATTTAGGATGCATACTTAGGAAGAAAACCAGAGTCATTATCAGGAAAGGGTGTGCAGAACATTTCTGAGGTGTGGGCAAGTTCTTTTTGAGATCTCAGTTGTAGTTATGTGTGGGCTTCCTTTATAATAATTCCTTATGCTGTCCATCTCTGTTTTAAGTGGTTTTTTTTCTTTTTTTTTTTTAAAGATTTTATTTATTTATTTGACAGAGAAAGACACAGCGAGAGAGGGAACACAAACGGGGAGTGGGAGAGGGAGAAGCAGACTCCCTGCCGAGCAGGGAGCCCGATGCGGGACTCGATCCCGGGACTCCAGGATCATGACCTGAGCCGAAGGCAGTCGCTTAACCAACTGAGCCACCCAGGCGCCCTAAATGGTTTTTTTTTCTGTAGGCATGTTACATTTCAGAATTTAAAAAAATATAAAAACAAGAACAACCAAAATCTCCTCTCTCTACCATGTGAGCTTTTCCTGGTGTGGAAAGGGAACAGAGGGCTGGAACACCTTTCTCCCCTCTTTGCCTGGCTGATTCTTGGTCCTCCCCCCTCCCCCACTTTGGTTTAAGCCTATCTGGCCCTTCTCCACTCCTCTGAGACCCAGTATCCTTGTTGGAGCTCAGATCCAGTGCTCACTCTTATTAACACCTCAGTCAAAGGAGACTGGATTTTGGAGTTACTTGTCCATTTCCCTCTTGGAATGTAAACTTCACATGGACAAGCCTGGATCCTAAAGAAGGAAAGATGTCTCAGGCCAGTGGAAGCCTAAAAGAGGAGGGATTCAGAGTACCAGAGACTACCCATACGCGAGGGCGTATGAGAGGCCTCGAAGTCTTGTGTGTGGCATTCCATAATGGCATCAGATGCAGGCCAAAGGCCTAGCAGCCTTCCCTCCATATAGGGCTTGGTTTCACCTTAAGAGGTGAATGGACAAATAATCCACACAATGGATAAACATCCACACAAGAGTATTTTCAGCAATAAAAAGAAATGGACTATCAAGCCCTGCAAGACGTGGAAGAGCTCAAATGCATACTGCTAACTGAAAGAAGGCAATTGGAAGAAGCTGTGCACTGTATTATTCCAAGTATATTTCCATTTGGAAAAGGGACATTTTGTAAACATTAAAAGAACAAAACCAACCAAACAAAAAACAACAACTCCCACCCTCACCTCCCAAATAGAGGTTGCTACGAGTTTAGGGTGGGGGGGAGGGAGGGAGAAATAGGTAGAGCCACAAGGGATTTTTAGGCAAGTGAAACTACTCTGTATGATACTGCAGTGGTGGATACATGTCGATACATTTGTCAAAACTCAGATTGTGCAACACAAAGAGTAAACCCTAATATGAATTCTGGACTTTAGTTAATAACATAACAATATTGGCTCATCATTGTAACAACTGAGCCACAATAATGCAAGATGTTAATAATAGGGGAAACTTGGGGGGAGGGGAAGACATAAGAGGGTATGTGAGAATTCCTCACTTTGTTCAATTTTCTGAAAATCACAAACTACTAAAAAAAAATTATATGAATTCAAAAAAAAAATGTATTACTCCTAATCTTGAAAACCAAGCAAAAGTAAAAAGAAAAACCACTCCACTCCTCACTCCTACCACTATACAACTGTATGTTTAATTTTAAAGTTGAAAAGAATCCTTTAAAATAAAACAAACGAGGCAGCCAAGGTTAACAGGGTAGTCTATAGAGTATGTGCTGTTCCAAATACATCAAGTAGAAAAGAATTTAAAAATAAAATTCCTCTCAGCACGTTTTATAGCCATGCCCTCAGCATCCCATTCTGGAAGCCAAGTACCCTAACTCGCCTCACACACCCCGCCTCGTGTTGTTTGGCAGCTGTGCTCCTGATGTCCTGGGTCAACGCCAGAACCTCACTTGGCATCTGCAAAAAGTGCATCTTGACCTGACACACTCGGGAAAGCACCGGAAAAGTTCCTGCTGAACTTTCCTCGGATATGTTTGCAGTCACAGTCTAAGCAGAAATAATGGCCCCAAACTATGCAACTTCATAACGTGCTTTAATGAGTTGCAGGAATGAGAACAGACTGTCACAAGGCCTTCCGTGAGCCATGTGGCCTTGGGAATGGTGGCTGACAATTGACCTCCTGGGCTGTGGCCACTTCTCCTCCAGCCTCAACTCCTCAGGCAGGGTCAGGATCTTGCCGCCTCAGCGGGTGGTGGTGCTGACCTCTGTGGACTGTGTCCCTTCTCCTTATCCTCCAGATCCCCAAATTTCAGGGAAAATGGGGTGCTAAAATGAATGTTCTCCTCTTGGTAGTTAACCTACAAAGTTCCTCCTAGAAGTCACAGTTTTGGACAGAAGCCTCTGCTGGGGTAAACGGCCACGACAGCCAGCCAGCACTCCGCTCACATTCTCCAGAATTACAAAATAAAGCTGAACAAAAACAAAACAACCCCAAATCCAGATCTGGTAAAAACAAGAAGTCTTTTAAGCAGAAGAAGAAAGGTATCTGATTAACATAAATCAGGCTAAATTAGACATGAAGTTTGGGATTCGGAGAGCTATCATCTCCTCTCTTCTTTCTCCTTCCATCCTCTACCCTCATGCCCACAAGCCTCCAACCGTGCAATCCTTACGCTGGTCTTACCTAAATTCTTTTGTAAAAAACCAGAACATAAACATTATGGTGATGACATATACATTAGAGATCCGTGCAAATATTCAGATCTGGGGGGGTTTAGAGCAATCTTGTGTTAAGAGAAGCTGGCAAAGCCTGGCAGGGTTTATAAAATAGAAATATTTTTTAAAAGCAGTAATTCCTAATAATTTTAGAAACTGAGACACTTTATAAAAATCTGGAATACTCCCCTCCTCCTCCTCTACAGCCAAGTTACAAATAACTGTAACTTTGTTCTTGACAACTTCCTGAGAATTTAATGAGGCCACTTGAGATAAATAAGGACACTGGTGTATTCCCAAACCTGCTTTGGAAAATAACAGCAAAGACCAAGATATTAGAAATACATTACATTCTCTAAGTGTCTTATTTCACTTCCTGGCCTGCAGTTGATATACAGTGGGTGCTCGGTAAGTGTTTGTTGAATGAACAGAAAACCATACATATACAGTTCACTTTTTCTGACTCAGTGTAGTATTGCAGAGATAGGGGACGCCTAGAGCAGTGGTTCCCAAAGGGCAGTCCCCAGACCAGCAGTGTGGTGTCAGCTGGGAATTTGATAAAAACAAAATTCCCCCTCTCCTCTACCCCAAATCAGAGACTATGGAATGACAGTGATTTTGATGTACACTGAAGTTTGAGCACCACTCATCAAAAAAGATCCTTTAACATGGAGGTGGTTTTTTCCACTTCCCATGCTAATGGAATAAGAATTCTATGCCTGTAATTCCTTTACTATCTCACTGAGAAAAGTCCTGAGACAGGCTTTAACCAGTCTCACTGATGAGGGTTTACGGTGAATTCTGTGGCACCTGGGCAAGAAGGAAAGATGTCTCAGGCCAATGGAAGCCAAAAAGAGGAGGGATTCAGGGGCGCCTGGGTGGCTCAGTTGGTTAAGCAACTGCCTTTGGCTCAGGTCATGATCCTGGAGTCCCGGGATCGAGTCCCTCATCGGGCTCCCTGCTCGGTGGGGAGTCTGCTTCTCCCTCTGACCCTCCTCCCTCTCATGCTCTCTCTCTCATTCTCTCTCTCAAATAAATAAATAAAATCTTAAAAAAAAAAAAAAAAAAAAAAGAGGAGGGATTCAGAGTACCAGAGACTACCCATACGCGAGGGCGTAAGAGAGGCCTCGAAGTCTTGTGCGTGGCATTCCATAATGGCATCAGATGCAGGCCAAAGGCCTAGCAGCCTTCCCTCCATATAGGGCTTGGTTTCCATGTGCTTTCCCAATAGGGATTATGTTGCCTTTGAGACTCCGTTGTAGGAACATGCTCTCTTGGTCAAATGGATGACATCTGAGCCCTTTATGGTCACAGTGCTTGCTGTTTGGCAAGCTGCTTGTAACCCCTTCCAAACACAGGCAGGCAGTGTGAGGCAATTCTGTCACATGGATCTAAGGCTTTGCCTTGCCTGAAACAGTGATCTAATTAAAAAAACAGTTCCTCCCCAAATCAAGTTCAACTTCTAGTATTTTAATAGGGTGACCAACTTGTCCCCATTTGCCTGGGACTGTCCTGGTGTTAGCACTGAAAATCCCACATCCTGGAAAACCCTTCAGTTCTAGGAAAATGGAGATGTTTGGTCAACCTAAGGATTAAGAGTTCCAAGGATAAAACAGAGCCCAAGTTTGCTTTCTGATAGCTGAACCAATGCCAAAATCAGTAAGAGTTAGCAATGAGCAACAAGAAAGAAAAATAATGAAGGAGATGGCATTAGACTGGGAAGAAGTGTGGGGTGGACAGGCCATGAAAGATCTCAAATCAGATCACTAAACCTGACATCAGACACCCCGAGGGCTCTACCACAGCCCAACACAGTGCGCTGCCAACTGTCTCCTTTGGGAGGCCAGTGCAATTCCACTCGCTCCTCAGCTCCCTACAAATGTGCCATGCTCCAGCTTTAAGACCCAATGGAGTTCAAGTGCAATGTAGCAAGTGCAATGACCTTCTGACCTTCAAAAAGAAACATGGGGGCACCTGGCTGGCTCAGTTGGTAGAGCATGCGGTTCTTGATCTCAGGGTCATGAGTTCAAGCCCCACACTAGGTGTAGAGCTTACTTAAAAAAAACTTAAAAAAGAAATATGAATAATTTGTATTGCTTGTAGATGAGAAGATAACCAAGGGCAGACCTACCTCACTTAGGTGAGGTATCACAGGAAAGGGTAGGTGGTCCCATTTCACAATGGTCTCTAGGACTCTCTCTGCATTACGGCCCAGTGTGATAATTGTTAATGATCATGTACTGAGACACTAAAGAATTGTGTTCATTACACTTAGTATGAAAGGGAGTCATAGGTTTCAGAAGGTTTTAGCTGTCTGGAAAATGAAACTTACCCAGAATATCTCATTCACTGATGAGGTCTGTAGTCTATCCTCAACCCACGGGCTGGAGTAATCATTTTAAAACACAACTCAGGTCATGTCACTCCGTGCTGAAAATGCTTAGCACTCTGCATTTCACTGAGTTTATACCCTTACTATTGTGGGCCCCAGAGCAACAATACTGGCACCACCTGGAAGCTTATCAGAGTTACAGAATCTTCAGAGCCACCCAGACCTACTGAATCAGAATCTTCATATGAACTAGATCCCTGGGGTGCTTGTTAAGTCATTAGGAAGTACGGACCTTGGGCACCTGACTGACTTAGTCGGTAGAGCATGCGATTCTTTTTATTTTGTTTTATTTTTTATTTCTTTTAAGCAGGCTCCATGCCCAGCACAGAGCCCAGTGTGAGGCTTGAACTCAAGACCTGAGCTGAGATCAAGAGCTGGACACTCAACTGACTGAGCCGCCCAGGCACCCCAAGCATGGAACCCTTGATCTCAGGGATGTGAGTTCAAGCCACATGTTGGGGGTAGAGATGACTTAATAAATAAAAGTTGAGAAAAAAAAAAAAGAAGAAGAAGAAGTGCTGACCTGTATCATCTGGCTCCTCACCTCCTGCCATTCTTCTTGCTCTCCCAGATCCTATCACATCGGCTTCTTTCTACTCCTCACCTATTCCATGCAGGCTCTCCCCTCAGGGCCTTTGCCATACATATTCCCTTTGCCTGGAATGCTATTCTCCCAAATACTGCATGGCTAATTAGTTCACCACTTTCAAGCCTTCTCAATGAAACCAACCCCAACCACCCCATTTAAAAGTGCAACCATCCCCCAATCACTTTGCAACTAATCCAAGCAGTGAAATTATTTAGACTGATAGGCATATATCCAGACCTTATCTGATTTTACTGTTTAAAAATGTATCCTTTAAACATTTGTCCTTATATTTATTTATTCATCTATTTACTCAACAATTGTTAATACTTACTAAGTGCCAGGAACTCTCCTATTCTCAGACTTCTTGTACTGTTTTAAAAGACCAGTTTTGGGTTGGTTGTTTTAATTTCCAATTTGCACAGTCAGATACTTTTGTGAATACAATAAAAAGGAATTATAGTTGGCCCTTCAACAACACAGGGGTTGGGAGTGCTGACCTCTGCACAGTCAAAAATCCATGTCTAATTTTTGATTCATCAAAAATGTAACTACTCATAGCCTACTGTTGACCTGAAACCTTACTGATAACATAAGCAGTTGATTAACACATATGATATATGTTATATGTATTATATACTGTTCTCATACAGTAATACCTTTTTCTTAATTTTTTTCAGTATTTCTAAACTGTGCAGTTCATCTGAGAGTTTTTTCAAATTGTTGCAAATCTAAAAAAATTTTTCAAATTACTCATTTTACATGTGTAAGTACTGAGATAAGGAGCTGTTTCATAACTCAATTAACACTACACAGGAGAACAGAGATTTGAATCCAGGCAGGTCTCACTCCAGAATCTGTGCCTTTGGCTACTCAATCATACTTAAAATTTTTCTTTTTATGTGTATTTTAAAGTAGAATGCCAAAAGAGAACAAAGATCAGATGCGACAAATTGAAAATAAATAGCAAGATGGTAGATTTAAGCCAAAATACATCAATAATCACATTAAATATAAATGGTCTAAACAACCCAATTAAAAGGTAGAGATTGTCCATTTGGATAGAGACAAATGCCAACCAAATTCTTGCATAATGATTCTGCTCCACCACAGTCTTTTCCCTAAATTTTCCTCTTTTTTTGCACTACTCCTACCTCTCCTCATTGTGGTCTTATTCCTAAACACTATCTGCCTGTGTGGGAACACTGAACACTGTGGGGATAATATTCCCTTTGACAGATTTATTATTTTCTGCATACCCATTTAGAAGGTTCTGCTATAGTACAGTTGTCCTCTCTTGTCTCTTTCCAAGAGTTTAAGTTCCATACAGACTGATGGTCCTAACACATTTGATGTACATTTTTCACTTCATATTGTACTACTTTGTCACTGAAAAACAGGCTAAGAAGAAATTTGGAGAGACCTGAGAACCTACTGCATATTTCAGAAAAACAGATGAGGTTTACATTAAGTGTAATGTCAGTATTTTAAGTTGAAAAGGTTTCGTTCTTAGGAATGGTCCACACTGCTCTTAGTATCTTCTGGTTCATAAATATTTCTTACGATCATGCTTCTATTTTATCTTCCAGAAGGACACATAAGCTGCACAGTATAGCCACACATAAGCCCCCAAACTAACTTTCACCATATTCTGTAGCAAAGAATTTAGAAAAGGGGCCATAAATAGCTATTTCCCAAAGCAGTGTGGCAAGATGTGTGTATTCTTGCTGAAAGAATGGTAGTGTTGCCAAAAGAGCAGAACTACTCTCTAAATCCATATTCTTTACTAAGCCCTAGATTTTGACCCAAAATGATCTGTTCCACTGAAAGCTGGTCAACTGTTTATCTTTCCTTTGACAAAATGAAATTATGAAGTCATTGCCTAATTTGAGGTTCTTAACAGGTAAAGGGAAATAATGGCCTTTGATATTCACTTTCTTCCCTCAGAGAAGTAAACTTGAGTGGCATGAGAAGGCAGTAAATGGCTACCTTTAATACACATTTTGCTTCCAGCCTTTATGGTTGCACAAACCTGAACTTTTGCTAATGTTAGGTCATATTACTATCTGAGTCCCACCTTCTAGACAGTCCTGCCTAAACAACTCATCAAAAAGTGCACAAGCACGCCAAAGGTAGAAGCAGCATGCAGTTCAAAATGTTCTTACCAGATTTTGCAGGGGCTCCTCTTGAGGGACTTGGTCCTGGGCGACCTGGGGCAGCATGGCATGTCTGAGAAGACAGTAGATCAGTCCCAGAAACGGAATGCTTTGGAAAGACCCAAAAAGAAACATTACTTTTATCTTTGGATGAAGTAGCCTTAAGGACATAGCCTCCATTTAACTAAGGGACCTTTAACTCTGATGATATGGGGAAGAAGCTAAGTATACTGGGGTCATGTGGTGAGTTGCCCCCGTCTTGCATGAGAATTGAGAGGAGGTCCTCTCCTTGGGGCAATTACTAGTGGAGTCTCAGCACCTTTTGCTTAATTCATTTATTTCTTCCTCTGAACAAGTTAACCTAGCCCCCTCTTAATTATAATCCAGAATATAAAAAATAGCTATGTGCTGATTTTCTCCTATACTTAATTTTTATCCCTAAGAAAGAAAAAAGAAAACCTATAGGAAGGTATTAATCTACTTAACATTTCTAAGTACATCATCCAAAGGATTTTGTTTTTTTAATCTTACATATGCTCAGCAGAGTTACTGGCAAAAACTGTACATTTTCTTCATTTCATCCTTTCAACATCAAATAGTAGGCAGCAAAAATTGGATCAGACTTCAAAGCCTGCTGTGGGCTCCAAGTCACAGAGAGACGCCTCCATTTCACATATTGAATTCGAGCAGGATATCAAAGTGCTACCAAAGAACCTCGGGTCCTTACTCAAAAAGAGGCTCTAACATCTGTAGAGAGTGGAGTGCACAGACAAATCACCTCAGGGAGCAGCTAGCATTTATTCTCAGCAGCAAATTTCCAGGCTTTTGATTCTCTCTTCACTGTACCTCCCTGTCTCTCTGCTGAACCAAAGTTCTTTAGCAAGCTGGGCTTTTGTCTCAAAGACTTCAAAATATCACTAACAGTTTCATGTTTGGATGACCTGACCAAGCAGCCACATATAGGCTTCCCAACCATCGACTTGGACAAGTCTGAAACAAAGATACACAGTCACTTCAGAATCAAGATGTCCAGCTACCTTATGTGAATGTCCTGCGGAGACATCACACCCTTTTGGAGAACACTGGGCTTGTGGATGCCTAAAAAGAAAAACAGTCATTTTTTAAAGGCCTGAAATCATGCTTAAGAACTTAAAGAGGATTGTTTTCCTCCAAAGAGGTATCAGAACATACTCTTACTAAGTTTCCATTGTTTCCTATTCTGGTCCTCGATTAAAAGGACATGGTCAACTTAAGAAAATGCATCCTACTAAGTGTTACTGCTATATTCACAGTCAGCCTGAGGTCCTAAGACCGAAGAAGCTACCCTTTTAAAAGTTGTCTGATACAACTTAGTTTACTATTAGGCTTTCACAGACTTTACCAAGAAGCCAACAAAACTGATGCTAAAGTTGTACTTCCCAGCCAGCACACTGTAAGCACATTAATTGTTAGATAATTCAAAATAGATTCTGTAGTCAAGTAAGTATGGGAAATGCTGAGTTGTACATGGTTAAGAGGCTTCCTTACTTCAGGAATGATCTTTTACAATCACAATATTCATTTCTGGATTCCTAAAGGCAGGGGTTGGGGGTGGGTGCATAGTTTCTTAAACTAATTTGACTAAGCAACTTAAAAAATGATAACCTACTAACATCTATTAAAGTATTAGTTTTATGGAGCAAAGTTTGGAAAAATCAATTGTGCTGTGTCCCCAATTTCTAGTAATTGAAACCCATTGTATAAAAGTGTGGTAATTATTACTTACTGTTAAAATACAAGTTGGCCCTTTCAGATGGACCCCAGCAAAGTGGAAAGCACTGATGAGGGGAAGAGAAATCTGGGTTCTAACTCCTGCATCAAGACCCTGGTCTCTCTCTCTGCCTTTCTCTCTCTCTCTCTCACACACACGCATACACAGACTGGGGAAATTTCTATAGTATTCTGGTTTCAAGTTTTCCTTCTCTGTAAAATGGAGGGATTGAGATAAACTATTCCTAAGGTCTCTTCTAGTTCTATATTAAAAATCTTATTCTTTATTTAAAATAAGAAATTCATTTCTGAATTTTCTGTGAACAGTTCATGGATAATACCACCAAAATGCATCTATATAGAGAGTATAAGCAATATCTCCATTTAAAAAATATAACATCAATACCTGGGGAGAGGAGACTATAATGATACACTTATTTATGTGCACATTTGTTTATCATATGTCTCCCACTATAGAATGTAAGTTCCAAGAAGGCAGGGATCGGATTTGCTTTATTCTATACTCTACATCAGCACCTAATCCTAAGGTCTGGTATGTGGCAAAGTGCTCAATAAATATTTGACAAGTTGAATGAATAAAAGAATGACTAGTGGACCCCCCAAATATGAAGATCAGCAAGAATAACCTTAACATTAACATTGAATTAATGAGCTTTTATATAACACTTCATATTTTTTAAAATGCTTTTATATATCTAACAAAAATTTCACAACCGTTTGAACTAAGTGCTTTAATTGTCCCTATTATATAGATGAAGACACTGTAGTTCAGAGAGAGTAAGGGATTTGGCCAGGGATAGGTGAATATCTATCAGAGCTAAGACATTGACCCCTGTTGGTCTGACTTTAAATCCTCTGTCTTCCTCTGAAACTTGACACCCTCTATGCACTTTGGTTTCTGTGCATCAGGCCAATGAACTCATTCCCGTCAGCCTAGGCAAGTCCCAATGGTTCTGGGACACCTAAAGGACAGATGGACTCTGAGGTCCTCCAGGAGTCCTGGTAAGGTTTGGAGACAATCTAAGGAAGAGAATTTAGCTGTCACATTACTATGGGTTCTCTAATTTCTACCCTATCTGCCCCAACATGGAAATGAAACCTCTTAAGAACTCTGCTCATTTACATGGCTTTGTAGGATCCAAAAGCCAGGGGCAGATATCTTCCTACTCTCCGCTGAGGGTCAGCTCAGCTGAGCAGCCTTTATTTGAAACAAATTCCAATCTGCCTTAATGGGGCACCTAGGTGGCTCAGCCTAAGTGTCTGCCTTCGGCTCAGGTCATGATCCTGGGTCCTGGGATCGAGCCCCATGTCAGGTTCCCTGCTCAGTGGGGAGTCTGTTTCTCCCTCTCCCTCTGCCTCTCCCCCTTCCCCTCCCCTTGCTTGTGCATGTGCTCTCTCTCTCAAATAAATAAAATCTTCTAAAAAATGAAAATAAAAAATGGTGTAAGTTTTCTTCAAAAGTCTAACTGCCTCAACTCCTTAGCAGCAATTTATCAGATATGTTGTCATTTGCTTCAAGGACTTGACACTGGCGGCCAATGATAATGTTCCATAAGCTGTCACTGCTGAAATAAGGAAAAGCACAATAATGAAAAATAACCAAAGCTTACTGCATGCATACACTTCACCAGGCACCGGTGATCCATGGTCATTTCATATAACACTTCCAACAGCTATGTGAATTGGTTATATTTTTTATACCCATTTTACAGGTGAGGGAATCAAGGATCAAGAAGCTAATGACTTGGTTCATGTCATAACTAGTACATAAATAGTGCCCCATAATTTGACAAATACAACATCCATTCACAATGAAAACCCTCAACAAATTAGGTTGAGAGGGGACATACCTCAACATAATAAAAGGTTATATATATGAAAAACCCACAGCTAACATCATCCTCAGTGGGGAATAACTGAGAGCCTTTCATCTAAGGTCAGGAACAATACAAGGATGTCCACTCTCACTACTTTTATTCAACATAGTACTGGAAGTCCTAGCCACAGCAATCAGACAACAAAGAAATAAAAGGCACCTAAACTGGAAAGAAAGAAGTAAAACCTTTCACTCTTTGCAGATGACATGATACTACATATAGAAAACCTGAAAAATTCCACCTGCTAGAACTGATAAATGAATTCAGTGAAGTTGCAGGATACAAAATCAATGTTCAGAAATCTGTGACATTTCTATACACCACTAATGAAGCAGCAGAAAGAGAAATTAAGAAACCAATCCCATTTATAATTGTACCGAAAATAATAAGATACCTAGGAATAAACCTAACCAAAGAGGTGAAAGACCTATACTCTGAAAACTATAAAACACTGATGAAAGAAAGTGAAGATAACACAAAAAAATGGAAAGACATTCTATGCTCATGGATTGGAAGAACAAATATTGTTAAAGAACAAATATTGTTAAACAAAATGCCAACAGCATTTTCCACAGAACTAGAACAAACAATCCTAAATTTTGTATGGAACCACAAAAGACCCTGAATAACCAAAGCAATCTTGAAAAAGAAAAGCAAAGGTGGAGACATCATAACTCTGGATTTCAAGTTATATTGCAAAGCTATAGGGATCAAAACAGTATGGTACTGGCATAAAAACCAGACACAGAGACCGATGGAACAGAGTAGAAAACCCAGAAATGAACCCATAACTATATGATCAATTAATCTTTGACAAAGCAGGAAAGAGTATCCAACAGGAAAAGGACAATTTCTTCAACAAATGGTGTTGAGAAAACTGGACAGTAACATGTGGAAAAAAAAAGAAACTGGACTACTTTCTTACACCATACACAAAAATAAATTCAAAGTGGATTAAAGACCTAAATGTAAGACCCGAAACCATAAAAATCCTAGAAGAAAACAGAGGCAGTAACCTTTTTGACATTAGGCATAGCAACTTTTTTCTAGATATGTCTCTTGAGGCAAGAGAAATGAAATAAAAAATAAACTACTGAGACTACATCAAAATAAAAAGCTTTGCACAGCAAAGGAAACAATCAATAAAACTAAAAGGCAACTTATGGAATGGGAGAATATATCTGCAAATGACATATCCAATAAAGGGTTAGTATCCAAAATATGTAAAGAACTTACACAAGTCAACACTCAAAAAACAAATAATCCAGTTAAAAATGGGCAGAAGACATGAACTGACATTTCTCCAAAGAAGACATCCAGATGGCCAACAGACACATGAAAAGATATTCATCATCATTTACCATGAGGAAAATGCAAGTCAAAACTACAATGAGATATCATCTCACACCTGTCAGAATGGCTACAATCTAAAACACAAGAAATAGCAAGTGTTGGAGAGGATGCAGAGAAAGGGGAACCCTCCTGCACTGATGGTGGGAATGCAAACTGGTGCAGCCACAGTGGAAAACAGTATGGAGGCTCCTCAAAAAGTTAAAAATAGAACTACTCTACAATCTAGCAATTGCACTACTGGGCATTTGCCCCCAAAATACAAAAACACAAATTCAAAGGGTTACATGCATCCCTATGTTTATTGCAGCATTATTTACAATAGTGAAATTATGGATGCACTTGTTCATCAACAGATAAATGGATAAAGACAATGTGGTATCTATACACAAAGGAATATTACTCAGCCATAAAAAAGAAATGAAATCTTGCCATTCACAATGACATGGATGGAGCTAGAGAGTATAATGCTAAGCAAAATAAGTCCAAGAAAGAAATACCATATGATTTCACTCATATGTAGAATTCAAGAAACAAAACAAATGAGCAAAGGGAAAAAAAAAACAGAGAGGGAGAGAGAGAAGAAACAGACTCTTAACTATAGTGAACAAACTGATGGTTACCAGAGGGGAGGTGGGTGGGGGGATGGGAGAAATAGGTGATGGGGATTAAGGAGTGCACTTGTCTGATGAGCACTGGTGATGTATGGAATTGTTGAATCACTGTATTGTACACCAGAAACTAATACAACACTGTATATTAACTAACTGGAATTAAAATAAAAACTTTAAAAAATAGTGTAGCATAAAACCTGCTGACATAGAAAAGGAGACTCCAAAGGGAAATTACTGATTTAGGCAAGGATTATCAAGAGCTCATTAAACCTTCAGAGAAATGGTTGATAGTCATGTGATGCCAAAGCGCCTCTACACTGAGTCCTTCAGGGCACAAGAAGAGCAAGATAACAGTACATCTTAATCCAGCTCCAGTCTTAGCACCACTAATGCCCAGACAACATTGTCTTGTGATGCAAAGCAATATGAAGTATTTGACATTTATATTTTTTGTTTCGGTCAAAAACATTTAGCTTGAATGTAATCAAAGCTTCCAATCTTCCAGTTTACCTAGAACACAGGGTATAGAGGGACAAGCTAAGACCCCTGCAAAGAATCAAGCAAACAAATACAGAAGGTGAGCTATAACTGGATCAATCGCTTAAAAAGTCAGAGCATGAGAAAGCAAGTATTACGTATTAAATGAGATTTAGGGATATAGCAACTCAATGCAAGGTAATGACCTAAACTGGATCCTGGCTTGGACAAACAGGTGTGAACAGTCTTAGGACAACTGGGCAATTTTGACTAAGAATTGGTATTAGGTGATATTAAGGAATTATTCATTCTGTTTATTTTTTTAAGTAGGCTCCATGCCCAATGTGGGCCTTGAACTCACAATCCCAAGAACAAGAGTTACATGTTCTACTGACTGAGCCAGTCAGGCGCCCCAGGAATTATTCATTTTTAAAGTGTGAGATTATTTTGAATCTGTAGGAAAATTAAAAAATGTCCTCAGCCTCCATTAGGAATCACATGCTAAATGGCAGAATCAGGGAATAGGAGGCAGGTGTCTGTCTACATATGATTCTCGGCATATTCCAAGGGCTCCTCTAGCCTCTCAGAATCCATGAGAGGATTGCCTCCAAGGCTCGGCAGCTCTGTTGCTTTGCTGCAGTCAGTTTACTCAGCTGTGGGTTCTAGGGGAGACAGAAAAAGATTTCATTCCTCACTGACAGTGCTTCCACTGGGCATCTGGCCTGAAAAAGTCCCTCCAGACGAAACATCGAATTCTTTCTTAAACCCTGGGATCCCCATGTGACTGGATGAGGGGCTGGGTGCAGGCTGGCTCCCGAGTACTGGGCTGCTGAGAATGCCCCAGCATCTCTCTTCTACAGCAAGGATCCATGAGGCCAGCTGGCTTTGTCATGCTGGGCTGGCAGCACTCAGTGAAGTCACCACACTCTAAAACTGGGTCTCAGCTTTAATAGGCTCCAAAATTCAGTTTGCCAGTTCACTGAGGGGTGATGATCTTTTCAGAGTAGAGTTGTATTAACCAAACTCAGAAGAGTCATATTTGAAAAGTAGAATGTCAGTGTGTGGTTTTACAGTGCATAGTATAATCTGGACCATACTCTCCCCTTCACTAGTTGGTTGAAATAATCTGGAGACAGATTTATGCATCAGAATTAAAACAAAGGAAGCAGAGTACTCTTTGAGCACTGATCAATCAATCTAGTCTTGTAACTGACCTTTTTCTACTTTAGGGTTAGAATCTAACTTTTTTCTTGGATGGGAGTAGAGACACACACTCTGACCTTCCATTTTATAAACTTCATTTAAATTTCTTTTTGCAGTTTTTATTAACTTTGATAAAAGTTGCAAAGATTATGTTTTATCTTTTATCAATCATAATCTTGCTTGTAGACAAATGAAGAAACCCATTAGTCATTCACACTTGAAAGCATGCTCTAATTCCAAAACAGGACAGGTTGCAACTAATTCATTGTGGGTTGATTTCTGTTAGCTTCCTGCTGTCTCTAGATTTGGGAGTAGTTCTCATTGTAAATTTGTGTCTTCCGTGGCAGCCTTGGGAGAAAGGCTAATTAGCATAACCAAGCAAATTTGTTCCTGCTTCTTTGATAGCTCTGAAAAACAAAAATCTGTTGTATATGGAGCTCTTAATAAGAAGTCAATTTCTTGTTCCCAAGCAGCTCCATCCCACGATCCTGAGATCACGACCTGAGCCGAAACCAATGCACCCTGCAAAAGATATGCTCAGATCAAGATATTTTGATGTCCTAGGATCCCCATGAGTCTTGAGGGAGGCATATTTCAGATAAATAAGTCATACAACTTTTCTTATGGAAATTACCATGAAGGATGATGGAAAACACAAACATCTTTGCAAATGGTTTCAGTAAGTTCAGTGAAGAAAGACATTTAAAACATGACATCAGAGAAAAGGACACTGTCCTTTGTAAAGACTCCTGTGCTGACCTAAGTGTTAACAGGATTTCCATACAAACTGGCCATTTAGTTCTTATATGCAACCTGAACATTGTGAGGGCTGAGGGTGTATATGGGGAACACTACCAGATCCAAATCTCCCCACATTGTCACTATGCATCTACTCTTCCCGGATCTGCATCAGCTAGGCATCTTTGTGTATTCTTCTTACTGCTTGTATTTATTTAAACAGCTTTGAAGGCACAGAGGATTGGAAGATAGGAAAATGTTCTACGAAGAACACAAATTATCAGCTTAAGTTTAAAGGTACCCAGAATGTGTAAGATAATGCATATTGTATTACAAAACTTAGAAAGCTAGGATTTCTAGAATGCTTTTCTGCTTTTTTTTTTTTTAAAGATTTATTTATTTATTTGAGAGAGAGAGAGAGAAAGAGACAGAGGGGAGGGGCAGAAGGAGAGAGAAACTTTAGCAGACTCTGTGCTGAGTGCAGAGCCTGATGTGGGGCTCCATCCCACAATCCTGAGATCACGACCTGAGCTGAAACCTAGAGTCAGACGCGCTCAATCGACTGAGCCACCCAGCGCCCCTAGCATGCTTTTGTTTTCTATTCACCACCACCACAACAAATCAGCATTTGCAAAGCCCCCACTGAACCTCCTCAGGGTTGTATTCATACTTCTGTGCTTTTGCCTGGAATGTCGTTTCTCTCTGGCCCACCTGGCCATTGCACCCTTACCCTTTAGCTTGGGTGTCAGCTCCTCAGAAGAGCCTCTTCTGCCCCATCCCCACACTGGCCACCTCTTCCACTCTGGGCAGAGTTGGAGGCTCCCTGGTACATTCTACAAATCTACTGAGCATAACCACACTGAAAACTTGGTACTGTAATTAACTCATCTGGTGCCACATCCTGACCAATTAAAACTGTCTGCAAATCATCTACTGAAGGTGAGCTTTATCAAATTTTGATTAAGGGAGGGAGAGCAAAGAACAAGCCACCTGGCTTTTGAGATATCAGAGCTGTTCCTACTGCTGTGTTCATCAGTTTTGTCTTTTCTTCTTTATATTTTAGTTGCTGAAAATGCTCCAAATTCCCAAAAGATCTGAATATTCACCAATCACTAATCAATGGAAGTGTAGTAATCTTTGACTTTCTACCCAAAGTAAATGACTAAGAGAACTAGTGGCAAAATGTTTCCTTTTTTTCTTTCTCTGATTAAAAAAGAATTTTTTTCTAATTAAAAAATAACATATATTCACTGTTGTACTATCTAAAATAGATATTAAAGGAGAAGAAAAAAAGATCAGGGATAATTTCCATACCCAGATATAACCACTGTTAATATCTTGGTGTATATCTTTTCAGATGTTTTTCTATACATATCATATACATTTTTAAAAAAACGAAGGCTCATGATGTATTTGCCATTTTAATTTATGTTTGGTAGTTACAAGCATCTTTTGCTGTCTTTATGTGCAATATGCACATATGCAAGTGTGCATGTGTGTCAAATTTATGGCTGTATAGTATTATATTGGGTGATTATCATAAATGATTTAATCTCTTATTTTTGGATATTTAAGTTATTTCCAATTTTATGGAAATAATGGATCATGAATTACTCTGTGCATATAGTTATGAGTACTCATCCAATTATTTTCTTGGATGACTCTTAACTGGGGCAATTGGGTCAAAGGGTGAACAAATTCTTTGCCTGTTTTAAAGCTTTTGAATTATATCACCAAAATCTTCTCTTAAAGGCAACAAAAATTAACATTCATACCTGCAAAAGTATGAAAAAACCCACTTCCCGTCATATCATCAACACCGGGTATTATCAGTCTTTTTAATCATTGCTTACCTCTTTGGCCAAAAAAACGGGTGGGGGGTACCTCATTATTAGCTTAACTGGGATACTTGAGGGATTTGTTGATTCTTAAAGAAGGAAAGCATTCCTGGGCTTTGATATATAACATGAAGGAAATACAAAGAATACAGAAGAAGTGAAAACAAATAATAATCATGCAAAATAAGATCACCAGTATTGCAGGAAAAAAGAGAAACAAGAAAGAATGATCACAGCTTTTGTATTACTTGTTTTTCATTAGGTTTGGCCACTTGGTAACTCTTATAAAGATTTTGAGGCCATACCCTGTATCTCAGTATCCTGATCAGTATCACTGCTGAATAAGTTGAATATGCAAGTTATACTTAAATAGATGGGTGGGTATTTGTTTGTTCTTGGACACATAATTATTTTAAGTTTTAGAACATGGCTCAAGGACAAATTCATCAAAAGGGCTCAAAAAGCCCAATAAATGTTTTATAATGCCATTGCTCAAAGTTAGCACTATTAGTTAGATGTATGTACTTATGTTAATTTCCCAAGTCCCACTGAGTCCTTTAAATTTGATATTTGTTTGCCTCATAGCTTTTCCCCAACCATAAGCACATACAGTCTTAATTTGCGAGTTCTTGTATTCTCATTTTTTTTTTCTCCTATACTACTTTATTGCAGGCAGTTGTCATGTGTCAAGTGTAAGGTAAGAGCAGGAGGCCTTTTTTTCATTCTGCTGAGAATGTTTGCCTTATTGGAAAAAAAGAAATTCAACTAAGAGCCTTTAAAATAACCCATACTTAAAGTAACCCATAAAACTTACTTCAGTTCTTTGTCAGCAACCAAGGGAGCTTAAGAGAAAACCGGCCTCAGACCCAGGGATGGGATTCAGATGCAGTAGTGAGGAGGAACACCGTGACCGAAAGAAATGCACAGGCATAGGCTGAACACACTTTACAGTGCTGAGAATCTGACCGGATCATCTTGTTTAATCCTCGTGTCAGGGCTAGCAGCCTAGGTCCTACTAGGGTCCCCTTTTCACAACTGAAGCTTGGGCCAATTGAACAACCTGCCTAGGTGGCATGCAGACATCCTGATCCAAACCCAGATCCGGTGGACACAGAGCCTGTGTTTTCAACCTCCAGCACCTTTTTTTTTTTCCTTTACTGGACTCTTCCAGATAGTCATATAATCATATTTGGGATCTTTTTTAAAAATTTTTTTATTGTTATGTTAATCACCATACATTATATCATTAGTTTTTGATGTAGTGTTCCATGATTCATTGTTTGTGCATAACACCCAGTGCTCCATGCAGAAGGTGCCCTCTTTAATACCCATCACCAGGTTAACCCATCCTCCCACCCCCCTCCCCTCTAGAACCCTCAGTTTGTTTTTCAGAGTCCATCGTCTCTCATGGTTCATCTCCCCCTCCGATTTCCCCCTCTTCATTCTTCCCCTCCTGCTATCTTCTTTTTTTTTTTTTAACATATATTGCATTATTTGTTTCAGAGGTACAGATCTATGATTCAACAGTCTTGCACAATTCACAGCACTCACCATAGCACATACCCTCCCCAGTGTCTATCACCCAGCCACCCCATCCCTCCCACCCCACCCCCCACTCCAGCAACCCTCAGTTTGTTTCCTGAGATTAAGAATTCCTCATATCAGTGAGGTCATATGATACATGTCTTTCTCTGTTTGACTTATTTCGCTCAGCATAACACCCTCCAGTTCCATCCACATCATTGCAAATGGCAAGATCTCATTCCCTTTGATGGCTGCATAATATTCCATTGTATATATACACCACATCTTCTTTATCCATTCATCTGTTGATGGACATCTTGGCTCTTTCCACGGGGTGCACGTACCCCTTCGGATCCCTACATTTGTATCTTTGGGGTAAATACCCAGTAGTGCAATTGCTGGATCGTATGGTAGCTCTATTTTCAACTTTTTGAGGAACCTCCATACTGTTTTCCAGAGTGGCTGCACCAGCTTGCATTCCCACCAACAGTGTAGGAGGGTTCCCCTTTCTCCGCATCCCCACCAACATCGGTCGTTTCCTGACTTGATGATTTTAGCCATTCTGACTGGTGTGAGGTGGTATCTCATTGAGGTTTGGATTTGGATTTCCCTGATGCCGAGCGATGTTGAGCACTTTTTCATGTGTCTGTTGGCCATTTGGATGTCTTTGGAAAAATGTCTGTTCATGTCTTCTGCCCATTTCTTGATTGGATTCTTTGTTCTTTGGGTGTTGAGTTTGATAAGTTCTTTACAGATTTTGGATACTAGCCCTTTATCTGATAGGTCATTTGCAAATATCTTCTCCCATTCTGTCAGTTGTCTTTTGGTTTTGTTGACTGTTTCTTTTGCTGTGCAAAAGCTTTTTATCTTGATGAGGTCCCAATAGTTCATTTTTGCCCTTGCTTCCCTTGCCTTTGGCGATGTTTCTAGGAAGAAGTTGCTGTGGCTGAGGTCGAAGAGGTTGCTGCCTGTGTTCTCCATTAGGATTTTGATGGACTCCTGTCTCACATTGAGGTCTTTCAACCATTTGGAGTCTAGTTTTGTGTGTGGTGTAAGGAAATGGTCCAGTTTCATTCTTCTGCATGTGGCTGTCCAATTTTCCCAACACCATTTGTTGAAGAGGCTGTCTTTTTTCCATTGGACATTCTTTCCTGCTTTGTCGAAGATTAGTTGACCATAGAGTTGAGGGTCCATTTCTGGGCTCTCTATTCTGTTCCACTGATCTATGTGTCTGTTTTTGTGCCAGTACCATACTGTCTTGATGATAACAGCTTTGAAATAGAACTTGAAGTCCGGAATTGTGATGCCGCCAGCTTTGCTTTTCTTTTTCAACATTCCTCTGGCTATTCGGAGTTTTTTCTGGTTCCATACAAATTTTAGGATTATTTGTTCCATTTCTTTGAAAAAAGTGGATGGTATTTTGATGGGGATTGCACTGAATCTGTAGATTGCTCTAGGTAGCATTGACATCTTCACAATATTTGTTCTTCCAATCCATGAGCATGGAATGTTTTTCCATTTCTTTGCGTCTTCCTCAGTTTCTTCCATGAGTATTTTATAGTTTTCTGAGTACAGATCCTTTGCCTCTTTGGTTAGATTTATTCCTAGGTATCTTATGGTTTTGGTGCAATTGTAAACGGGATCGACTCCTTCATTTCTCTTTCTTCTGTCTTGTTGTTGGTGTATAGGAATGCCACTGACTTCTGTGCATTGCTTTTATATCCTGCCACTTTACTGAATTCCTGTATGAGTTCTAGCAGTTTTGGGGTGGAGTCTTTTGGGTTTTCCACATAAAGTATCATATCATCTGCAAAGAGTGAGAGTTTGACTTCTTCTTTGCCGATTTGGATGCCTTTTATTTCTTTTTGTTGTCTGATTGCTGTGGCTAGGACTTCTAATACTATGTTGAATAGCAGTGGTGATAGTGGACATCCCTGCCGCGTTCCTGACCTTAGGGGGAAAGCTCTTAGTTTTTCCCCATTGAGAATGATATTCGCTGTAGGTTTTTCATAGATGGCTTTTATGATATTGAGGGATGTACCCTCTATGCCTATACTCTGAAGAGTGTTGATCAAGAAAGGATGCTGTACTTTGTCAAATGCTTTTTCTGCATCTATTGAGAGGATCATATGATTCTTGTTCTTTCTTTTGTTAATGTATTGTATCACATTGATTGATTTGCGGATGTTGAACCAACCTTGCAGCCCAGGGATAAATCCCACTTGGTCGTGGTGAATAATCCTTTTAATGTACTGTTGGATCCTACTGGCTAGTATTTTGGTGAGAATTTTTGCATCCATGTTCATCAGGGATATTGGTCTGTAATTCTTCTTTTTGATGGGGTCTTTGTCTGGTTTTGGGATCAAGGTAATGGTGGCCTCATAAAACGATTTTGGAAGTTTTCCTTCCGTTTCTATTTTTTGGAACAGTTTCAGAAGGATAGGTATTAATTCTTCTTGAAATGTTTGGTAGAATTCCCCTGGGAAGCCATCTGGCCCTGGGCTTTTGTTTGTTGGGAGGTTTTTGATGACTGCTTCAATTTCCTTAGTGGTTATAGGTCTGTTCAGGTTTTCTATTTCTTCCTGGTTCAGTTTTGGTAGTTGATACATCTCTAGGAATGCCTCCATTTCTTCCAGGTTATCTAATTTGCTGGCATAGAGTTGCTCATAATATGTTCTTATAATTGTTTGTATTTCTTTGGTGTTGGTTGCGATCTCTCCTCTTTCATTCATGATTTTGTTGATTTGGGTCATTTCTCTTTTCTTTTTGATAAGTCTGGCCAGGGGTTTATCAATCTTGTTAATTCTTTCAAAGAACCAGCTCCTGGTTTCATTGATCTGTTCTACTGTTCTTTTGGTTTCTATTTCATTGATTGCTGCTCTGATCTTTATTATTTCTCTTCTCCTGCTGGGTTTAGGCTTTATTTGCTGTTCTTTCTCCAGCTCCTTTAGGTGTAGGGTTAGGTTGTGTACTTGAGATCTTTCTTGTTTCTTGAGAAAGGCTTGTATTGCTATATACTTTCCTCTTAGGACTGCCTTGGGACTGCATCCCAAAGATTTTGAACAGTTGTGTTTTCATTTTCATTGGTTTCCATGAATTTTTTTAATTCTTCTTTAATTTCCTGGTTGACCCATTCATTCTTTAGTAGGATGCTCTTTAGCCTCCATGTATTTGAGTTCTTTCCAACTTTCCTCCTATGATTAAGTTCTAGTTTCAAAGCACTGTGGTCTGAAAATAGGCAGGGAATGATCCAAATCTTTTGGTACCAGTTGAGACCTGATTTATGACCTAGGATGTGATTGATTCTGGAGAATGTTCCATGGGCACTAGAGAAGAATGTGTATTCCGTTGCTTTGGGATGGAATGTTCTGAATATGTCTGTGAAGTCCATTTGGTCCAGTGTGTCATTTAAAGTCTTTATTTCCTTGTTGATCTTTTGCTTAGACGATCTGTCCATTTCAGTGAGGGGGGTGTTAAAGTCCCCCACTATTATTGTATTGTTGTCGATGTATTTCTTTGCTTTTGTTATTAGTTGCCTTATATAATTGGCTGCTCCCATGTTAGGGGCATAGATATTTACAATTGTTAGATCTTCTTGTTGGATAGACCCTTTAAGTGGGATATAGTGTCCTTCCTCATCTCTTATTACAGTCTTTGGTTTAAAATCTAATTTGTCTGATATAAGGATTGCCACCCCAGCTTTCTTTTGGTGTCCATTAGCATGGTAAATGGTTTTCCACCCCTCACTTTCAATCTGGGGGTGTCTTTGGGTCTAAAATGAGTCTCTTGCAGACAGCATATCGATGGGTCTTGTTTTTTAATCCAATCTGATAGCCTGTGTCTTTTGATTGGGGCATTTAGCCCATTTACATTCAGGGTAACTATTGAAAGATATGAATGTAGTGCCATTGTATTGCCTGTAAGGTGACTGTTACTGTACATTGTCTGTGTTCCTTTCTGGTCTATGTTGCTTTTAGGCTCTCTTTGCTTAGAGGACCCCTTTCAATATCTCTTGTAGGGCTGGTTTCTGTTTGCAAATTCCTTTAGTTTTTGTTTGTCCTGGAAGCTTTTTATCCCTCCTTCTATTTTCAATGACAGCCTAGCTGGATATAGTATTCTTGGCTGCATATTTTTCTCATTAGTGCTCTGAATATATTATGCCAGCTCTTTCTGGCCTGCCAGGTCTCTGTGGATAGGTCTGTTGCCAATCTAATGTTTCTACCATTGTAGGTTACGTATCTCTTCTCCCGAGCTGCTTTCAGGATTTTCTGTTTGTCTCTGAGACTCGTTAAGTTTTACTATTAGGTGTCGGGTGTTGACCTATTTTTATTGATTTTGAGAGGGGTTCTCTGTGCTTCCTGGATTTTGATGCCTCTTTCCTTCCCCAAATTAGGGAAGTTCTCTGCTATAATTTGCTCCAATATACCTTCTGCCCCTCTCTCTTTCTTCTTCTTCTGGGATCCCAATTATTCTAATGTTGTTTCGTCTTATGGTATCGCTTATCTTTCTCGAATTCTGCCCTCGTGATCCAGTAGTTGTTTCTCTCTCTTTTTCTCAGCTTCTTTATTTTCCATCATTTGGTCTTCTATATCACTGATTCTCTCATCTGCCTCATTTATCCTAGCAGTTAGTGCCCCCATATTTGATTGCACCTCATTAATAGCCTTTTTGATTTCGACTTGGTTAGATTGTTTTTATTTCTCCAGAAAGCATTTCTCTAATAACTTCCATGCTTTTTTCAAGCGCAGCTAGTATCTTTAAAGTGATGATTCTGAACTCTAGATCCGACATTGTACTAATGTCCGTATTGAGTAGGTCCCTGGCAGTCGGTACTACCTCTTGTTCTTTTTGTTGAGGTGATATTTTCCGTCTTGTCATTTTGTCTTCCAGAAAGTGGTCGCTTTTCTGTTTAGAGAGTTGTTGCTATTCTTTTCTTCGATCTCCTGTTGAGTTTGTAGGTGTTCAGAATGGTTTGATCCCTATCCAGCTGAATTCCTGAGACCAGACGAAATCCAGGTCTCCTCCATATTTGGGATCTTAATAAATGTTGCTTGGAGCGACTAACATTTAATTCTAGAAAACCTGCCCGAAGTAGATTAAATTAAGCCCAACTCTATCTAGAGACACCCCTTGATCCCTGACCTGTTGACCTTTTATTTACCTTGTATCCATGGACTAATATTAAGATTATATACACTGTACCACACTCAAGATTCTAATTTGGTGGAAAGACTTCTTAAGATTCTGTATAATTATAAATACAACATGTATTACATGTGCTATATAAGGTCCTCAATAGCCTCTCAGACATCATTCATTCTTCCACAAATATTTGAGTACCTTTGTCTCTTGCTGTTATTGGGGATACAGAGGTGACAAGGAAATCTAAGATTCCTATGCTCTTAGTAACCTACATTCTAGTGGGGGAAGCAGACAATGAATGAAAGAAATAAGTAAATATGCTAGCACATTAAACAGAAGTGCCAAAGAAGAAAACTAAAGCAAGAAAGGGGCATAAGAAGTGTTGGAGGCAGCGTCTGCAATTTTAGATTGAATGGCTGCAGTAGATGATATCTGAGTAAAGCCCTTAATAAATAAATAGGAATTGATATCTTTGCATATGTTTTCAAGCAAAAGCTCTTACAGGGTAAAAAACATTACGTGTTACAGCATGTAGAGGCCAGAGGACTACTGTAAACACTTGGTAAAGGTTTAGCAACACACTTTATGATATATATTTACGATATACATGTACAAACTCATGACATATTAGTTCCAGAGCACTTGGGCTGGTGCTAAACACACCCACCTAATGGTGTATTTTGAATTCTAAGTATACAACAAATAATTTTTTGGTATAAGTTTTTTCAAATACTTCATGGGGCATACACTAAAAAAACTGTTTATTTAAATTTGGATTTAAGTGAGTATCCTGCATTTTTACTTGTTAAATATGGCAACTCTAACTTGGGCAAATCAGTAACTCAGATTCTTTATCAGGAAAATATAAATAAAAATTCTTGCTCAACTGAGACAAAAGGATTCCATTTGTGCTTTTAGGCAGAATGAAATGTAAATGTAAGACAATAGGATTTTAAAAGAATTAAGAGATATACACATGGTCAGAATTTAAAAACACACTTAGCAAGGTGTTATATTAGTCTTTATAATTCTGTACTTCTGAGATAAAAGTCCTTGAACTGGGACTTCAGGCTTGACAGACAGGAGAAGGATAATGAGAGGTATCTTGGGTAGCTTCCTTTCTCCAACCTCTGTCTCTCCTTTGGGCGGGGTCACAAGGTGACTTGGGGGTTGAGTTAATTTTGAGTTACAGTTTTAACACTTTAAAGACTGAGTCAGGCCAGGGCACAGACTTGTGGAGACAAAGGAAATGTCACACCTTTTTCATGCTGTATGCGGGAAAACTGAGGCCCCGAAAGGCTGATGTGACTTGTCCAAGTTAAGTCAGAGGAAGAGACGAGTCTAACATCCACATCTTTTGCATGATGCCCTCATCACTAGTACACCCCCAAAAGAGAATATTTAACCCAGTTTACCTCTTTGAATTCTGGAAGCTATGCTCAGTTCAGAGAAAGAAACAAGAAATTCTGAAATAAAGTGCATGAGGAGCATGGCCTTAAATGATGAGGCCCAAAGACAGATGAGGGAGGGGGCGTGAGGGTAGGGAGGAACAGTTCAGGGGAATTTTTAAAAAATTAGGTGAAAAAGCCTAAACAAGACTGTTGCAGTTAGCAGAGTCACAGTGGAGAGGCTCAAGGACAGACAGCATACAGGGCAATGCTGATGTGAATACACATTTAGGTCTGGATTGAGAAGGAGCGGGATCTAAAGAGACAGTGGCTGATGAATTGCCCAGCCAAAAGGAGGGAAGCAGCACTGACTTGATTTTGTAATTTTAGCTTTTTATTTTGACTTAATTTCACATTTATAGTAAAGATGAAAGAATAACAGAAGGGATTCTGTATATTCCCAAGCAGATTCTCCAAATATTAGCAAAGTACACATTTGCCTTATCCTCTCTCTCCTCTCTCTCTTTCTCTTGGTACATGTATACTGATATCCATATACACAAAAAAATATATGTAACTTTTTTTCTGAACCATTTCAGAGTCAGTTGCACCTGATGTTCCTTTATCCCTAAATACTTCAGTGTGTTCTTCTTAAAAGCAAGGGCACTTTCTCATATGACCATAGTACAGTAACCAAAATCAGGAAATTAACATTAATACATACTATCATCCAATGTATAGGATGTTCAGATTTTGCCAACTGTCCCAATAATGTCTTATTCTATAGAAAAGGAAAATTCTGGACCATACACTGCATTCAGTTGTCATATTTTTCTAGTCTCCTTTCATCTGGAACAGTTCCTCAGTCATCCTTTGTCATTCATTTTGAAGCCTACAGGTCAGTAATTTTGGAAGAGGTCTCTCTGTTTGGTTTGTCTGCTATTTCTTCATGATTGGATCCAGGTTATGCACATTTGGCAGGAAGTCCACAGGAGTGATGTTGTGTTCTTCTCAGTGCCTCCTATCAGGAGGCACATGCTGTCAATCTGTCCAATTACTGGTGATACTAACTTTCAACACTTGGTTAAAGTGCTGTTTGCCAGATCACCCCCACCGCCCTTTTGTAATTACTAAGTATCTCATGGAGATTTACTCTGTGACTCCGTGAAAAGCTTGTTACTCCTTAAACTTTCACCTACTAGTTTTAGCATCCACTGATGATTTTTATCTGAAACAATGATTATTTTGGTAGTTGCCAAACAATTATTTTCTGTTTTCATCATTCCTTTTACATTTATTGTTTCACATTTTATTGCAAAGAAAAGCTTACCCTGTTACTTCCTTTCTTCATCCTCTTTTCCCTCCCTCCCTCCCTTCTTTTTTTCTATCAATGTGGATTAATGGATTCTTATTTTATTCAGTAGATTATATTCTTTTATTATCATTTACTTTGATACTGAAATTATCCTCAATTTGGCACTGGCTTAATTTATTTATTTACTTATTTAATTTGTTTTTTAGAGAGGGAGAGAGAGAGGTGGAGAGGATCAGAGAGAGAATCTCAAGCCACAGGGCTCGATCTTACAACCCTGAGATCATGACCTGAGCCTAAAACAAGAGTCAGATGCTTAACCAAATGAGCCACCCAGGCACCCCTGGCACTGGCTTATTTTTAAAGAGTTATGAATCACAGGCTTCAAAATGAATGCCCCAGAAAAGAATGTAGAACACTAAAAATTACACAGAGAAAGATGAATCCTTCAGAAAGAGTGACAATAACTCCCTCTTACCATTTATGAGTGCTTTTCATGTGTCAGGTGAGATGCTGTGCACTTGATATATGTTATCTCATGGGACTTTCTAGACCTGGCAAGGTAGACATTGTACCATTTTGTCTTCCATTTAAAGATGAGGAAATGGAGAAAATAAGTTCATCAAGGTCTTCCCCTTAGTAGCAGCAGGTCTAGTGGACTGTAGATAGCCCCTGCTCTCAAGCACCAGGTAGCCCTACAAAGAAGTGTGGAAATCTTCAGGAAAGGAAATGGTCTTGGGAGCAAGTCTCCACTGTTATTGAGGGTAGCTGGACATTCGTTCCAAGATTTATAAAGTCATCTGCACTTCTTGCATTTTTACAAATGGGGCATTTGGAAACTGTCTACAAGTCTGTCGTCAGTCTAGGAACTTCCCTAACCTGCACTGTGGCAATCGTCCAACCCTGCCTATAATCCAGTGAGGAAAGCAAAAGGAAAGAGTTTGTTTGTGCCAGTGTCAACTGACACGGATCCAGAAAAACATGAGTTGGCCAAGTCAGCCAGGCAAGCATTCCCATGGGTCAAGACAACTGAAAGCCAAATTCAGGAAGAGAGGAGAAAACTAAGGGAACAGCAGGGCAGGGATTCTTAAGAAAGCTGGTGTCTATTCAAGTCTTTAGATCCCAGGTGAAGACAGGGCTGTAGCGTTGCCCTCCTGGCAGGCTAGCATACCAGATCCTTCTTCCTGCAACAATACCAACAATACCCTCCGCTGCCACCACACCATCACTTTTAATATCAAATTCCCGATCCTATGAGAACGCACTTAGGTGAAAGAAGTATGTGGCATGCGAGTGAAACGAATGGAGACAAGTGCCCTGCCTGAGAGGGAAAAGCACAATTGGATCTGAGAATAATATCCTTATACTCCCAGGAGGAACAAACTAAAAATAAAAGACAACAAGGTGCTTCCTGCCAGTCAGTAAATCTAATAAGCAAAGGAGATGCCTCAACCTGGTGCTGGGTAGTTAACCGTCAGCCTGCCTCCCTCCACCCGGGAGCAGCCATGTGGTTCTCAGAGCTAACAGCTGCCAAGCAGAACCCTTCAGATTAACCCATAGGTGGTGTTGAACCACTTCCCATTAAGATATTTGCAAAGCAAACAAAAATGATAGCCCCACTCTGAGTGCTGGGAGCCGGCCAGGAGCCCTGGCTGTTCTTGTTGACACAAAGAGCTCTCCGGGGAAGGTCTGGGCCAGAGCAAGGAAGCCCATTCCTGCCTGCGTCCCCAGGCTGTGTTGATTTTAGGCCATTAGAATCTTGGTAACAGGGTCTGTTTATTATCTAATTTCCCAATCACAGCAGTCGCTAGGGCCCTGTTTTACCAAAGCTCTCTATTCCTGTCTTCCTGACCTATGCCATTCAGATGAAAAGAAGAAAATTCAACCCTCCTCCTGTTTTGTCTACTCATCAAGGAGACAAGTCTGAGAAGTCACTGAGATACACACAGAAAAAGTGTGGCATTACTACTGTCAATGGCTTCTGTGGCAAACACGGCTTAGGTTCCTTCTTAGGTTAAAGTGACTGGGGCAATGCTAATGGGAAATGTGCTGGAATATTTGTGCCCTACAGGTAGGAGCCAACTGCCACTGAATTCACAAAACATACTTGGAGCAGAAACACTAATATTTTTTCCTCTTAACCCAGAGAAGAAAATGAAATAAAGTTAGTAAAATTGTGGAAATGTACAAAGTTAATCCGCCTTCAACCTCAGCATTATAATCTAGGTTTCCTTAAGTGTTGATGATAAAACACTTTTATGTAGAATTCATTTTTACACAAATCTTGTTTCCTGCAATACTTGAGCAAGTTTTCTTTTCTCAAGTTTTTTTTTTCTTTCTTTCAAAATAGGCTCAATATGAAAAGGTATTTTCGTCAAAAACTCATTCTGAGCCTGAATATCACAAGGGTATGGGTGAGAATACCAGCAAAGTAGGTATCAGAGATATATGGAATTTCTAGAAATTCCTACACTCACAAAATGGGTAATGTAGGTGGGAACAAGGGGTAATGAAATGGTCAGAAGAATTTGCCAGATTTTGTCATTACTTGAAATTGTCCTTTAGATGAGAAACCAGAACTTTTGAGGTGTAGGTATCAACTGTATAAGGAGAGAGACAGAGATGTTGAGAAAGAGAGAAGGAAAGAAGGAAAAGGAGAGAGCTAAAGAAAGATGGAGATTTCTTTAAAAAAGTAGAGGCATCATCATTCTAAAAAGTTGATTTTTTTAAAGAAAGGAGAGCTATTTGACATTTAAAGTACAAAGTTAAAGAGTAATGTTTTAGAATCTTGAACACATCATTCAGTTTTAGATGATATTTATCCAAATAAAATTAAATGTCACTGGACCAAAGTTCTCTGTAAATGTTCAAGTTTTCCAGAGAGAAAGTGAATCCAACTTTGCAGGTCAACTCTGCAGAGTCATGCCATCATTTGCTGACAGCATCCTTTGCTGATGGCAAATGTATTCATGTCCTCAGGTCATCACATTAAAGGCCTTGGTGGGGTGGTGTCATAACTTCAGCTCTATGTAAGATATGTTGAACATACCAGAAATTGGTTTTCATGCCAAACTGTCCAAATCATTTCTGAAGATGCTTCACGTTTGTCTGAGACACCAGGCACAAAACATTGCCTTGAAGTGTGGATCTCATGTGTTGGGGGGTGGTCAGAGAACCCAAGTCAAAAATGTGTTCTAAGATTATTTCTGCTTAAGTTCACTACGTCTGGTTCCTAGCAACCAACCCTAATTTTTTTAAAAAGATTTTTTTAATTCATTTATTTGAGAGAGAGAGAGATAGCTAGAGAGAGCACGAGTGGGTGGTGGGCAGGGAGGAGAGGGAGAAGCAGGCTCCTGCTGAGCAGGGAGCCTGACACGGGGCTCGATCCTAGGACCCTGGGATCATGACCTGAGCTGAAGGCAGACACTTAACCGACTGAGTCACCCAACCGCCCCTGAACCAACCCTAAATTAAGATATTAACCACAGACACTTACCTGCCAGTAATTGAGCTTCATAAAGAAAAGACATAATTAAGCATCTTCCAAACCTGGGTCTTATTTTTCAGTTAGGCAGTTAGATCCATCATAGAAAAATGAGACAATGTTAACATTTCCCTTCACTTATTTTGTTAGCTCTGCTAGGTTTCTGAGAAAACCAGATTCCTAATTTATCAAAAATTAATTATTATATTCAAGTCAAACTCAACATAAATAAGAAGCATTTCTTGAGGTCAAACTAATGAAATTTACCTTTGGATCTGACAGAAATAAAGAAGATAGTAGGAAGGGAAAAATGAAGGGGGGGAAGTCAGAGGGGGAGACGAACCATGAGAGACTATGGACTCTGAGAAACAAACTGAGGGTTCTAGAGGGGAGGAGGGTGGGGGGATGGGTTAGCCTGGTGATGGGTATTAAAGAGGGCACGTCTTGAATGGAGCACTGGGTGTTATACGCAATGAATCATGGGACACTACATCAAAAACTAATGATGTAATGTGTGGTGATTAACATGACATAATAAAATAAAATAAAAAAAAGAAATAAAAATTTAAAAAGCACATATTCATTCACCCATTCATCAATTACCTTTATGCTTATGATGGCCCATGATTCTACATCCAGATTTAGTTGAATCATTCAGAAGTGAGTGACAGTTTCAACCCTGGAGTTTACTATCTCATGGAGAATATAGTAATAACAGTTAACGTTTTTGCGCATTTACTACAGGCTGGGTAGTCTTCTACACATTCCCTATAGTTTATTCTCACAACAGCCATAGGAGGAAGGTACCATTATTAGACATATGCTTTAACTTGCCCAAGGTCATCGAGCTAGCTGGACACAGACCTGAGCCTAGACAGAAGCAATCTGGCTCCAGAGTCTGTAGCCTAAATTGCTTCCTCTGCCGGCATGGGGCCTCTGCACACACTGGACAGGAATCAGACTCAGATGCTGGGGGAGCCAGGCCATGAGTAGGTATCAATGAAAGACAGATTCTACACGGTTCCAGCAGACTGCTGCTTAGATAGTCCAATTTTTCAAAAGCCATCAGAAATCTGAATTGTTCCATGAAATCTATTTTTATATGTTGGGAACTAATTAAGAATTTCAAAAACATTGTGCAGGCCAAACAAAATATGTCTGCAGACCATATTCTACCCAATGACTGTATGTGTACATCTTTCAGCTTACAGAATACGGTCCAAAATATTTTGTGCATCTTTTAAGCCTCCCACGTCTTGGCTCCCATCTGCCTTCTTGCCTGTTAGAGTATTCTCTGCATCACGCCACCCCCACCGCTGCTCCCTCAGCCCTCGTCCCACTGGACACCTCACCTTCCCAGAGTGCCCCCTGAACATCCTGCCTCTGGACCATGGCTCACTCTTTCTCCTGCCCGGGATGCTCTTCTAGCTTTAGTCTGCTTCAAGGCCCTGTAGGTAGGGCCACATGCGTGATAGCTTGAAGGCTGGGTAAAATATCAACAGGTGAAGAAGGAACTGGCAAGGAAATTCTATTCAGAAGGAACAGCATGAACAGATATACAGAAACAGGAAAACAAAAGACATATTGAAAACCACCAAACAGCTCCAAATATTTTAAAAAGAGGCCTCCAGTCTCTGGAATCTGGTCCTATAAAGAGAACTTGGACTGCTGACATTCTTGACATCCACAATCCTTCTAAAAGGCTCCTTTGCATAAGGATCACTGATGATTTAAGGTTTGTTGAAATAGTTCAGATAAATATTTATGTACAGCCATGGCAAATCCACAAGGAAAAATATAACTCAAAACAGATTTTTTCCCTGCAGCTCCTTTCAGCTGGTGATAAGGTTTCTGGCTTCAAAAAGGTTTTGAAAATAAATGTGACCAATTAATATTTTAAAAATCAAGAAACTCTAAGAAGGCCCTAATAATTGAGTAAGTTCTGAAAGTTATCATTTGAGGGTGTGCCCCTGGAATCCTGGCCATACCGGCAAGGGTGAATCAGGCCCAAAGTCAACCTCAGATTTATCCCTGAGATAACAGCCAGGACCACAGAAAATAAAATTGGGCTCTCAAGTTAAAGCAGAGAGTGAGCATTGTTCAAAGTTTCTAAAGTGCTGGAATCCTCAATGCTTATTTCAATCTAAAGCCCTAGAGCAAAGCCAGAGGGATTTTGAACCTTCATATCAGGTTAGCTTTATAGTGACCTTTTGTTTTTTTAAATTTTTTAAAAGATTTTATTTATTTATTTGAGAGAGAGACTGAGAGAGCACAAGCAGGGGGAGCGGCAGAGGGAGAAGCAGGTTCCCCACTGAGCAGGGAGCCCAACACGGGCTTGATCCCAGGACCCAAGGCAGACACTTAACCGACTGAGCCACCCAGGCGCCCCTACAGTAACCTTTTAAATACTACTATTACTACCACTATTCCTACCACTTCCGTCACCACAAGTGATAGCAGCTGGTCTTCATCCCTTGAGCATTTATTAGGCGTCTAGAACTACGCTAGTTCCCTTGCATAGATCATCTCTAATCCTCACACGCATTACCGTCTTGCAGCCAAGCACACTGAAGTTCAGAAAGATGAAGGAATTTGCCCAAGGCTCATAGTTTATAAGGAGCTGAACTAAGGTTTAAACCCAGGACTGTCACCAAGGCCCATCTGCTTTCCACCCAAATGAGATAACACACAGAGTATCTTGCACATCCTCAGCGCTTCATCAAAGAAGGCCACCACCTCCACCACTCCTCCCACCCCTGCTGCCTACCTCTTTCGGGGTCCACATGAGGTCCTCTACTGCTTTAGTGCATTGACTTGGCCACAGTGGTAGAAAGTTCACTGGAGGGCACTAGCCTCCTGAGGGGGTGAAATGGAAGTAGAAGGAAAACTGAGCATGGGGACTGAAGGGTGGGAGAGGAAAAGCCCTCTGATGTGTAAGAAAAGTTTTGTTTTATCTTCTTCGCGGTGCCACATATTTCTGTAATGACCCCCCCACGCAGAGCGTTTGTCAAGATATGTGGCAATCTGTACTTTCACAGCGCACATGAAAATCTGGCCCACAGTCGGCCCTGACTGGGAGGCTGTTTCTCTGGCTCATCGATTCTGAGGTCAGCCCAACTGGCTCCAAGCCCCAGAGCTGCAAGGATGACACACGGGAGAAATATGTGCTCGTTTTCCCCTCTCTCGAAGTGCCAGTTCTCCTAGAGCCGCCTGAGTTGTGAAGATTCCCATCCCTCTGAGTCTGAATCCTCACTCAAGTGGCCCACACGAAGCAGCTTCTCCGGAGGTGTGTTACAAGCTGCCGGATAAAAACATGTGCACCAGCATTATCAATCTCTTGCCTCCCTTACAGGGGCTGCTTTTTATACAACAACAGGCTGGCTGGGCTAAAGAATGTCAAATAAAAGCCTTGCGAGAGCTCTGCCATATGCAGGCCAAATTAAATTAAGGAGCATAATCCTCACTATTGTACTTATCAGCATTAGAATAGAGGATTACCATCATGGGAACAAAGCCCCATGACATAAAAGACTATTTCCTTTCTGTCATTCACTGTACACAGTTACAGGCTCATGGAGGAAGAGGGGCGGAGGAGTGCCACCCCAACCACTCATTTCTACTTTCAACCTGGAGTTGCCTTCTCCTTAGCCAAGTTAGCTCCCAACCCACGGTACACAGATGGGAGCATCTTCTCCATGAGGCTTTATCCCAAGACGTCGGTGCTGGAATTTTTCCCACCAATCACAGAATGACAGTTTTATGCCAATCAGGGTTTATTCCTTAGCTCATTGTGATTTACGATTTGTTACAATGACAGTTATAAAGAGCACAGAGCAGAAAAAAGCCATGGGCTAAGCATTTGGAGCCTGGAACCTAGACTGGGAGCAGAATGTAACAGTATCTCAAAAGTTTCAGCTCTGGCGTCAGAAGACCTGCATCCAAATCCTGACTGTCACTTTACTAAGCCACACTGGCAAATCACTTGTAATATCTTTTTTTTTAAGCTTCCACAAAGGCAATTTATTAACAGAAAATAATAATTTGAGGAATCCTGTCCACAAACAGCAACCATGGCAACCCCCCTTCCCGCAGGTACTGTGGGGGTGGGGGTGGGGGTGAGGGTGACATCCTCAATCCACCTGATCTTCACTCCTGAGCAGGCAAGGGCTCTGAGGGCTGATGGGCCCTGGGCCCGGGAGTTTTGGTTCTGTTTCCTTCTGTGACCTGGAGTTTGATGAGATGCTCAGTGACTTGCCCCTCTGGGCTACATCCTGGGCAGCTAACATGGC
Organism: Mirounga angustirostris; assembly: GCF_029215605.1. Lineage (NCBI taxonomy): Eukaryota > Metazoa > Chordata > Mammalia > Carnivora > Phocidae > Mirounga > Mirounga angustirostris. The sequence goes on along the minus strand of NW_026991711.1, from coordinate 134,657,932 downwards.
AGCATGGGGAGAGGATTCATCTGGGTCAGCCTTCACCTTCAGCCCACCAGCCACATGGTGGATAGTGTCCTTGCCAGAAAGACTGGTGACATGGATGGAAGTGTCACTGAAGGATGCAAAGATGTGGCAGACACCACACACATTTTGTCCTTTGGCTACCTAAGATCCAAGTCTGATGACCTGTTTTTCCTTCTGCTTGGAGGTGCCATTTCTGCACGTCTTCTCCAGACTCCACCACCAGAAAGCGAATTACTTGTAATATCTTAACGTCAGAAATTATACAATGTGTACCTCTTTCATCAGGTAGTTATGTAAGGATTAAATAAGGTAACACATGTAGAACACTTAGTACAGTGCCCAGGAATTTGTTAATAAGTGTCAAATGTTAGTTGTTTTTATTGTTGGAGAGAGAAGTGCTGATTTCAAACCCAGACCTGCCATTTATTTTCTGTGTGACACTGGGTGACCCTCCCGATTAGCTGATTAGGGGCAGGAGTAGGTAAATCTGATATGTCCAACTCAGCACTTGTCTCTAGACCAGCATGTGGGACCTACTTATCTTAGCCTTCCCTGATTTAGTTTACTTATCAGTAACATGGAGTCAGTAACCACCCAAAAAGGCTAGAATGAGAATCATGTGAGATCATTGTGCGAAAAGACCTGGACTCACAACAAATGTTGAGTGAAACTGAATGATTATGTTGTTCTTATTCTCAGCAATATATCTTGTCATGTTTGGGTCTTCCTTATGAACTCTTCCCTATGATTTTACCTTCCCTTTATCTTTCTCTGGTACCTATCTGCTCCCATCACTACCCCTTCAGGACTCTTCTGGCACATTGTGTTGGTTGGTTCTCCAACCCCTTATTTCTTTGCCTACTCTCTCCTGCAAAGCTGCAAATGCCCATGCTTGCATTCCCAGCTTTCTCTGTTGCTCCCAGGCAGAGCCACCTCTGCAAATTGGCAATTACTGGCCAGTGAGATGCAAGGGGTGTCCTAGGGACTTCTGGGAAACAGAGAGAGTCCCGAGGAGAGCCCCCTTCCCATCCATCTCTTCCTGCCTGCTTTGGACATTGCCATGTGAGGAAATGATGCTTGGTGCTGCGTTAGCCACCGTGTGACCGCAAGTGGGGGCACTGCTGATGCACGGAAAGTGGCAGAGAGATGAAGAGGACCCACGTCCTTTTTGACATCTCTGAGCAAATGAACCAGCACTGGAATTTCTGTGTCCAGACCTCTATCCTGAGGGATTCATAAACATATTAGTTGAAGGGTCTGTTAATTACTGCTAAGAGCATCATCATTGGCATGACTTAGCTTTCTTCTTAGTCTGCCATCTCTTACCCTGGCATTCCCCCCCTCCTTGGTTTCCTTCCTGTCAACCCCTGGGTTGATCCACAGGGCACTGAGGTGATCATCAAGTACAGAGGGCAAAATGAGACCCCTAGCTCCCTGGGGCAGGCATGTCCTATCCGATGAATTATTCTCGATCCTATTGTTGCTGTCACCACCCAAAGACTGAGCAGGAAGAACATTTCTTTCATAAAAATCTGAGCCTTACGAGGCGCGTTGGAAGTCAGCTCAATAAACTTATGGAGTACCTATTGCACATACTGGAAACAGGGAGAAGTAAGACTCAGCCCTCACCTTTGAGAAGCTGACCTGCTCGCACACAGTCAACCACAACACCAGGCAATACATGAAAAACTGCAGAGAATGATAAACCAAAGTGTGATTTGTTTATCACCAGGACACTGTCTGTGAGCTGTTACTGCTCACAATGTCATAAGGAGCTTGTGCCAGAATGTAAATCAATTCATCACCAAGTACATTGTTCAGCTGAGCTGATATTTTTTTCACAGCAAACTTTCTTGATGCAGAAAGCAGTGGGTTGATTTACATTCTGATGTAAGTTCATTATCTCGTCGTGAACCAGGATTTTTAGTAGTTCTGTTAACACGGACTACAAAGGTTCAAGGAGCATTGAAGAGAATTGAGGTCTTCATGGAGTAAAGGGATACGTCAATGTATCTTGATGAGATAGCTAAGAGCTGAACAGAAAGGCATGAGCAGAGAGAACAGAGGTAGATGTGTTGGTAAAACAGTAAGTCTGACCATACAGGGTGCATTTAGGGACATGCTGGAGGTGATCTGGAAGACAAAGTCCAGCAAGACAGAAAGAGGCTTGATATGGCACACTGAGGTGTCTGAACCTCTTTTGGTCTAAAATGGGAAGCCATTAAAGTTCTTTGAAAAGTCAGAATATGCTTTAGGACAATTGATCAGGTGTCAGAAATAAAAGCTGGTCTATAAAGAAGAGAAACAGGAGAGAGAGAAGGAGATAATGACAGGCCTGGACCAGGGAAGGACGCTAAAAAAATGACTGGAGGTGGGGTTATGTGAGAGGTAGGGATCAAAAATGACTGCCGGAGATAAAAACTGACTGCCAGGTTTCAAGGCTAGGTCACCAGAGAATGTTTGTACAACTCACCACAGTAGGAGGGTCAGGCACAAAAGTTACTTTGCTGGGGACTTTTCTGCTGAGGCCCTGGTGTGTAAATCAGAAATACATGGCCAGGAAGGTTAGGTGTGGGAGTGAAGGGTTCAGAACACAGACCTGGGAACCATGCTCACTGAGCTGAGAGTTGGTATCAGAACACACCAGGGAGAGAGGATATCACCCAGGTGAGGAGTAGAGAAGAAAGTCAAAGACCTGGAGAACTACCTCATTTCGATGGTGGGTGGATGAGGAGGATGGAGCCAGAGAAGACAGGACCAAGGATATCTTAGAGGAAGAGCCTGAAGCCTGCAGGTCCGCAAACACCAAGGAAGAGGGCAACCTGAGGCCAGCACGGCCCATGGAACAGATGCTGCAGAGTCTGATGAAGATGAGGTTCTAGCAACTGGGAGCTGAGCTTCCCAAGAGCAGTTGTAGAGACACGGGGAGGGCACAGATCAGATTTCAGGATCAAGGAGGGAGGGGTAGGTGAGGGAATGAGGCAACTGACCCGGATGTCAGTCTGAGATAGTCTGATAGTAAAAGTAAGAGGGAAGCTAGGGCCAAGAGTAGCCTATTTTGTAGAAAGGGGAAAGGTATAAGCAAAAGGGAAAGAGACAGCAGAGAGAGAAAGCTGTGAAAGCAAGTGTGGGCTAAGTGATGGGGATAGGGCCTGGAGGATAGGACCTCGAATGAAGGCATTAGTTAGCCTGTGCAAGGAAAAGACCTGTAGTCTTTTGAGACGAGAGCAAAGGAAGAAAGAACAGCTGGAGAGAAAGAGATTCTGAGATGCAGGGAAGTGAAGTTGAAGTTGCTCACAGCACTGCCCTGATACTGTGTAAAGTCAGCCACCAGCTGAGGTTGAGGGGAGAGAGGCTTGGGCTGGAGCCAGAGCCATTTCCCAAACTGGTTCACTGACTTATCCAAGGTCAAACAGCTGGAAAATGTCGGCACTAGCACCAGAACCCAAGTCTTCCACCTGCCAAGTTCAAGGGTCTTCCTGCTGCATCAGAAATTCTAAACTTTGTCATTCTAGTATGAGGTGATAGGCCTATAATATTTCCTCAAGTACCCTTGGATGAGCTGTTCTGTTGGGAAAGTAGTGTACTTTATAAGCAGCCCAACAACAATTTGAGACCACTAGAGAAGTACTGATAATGTAATTTGTCAAGTCTCAAAAACATTAATAAGAAATCTCAAAAAATTAAGAAATATTTTTAAAAATTACAAATCAAAACCACTTCTTTTTCCAAGGGAAAAGATGCAAAGAAGCTTCTAATGATCTGCTTCTTTCTCCAAATCCCGGAGTAAACTTTTAATGAAAAAGTTCCTACAACTGATTTAGAGGAGAATATGAAAAGTAAGCTTCATTCTAGTTAGACCATCCCTTTGCCATGGTCCACTCCTTCCTGTAGTTGTGTCATCTTCTTGGTGACATGTATGACAGGGCCTGAAAACCTCTTCTGGGAGAAGGTAGGTTATGGAGATGCCCCTGAAGAATTGGAAGCCTAGGAGTTCCTTGAGTCTCCAGTGCTTGATGTCATGGGCTGGCCTGACCTGACTTAAGGTGACCTGAGCCTACATTTAGCCAGGGGCATTGTCCTCTGCAGACCTGAGCAGCTCCTGTGTACATTGAAGATGCTGCATGGTGGCCCTGGGCCTTAATGCTCTACTTATTTTGAGTTATATTTAACTAGAAAGTGTGGGTAAACAGGAAATGATACTCCCTTTTTGCTTTATCTTAAACACAAGGTTTTTCTACCTTGGAACATTTTGGGCTGGACAATTCTTGGTTGTGAGGGGGCTGTGCTGTGCATGGTAGGATGTTTAGCAGTATCCCTGACCTCTACCCACTAGATGACATTAGCACAACTCCTCCCCTAAAGGTGTGACAACCAAAATATCTCCAGACATTGCCAAATGTCCCAGAGGGAAGAGGAGCAAAACTATCCCCAGCTGAGAAAAACTGCTTTACCTTAATGAGACCAAGTACCTGTTTTACCATGAAGAGAACCCAAAAAGCAGGGTTGTGTTCAGGTTGCCCTACAGAATAAAGGCTTTTGCCCACAGAATAATGACCTCTGACCTGGGAGAATCTGATAAAAAACACTTTTTGCCTCTACTCTCTCCAACTTACCAATATAAAACACTGTTAGGAATACTTCTGTTTCACTGTCCATTGGAACAGAGCACCCGAGTTTAAGACTGGGAACATTATGGATAAGACTCACCGATTTTTCTCAGTGACAGCAGAAGAGTTGCTTGAAGTCTCTGCATGGCCACTGTTGAATTCTCTTTGTGGACTGCTTTTATGATCTATTAGAGCCCCTCAGAATGGAGAGAAAACAAACAAGAAAACAAACAAAAACCTTAGAGATCTATGGCTAAGTTCAGAGGCAGGGTTAGGTTTTAGCCCCCATCCACACTCCGCAGCACCTCTCTCCCCGCCCTCATGCTGTTGTGCAGCCTTTGTCTACGACATGCTATCAAGACTGACCTGTTCTGGGATCCCAGCCAGCAAATTGGGTAAAATAATTCACAGTTATGGGGAAACAAGCTACCTTTCTCCAACAATAGATAGAGATAGTGGACAGAGATTCGAGGCCCCCAGGAGAGGTCGACTGCCATGGTGGTGTGCAGGAGTTGGAATGGCAGTGGGCTAGACAGCAGACCAGCTTCCAGTCCCAGCTGGACAGGGCAGGGCTGCCTGCTGATGCAGAATGTACATCAGGGAATGGATTGTCCTGATGTGGGTAGGACAAACTGTAACTAGGGAAACATTCTTGGAGTAACCCATTTCTACACTGTGACCGAGGGTGGTTTACTGCTTTTCAAGAGTGGGAGTAACAAATACAATTCCTCCTTTCTGTGACCATGGCTGCCCAGGCATAACTAATCAATCATGCCCCTGTTTTCCACTAAATCTTAATTCAGGTTCAAGTTCCTTTTTTTTTTTTTTTTTTTAGATTTATTTATTTATTTGAGAGAGCGCGAGCTTACTTGAGTGGGGGGAGAGGCAGAGGGAGAGAGAGAGAGAGAGAATCCCAAGCAGACTCCTTACTGAGTGCAGAGCCCATGGGAGAGGGTGGGCTTGACGTGATCTCACAATCCATGAGATCATGACTTGAGCCGAAATCCTGAATCAGATGCTCAACCAACTGAGCCACCTAGGCTCTCCAGCTTCAAGTTCCTTTTTTTTTTTTTAAGATTTTATTTATTTATTTGACAGAGAGAGACACAGCTAGAGAGGGAACACAAGCAGGGGGAGTAGGAGAGGGAGAAGCAGGCTCCTCACTGAGCAGAGAGCCTGATGTGGGGCTCAATCCCAGCACCCTGGGATCATGACCTGAGCCGAAGGGAGATGCTCAATGACTGAGCCACCCAGGTGCCCCCTCAAGTTCCTTCTTAACATGCTTTACATCAGTGGTTCCCATGGTGCAGATGCCACGTGATCATGACTCCATGATGACAACACATGAAGCATCAACCTCACTTAGAAGCTTGTTAGAAAGTTGGGCCCCACCTAAGACCTAGTGAATCAGAACGTCCAGTGGTGGGAGCTGGCAATCTGTGTTTTTAACAGATTGGTGATCTGGATCCATGCTGAAGTTTGACAGACACTGTTCCAGATCAGTGATCCTTAATCCCAGCGGTATATTCAAATCACATGGGAAGATTTTAAATATGCCTAAGCCCAGCCCCTAGAGATTCTGAAATTGACCTGGGGTAAGATTGGCATTAATTATAGGAAGCTCTCTGGATAATATTAACGTATGGCCAGGGCTGAGAATTAAAGTTTCACACAGTCACTACTAATCAATTAGGATAGGGGAGAGACTGCACCTATTTGCTGTCCTTATTTCAGGTCATCTAAAAGCATCCAAACCAAAATATAAACAGTGAAGATAATCTGTAAACTTGGCAATTGCGACATACGCAGAAGATGCATAAAATGTATAAAGTTGGGAGCGCCTGGGTGGTGCAGTTGGTTAAGCGTCTAAATCTTGGTTTCAGCTCAGGTCATGATCTCAGGGTCATGAGATGGAGCCCCATGTCAAGCTCTGTGCTCAGTGGGGAGTCTGCTTAAGACTCTCTCTCCCTTTCCCTCTACTTCTCCCCTCCCCCACCCCCAGGCTCTTTCTCTCTCTCTTTCTAACAAATAAATAAATCTTTAAAAAAAAATGTATAAGGGGGGGCAGAGCAAGATGGCAGAGGAGTAGGAGACCTGGATTTTGTCTGGTCTCAGGAATTCAGCTGGATAGGGATCAAACCATTCTGAACACCTACAAACTCAAGAGGAGATCGAAGAAAAGAATAGCAACAACACTCTGAACAGAAAAGCGACCACTTTCTGGAGGGTAGGATGTGCGGAGAAGTGAATCTAAAGATAGACGGCGGGGGAGGGGGCCTCCGACGGCCGCTTCTGGCAAGTGATAGAGCAGTGGAGCACAAAATCGGAACTTTTAGAAGTCTGCTCCACTGAGGGACGTTGCGCCAGTGGCTAAGCAGGGGGTGGAACCCTCGTGGGACAGTGTGGTCTCAGGACCCTCAGGGTCACAGAAAGACCGGGGGTGCCTGAGTGCGGCAGAGCTCCCAGGTACCGGAGCAGGGAGGCCGGCTGCAGAGACAGAGCCGAGGCACGGGCTCTCAGCTCGGGGTTGCCATAAACCGTGATCTGCGGCACAGTCAGGCCACTGCTCTTCCAGCAGGGACCCAATAAGTGACAGATCCAGGGAGACTCTCCTTCCTCCCTGGGGAGGAGCAGCGTGGGAGCTACTCAATACGGACATTAGTACGATGTCGGATCTAGAGTTCAGAATCATCACTTTAAAGATATTAGCTGCGCTTGAAAAAAGCATGGAAGTTATTAGAGAAACGCTTTCTGGAGAAATAAAAGAACTATAACCTAACCAAGTCGAAATCAAAAAGGCTATTAATGAGGTGCAATAAAAAATGGGGGCTCTAACTGCTAGGATAAATGAGGCAGAAGAGAGAATCAGTGACATAGAAGACCAAATGATGGAAAATAAAGAAGCTGAGAAAAAGAGAGAGAAACAACTACTGGATCACGAGGGCAGAATTCGAGAGATAAGCGATACCATAAGACGAAACAACATTAGAATAATTGGGATCCCAGAAGAAGAAAGAGAGAGAGGGGCAGAAGGTATATTGGAGCAAATTATAGCAGAGAACTTCCCTAATTTGGGGAAGGAAAGAGGCATCAAAATCCAGGAAGCACAGAGAACCCCTCTCAAAATCAATAAAAATAGGTCAACACCCCGACACCTAATAGTAAAACTTACGAGTCTCAGAGACAAACAGAAAATCCTGAAAGCAGCTCGGGAGAAGAGATACGTAACCTACAATGGTAGAAACATTAGATTGGCAACAGACCTATCCACAGAGACCTGGCAGGCCAGAAAGGACTGGCATGATATATTCAGAGCACTAAATGAGAAAAATATGCAGCCAAGAATACTATATCCAGCTAGGCTGTCATTGAAAATAGAAGGAGGGATAAAAAGCTTCCAGGACAAACAAAAACTAAAGGAATTTGCAAACATGAAACCAGCCCTACAAGACATATTGAAAGGGGTCCTCTAAGCAAAGAGAGCCTAAAAGCAACATAGACCAGAAAGGAACACAGACAATATACAGTAACAGTCACCTTACAGGCAATACAATGGCACTACATTCATATCTTTCAATAGTTACCCTGAATGTAAATGGGCTAAATGCCCCAATCAAAAGACACAGGCTATCAGATTGGATTAAAAAACAAGACCCATCGATATGCTGTCTGCAAGAGACTCATTTTAGACCCAAAGACACCCCCAGATTGAAAGTGAGGGGTGGAAAACCATTTACCATGCTAATGGACACCAAAAGAAAGCTGGGGTGGCAATCCTTATATCAGACAAATTAGATTTTAAACCAAAGACTGTAATAAGAGATGAGGAAGGACACTATATCCCACTTAAAGGGTCTATCCAACAAGAAGATCTAACAATTGTAAATATCTATGCCCCTAACATGGGAGCAGCCAATTATATAAGGCAACTAATAACAAAAGCAAAGAAATACATCGACAACAATACAATAATAGTGGGGGACTTTAACACCCCCCTCACTGAAATGGACAGATCGTCTAAGCAAAAGATCAACAAGGAAATAAAGACTTTAAATGACACACTGGACCAAAAGGCCTTCACAGACATATTCAGAACATTCCATCCCAAAGCAACGGAATGAATACACATTCTTCTCTAGTGCCTATGGAACATTCTCCAGAATCAATCACATCCTACCTAGGTCATAGATCAGGTCTCAACCGGTACCAAAAGATTTGGATCATTCCCTGCCTATTTTCAGACCACAGTGCTTTGAAACTAGAACTCAATCATAAGAGGAAAGTCAGAAAGAACTGAAATACATGGAGGCTAAAGAGCATCCTACTAAAAAATGAATGGGTCAACCAGGAAATTAAAGAATTAAAAAAATTCATGGAAACCAATGAAAATGAAAACACAACTGTTCAAAATCTTTGGGATGCAGTCCCAAGGCAGTCCTAAGAGGAAAGTATATAGCAATACAAGCCTTTCTCAAGAAACAAGAAAGATCTCAAGTACACAACCTAACCCTACACCTAAAGGAGCTGGAGAAAGAACAGCAAATAAAGCCTAAACCCAGCAGGAGAAGAGAAATAATAAAGATCAGAGCAGCAATCAATGAAATAGAAACCAAAAGAACAGTAGAACAGATCAATGAAACCAGGAGCTGGTTCTTTGAAAGAATTAACAAGATTGATAAACCCCTGGCCAGACTTATCAAAAAGAAAAGAGAAATGACCCAAATCAACAAAATCATGAATGAAAGAGGAGAGATCGCAACCAACACCAAAGAAATACAAACAATTATAAGAACATATTATGAGCAACTCTATGCCAGCAAATTAGATAACCTGGAAGAAATGGAGGCATTCCTAGAGATGTATCAACTACCAAAACTGAACCAGGAAGAAATAGAAAACCTGAACAGACCTATAACCACTAAGGAAATTGAAGCAGTCATCAAAAATCTCCCAACAAAAGCCCAGGGCCAGATGGCTTCCCAGGGGAATTCTACCAAACATTTCAAGAAGAATTAATACCTATCCTTCTGAAACTGTTCCAAAAATAGAAACGGAAGGAAAACTTCCACACTCATTTTATGAGGCCACCATTACCTTGATCCCAAAACCAGACAAAGACCCCATCAAAAAGGAGAATTACAGACCAATATCCTTGATGAACACGGATGCAAATATTCTCACCAAAATACTAGCCAATAGGATCCAACAGTACATTAAAAGGATTATTCACCACGACCAAGTGGGATTTATCCCTGGGCTGCAAGGTTGGTTCAACATCCGCAAATCAATCAACGTGATACAATACATTAACAAAAGAAAGAACAAGACTCGTATGATCCTCTCAATAGATGCAGAAAAAGCTTTTGACAAAGTACAGCATCCATTCTTGATTCCCCCTAAGGTCAGGAACTCGGCAGGGATGTCCACTATCACCACTGCTATTCAACATAGTATTAGAAGTCCTAGCCACAGCAATCAGACAACAAAAAGAAATAAAAGGCATCCAAATCGGCAAAGAAGAAGTCAAACTCTCACTCTTTGCAGATGATATGATACTTTATGTGGAAAACCCAAAAGACTCCACCCCAAAACTGCTAGAACTCATACAGGAATTCAGTAAAGTGGCAGGATATAAAAGCAATGCACAGAAGTCAGTGGCATTCCTATACACCAACAACAAGACAGAAGAAAGAGAAATGAAGGAGTCGATCCTGTTTACAATTGCACCCAAAACCATAAGATACTTAGGAATAAATCTAACCAAAGAGGCAAAGGATCTGTACTCAGAAAACTATAAAATACTCATGAAAGAAATTGAGGAAGACGCAAAGAAATGGAAAAACATTCCATGCTCATGGATTGGAAGAACAAATATTGTGAAGATGTCAATGCTACCTAGAGCAATCTACAGATTCAGTGCAATCCCCATCAAAATACCATCCACTTTTTTCAAAGAAATGGAACAAATAATCCTAAAATTTGTATGGAACCAGAAAAGACTCCGAATAGCCAGAGGAATGTTGAAAAAGAAAAGCAAAGCTGGCGGCATCACAATTCCAGACTTCAAGCTCTATTTCAAAGCTGTCATCATCAAGACAGTATGGTACTGGCACAAAAACAGACACATAGATCAATGGAACAGAATAGAGAGCCCAGAAATGGACCCTCAACTCTATGGTCAACTAATCTTCGATAAAGCAGGAAAGAATGTCCAATGGAAAAAAGACAGCCTCTTCAACAAATGGTGTTGGGAAAATTGGACAGCCACATGCAGAAGAATGAAACTGGACCATTTCCTTACACCACACACAAAAATAGACTCCAAATGGTTGAAAGACCTCAATGTGAGACAGGAATCCATCAAAATCCTAATGGAGAACACAGGCAGCAACCTCTTTGACCTCAGCCACAGCAACTTCTTCCTAGAAACATCGCCAAAGGCAAGGGAAGCAAGGGCAATAATGAACTATTGGGACTTCATCAAGATAAAAAGCTTTTTGGAACTGGAGGGTATTATGCTGAGTGAAATAAATCAAACAGAGAAAGACATGTATCATATGACCTCACTGATATGAGGAATTCTTAATCTCAGGAAACAAACTGAGGGTTGCTGGAGTGGGGGGTGGGGTGGGAGGGTTGGGGTGACTGGGTGATAGACACTGTGGAGAGTATGTGCTCTGGTTAAGTGCTGTGAATTGTGCAAGACTGTTGAATCTCAGATCTGTACTTCTGAAACAAATAATGCAATATATGTTAAGAAAAAAAAAAGAAGAAGATAGCAGGAGGGGAAGAATGAAGAGGGGAAACTGGAGGGGGAGACGAACCATGAGAGACGATGGACTCTGAAAAACAAACTGAGGGTTCTAGAGGGGAGGGGGGTGGGAGGGTGGGTTAGCCTGGTGATGGGTATTAAAGAGGGCATGTTCTGCATGGAGCACGGGGTGTTATGCACAAACAATGAATCATGGAACACTACATCTAAAACTAATGATGTAATGTATGGTGATTAACATAACAATAAAAATTAAAAATATATATAAAAAGCTTTTGCACAGCAAAAGAAATAGTCAACAAAACCAAAAGACAACTGACAGAATGGGAGAAAATATTTGCAAATGACCTATCAGACAAAGGGCTAGTATCCAAAATCTATAAAGAACTTATCAAACTCAACACCCAAAGAACAAAGAATCCAATCAAGAAATGGGCAGAAGACATGAACAGACATTTTTCCAAAGAAGACATCCAAATGGCCAACAGACACATGAAAAAGTGCTCAACATCGCTTGGTATCAGGGAAATCCAAATCCAAACCTCAATGAGATACCATCTCACACCAGTCAGAATGGCTAAAATCATCAAGTCAGGAAACGACCGATGTTGGTGGGGATGCGGAGAAAGGGGAACCCTCCTACACTGTTGGTGGGAATGCAAGCTGGTGCAGCCACTCTGGAAAACAGTATGGAGGTTCCTCAAAAAGTTGAAAATAGAGCTACCATACGATCCAGCAATTGCACTACTGGGTATTTACCCCAAAGATACAAATGTAGGGATCCGAAGGGGTACGTGCACCCCAATGTTTATAGCAGCAGTGTCCACAATAGGCAAACTGTGGAAAGAGCCAAGATGTCCATCGACAGATGAATGGATAAAGAAGATGTGGTGTATATATATACAATGGAATATTATGCAGCCATCAAAGGGAATGAGATCTTGCCATTTGCAATGATGTGGATGGAACTGGAGGGTGTTATGCTGAGCGAAATAAGTCAAACAGAGAAAGACATGTATCATATGACTTCACTGATACGAGGAATTCTTAATCTCAGGAAACAAACTGAGGGTTGCTGGAGTGGGGGGTGGGGTGGGAGGGATGGGGTGGCTGGATGATAGACACTGGGGAGGGTATGTGCTATGGTAAGCGCTGTGAATTGTGCAAGACTGTTGAATCTCAGATCTGTACTTCTGAAGCAAATAATGCAATATATGTTAAGAAAAAAGAAAAGAAGAAGATAGCAGGAGGGGAAGAATGAAGGGGGGGAAATCGGAGGGGGAGATGAACCATGAGAGACGATGGACTCTGAAAAACAAACTGAGGGTTCTAGAGGGGAGGGGGGTGGGAGGGTGGGTTAGCCTGGTGATGGGTATTAAAGAGGGCACTTTCTGCATGGAGCACTGGGTGTTATGCACAAACAATGAATACATCTAAAACTAATGATGTAATGTATGGTGATTAACATAACAATAAAACAATTTTTTAAAAATGTACAAGGTTGAAGTTATAATGATTGAACATATAGCATGACAAAGAGTGCAGAAAAAGAAATACAGAAATCAATAGTTTTATGTTGTCTATTCTGGGAAGAGTAAACTCTGATTCTATGTTACTGGTTTGGTTCCTTAGACATAAATATCTCTTGTGTAAAAGAAATGCAATTCTTCAAGCTATCAGTGATAGATAAGACCATCTGTTATTATAATTATTATTATTGCTATAAACACCAAAAGAATAAAGATAAAGTTTTAAGTGGAACATTATTATATTTTTATTATTACACACACAACAAAACATTATGACCAAACAGTGAAACAGCAATGTTGAAAGAAGAAGAAACAAAAGAAATCAAGAAAAATAGCTGCAGCCTTCCAGAATTTCATTAACGGATTCCCTTCCCTCTCTTCCCTGCCATCTCTTGACTGACCAACTCCTCCAGTGAGAGGATCAGGCAGGTTTACCCCTACTGGAGATTCTAAAACAGTGTTTGGCCTAAGCTCACTTGTAATACTATGACAAGCAACATAAAAGCAAGAACTGACTTGAGAAGGAGAAAGAGGAGCCTACCTCAGGGGCACAAATAACTCTGCTTCCTTATTAGGAAGGAACATTGACAGGAATGATCTTTAACCTTGTGCTTGGGCCCAATTCGGCAGAACCAAGAGCTACCACGCACTGATCAAAGCCCAGATGGTATCACCCATGTGGAAAGCTGAGATTGCTGTTGTCTCCACCTATCTGAGATCTTCAGAATAAAGAGGCACAAGAGTAGCTTAATAGTAATTCAGAGAGGAAAAAGCTAAGCAAGAAAAGATCACCAAGCCCCTTTTGGTTTGGGACTCTCAGGAGAAAGGTGCTATGTCCACCTCCAGAGAGGAAGCTTCAACATCTTTCCTTGGAACTTAGCAAATGCCCCCAGTTACTTTGCCTGGGTTTCCAATAAAAGCCCACAGAATTTCTGTTCATGTAATTGAAGGGAAAACTTATTCCATGTTTCTTATTCATTTACACTTCAGTCATCAAAATATTGATTTTTAAGAGTTATTTGAAGTATAAAAATCAAACAGAAAACTTACAGAATATTCTTAATAAAGCTTAGATGAAGTCTGTTCCTCCATCTCCCAGCTTTGCCTGAAGAGCAGGGAGAAGGATTTGAGTCAGAGTAAAAACATAAACTTAAATAAGAAGGAGGCCATCAAACTATTGAGTTCAAAGCAAAACCCAATATTGTGAAATATTTTTAAGTATGTCCTGGTGACACCTGGAATCATGTGGCATCTCTTTGGCAAATTAATTGCTGAACAAGGAGATTCAAGAAACAAAGATATGGAGAAAACCAGAAAGGTAAAATAGGGTGGTCATTCTAAGTGAATAGATCAAGTTAAAAGGAATAAGACCAGTGACATGGCTGAAAAAATTCAATGATGAGCTTGCCCAGCAGACCTGAGGTGTGTGCAGGTGGAGCAACAGAGGCTTCTCCAGATAGGGGTCTCTTCTCCTCAGAGGACCATCCCTAAGTGTTCGGTTCAATGAAATAAAGCAATTCTAAGAAGGACTTCTCTGAAGGAGTCACATCCTTCCAAAGTCGGATTGAACTCAATGAGCCATTCATATTTCCTAGGAAAGTCAAACCAATTCTCCACTGGAGCATTTCGGAATAAGATAGAAAGGCATTTGGCCGAAAACATGGGAGCAGGCAGTGCAAACTCAAATGCCTTTGGGGCCACCCAGGTAACATCAATGTGTGCACTGTCAGGCAAAGAGAGAGGGAAGTGGTGGGGTCTGAGGTGAACCAGAGAACGTATGCCCCACCTAAAGACATTTGGGTTCAAAGTTTAAAAAAAAAAAAACAAAACAAAACACTGTGTCTGGCCAAACAAAACACATCTGCATGGTGATTACACCTGTAAGACCTCCTATTTGTGACTTCTGCTAAGAAGAAAGGGTCCAGGCCATGAGTCAGTAAGAGTTTAGGCGTCCTGTTTTTGAAAATGAAAAATGTGTGGTTGTCTCCGCCCCCAAGTCTCCTCAAATTTAGGAAACACTGCTGCTCCCTGGGCTGCCCCTATTTTCCTTCTCTCCCACTTCCTAACCTCCCAACTCCAAGGTGAAGTCCCAGTTCTGTATTTCTTTGAAACAGAGGCTAGGAGGCAGATTCCAAAGGAGTGGGAAGTGCCCAGAAACTCTTTGCTGGGTCCGGCAGATAAACTGCAAACTCTACTGTAAAATCCAGGGCAACTCATCTGCACATTTCAGAAAATGCTGGCATTAGCATTAAAGGCCATATTTTTGAAAATCACAGCTTCTTCCAGCAGAAGTCCAGAAACTGCAAACTGTAAAAAGGGAAGATTCTAATATTTTTTTAAATGTTTAAAAACCACTGATTTAGTCTGTCTAATGCTCTCACTTTACAATGATGTTAACTAATGGAAGGTGGCTTAGACCAGATAATCAAGTTTTAATTTCTGGTCCCCGGTGCTCCTCCCCACCATAAATGTTCTCCATCAGTTTGAGATCTATGGACCAATGTCAGGATCATAAAAAGACCTTCTTGAGAGGCTGAATTTTCATAAGTCCTGAGGTAGATCAGACAGAAATGTGTCAGCATCCACTCCAAGAGGAGTTGAGGAGAGGCAGTCGGTAAGGAGAGTCACAACTAGACCAGTTTCCCAGCAAAGAGGTCAATGGGCAGAGAAGCTGAGATTATCTCTGTCTATTCTTTCCCTTTTGTGAAATCGCCGGTCAGGATCGCCTGTAAGGCTGCCCCTGAATTTAATCAGCTGTCTCCTATAGAAAAACAGAGGGTCCATATCAGGTGGTCATTTCCATCTCTGGAACCTTCTCTGGAACATCCCTGAATATAGGATACCCATCCCAAACCTCTAATGACCCCACCTGTGTGGTCACCAGGTTTACTGCAGTCTTGATCCTGGGCACTTCTCTTGCTATCCCTTGTGACAGTGGGCTGCAGATCACTGCTTTGGTCTAAAGGGTGTCCTGTGGAATGAAACAAAGGAGGAACTTACCAAGTTTATGCTCCCACACCTGGAGGAATTACCCAAGTGGGTGACACAATGTAGTTAGGGAAACCCACACTTGTCTCATGGTCTGAGGCTCCAGTTATAAATCTCACCAACAGATTTGGTGCTTATTTTTAAGATTTAATACAGTGTGGTTGGAGAGGGCCTAATTGTAGGAATTGGTAACTGTCCTGACTGGACTCCCTACTTGATAATTCCAATAAGCTCTGTCTCAATGATCGCATTAGTCAAACTGGGAGCTTAAGTGTACCAGGACAGGGCTTCTGGTTGGACAACTGGATGGTTTTCCTATTTCCTTTTCAGTTGTACCACCAGGGTAGTAAAAGGAGGGACAAGGTCTCCTCCTTTCCTCCACATCTCTGCCCCTCAGGCATATGTGTCCTTTCCTTTCATCTTGTAGTCCTGGTCACTGATGGTTGTGGGTCGACAACCAATAATGCGGTCATGGAAAAGAGAGACTACACATTCCACTAGGTTGAGGACTACCACAGTTGCAGCTTTTTATTGTCCAGGCAGCTTAGCTCATGTTGATAAATACCTAAATACTTCTCTACCAAAACAGCTCACGACTTGAATGGAAAAATACTGAAGGGTCTGTCCTGGCCGTCACATCTCTTCTTCCATTCTCCATGACCCTCGAGGGCATGATGGGTTGAAGATGTTCCACCACCTCAGACTACCTCAGGTATCTGAAGAGGGCTGGTTCTTCCCAGTTGGATCCCTTGGCTCTAGAAGAAACCACACTGGTAGCAAAGCCCCTAGTCCTAAAGATATGCTTCAGGCTTTGCCCTGAGGCAGCCCCTTCTCCTTTTCCTCTGACCTGCGATGTAAACCTTGTTCTCTCTCATCCTGCACCTTCCTTCTGACTCTGGCTGTTTCAGATTTGCTGGCAGAACTTCCAGATATACCATATTAGAATATTTGGGACCTCCGACCTTTCTCCTTTTATTTCCTTGGATGGAATTTTTTTTTCCCATCCTGTCCCTCTCTCTCCTTCTGAGTGGCTCTCCTACCTCAACATCACCTTCCCACACCCAGCCTGATGGCACCATGTCTCTCCATTCCCTGGAGGTGGCCCAGCAAACCCACGTTAAGCAATGTCAGCTACTTCAGCCTACACTTAAAGAGATACAGTCCCTACTCCCATGGAGCTTACATTCTAATACATTCTAATATTCTAGGAATAAAAAGAAATAACAGATGTAAAAACTCCCTATAAGTTTAAAGGGGGTGACCTGGGTAGACTAGAGTCCCCTCAATATTCCTGTCTACCTAGAACCTCAGAATGTGACCTTATTTGGAAATAAGCTCTTTGTAGATGTAATTAGTTTAAGATGAGGTCATACTGGATTAAGGTGGGTCTTAAGTCCAAAGATTAGCGCCCTTATAAGAAGATCATGTGAAGACACAGACACAGGGAGAATGCATGTGATAATGAAAGCTAAGAGTGGAGTGATGGGTCTACAAGCCAAGGAACGCCAAACACTGTCAAGAACTTCCAGAAGCTAGGAGAGAGGTATGGAAAGAATTGTCCCTCAGAGCCTCCAGTAGAAACCAACCTTGCTGATTTTGGACTTCCAGCCTCCTGAACTGTGAGAGAATAAGTTTCTGTTATTTTATGCTACAGAGTTTGGGGTAATTTGTTATGGTAGCCCTAGGAAACTAACATGAAGAGGTAAAGCTGACACATGATAAGAAAAAAGAAATAGATGAAGAAGATTAGGTATATGTATTCAGCTTGATTTCACTGGGGGGGGGGGGTGTTAAGAACAGGAATTAGGGAAATCTCTATTATTTTCATTTAACAAACAAATACAAATATGTGGATTATTATGTTCCATGCAGTGTTCTAAGCCCTTTACAAAAATTTACTCTTTAATCTTCATAGTAACTCTAAAAGGTAGAGGCCACTATTATTCCCATTTTACAGTTAAGGAAACTGAGGCCCAGAGCGGTTAAATAACTTGCCCAAGAGTCACACACGGCTGGAGAGTGGCAGAGCCAGGGTTCAAATCCAAGCAGTTTTGCCCTAAAGTCTGAATTCCTAAATATGACACGGTACAGCCCCATTTACATAAACATTTTAAAAATCATTAACCTCTACTCTTATTTTTTCCTTTAAAAGTGGAAGTGAAAATTCAGACTTTATTTCTTTCACATGCTGGGGCCTCTAAGTTCTCACAGATCTGCTGCTGTGGGAGGAGGCTCTGGCCTGGACTGGCATTCGATGACCCACCCAGAGGGTAGCCCCAGAGGCATGGTTTCCAGCAGGGGCGCCATCTAGGTAGATTTCCTGGTTGGGGATCTAGGCAGGGTAGGCTCTCCTGCCCTCATGATGGACCTGGCAAACAGTGCCTACTGTATCTGGCAGAGAAGGCGCATACAGATGAGGCACAAAAGCGCAGGCTTCCCTCCTCACCGCTGCTGGTGAATTGCACCAGGAGCCCATGTCATTTCTGGCTGGAGTGACAGCTGGTCAACAGCCATCTTATCAGAACATAAAGAGGCCAACTTGTGGGAGGTCTGACAGCCAAATGCCACCAAAAGCAGCACTGAGAAAGTACAATTCTTTTTTTTAAAGAACAGAATCTCACGGAGAGATTTTTTTTTCCCCCCAACAGCCACATCAGAAACCCCCTCTCCACATAAAACAATTCTGGTAATTCCAAGCCTATGAGAACATTTTCCACTTTGATTCTCCAGGGCTTAATTCCAGTCATCATCCCGGTCAAACTTTGAGTTCAAAGAAAGTCTTGCCTGGTAATTGCTTTCTCTAACTTGGAAACTAAGGAGGAACCCTTCTATATACTGTTATACCCTTCTAATAGGTGTATAACAGTATATTGATGTTTCCCTTAACCTAGAGATCAGTTTCTTGTCTGCCTCAGAACATCGCCGTTTGGGAAATTCCCCTTGCCTTCAAGCACCCAGACACTGTCACTCTGTTCTCTTCTGACTCCCAGCGACCTTGGGTGGGATTTATTTCTTATAATTTATGCCCTGCCTGCTTCCAAAAAGGACTGGGGGAAGCTTCATAGGTTGTTTGTTTCTTGTGGTTGTGTTAGCTGGCTCTAGCTTAGCACTCCTCTTAAGCTTGGGGCAGATGTGTCCGTCCTGGTTCCATCTGAGACTGTTTCTCCCACCTCCTTTTTAAAAGATTTTATGTTTAAGAGCAGTTTTAGATTCTCAGCAAACCTGAGAGGAAGGTACAGAGATTTCCCATATATTTCCTGCTTCCACATATGCATATACTATCAACACCTCCCACCAGAGTGCTACATTTGCTACAATTGATGGACTTACACTGACACTTCTTAATTACCCAAAATCCATAGTTCACACTATGGTTCACTCTCTATGTCGTACATCATATGGGTTTGGACACATTAAAATGGCATATATCCATCATCCTGGTGTCATACGGTAATTTCACTGCCGTAAAAACTCCTCTGGGCTCTGCCTATTAACCCCCTCCCACACCTGTGGCAACCATTGATCTTTGTACAGTCTCCACAGTTTTGTTTTTCCCAGAATGTCATATAGTTGGAATCATGCAGTACGTAGGCTTTTCAGACTGGCTTTCACCTTGTAATATGCATTTATGTTTCCTGCATGCCTTTTAGTGGCTTGAAAGCTCATTTCTTTTTAGCACGAAATAATAGTCCATTGTCTGCATGTACTACAGTTTATTTATCCATTTACCCACTGAAGCACATCCTGGTCGCTTCCAAGTTTTAGAAATTATGAATAAAGCTGCCTCAAACATCTGTGTGCAGGTTTTTGTGTGGACATAAGTTTTCAACTCCTCTGGGTAAATACCAAAGACCGTGAATACTGGATCATATGGTAAGAGTCTGTTTAGTTTTGTAAGAAATTGCCACATTGTGTTCCAAAGTAGCTCTACCATTCCGTATTCTCATCAGCAATGAATGAGGTTCCTGTTGTTTCACATCCTCATCAGCATTTGATGTTGCCAGTGTTACAGATTTTGGCCCTTCTAATAGGTGTATAACAGTATATTGATGTTTTAATTTACATTTACCTGCGGACATGATGTAGAGCATCAGGCTGTCTGTCCCCTCTCGATGGGGAAAAAAATAATTTTTATGTTGCTTTTATGACCACCCCCAAAGCATTTAGCAGAGTGCTCTGCACAGAGAGGATGTTCAGAAAATGTTTGGGGGAAGGGCACCAGATCAGGAGTTAGGCAGTCTGGATTGCAGGGAGGTTTCTTAGCCACCATCTGTAAAATGGGGTAAGATTCCCAACCTACTTCTCAGGGTTACTGTGAGAATTACAAAAATAAGGTGGGTGAAACTGCCTTGTATAAACTAGAAATTTCTATGCAAAAATATAGCATGTTAGGAAAGTAAGTATTTCTTTTTGTTAATCAAGAAGGAAATAATTCCCACCTCTATGATCATTCCAGCTTATGCAGTTCTGGTTTCCTATAAATCAAAGTTATTTACTTTCTGGGGCACCTGGGTGGCTCAGTTGGTTAAGCGGCTGCTTTCAGCTCAGGTCATGATCCCAGGGTCCTGGATCGAGCCCCGCATCAGGCCCCCTGCTTGGCGGGAAGCCTGTTTCTCCTTCTCCCACTCCCCCTACTTGTGTTCTTTCTCTAGCTGTCTCTCTCTCTCTGTCAGTTAAATAAATAAATAAAATCTTTATTAAAAAAAAAAAAGAAACAAAGTTATTTACTTTCCTATAATCTTTCCTAAAAAGATAAAGTTTTAGATGTTTACAGCAGCTTTATTCGTAGTAACCCAGATCTGGAAACAAATGTCATTTAGCTAGTAACTGGCAAAACTATGGTATATCCACATCCTGGAATTCTGCTCAGCAATGAAAAAGAACAAATTACTGTTAAATGCATGAACACTGATGAATTGTAAAAGTATTACACTAAGTGAAAGAAGCCAGACGCAAAAGCTTATATACTATATTACTCCATTTCTATGACATTTGGGGAAAGGCATAATTATAGGGACAGAAAACCCATTAGTGGTCACCAGGACCTAAGGGTGGGGGAGGGATTATAACAGAAGGGGCAGGAGAGAGCTTTTTGGAAATTTTCTTTTTCTTGATTGTAAAGGGGGTTACCTGTGCTCATCCAATTTTATCAAATTGTTTTGAGTTTTACTGTATATAAATTATACCTCAATAAATATGACTTTTTAAAAATCACCAGGACCTAAAAAAATTAAAAGATAAAAGTCTTCTCAAACTGATTGTTCCTGGAAAGCAGGATCCAATCACTTCTAACCCACTAGGAGGAAAGCGTCTGGTGGGGAGAGCCTTGCTGTTGACGAGGGACACTTCACAGCCATTTGTATCATTGACCATAGCTGGTTTTGACACTAAGTACTTGGCTCAAAGTCTATGAAATTAGCAGGCTCTGGTTGCTAGTACATCTCAACCGTCACAACTTTATTGACGAGAATGGCTACCAGCTGTCACCTCTGCCTCCACCTCTGTGCTCAGTGATTTAGACTTCATGGCCACAGCAAATCAAGTCATGATCCTGCTATGGCTCTTCGTGTTGGGGTTTGAACTCCTAGCCAAATGGCTGTCGCTCAGCTGTTAGGCTGCCAATCACCTGTCACCGTGGGTTAAGCATGATATGCACACTGAGATCTTCCAACTCCGTAGACATCTGAAAGGCAACTTGCTTTCCACACCAGCAGGCAGCAAATCTGGGTGATATTTAACTCCTGGATTTTAGAATTTTCGACTTCATGGAAGGGGGCGAGGAGGGGACTTGCTATTTTACAGAACAAGTTGCAGTAGGGCCTCAAATCAGTGAATGGGGGAAAAACAATGTCATTAGCATACCACCTAAATCTTAACAACTGTGAGGCCAGTGAAAAATTTATCTACACAAATGACTCCAGCTCTTGGCATGATGGAGCAGAGTTCTTCACAAAAACCAAAACAAAACCACTTCAAATCTTCCACATGGTACTATTATATTTTAATTTTCCCCTGTTAGATAAGCAAGACATAAGATTTAGACAGTTCTCTCTTTTATAAATGCTTTATTGTAACTGTATTTAAGATTTGACAGGTACAATTTTTTTCTCCAAAATTGAGAGAAATGGTTTCATCTTTTTGAAGTTATAATATTATTATGCTCACCATTGAAGAGTACTACACAGACAGATTTATTTCCCAATGAAGTTCATATTTAGGAAGGGGGTACACAGAGGGAACTAACATTTGCTGAATATCTACCACATGCCAGGTACTATGCAGGATGCTCTGCATGTATTATCTGTAATCATCTTCACAACGGTCCTGAGAACTAGGCCTTCATGAGTTCCATTTTATAGGTGAGGAAACTAAAACTCAGAAGTTAAGTAATTTTCCCCAAACCATATGACAAATTATGGCATAGCAGAGATGTAAAGTCGATTGTTTTTTGTTTGCTTTTCTTTCCTTTTTCTTAAAATTTGAGTATAGTTGACATGCAACATTACAGAAGTTTCAGGTGTACAAGATAGTGATTCAACATCTCTATACATTACGCTATGCTCACTGAAAGTGTAGCTGCCATCTGCCACCATGCAATGCTATTACAATACCACTGACTCTATTCCGTGTGCTGTAACTTTTATTCTCGTGACTTATTCATTCCATAACTGGAAACCTGTATCTCCCACTTCCCTTTACCCATTTTGTCCATCTTCCTGTTCCCCTTCCCTCTGGCAACCATCAGTTTGTTCTCTGTATTTATAGGTCTGATTCTGCTTTTTGTTTATTCGTTTTGTTTTTTAGATTCCACATAAGTGAAATCATATGGTATTTGTCCTTCTCAGTCTGACTTGTTTCATTTAGCATAATACCCTCTAGGTCCGTCCATGTTGTTGCAAATGGCAAGATTTCAACCTTTTTATGGCTGTATGATATTCCATTGTGTATATATATGCACTTCTTTATCCATTCATCTATCAAGAGACACTTAGATTGCTTCCCATATCTTGACTATTGTAAATAATGCTGCAGTAAACATAGGGATGCTTATATCTTTTTGAGTTAATGTTTTCATTTTCTTTGGGTAAATACCCAGTAGTGGAAGTATTGCATCATATGGTATTTCTATTTTTAATTTTTTGAAACACTTGCACACTGTATTCCATAGTGGCTGCACCAATTATATTCCCACCAGCATTGTACCCAGGTTCCTTTTTCTCCATGTACTTCACCAACACCTGTTATTTTTTGTTTTCTTGATTTTAGCCATTCTGACAGATGTATGGTGACATCTCATTGTGGTTTTGATTTCTATTTCCCTGATGATGAGTGATGTTGAGCATCTTTTCATGTGTTTGTTGGCTATCAGTATGTCTTCTTTTGAAAAAATGCCCATTCAGGTCCTCTGCCCATTTTTAATCAGAGTTTTCACTGTTTTGGTTAAAGTAAATTGTTTTGATTCCAAAGTCCACTTGCTTAAGTTGGTATATGAAACTCTTCCCAAAGCTTTGACCGGTACCCTATGTCAGCGTGCCATATCCGAGGTGCAAACAAATGGCAGAGTGTGGTCTACTGCAAAGAGCACTGGATAAAGACTGAGAAGAGGGCTTTGATACCAATTTTTTTTTTTTTTAAGATTTATTTATTTTAGAGAGAAAGGGAGAGAGCACCAACGTGAGCACACACGGGAGGAAGGGAAGAGGGAGAGAATCTTCGAGCAGTCTCCCACTGAGCATGGAGGCTGCACAGGGCTAGATCCCATGACCCATGAGATCATGACTTGAGCCGAAACCAAGAGTCAGACACTCACCCAACTGAGCCACCCTGGAACCCCAGCCAACTCTTAAGCTCCCATAACACATAAGGAGAGCCAACTTATTTAAATTCTCTGTGCTTCTGTTTCATCTGTTAAAGGGGAAAACAAAATCTGCCTTTCCACACACAGGAGTCTTCTGAGGAAAAGACGTCCAATCACTCTTGCCAGAGCAGTTAGTTTTGTCCCTAAATGTTTCTTTTACTATTATGTGGATATAGCCTAAATAACTATGATTCCATATGAAAAAAAGAAACTTGAAAAAAATTTAAAGGAACAGAATAAAGGTGACTTGAGTGTGTTATTGATCACAGTCACGCTGAGTGTAGTTGATAGGTTGAGGTGTTAAGATGCCACTTTGGGCAGGACCTCTTTGCGGCCAGATTCTGGAGTTCTACATGAGGTCCAGAATGGAGAAGCTGATTCAAAGCTGAAGTACTCAGGGACTTCCTTTGAAAGTTTAATCTTGAGTCCTGGGGGTACAGACTGCTGCACCAGTTTCATCTTAAGCACAGTTCTGTGCCATGTCAATATATCCGTCACAAGCAGACCTCAAGCCCATGTTGGCTCTTTACAGTTTCCTCTCTGTGCATTAGGTGAATAGCACTCTGGGCATTTAATTCTAACATGGACAATAATTTGATTTTATAGCAAAGGACATTCCGTAGCACTCCAAGTTATTGCATGGCAAGAATTCCATTGTTTGTGCCCAAGTGAGGTTTGCCAGGGCCCATTTCTTGACAGAAACCTTGCAGCCACAGGCCTGGCCTTCTCTCTGCTATATATCACTTCCTCTAAGCCGAGCTTCGGGGGCTCTCCGTAGGTCTTATGTCTCCGTATGTGTCCTGTCACAAATGGCACAATTTCCCAAAGTAAAGCACAACGCTTACAGCTGTCATAAATCAGCCCCAACTTTTTACTTACAGAGAGCTACAGAAACCCAGGCAGTGTGCAGGTGGACTGGGCAGGACTCCTTGCATGAGCCTGAAAGTACTGTCTTCTATTATACAAAGGTTTAGAAGGCAGTAGGCCTAGCATGCACCTCATGGTTCAGCTCAAGCCTGGGCACACCAGCTAACACGTTCCCCTAGATGGTGCTTTACTCTTGTATGGCTATGACCTAACACAACAGGAGAAGAGAGGTCAATGGTTCCTGCCCTGGCCAAGAAGAGTTTGGAACCTGTCTTCTCTCACATTTTGAGGAAGTAAGCATTTGTGTGAAATGACCAGGAGTCTAAGAGATAGAAATGGAGTGAGTGAAGAAACAGTGGAATAGAGGTAGAATGGGAAATAGAGATGAAAGGAGAGGAGTGATCAGATTGATTTCCTTCTGTTAGTTCCAAGTGGACCTTTGCCTTCAATGGTACATTCACTTGACCTTCCTCTACTGTTTGGCTTGCGATCAACAATCTGCTTATGCACAGCTTTGTCAGTCTGAAACTATCTCCTGTAATCATTTTTACCTTCAAGAAACATGGATTATTTCAATGTATATCCTCAGTTATATTTTAGAATGATTTTGACTCTTTGTATTGTCTTATAGAACTCCCTCCCAATATGGACTGACATGATATAGAGTACCTGATATAAACAGCATCCTTCTGAGGAACAGCATGTTTTATCACCCTATCAGAGATGGGAAATTTGATGCCCCAAATGAAATCCCATCCTTCACCATGGCAGCTCCAGCATACAGTAGATACTTAGTGAATGAAAAAAGACATTTCCAAATTTAAAATATAGTTGTCCTGCACACCTAGGGATATTTCCGGAAATCTAGTTCCAGGATATTACTACAACCACCCAGTCACTGCCAACTCACCAACAGTGCTAAAGGAACCAACCTTTTGAAGTTAGAAAAGACCAGAGGAGGCCTTACCTGAGAGAGGTTTAAAAGTTCAGGCAGCCTTTTTTTTAAAAAAACATTTTCTTTATTTATTTGAGAGAGAGAGAGACAAAGATAGCAACAGAGAGCACAAGCAAGAAGACCAAGCATGAGTGGGGAGGAGAGGGAGAAGTAGGCTCCCTGCTGAGCAGGGAGCCCCATGCGGGGCTTGATCCCAGGACCCTGGGATCATGACCTGAGCTGAAGGCAGACACTTAACTGACTGACCACTCAGGCACCCCAAGTTCAGGCAGTTTTAAACACAAAAATTTGGTTTTGTTATGAAGCAGGGTCAAGTTTCTAAAAGAAGTTAAATAGTCTCTGATAGTTTGCTATCTGAAATTGTATCCAAGTGTGCTGGAACCTCTCTGGACATGATGTTTGATTTCCCCTCTGGAAGCAGCATTTAAAGCAACTCTCATTGCCCAGTGTCACATGATGCACCCAGCAGTTGCAGTTGAATCGGGTTTAAAATTGCCTGTTCACAGGCTCAAGGAAGCCTAAGCCTTGGCAGATGCCAAAAGGCATCGGAAGGAGAAATGGCCATCGTTTATCTGTGTTGTTGTAAGGGCCATGGAGGGGGAGTAAGTGGGAAATTGATGGAGGACAGAGAGGGAAACATTTTCCACTGCCCTGAAGCAATTAGTTGAAAATGTGCTGTAAACCAATGGGCTCTTCCTGCTCCTGGGGGTTGGGGGAGATCAGGGAAAGGGGGCTGGAAGAGCCTACTCCTTCCTGGGGACACTCTTTGAAATTCCATTCCCAGCCCCTGGGGCTCCACTGTCACCTAGTTGAGGCATTTTCCCCTCTGAGATGGGGAAGCCCACCACTTGGCTCTCACTTAAAAAACAGATCTTGAATTAGAGGAGCATTTTTAATGAGATATTGTAGACCTTTTAAAAATCCCTACTAGGTTATGTGTTTTGATAGTATTTACTGAGGAATGTATTCATTTTTATTTGAATAAATCTGGTTATATCCACTTTGTGACACTAAAGAATTCATTAAAAAAAATAATAGATTAGTAAAGGAATGACATATAACTGTTACTTTTTACTTAGAATACCCCATCTATCTGAAAACTAATATGTGTAATCTTATCTTTCTGATTAAAAAAGTATGTAATTTTAAATTCTTTGGTGTTTAAAAGAGTATGTTTTCCTTTGACAAGAGCCTATTATTAGCATTAACAAATAAACACACACAAAACATGTCACTTCTCACCAAGATGACATTCAAAGTTGTTTCCCTGGCGAAAAAAAAAAAAAAATGCAAACTGATAAACTATACTTTTGCTTGGGATCCCTAGCTCTCTCTCCCCGAGATTGCTCACATCTCATAGAGGCCCTTTATTGTCGGTGCAATGTTATACACGTAGGAAATGGATGCGTATGTACCTAGGGTATTTTTTTCGTTTGTTTTCTCTTCCAGCATTTGATCACTGGCTGGTGAACTGTTTGGGCCCACAGAGATCTCTAGACCACCAGCTCATGTATTTGAAAGGCATCTGTTTATTTTGAAAATGCAAATGTGGCCTACCTCAAAGACTGACAGGCAAGAAATGACCCACTGAGCAAGGGGAGAGGTTTCCAATCTGGAGCCCTGTCCCTCCCTCTATCAAACTGAGATCACTCGCTGTCAAAACCACTTAAACAAGCTCCAGGAATCTGAGTGAAGGGCCCACAATTAAAATGAACAGGCCTCTCTGTGTGTGTGCGTGCATGTGTGTGTGTGTGTGTGTGTATCTCCTTCCCTCTCTCTTTCAGGAATTAGCCAGGCAGATCATTTCTCACCTAGTTTAAAGTAATGAGAGGTCAGTTACAAAAGGACTCCGCACCTTTGAAATGGTGGCTCCTAGACGGAGGGCTGCCTGGAGGAGGGACACTGGCCTCTTGGCAGTGGCAGCCCAGTCCTGGGGACGGATTCCCGGAGAAAGCCCAGGAAGGTTAATACCCCGACTTTGATCTCTGTCAAGGCATACCAGCAAGAATTAATTTACATTTCAGATGAAAAAGGTTGACAGCATGAAAAGGCATCTTGTTTCTGGTATGTGAACGGGCCGTAATAGATCGGGAATTCTGAAAGGAAGTTCTGAGGAAGCTAAAGGGATAAGCTGTGCGGCTGCTTTTATTGGGAAGGAGATGAAAGGAAAACAAATTTCAATATGTGCTGCTCTGTAGCAACATGTATGCCAAATGCTTCCTAAATTTCAAGGGCTGCTCTTTTAAAAATATATAACATATCTTAGCAACACCACTAAAAAAAAAAAAGGCAATGGGCCGGAACTTGAAATACAAAGAAATGCATTCCGTAGAAGCTAAATTTCAAGTGAAATGATTTGTTGAAAAAAAAAATAAACGAGAGAATAAGTTTCGAAAACAATCAGAAATGATTGTACTAGGATAATATCTGTAAGCCACTTCCTGCAGGCTCACAAGTAAGGGAACCGCTAGGTCTGGGGCTTGTTCTACTCAGAAACATCCTAGTGGTGTGAAGAAGAGCTTGTAATGAGAAGATTATGCTTTGGGAACAACACACCTGAAACAGAAGTTGGAATGAGTTGCTTTGCTCTTTAGATAAACACAACCATGCCTTCCAATATAAAGATAAGGACAACATTCTCACGTAAAAGTAAACTGCCCAACACTACATCAAAAACTAATGATGTAATGTATGGTGATTAACATAACATAATAAAAAAAAAAAAGTAAACTGCCCATACAATTGCAAATGCTGTTACCCTATCCAGGCATCTTTTCTGCCAGCACAACACCAGCACCTCAGTTCCTGTCCGTGGTGTTGGGGTGAAGGGCAAAGAGACTCTGGCTGCTTTGCTCCGACTGCCACACTACTTGCAAGACGGAGAGGTGGAGTTAGTACCTGTTCTCATGTCCGCCCAAGCCCCTGTAGACTCAGTTAGTGGAAGTTCCCAGTGCCACTTGATAAGTAGGAACACTAGTGGCCGGGCTAAAAAAAAGGGGGGGGGTGCTTGCAGAGCTTAAAAAAAAAGAAGCACCTTGAAGACATGTGTTCTCTCCAGTTCCACAAAACAAAACTATCCTTCCATGGTACCTACCGCATGGGTGCTCTACCAAAAAGGTGCATTCACGACCGGCCTGATATGATGATGAAACAAACCTGTCTCTGTTTTCATGCAGCCCTCCCTCACTTGGCAATAACAGAGTGCAAACAGGGAACCCTCTAAAGATCATTTTCAGAGAGGGAAAATGTGATTTATGATCCTATATCCTGAACTCAGTGGATCAACAATATATAACCCAAAGTTTATATTTTAAAACATATGTTGGGCTTTGGGCCAAACTGCAAGATCAGAAATCAGTCCAGGAGACTGGGGGGGGGGGGGGGGAGGTGGTGTGAGCACGCGTGTGTGCGTGTGCTGTGTGGTGTGGTGTGGTGTGTGGAGGTGGGCAAGGAAGGAACAAATACACTGTGAGTTGTCTTTCTTAAGCTGCAACTAGAATTGGATCCTTCTTCCAATGAACTCTTTGAAGTTGTAGAGCTTAAAATTCCTAGGCGATGGTGTTAAAATTTACACATTTGCATCTCAATGACATCCCTTCCTTCCAAATATTTTGGTTCTGAATGAAGATATCAGGTCTCTACAGTGGCCCAAGAGAGTTGGGAGAAGAGTTCCTGGAGCCAGGTTCTGGGCAGGGACGGCCTCAAAAAGGTTGCAGCTGTTTTATTTGAGTTTGCTTCAAGACAGCAATTTCTGAAATCCTATCTCTCTTCAGGCTTGTGGAGTCCGCAGGACTGGCCACTACTCTCTCACTCTGTCTCCACATTTTACACTCTCGGAGCTCCAGGCGTGCTCTGGGGCCTACTTCTTCCAGGGCCTCACTTAGCATATAGGGCTTCCCATGATGAAGGGGACCCAGGCTGGCAGGCACCGTGGGTACTGCCATTTGCAGAAGAGCAGAGCCACCCAGGAGCCAGGGACAGGTCAGATGAGGCAGAAGCCAGGCTCCAAGCTCAGCCACAGCTTAACCCCTCGGGGCCCAGAGGACCACCTTAGCCACATACAGGCCAGGGTGTGGGAAATCCCATTTGCTGGGAAAGTCCCAGAGCTATTATTATCTCTGTGATGCTGAAAGATGGGTGTTGCATATGATCCAAGAATTCCAAGGTTGCCAGGCACCTTCCAGACTTAACCAGACTTGGACCTGGCCTCCTGTTTCACAGATGACAGATGTGTGACTCCAAGAAGCAAAGGGATTTGTTCAGTTGGCGGTATATGAAGTTGACTTTATCCGACCTGCCTGTGTTCAAATGCTGACTCTGCTACTGACCAGCTGTGTGACCGTGGACAAGTTACTGCGCTTCTCTGTGCCACAGTTGCCCTCTCTATAAACTCAGGAATATTAGAGCACTTACTGAGAGTCTCCTTATACAAGTATGGCAAGCGGCAAATGCTCGCTGTCAGCCTTTTCATCATCACGCCGGGGGTGTGTCACAACAAGCACTAGAATCCCCACTAGAACTTGATTCCAGTGCTCCTGAATTATTCACCTCTCAGCTTTCTAAAATCATATGAACTCAATCACAGAATATTTTCAAGTGGATGCTATGAAAATGATGTTTTAATTACCTGCTTGAATAGGAACCGCAGACTCACTCCTTCTGTTGCTTATTTTCTTAAATTTCTTCCAAGCATCATATCCTCTCCAGGCTAAAAATACAAAACCATGTGCTAGGAATGATATTAATTTAAGAACTTGCCAGCGAATTGATATAAGCTGTTTTCCCTCCAATCTATTACCCCTCTTGCCCTCCCTCCTGCTTTCTCACTGAAGAAAATAAGCAGAGATACGTGAGCGATGATGGGGAAAAGGGGCCTCTCTGTACTCTTAGCTGGGCCTCCAAGATGCTTCTGAGAAGGAGTTATTTTTGTTCCGGCAGTGAGTTTCCAGAACACTCTGGATTCTACTTATGAATCACTGGGGACCTCTATCCCAGGTGAGGCTGTTCCCTGTCATTCTAATCCCTGGAGGAAGCTCTGTGTTCAAGACTTGGGAGTAGGGTGGTTTGTGGGGATGGTAGGAAAGAACTGGAATAGCCTGATCTGTTTGATTTTTTTATTTGGGAGGAAGGTATGAACATGAAATTTGAAGGAGTGAAAAATAAAGAAGGGAGTCAGGGTGCCTGGGTGGCTCAGTCGGTTAAGCATCTGCCTTGGGCTTGGGTATGATCCCAGGGTCCTGGGATCGAGTCCCACATCTCACTCCCTGCTCAGTGGGGAGCCTGCATCTCCCTCTGCTTGCCATCCCCCCTGCTTGTGCACTCTCTCTCTCTCACTCTGTCAAATAAATAATAAAAAATAAAGAAGGGAGTCATGGGGGATAATTAGTAGCACACCTGCATTTGGTAAGGGTGAACCATGTGCCAAGAACAGTGCTTCGGGAGAAGGAAATGATGCAAGAGTAAGGCAGAAGGCAAGGAAAATGGAGAAGGAGAGGAGAAAGAGAAATCTCTGGGGGTGTGCTGAGTCCTACAGACAGTGGACTGGGACATTAAGCTGCCCACCAGGAGCATGACCACTTCACCTTTTTGTCCTTCCCATTAGCATCACAGCTCCCCATGTTGCTGAGTGCGGTCATGAAGGCCAGAGCGGACAATGGGATTCTGGGTTATGAGAGCACAAAGGAAACTGTCCACTATGTTCAAGACTGATGCTTTCATAACCACTCATCAACAGCACAGAAGCTCAGATGCTGTTTGTAACACAAATGACACCCACATGTGCAAAGAGACACTGCATGGGCTGGGCATATGAGAGAGCCTGGTGATTTGCTCCCCTGGTTTATAAGCTCTGTCTGTGCTAGAAAAGCCTTCCTGAAAGGGCATTAGTAATTCTGATGCTGAGAACTTGGTGAAGTAATTCTGATGCTGAGAACTTGGTGATGGGCCTGGGGTGTATATTATATCAGTCATCTGGGAGAAGGGGCACAGGTCTGTGTGATTTGGGTTTTCCCTCTGCCCACTTCACACTCCCTCCACCGTGCTTCTCACCACAGTGTGTTGTGATGGCTTGTTTGCTTATGTGGAGGTCAGAGGGACCATGGTAGTCTTGCTCATGGCTAGATTCCCAGCATCTAGCCCAGGGCCTACAATAGGCACTCAGTAAATATTTGCTGAAGCAAGGAAGAAAGGAAGGAAGAAGGGAAGGAAGGGTAGAAGAAGAAAAGAAGCCATTGAGAAAAGCAACAGATGAGTGGCCCCAGTACTTGACGAAATGCCAAGATTCAGGACCGTTTACCTGACTGAATGGCAATCGCCGCCTTCTCTCTCCTCTCTCTGATTCTTTTGTATCTCCTGGCTCCAAGCCACCCCTTGGCATATGCCTGCAGCACAACCACTCTGCCTATGACTTCTTGCAGCAACAAATTTAACTGCTCGACATGATAATATTTGAGAAAAACCTGAAATGAGATATTAGTTTTAGCATTACATATGGGCTCCCAAACAGAGGGTCAGTCTACTCCAGAGTATTCTTTTTTTTTTTTTAAGATTTTTTTTTATTTGACAGAGAGGGAACACAAGCGGGGGAGTGGGAGAAGGAGAAGCAGGCTTCCCGCTGAGCAGGGAGCCCGATGTGGGGCTTGATCCCAGGACTCTGGGACCATGACCTGAGCCGAAGGCAGACGCTTAACCAACTGAGCCGCCCAGGCGCCCTGACTCCAGAGAATTCTTATTAAAAACATTAAAACCGTTATCTACATAAAGTTTACAGTGACTTCTTTTATGCTAGCATTACTGACTTCTTGGGAGCAAACACAATACCCCTTCTAAGGTTAAGCCAATCCTTGATTACTGATACAAACAGATGATGAGGTTAATGGGATTTAGGAGATCCCAAATGTTCTCCAAGTCTGCTTTATAGCTGCCAGGAGTTCTGTTTTCTTAATTTGATTTCTACTATCTATCTCCACAGCCTCTGATGGAGGCACTAACCAACAGAACTGATCCCCCACAGCCAACGATGGAAGTTCAGAAGGAGAACGACCTAAATGATCCACAGTGATCTAATTTCTGCTGAGGAGCAACCGTGTTGCCATCCACACTCAGACTAAGACTGGCTTTGTACGGCAATTCAGAACGGATCATAAAAACCTGGGTCAGGGATGGGATGTTCCCTAAATGAAGAGCTATACACGATGAGACTACTAATCAGGGTACATAGTAAAAAACACATGAGTCTAATGAAAAATGGGACAAAACTATAAAAGATGCTCATTCTTGTCATTAATAAGATTTGTGTATTTCCATGAGGTGCTGTAATAAGCAACATTTTAAAAGGGACATTTTAAAATAAACTCAAAGTTCTCATTCTAGAAATGCTAAGTGGTTCTCTCAAACTACATGCAGAATAGGAGGGAACCCTCCTCTTCTTGTCCAGAGGTCCTAGGACTCCTGACCCAAGACCAGCAAAGATCAATGTTAGGCTGGGGTTTTGTCTGCTAAGCCACACAACTTACAGAGCCATTCATATCACTGACAAGAGACAAAGATACACAGCAGAGCATCACAGGTGACAATATGAACAAAAAAGAAAAAACTACCTTTGTTTTTCCCAGCACCCAGTGATCTAATCTGGATTTTTCCAAGATAGCAACACAGCTCTCTTTGCTGGCAAGAGGTGTTTCATGTGCTTTGAATGCCAAGTAATAATACCTACAAAATAAAAGAGTAAAATAAAACATTTTTAGTTATCATTTCATTGTATAGTGGATATGCTCTGGAACCACTGCCATGCCTTGTTTTTTAATAGTAAATATTTCTTGAGCACCAATATTACCATACTAGGTAGTGAAAGGTATACAATTTATTAACTTGGCTCTTACTTTTATATTTTCTGCTATGTGTATTTCCCTTTTAATATTGCTTTATAATATTTGGCATATTTTGCATGCAAAATCAAAGTATCTAATTCTTTAAGAAAACTGAAATTTAGACAGCCCTTCTAGTAAAAGTCATCATTTTATGTGTTAGCATTATTATAAAATAATTTGTAATCTCACTGTATAAATTTTGACTCTGCTTTGAAAAGTCCCCTCTGAAGCAATTTGTAGATAGCAAAAATGATCATAGCCTAATTACTACTGAATCAGTCTGCTGAGCTACATGTCCATCTCGAGGTACAGAGTAGGTATGGGTTTTTTTTTAAAAGATTTTATTTATTTGAGAGAAAGAACACAAGTAGGGAGGAGGGGCAGAGGGTGAGGGAGAAGCAGACCCACTGGTGAGCGGGGAAGCCAATGCAGGGCTCCATGCCAAAACCCTGGGATCACGACCTAAGCTGAAGGCAGATGCTTAACCAACTGAGCCACCCAGGTGCCTGGTATATTTTTTTCTTAAAGATTTTATTTATTTATTCTGGGGGGGGTGGAGGGCGGGGGATATGGGGTGGGGGGTAGAGGGAGAGGGACAAGCAGACTCCACACTGAGCATGGAGCCCGACGTGGGGCTCAATCTCAGGACCCTGAGATCATGACCAGAGCTGAAACCAAGAGTCAGATGCTTAATCGACTGAGCCATCGAGGCACCCCTGGAGTAGGTATGTTTTTTGATATAATCACCAAAACCATATTTGTCTTCCTAAATTACTCCGTTTAATCAATTTCCATACTTTCTGGATAGATTCAAAGAACAACACAAAAAGGTTTTTTCCCCCTTTTTCTTTATTCTTTATTCTCCCCTTTAAAATATACAGACACATACACAGTGGAATAGATTATCCTTATAGAACAAACACCTTACACCTTAGTTTTTCTTTAAAAAACTTTCAAGGATCTTTGCTCTTTGCTGCCATCTATAATTAAATTCAACCCCTTGGAAGTTTAAAAATAAACCTAATTTCCTTGTCAAAAGATTTTCCTGCCATTCCTCAGACAAGGCTGATCTGTTATTTTAGAATTACTGTACTTTAAATATAAAGCTGTTTTTACTTTTCAAAAAAAAAAAAAAATTCACCTAAATGCAAAATACGACCCTCTTCTTGCCAAATATTCCCATATCTTTCTGTTTATGGAAAAATAAACGTACCTGATTAGCACCTCGGTCATTTCACTTTATCTTTGTGCTACAAGACTGTTTTACAAGGTAGGATCTAATGCTGAATTTGCTGGAAACATTTGCATTGAGAGATCCTGGGAATGTTTCCAAGGCTTTGAGTCTCTGTTCCCACCATCGGGGAGCAGGGGCAGTGCTCTTACAGAACCCCTGAATGGTGGCCAGGACCATGCTAGGTCACTTGGCCAAGCCCAGGAACCTGTTCACAGGAGACACCTACTGGAGCTAGGTGGGAGGAGGGAGAGCCAGGAGTCCAGCTTAAGCCTTGGGGGCAGTTCATGGCATTGGCACAGATTCTTCAGCCTCAGTTTCTCCAGGCTGTCGTTTCAGTCATGGCTTCTCTGACCTGGCTGTAGCTAAAGTAAAAAGATTGCGTTCTGGAGTACATGGGGATGGTGGGAATGGATGGCAAATCTATATGGGTGAAGTTTTGGGAAAGCTGAAGTACAGATAGTTTAAGGTATAAAAGTCAGAGGTAAAACCAGGATTTCCTACATTCTTTCTGTTAGGCCTGGTCATTTATAACATGAGCTCCCTTAGCTTTAATCAGCCCAGGCTCGATACTATTGATGATGAAGTATCTAAAGAGAATCTAATGAATGACCCGTCCTGTGCAAGATGTAAGAGGAATGCAAGATATGTTCCAGCTCTCCAATTAAGGATTTCTACTTGTTTTCCAGGCATCTCTAGATGGTTCCTAGCAATTTTTAATTTCTAAATAGGCAAGAATGAATTCTGAACTAACATAAATATTAGAACTTAACTTTGATTTCTGATCCTTCAACCCAAATCTCTTAATTTATTATGATGATAATATTCACATCTGGCTTAGTTCAGAAAGAGATGAGTAACAGTACTGCAAAGACGTGAAGATTTCAAAAAGTACTGAAGAAACATGTAAGTGATATGTCTGTAGTAATCAGGTCAGATAAGTCTAATGGATTTCCTCCGTGGCGTAGTTCTGAATTCTGGCAGGTACCATGGTCAAAAAGCACTTTGGTTGAGCTCCCATGTGCTTCAATATAAGGGCAAAACTGACGGGAACCAAGACAAAAGATCTGTCAGCAAGAGGGGTCTTTTGGGAAGATCTATTCCACACCCACTTCCTGAAGCAGTTTGATGATTAAATGAGCAGGAGATATGCAATAGCAAAAGAGTAAGTGTAAAGGCCCTGAGGGTCTAGGCACTTGAGAACACTGCAAAGACCAGCTCTGCCCTGAGCTGCCTCGTGTAGGGAGAATTTACCTCTCAGACTGGAGTCTGAAACTGAGTTAAGAGTGAGAGGCTCTCTGTTGGGTAATCCCAAATCACTTACCTCTATGTACCTCAATTCTCACAGATAGAAATGGGAGCCAGTGGTTCTAAACTCTTTTGGGCGGGAGGCAGGGGCAGGGAAGAATCTCTGAAAATCTGGTAAAAGGTATCCATATTCTTTCTTAGGGAAATGCTTTTGTTTTGTTTTGTTTTTTTAAAGATTTTATTTATTTATGAGAGAGAGAGAGAGAGAGAGAGAGAGAATGAGTTGGGGGAGGGGCAGAGAGAGAAGCAGACTCCCGCTGAGCAGGGAGCCTGAAGACACTGCTTTGGATCCCAGGACCCTGGGATCATGACTTGAGCTGAAGGCAGATGCTTAACCGACTAAGCCACCCAGGCGCCCCTCTTAGGAAAATTTACTTAACACAACACACTGCAAGGGTCTACATAGTTCCTGTTGGCCCTCCAAAGACCAAAGAGCTTTTTCCTGCTTTAGAACTCTATGGAAAGTGATAATTTTCTCAAGGTCTCATCTCATTAAAATATATAAGCTATTAAAATAGTAAATATCCAGTTGGAAAATATCTCTACTCAAATATGTTATTTAGTTTTCTGCCTAAAATGGCATATGGAATGCAGACTTTTCAAGGAAGAGTTTTAAAATATAACAGGCTAAGCACTTTGTAAACTATTAGTAAAAGCAACAGGCAACTAGAGATACATCCTCCCACATTTAAATTACAGAATCATAAACAGGAAGTATCTGTAAGGTTATAATATATATAAGGATATATTAGTTTTCTGTTGCTACACAACAAATTACTCCAAAATTTAATGTCTTAAAACAAACATCTGTCATCTCACAGTTTGTAAGGGTTGGGAATTTAGAAGCAATTTATCTGAGTAATTCTGGCTCAGGGTCTCTCATGAAATTACGGTCAAGATGTCGGCCAGGGCTGCAGTCATCTAAAGGCTTGACTAGAGCCACATGATTTATTTTCAAGATGGTGTACTCACTTGACTGATGGTAGAAAGCCTCAGTTTCTTACTATCTGTTGGGAGAAGGCCTCAGTTCCCTGCCACACGGGCCCCTACAGAGAACTGCTTGAGTATCTTCATAACATAGAAGACGGCTTCCCTCGGAAGCAGGGATCCAGAGAGAAAGCACAAGAGGAAACCCACAATACCTTTTATGACCAAGGCCTAGAAGTGACATACCATCACTTCCTTCATCTTTTGTTCATTACAAGTAAGTCATTTAGTCCAGACCACATTCAATGAGAGAGAAATTAAGTTCCACCTCTTAAAGGGAGGAGTATCAAGTAATTTGTGGACACATTTTTAAACCACGACAAAGAAGCTCTCTAGAACACTAAATCTTTGTTTTACTGGTGTAGAAAACTGTTCTTGGTGAGATGAAATGACTTGTTCAAGATGACAAGAAGTGAAAGGCTAAGATTATTTAAGTCTCTGAACCTCCATCTCATTGATTAAAAACAAACAAACAAACAAACAAAAAACTGACATGAATCCAGCTAATAAAGTTTAGTTTTTGATGTAAGGGGGAGAAACAAAAAAGAAAAGATTGATAAATTTGCCTACATAAAAATAAAAATTTTCTACTTAAAAAAATTGAAAATTTGGGAAGACTTGGTCTTTTTTAGTTTTATTGTCTATTTAGATACATTGGTTTTTTCACATTAAAATCATGCTCTCTACAGAAAGTCCCCAGCAAAAGCTATTGCTTGGAATGTAGGTGTATCCCCACCAAATTAATGGTGGTGAATTTCTTAGGCTGATCTCCAAAGCCTGTATAAACTATTTAATTTGAAGAATAGTATCTTTGAAGGGCACCCGGGTGGCTCAGTTGGTTAAGCAGCTGCCTTCGGCTCAGGTCATGATCCCGGGGTCCTGGGATGGAGCCCTGCATTGGGCTCCCTGCTCAGCAGGGAGTCTGCTTCTCTCTCTCCCCCAGCCCCTCCCCCCTGCTCATGCGCTCTCTCTAGCTCTCCTCTCTCTCAAATAAATAAATAAAATCTTTAAAAAAAAAAAAAGAAAAGTACCTTTGAGGCAAAATGGTGCTTTTATTTTTCCTCATTTCTCCTTTCTTATGCTCTTCAGTGCAGGTTGACAAAGTCTTTGGTAAGACAAAGTAAAGAAACAAAGACTATTAAATACACCAAAGTTGTCTTTTGAGACCTGGTCCATGTCAGCAAGTGGAAGGCTTTTTGATCTTATTTGTGTTCCACTCAGAAAACTGTGAGAGACTTATGTCTAAGAAATCATAATGGCCAAACACTGTCGTTCCAGGGTGGAGCCAGGAACAAAGCCTATAAAATCCTCCAAGAATTTCTAGGCTTCCCTCAGAGAGAGCAGGACCCTGAAGAGAGGGAAGAAAGGCAGAAAAGACTGAGGGGACTATAAAGAAGGAGTGAGATGGAAAGTGTCCCTAGACTTCATTCAAGACGGGCTCTGGGTCTACTGAAAGAAACCTTAACTGCAAAAGAAAAGAAATATAGAAATTTTGGAACTTTTGCATGTTCCTGATCAGCTTCCAGTGAGGTTATTGTTTTTCCTGTAAAGAGCTAGACTTGAACTCTTCCAGGAGCAATGTGGGCAAAACTGAGGGATTACATCTGACCAGTTGTATTTCAACGCCTACCACCATGTGTTGGGAGACACCAAGGCAGCTAGAGCATATAGGACAGAGTACCAGCAGAGAGCTACAAAGAACCCTGAACATCTGCGGAAGGCCTCTTGGGTATTCAGCAGAGTACTGATCGGCACATGCATGGGAGGAAACTACCCAAGGCTGTGGAAAGAACCATCTAAGAAGATTAAAGGAACTAGTGCCTGATGCTCATAGAGGGCTGGGAATAATGTGTTTCTACCAGCCAGACTGATTAAAATCATAATTCATAGGACATTGGATAGAGTACTCAGAAGTGTCTTGCTTCAGTAGTGAGGAAATATTAGCCCTAAACATGGCTCTGCTTTTACCTAACGGATCTTAAAAACAAGATCCAAAAGGATGAAACTGTTTCCAATACAGGCATACCTCAGAGATACTTATGGGTTCAGTTCCAGATTACTGCAATAGATCAACTATTTTAATTAGGTAAGTCAAATGAACTTTTTGGTTTCCTGGTTCATATGAAAGTTATAGATCACTATTCTGTGGTCTACTAAATGTGCAATAGCATTATGTCTAAACAAAGTACATACTTTAAAATACTTTATTGCTAAAAAATGTTAACCATCATCTAAACATTCAACAAGTTGTGATTACTGATCACAGATTACTATAACAAATATAATAATAATAATAGAAAAGTTTGAAATACCGTGAGAATTACCAAAATGTGACACGGTGACACAGAGTGAGCAAATACTGTTAGAATGGCGCCAATGGACTTAAACTTGAGGAAGGGTTGCCATAAACCTTCAATTTGTAAGAATCTGTGAAGCACAATAAAGCAAAGTGCAATAAAACAAAGTATGCCTGTAATTTAACTTTATCCTAGAACAAAGCACAAAGATATTTATAGGGATACAAAAATATCCAGCACACAAAAAGATAAAACTGACAACGCCAGCATCCAGTCAGAGATTATCAGGCATGCAGGAAAATACGACCCATAATGAGGAGAACGTCAACTAACTGAAATGGATCCAGAAGTAACACAGATAATAAAATTAACAGAGAACAATATTAAAACACTTATTTGAACTGTATTCCATATGTTCAAGAAGTTAAATGGAGACAAAGAGATACAAAAAAGACCCAACCAGACTTTTTGGAAATGAAAACTACAATGTCTGAGACATATATATATATATATATATTTTTTTTTTTTTGTATATATACATATATATACACACACGCACACACAGAATAGAATTGGCAGAATTGAGATACTGAGGAAAAAAAAGATTAGTAAACTTGAAAACATGACAATAGAAACTATACAAAATGAAATACAGAAGAAAAAAAAAATTAAAAAATAAAAAGAGAGCCGGGGCAGCGGCGGTGGCGGCGGCGGCAGGACCGCCTTGGCGCCGTGAGCAGCAACCCGGAGGGAGCGCAAGGCTTGGGGCGACACGGGCTGTGGGGGCCCGGTGACAGCTGAGAGTACTAGCTTGTGACAAGTCTGCACCATGCGTGAGTATAAGCTAGTTGTTCTTGGCTCAGGAGGCGCTGGAAAATCTGCTGTGACTGTATAGTTTGGTCAAGGAATTTTTGTTGAAAAATATGATCCTATGATAGAAGACGCTTAGAGAAAGCAAGTTGAAGTAGATGGACAACAGTGTATGCTTGAAATGTTGGATACTGCAGGAACTGAACAATTTACCGCAGTGAGAGATTTATACATGAAAAATGGACAAGGCTTTGCATTAGTTTATTCCATCACAGCACAGTCCACATTTAATGATTTACAAGATCTGAGAGAGCAGATTCTTCAAGTTAAAGACACTGATGATGTTCCTGTGATTCTGGTTGGTATATAAGTGTGACTTGGAAGATGAAAGAGTTGTAGGAAAGGAACAAGGTCAAAATCTAGAAAGACAATGAACAACTGTGCATTCTTAGAATCTTCTGCAAAATCAAAAATAAACGTTAATGAGATCTTTTATGACCTAGTGTGGCAAATTAACAGAAAAACTCCAGCGCCTGGGAAGGCCTGCAAAAAGTCAACATGTCAGCTGCTTTAATATATTAAATACATTGTAGCTCTTAGCCAGGTCTGAAGAGCTGTTGCCCAGTTCAATCTCGCCAACATTCCAAATTTGTTAACCCTACCAACATCTTAAATGGACTTTCTGTGGTGGGACCCTTTAGGAGGCAGATGAAAGCTACTACATCAGTTTGCGCATTTTAATCACTTTCCAGTATCACAAGAGAGAT
This sequence comes from Mirounga angustirostris, assembly GCF_029215605.1. Classification (NCBI taxonomy): domain Eukaryota; kingdom Metazoa; phylum Chordata; class Mammalia; order Carnivora; family Phocidae; genus Mirounga; species Mirounga angustirostris. The sequence goes on along the minus strand of NW_026991711.1, from coordinate 134,617,067 downwards.
GTTAACTTATATAATAGTCCTAGAGTATGCAGCTGGTAAAACCAGAGGCTGCAATCCAGTATTATTGCTAAGAGACGTTTTTCATCCACCTATGTTGTACATGCATGAAAATGGTGTACTGTATACTTTAACATGCCCCATACTTTGTATTGGGGAGTACAATAATGTAAATCCTAAAAGCACCACTATTTTAGCATAATAAAGTCCAAAGAGCTCCTATATAGACTACTCCAGATAACTTTGCTTCTTTGATACTTGTAGTTTATTGTAATTTTTAAAAATAAATTCAAGGTCATTATCATTGTATTGTACAAATAAGCGCTTTGATTGACACAGCTATAAAGTTTTTTTAAATTAAAAAAAATCTGTGGAGACAGTGATCTTGTCTTTAAAATATAATAGTCCTGGGTGCCTGGGTGGCTCAGTTGGTTAAGCGACTGCCTTCGGCTCAGGTCATGATCCTGGAGTCCCGGGATCAAGTCCCGCATTGGGCTCCCTGCTCAGCAGGGAGTCTGCTTCTCCCTCTGACCCTCCCCGCTCTCATGCTCTCTCTATCTCATTCTCTCTCTCAAATAAATAAATAAAATCTTAAAAAAAAAAATAAATAAAATATAATAGTCCTTTCAGTATAATGTCTTAGATTAAAAATATTGCTTTTAATATCTGTTGGGCAGGAAATGTCCAGACTTGTCAAATCTTCTATTATGTTTCCTTTTTTGTTTACATAGGGAGCAATGTTTATAGCTGTGTGTACAGTGGGGGTCTACAACAAGAAGTGTATATTTTCAAACAATTTTTTAATGATTTAACAATTTTTGTAAATCATTTTCAGGCTTCTGCAGCTGTAGATTCTCACTGTGAATCCCTTGCTTGCTCATGCGTAAGTGTATTTGCAATACCAAATATACAGGTTTAGTATTTCTGCCTGTTAGTGGTTGTTTCACAGGTGTAATGTTTTGGTTGAGATGTTAAATTGTGGAAGAGTACTGTGGATGTGAATGTGGCAAGTAATTTTAATCATGTGTGATTGGTCACAAGGCCTAAGTTGTAGTAACTATTGCTGTTTTATTTAACAATGTCTTGTTGCTTTGTATGCATTAACCGTTTGGGTGTAAAGATTGTGTGTCTTAAATACTGTGAGTCACAGTATTTAAATTAACCAACCTAATGTTACAAGTACTCTGAGGTAGCCAAGTGTAAACTGAAAGCCTTAATTAAAGTGGTGCAATTTTGTATAACTTAGCACCAGTAGTTCAATAAATTTGGATTGCCATGCAAAAAAATAAATAAAAAAAAAACATAAAACACGCATTAGTGAACTGCTGGACAACTTCAAGTGGCCTCAATACATGAAATTAGAGTCCCTGAAGAGGGGAAGAAAGAAGGGTACAGAGAAAATATTTGAAGAAATTATGGTTAAAATTTTTCCAAATTTGATAACAACTACAAACTAACAGATCTAAGTCCAAGCACACAAACAAAAAAACTTGGAGGAAACTACACCAAAGGATTCATAATCAAATTACTCAAGAACAGTCATAAAGAGAAAATCTTAAAAGCAACCAAAGAAAAAAGATGAGTTACATATAGAGGAACAAAGATAAATATGACATTAGAATCCTCAACAGAAACAATGCAAGTGAGAAGGCAATGGAGCAAAATCTTTAAAGAATTAAAAGAGAAAGAATTCTATACTCAGTGAAAATATTTTTCAAAAACAAAGGCAAAATAAAGAATTTTTTCAGACATACAAAGCTGAAAGAAGTCATCACCAGATGATCTGAATTATAAGAAATTTATTTTTTAAAGATTTTATTTATTTTTACTTTAGATAGAGAATGTCCGTATGCAGGGGGACGAGGAGAGGGAGAAAGAGAAAATCTCAAGCAGACCCCTTGCTGTGTGTGGAGCCTGACACAGGGCTCCACGCAGAGCTTGACCTCATGACCCTGAGATCATGACCTGAGCTGGAACCAAGGGTCGGCCGTTTAACCAACTGAGCCACCCAGGCACCCTGTAAGAAATGTTAAATGAAGTCCTTTATGAAGAAGGAAAATAACACCAGATGGAAATATGGATCTACTTTAAAAAATGAAGAATACCAGAAAATAACTATGTTGTTAAATATTGAAGAAATTCTTTATTATTTAAATCTTTTAAAAATATACTTAACTGTTGAAACAAAATTAACAACAATGTATTATGATGTTTATAACATATAGATAAGTGAAACGTGTGACAATGTAACATAAATAGCATAAACATAACAATAAAGGCCAGGAGGAAGGAAATGGAAGTAAACTACTGTAAGATTCTAATACTATTTGTGAAGTGATATAATACTGCTTGAAGGTAGGTTAGCATAAGTTGAAGATGTATACTGTAAATCATAAAGCAAGCCCCAAAATAAGAAAAGAGCTATAGCTAATAGGTCAACAAAGAAGATAAAATGAAATCATATAAAACACTCAAAAATCCAAAAGAATTAGAAGAAGAAGGGGGCGTCTGGCTGGCTCAGTTGGTGGAATGTGCAACATTTAATCTTGGGGTCGTAAGTTCAAGCCCCACACTGGGTGTGGAGCCTACTTAAAATAAAATAAAACAAAATAATTTTTTTTTAAAGATTTTATTTATTTATTTGAGAGAGAGAGAATGAGAGACAGAGAGCATGAGAGGGAGGAAGGTCAGACGGAGAAGGAGACCCCCTGCTGAGCAGGAAGCCCGATGCGGGACTCGATCCCAGGACTCCAGGATCATGACCTGAGCTGAAGGCAGTCGCTTAACCAACTGAGCCACCCAGGCGCCCTAAAACAAAATAATTTTAAAAAAAAGAAGAAGAAGAAGAAGAAGGAAACAAAGAACACATAAGACAAATGTGTTTGGGAAATGAATAACAAAATGATAGATTGGACCTAGCCAAACAAATCACGTTAAATATAAATGGTCAAAATACCCCAATTTAAAAGTGGAAATTATCAGACTGAATAAAAAAGCAAAGTGTAAACTATATGCTGCTTCCAAAAAATACACAAATATAAAGACACAAATAAGTTCAAAGTAAAAGAAAAAGATATGCCATGCTAACACTTAAATATTAAAACTATAGTAACTGACTATATTAATATCAACTGTTATATATATATTATGCAAATATATATATATACACGAATTATAACTATATAAACTGACTATATTAACATCAAAGTAGATTTCAGAGCAAAAAATATTACCAGGGATAAAGATATTTATTTCATAGTGATAAAAAGGTCAATCCATCAAAAGAACTTAGGAATCCTAAGCATTTTTGTACCTAATAACATGAAGCTAAAACTGATTTGCAAGGAGAAATATACAAATCCACAATTATCCTCAGAGAGTTCAATACCCCCTCCCCAATAATTACTAGAACAAGTAGGCAAAAAAATCATCAAGGATACAGAAGTCTTAAACAACAAACTTGACTGACTGGAAATTTCTAGAACATTCCAGCCAACAAAAACAGAATATATGTTCTTTCCAATTGCGAATAGAAATATTTACTACAATAGGACATATCTGGGCATAAAACATGACTTAATAAATTAAGTGTTCAAATCACACAAAGTATGTTCTCTGATCACATCAGAATTAAATTAAAAATCAACTATAGGAAGATCTCTGGAAAATCCCCAAGTATTTATGAACATACTTCTAAATATCCCATAGGTCAAAGAAGAAATTAAAAGAGAAATTAAGAAGTACTCTTGATCAAATGAAAGTGAAAACAATCTATTAAAACTTATGGGATACTGCTAAAGTAGTACTTAGAAAATTATACCACCAACACCTATAATAGAAAAAAAGAACATTCTCAGAGACATGAGCTCAGCTCATTAGAAAAAGAGTAAATTAAGCCCAAAGAAGCAGAAGAAAAGACACAATAAATAACAGAATGAAAAATCAATGAAGGAGAAAATAGACAAACAATGAATTAAACTAAAAGCAGTTCTTTGAGAAGGTTAAAACCGGTAAACTTCTGGCTATATATCAGGGGGGCAAAAGAAAAGAAAGAAGATACAAATTATATAATATCACATATTTTGTGATATTATATAGATTCTATAAATATTAAAGGGATAATAATGGACAACTTTATGTCATATTAACAAGCTAAAAGAAAAAAGCATGATCTTAAATGAGGAAAAGCATTTGACAAAATCAAACATCTAATCCTATTTTTTTTTTTTAATTTTATTTATTTATTTGAGACAGAGAGAATGAGAGACAGAGAGCATGAGAGGGAGGAGGGTCAGAGGGAGAAGCAGACTCCCCGCCGAGCAGGGAGCCCAACGCGGGACTCGATCCCGGGACTCCAGGATCATGACCCGAGCCGAAGGCAGTCGCTTAACCAACTGAGCCACCCAGGCGCCCCATCTAATCCTATTTTTAAAAGAAAAAAAAAAAAACTTCTCAACAGAGAGAAAGAAAACCTCCTCAACCTCATATTAACAGCTCTATGAAAAACCTAACATATTTAATGGTGAATGACTGAACACTTATTCCCCAAAGATCAGGAAAAAGGCAAGGATGTCCACTCCTGTAACTTCCACATTGTACCAGAGATTCTAGCCAGTGCAAGAGGACCAGAGAGAGAAAGAAAAGGCATCTGTATTAAAAATGAATGGAACTGTCTTAATTTGAAGATGACACAATTGTCTATGTAGAAAATCCAATGGTATCTACAAAAAAACCTGTATCAGAACTAATAAGTGAGTTTAGCAAAGTTGTAAGATAAAAATCAATATACAGAAATTATTGTATTCCTACATACAATTAGAAATTGAAATTTTAAAAACATCATTTATAATGCATTACAAATGTGAAATAATAGGGATAAATCTGAGAATAAATGTGCAAGACCTGTACACTGAAAACTACAAAATATTGGCTAAGAAAAATTAAAGACAACCTAAGTAAATGGACAAAGATGTTATGCTTGTAAGTCAGAAAAATATTGTTAATATTTGAGTAAAGTGGACTACCTCCATAATGTGGGTGGGCCTCATCCAATCAGTTGAAAGCCTTACGAAGAATGACTGTGCTCCCCTGGGAAGGGAGGGATACTATCTCCAGACTGCCTTTGGACAAAAGACCACAACATCAATTCCTGCTGGAATTTCTAGCCTACCCGCCTGCCCTGCAGAGTCTGGACTTGCCAGCCCCCACAACTGCATGAGCCAATTCCTTAAAATAAGTCCCTTTCTTTCAGTGTACACACACACACACACACACACACACACACACACACACACACACCCTATTGATTCTATTTCTCTGGAAAACCCTGACTAATACACTACTGGTTCCCACACTGAGTAGAGACAGAGCCAACCTTGGCGACACATTTCCTATAATGGTGCAGGTTGTTCTTCAGTAACTTTCTTCCTAACATTTCTTCTCCCTTTGTTACTGAACTTTCCAAGTTTCCCACAGATGCTGGGGCTTTGGCACTGCACACTAAGGATCTAGGACCACCCAAATCTAGCTGTTCTTCCTCATGTTCACAAACAGATGTGCCCTGCCCTGTGTCAAAACTCGCCATGCCTAGGCATTCCCATAGGGCCATCTGTGGAAGGGACTGGCTTGCTCCTCTAACAAACACTTAGATCCTGAAGGGAACTTAGAGTCATCAATAAAAATTCTTGTTTTGTATTAAAGAGAAAGCCAGACAGAAGGAATTGGCTCAAGGTCACAGATTAGTAAGTGGAGGCCTGAGGCTTGCCCATGTCTTTTAACTCCAAGTCTAGGCTTCCTTACATTCGTAACCTGCATCTACCCTTAGCTCTTACTGTATACCTGGTAGTTTCTTTGACTTTCTAACAGGGACTTTTGATACTCTAGCACTTTTTAGCTCATTGGAATTTGTGTCTATAGCAATCTGAAATATTGGGCTTTTGACTTAGGAGAAGTGTTGATTTCCTACATCTGAATACCAGCTGTCAAGTGCTCCTTGACACATGTGTGGGGGATCCAAACAATATTCTATTTGGACTAGTGTATCAGTAAGGCATTGGTACTTCGGTGGAAAACTATGTACACCATCTTTAGCACACCCTTCTGGGTTATCAGATTCTAGCCCTGTTCATCTTCTGTGAGCTAGTTGGCAACTCTTCGTAAATTATAGGTAATTGATAGATACATAAATTCTATCCAGTCTGGTGATGATTTTACTTTCCACTGTGGAAAACCCAGTTTTGTTTCCGTTTGCAATTCACCTCAACATTCTTTTACTTCATTTAAGCTTGTGCTGTTTTAACTTATCCTTTGAACCAATGATAATATCTGCTTGATATCATATGAATAAAATAAATTCTTTAAATACATTCATCTTTATATCTGTATGTGAGTCATGATGTTACCTTCTGGAAATTATCTTTTAACAAGAGGAAGAAAGAAATACAAAAACCTAGGCTGTAGACATTTGACCCAAAGGAGCACAAACCCATGGGCAGGTTGAGGCAGGAAGTCATCACACTTAGGTAGACCCAATGCTACCAAACAATCCTAAAAGGTCTAGTGGCTCAGAAACACTGCCACTTTTCTATTTAAAAACCTCTGAAGTGGAAACATTGGTTAGTGTAATACGTTCATGTCAGAGTTTACTAAAAAACTCAAAATGTTTCCAAAGTGATCACACAGATATATACCTCACCAGTAGAGTCTAAGAGTCTTGTTGCTCTCTATTCATGCCAATCCAAGGAATTAACCGATTTACTCATTATTGCCAATAGGTATCAAATGATATTTAATTGTGGTTTTAATGTGTTTCCTTAATTACTAGTGAAGTTGAAATTTTCCTTTTGTTTTCACTGAAGTCCTCTGACAATAGACAATATATACAATGAATTTAATTTCTCTCTGTTTTCCTAACGATTACCCATACTCCTACAAGGGGAGAGGAGAGAGAGAGCAAGAGCTAAGAGTTAGCTATGTTAGACAAAAATTATATAAGCGTTGAAGACTGCTTACATTTTTGTAACACCTGACATTTAAAATTTGCACTTCTCACATTGGTCATTCTGTTCCTGCATTTTTACATTGTTTGGGAAGGATATGCATCTTTTAAAGATGCTTTTTAAATCTCAACCTATAATGAATGAGCCCTGCATTGACTCATCCTTCCAGTTTCAGTTTTATATTCAAAGGCTTGCGAAATATCTGTACTACTAAAAGATTTGCCATAGCCTTGAGTCAATAATGAGATTTTTTTTAAAGATTGTATATACAAACATTTTTATTCTTTTTCTAAAAACCTTAAGCAAATACTTTCCTTTAGGATGAGTCATTCATTCTGTATAGTTACACTCTCTAAATTAAATTGGCTTTTCATTCCCATTCTACTCATTTGTTCATTAAACAGAACTTTATTTAGGAGCAGCTAATGTGCCAAGGACTGTGGAAATAATGGAATGTCATGAGTGAGCAAGGTGGACAATTCTCCTGCCCTCACGAAACTTATATTCTAATCAGGGAGATAAATATTAAACAAGTACATAAGAGCATCATTGGGTAAGGATACATGCTATGAAGAATAGTAAGTCAGGATGGGGAAGGGGGGTTAATGGGTATATTTTGTAGTGTATTTTGGCAGGTAGCCTTTAGCAGCCAGGACAGTGAGGGAACATAAGCTGTGTCATATGAAGAACTGCTGAAGACGTTGGGGGCATTGAGCTTACACAAAAAGACTTAACTGGGTCTTACAAGAAAGGAAAGAAGTTGTCCTAGACCCTTGAGTCTCTGGCTGGGTCTAAAAATTAGATTGCCAAAGCCAGATTACCAGGAAAAAGCTGTGTAAAAAATTACACAGTCATGTAATAGAAGTTTTACACTACACAGGAACCTTCATAAGGAAATGAAGACCTGAAGAAATGGCTAAACCGGAGTATTTTAATGCTAGATTTGATGAAGAGTGGAGAGTCACAGAAAGAGGTGATAGGACAAAGATAGCAGTAAAGTGTGGTAAACTGGGGGAACTTAGCAAGACCTGGTCATGCGGATTCCTCTCTGTATCCATTGCCTTCAGAAATGAGGATGTTTCTTTCTTCCTGATAAAGGGAGGGCACCTCTCACATGAGGGTTATATGACCTGCTTCAGAGAAAGGACAGAAAATCCTTCCTGCTCATTTTATTTCTCAGATTCCTTCAGCTTGAAATAGTCAATAGGCCAAGGTGTCATATTTTGTGGAAGCGTGTCCCGAACCCCATTTTTCTCTTCAACTATGTCAGACCACCTGCATCAGATCTACTTGGAGATTTCATAAAAAATGTGGATTCCCAGGTCATACTCCAGACACGAAATCAGAAGCTCTACAGTTGGGGTCCAGGAATCTATATTTTAATAAGCTCCTATGGTGCTTTTGATGCACCACAGGGTTTGAGAACTGCTGACTTAGGGGAACATGGTAACTGACTGTTACCAAATAGAGATAGGAGCTGATTTGTTCTCTAAAGCCCAGAGTGTAGAACTGGGATGGATGCAGAGATGATGATTTTGGTCAAAGTTAGGAAGAACAAGGTTGTTATCAGACATCTAAAAACACAAAACAGGTTGTCTCCAGAGTCAGAGAGTGAATTCCTAGACCCTGGAACTGTTCAATGGGAAGTGGGGATGTAGATGGACAAGGTCAAGAATATTGCCAAAGAAATTCTAGTTTTAGCTAGGTACTTGAACTGGATGGCCCTTTAAGATTACTTCCAACAAAGATGCTACGTTGACTTGTCTCTTGGCCTAAAGAATTGCTTCTGTGATTTTAAAACTGATGTGTATCATCAACACTATACTGTTACTGTAGCAAGTCTCGGGTTATTATCACTGTATCTGGATGAATTGGAAGACTTAAAATTTCCCTAGGCATTCTGTTTGGGGCTCTTAGAATTTCAACTATGATCTCTTTCACAGGATATTCTCAACATACCTGAACAATGGCTGAGTAGTCTCCTGATCAGCAGTATCAGAATCACCTGGAAACCTGCACACATGCCCCCTACTAATCAAAAACTCTGCAGGTAAGGCTCAGCAATCTCTGTTTTAACAAGGCCTCAGGAGATTCTCACACATGAGAAAGTTGAAGAACCACTAACTTATTAGACAAACAGAATCCCAGGGAAGTGAAGCAACTTGCCTACAATGACACAATCCATCTGAGGAAAGAAACTGGCTATGTCTCTTCATGGTCCTTTCTCTTTGTTTCGACGAAATGACTTTCTGGAACACATCACTTTCCCCTAAAAGGTCAATTCACTGCAAAATCCACCCTAAAGAAATTCTCAACACAAGTTTAATATGTAAGATTGAGCATTGCTGGCAAACAACTGGACACAATGCCAATATCCACCAATAGAAGAATGGCTACATGAATATTACCAATTTTAAAGAGGGAGTTAAAAAGGAATGCACTGGAGTTATGGAACAACATAGATTTATCTCTAATACATACTGTTAAATAGAAAAGGAAGTTGGCAAATGGTATAAAATATGTAATTCTAGTTAAGCTAAAAATGTAGGGTTTTTTTCTCTTTCTTGATCTCTCTCTTTCTTCCCCCTCTGTGTGTGTATGCACGTATGTGTGTATTCTGAAAGGCTAACACTACCAAGAATAACAGTAACTACGTAGGGAGGGGCCATGATGCAAGCAGGATACTGGGAAATGGAATTTGGGATGCAGAAAGAAAGACATTAGTCTTATATGTAATATTTAAAAATTTTACAGGAAAAGGTATTCACACATTATTTTTGCAATTAAAAGTTAATTTCAAACATTAAATAAAAATTTTTTAAATTTTAATTACAATGTGCCAAATCCTGGTCAAAGAATCATGTTATCTACTAATTTGATTACTATTACTTACATCTAAGTAGATACATCCCCAATCAGGCAGCAAAAAGTATCAACCCTTTTCTTATTTAAAAATATTCCTTGAGGGACCCCTCAATCAACATTAGTGACCACCCAGACTGTCTACTCAGATATCCAAAATACAGGGCAATTATCGGAACAATTCAACCCATACAAATAATTTTCTCTTAGGTTGATAATGGAGGGAACTGAGCTATTCTGGCTTGGATAATTTGATAATTACCCCCAATTGCCCATTTCCCGTTAGTGTGTATGAAAATCCAGTTTTAGTTTTTTAAGTTCTTTCTTGTATTTACCATAAGCCCCTTTATTTTAATTTTTTCCCTCCATGTTTGGCCTTCAGTAAAGACAGAACAGCTGGCCACCATCTGCTACAAAAAAAAGAAAACCATTATATCCATTATATTCTTAGGAAGACTCCTAAATTTGGGCCTTGGGATAAGAAGTCGCATTGATCTATGCTATTAAATTGTGGAAGTCCTGAGATTGTAAATTCCTTCTAATTCAATATTACTACAGCACTCAGCACACACAATAGGTGCTTAATAAATGTTTCTGATGTTGCTGCCCCCACCACATAAGCTTTAAATGGGAGGCCTTCCAAAGAAAAAAAAAAAGACAGTGGGAATTCAAGATTGAGCTGAGTTTATTCACAAATTTGTACTAGAAAGTTAAACTTTAAACTGATCTATTTATAACTAGTAATATTAATTTTTTTTTCAATTGAATTCTACAGACTGATTTCACAGTGAATATTTGGGCTGTATTCAGTTGTTTCATTTAAATATTTTGAAGATGGGCTTTGGAATCAGGTAGATCTTTTTTTTTAAGATTTTATTTCAGAGACAGAGAGCGCAAGCACAAGCAGGGGGATGGGGCAGAGGGAGAAGCAGCCTCCCTGCTGAGAAGGGAGCCCGATGCAGGACTCGATCCCAGAACCCCAGGATCACAACCCCAGCTGAAGGTAGACATCCAACCAACTGAGCCACCCAGCTGCCTGGGAATCAGGTAGACTCTTATTTCATATCCTGACTCTACAACACATTATCTGTGTGATTTTGAGCCAGTTTCCTCATTTATAAAACTGAAATAATTTCATGTATTTGGGGGGCTATTACCAGTGTTAAATGAGGATGATGTCTTTTTTTTTATAAGCAGGATTTATTTTAGAGAGTGAGTGAGTGAGAGAGCATGTGGTGGGGGAGGGCAGAGGGAAAGGGAGAATCCTAAGCAGACTCCCTGCTGAGCGTGGATCCTGATGCACAGTTAGATCTCAGGACTCTGAGAACGTGACCTGAGCTGAAATCAAGAGTCAGACACTTAACTGACTGTGCCACCCAGACATCCCCAAGTGAGACGATGTTTGAAAGCACGAGGATGAAGCCTGCCATCAGCAGGTGGTTAATAAATACCCCTCTCTCCTGTCTTCCTTCCCTTTGACAAAAATGTTTTTTTCTCTTCCCCAACCCAAATGTATATGAAAAAGTGGCTAGCAGTCTTTCCTCCGAGTCATCTCTAAACCATGTTGCTCAGGGGTGGGCAGATATTTATTGTAAATTGAAAAGAACATGCTAGAAGGGGTATGAGGTCAACTGTGGGTCAGCTGATGGATTGGGCAGTGGTTTCCTAGGGCACCGTGTTGGGGAACTCCAGGGCCGCATCTGGGCTGTGAAGGCCATGTGTCTTGGCTGAGAAGCCAGGTCTGCAGCTGGGGCTAGAGAGAGACGTGGTGCTCATTTGCCATCTCTGTGCCAAGCTTCCTCACATTCTCCTTTCTCCTCTTCCACCCTCTCTCCTTTTCAATTCATTATTTTCCTTATTCTTGTTTGTTTTTGCTGTTTCATTGTTATCATTATCTAACATAACGTAGTCCCACTAAATTGTTTTAAGGAACCTCCAATCAGGGACATAGAGTTTTAATTCAGCCACTGATTTTCACAGAGTAAGCTGGGCAGCCAAGCCAAAGGTCCAGAGGGGTGGTCTTCGCAACTGCATCGATACTGTCCAACACTTCCATAACATCTTTCCTCTTGGTTTCCTTTGCTCTTTCTTCCTGCACTGTTGCCACAGCATTGGCCATTGCCCACTGTGTTTCTATGTCCTCCTGGGTTGTTTCCTATAACTGAATTAGCTCATGAATCTGCCCACAGTGCAGACATTCAAAAAATCAGGAAAGACAGCTTGTTATTATTACTGCCTCCACTCAGCACCTTTGGAGAAGAGTGGAGAAGAGATATTACCTCTTGTCTCAACTTCTCAAGTCACCACTACAAATTTCAGGCTGAATTTGCAGAGCTATCAACTACAGAAATGATTTTTCCAATACTTGAATAGTGAAAGATAGCTGTCAGCAATGTGGGCTCCAGGAGAAAGGCAGGACCTTAAAAGAATGGGTTTCAGGATTTGAATCATCTACAGCCTTACACAAGTTGGGAAGAACCCACAGCCCAGGCAAGGCCAATATGAGCCCATTCTGCCCCCTAAGAATAGAGAGAGGGGGTCACTGCCTCTCTGAGAGACTGTTCACATGAGTCTGCAATATGTTTAATATGTTTACTCACAACATTGAAGCTGTTCCGTTATCTTCCTTACATATTCACATACTGTGTCCCCCACTACCATGCAAATCAATTTGCAGGGAATTGAAGATTCTGTCCACTTTGCTGCAAATCTACTAGTTTATCTGAATGGCACGCTAAGATCTATTTTATGTCAGGTTCTCACCTGTGTAGTTACAGGTAAAAACAAAAGAAATTCAGGAATGTCCTGTGAGAGACAAGGCATGGTATCACCATCCTAGCTCTTGGAGGATTTGTGCTTTCCTATTCACTGCTTAATACTCAGAGAAAAAAGTAGAAGCTTTATTCTTTGAAAATTGAAACTTGGATTTCAGCCTTTCTTGAGATGTCTGGATTCTTTTGTGAGTTGATTTTTCTCTCAATTCCTGTCCTATGAGCCAGTGCTAACCTTGGCTCTCTGTAAGGGAAAGTCAAGGACCCTGTCCTCAGGTGAAGTTTTCACAGTGATAACTGATGATATTCAGCTCATTTTGCAAGAGCTAAAAGAATTTGTTGCAGGCTTAAAATTGCAAACACACCTTTCATAGCAATGGAATTAAAGGGCTCTCAGTATCTTGCCTATTTTTACTCAGGCGTTTCTGTACTTGTTGCTAGTTCTTCAACTACCATCTTGAGGAAGAAGCTGGGTAGCAAGGAATAAGAAATGAGTGGGTCGTGGGGAACTGGAAGTATTTATTCAAATTCACTCAGCCTCTTAGTTATTCAGTTACTCCTTCATTCAATTAATAAACATGAGATTTCTTTTCTGTGATAAGCATAATTAATCTCTCTCTCATTTCCATTCCCACTTCTTCCTGGCTAAAAGAACAGTAGTTTCTATCCTTTGGGTGAAATTATTCCAGTCCCAGTCCTGTGCCCTACTTTCTAAGCCCCTCTCTGTAGCTAGGAATGATTACATGACTCTGTTCAGGCCAATGAGATGTGAAATGACTTCTGGGAAAATATTTTCCTTCCTAATAAAGGGTGGGACAAATATGGTTGGCTTAGTCATTCATCTTGCCCCTTTCTTTCTTTAAATATAGACGTGATGTCTGGAGAGGCAGCAGCCCCGTTGTGACCATGAAACTATAAGCCAACCCACATAGTAAAGATGGTAAAAAGGAATGAAAGGAGGTCAGAAGGCATATTCAGGTCCCTGGTGACATACCTGAACTAATATTAAAAGTAGCTTACCTCTTAATTTCTTTTTGTGAGAAACAAACAAACCTATTTGCCACTCGTTTTCAATTTGGGATATTTGGTCCCCAGGGGGCATTTGGGAATATCTGGAGACATTTTTTTATTGTCATGACTCAGGGGTGGTGAGGAGGTTACTGGCATCTTAATAGGTAGAAGCCAGGGATGCTATTATACATTCTACCTTCTAATAGGCACAGGCATAGTCTTCCACAACAAAGAATCATCCGGTTCAATATGTCAGCAGTGCTGAGATTGAGAAACCCTGGTTCAAGCACTAAATATGTTTGTTATTCACAGTCAAATGCATTCCTGACTGATACACATTCCCTCATTTGGGAAACACTAAACATACATCATGGAACATGCATTATACCAGGCAAGATGCCAGAAGTAAAAAAACGAGTGAGGTCCACCCCATCGCCACAGAAGCTTACAGTCTAATGGGATAGATGGACATGTTTGGATAAAAATAAAAGTATATGTTCTAAGAGAGATCAGCATCCAGATGTGGGACAGAGGATGGAGCAACTACCAGGCAGCTCTGCAGAGCTTGGGCAGGCTTCAGAGGGAAGGCTACTGGGCTAGAGATTGGGAGGTGGGGAAGAGGGACCAAGTAGAGACTTTCCACCAGAGAAAAGAGGAGGTGTAAAGGCCAACCTTGTGCATGGGCCTGGAGGGTCCAAGGTTAGAGTGACAACAGCCTAAGGTATGTGAGAGAGAACGGTGGGGAAAAAATGAGAATGGCTGGCTGGTGCTTGTTACAGAAAGCCTTACCTACCGAGCTAAAGGCTTTGGATGTTATCCTGTAGGCAATGAGGAGTGGGCACAGAATTTTATTCACAAGAAAGACATGATTATATTTTTAGAAACATAACTAGTGGCAGTGTAAGGAATGTCTAGTAAACAGGCTGGAGTTGGAAAGACACATTTGAGGCTAGGCAAAAATTCAGTTGAGAGATTACCATTAATATTCTGAAAAGTACAGCAAGAAGTAATCAAAAGGAGAGAATAAATGTTTAGGATGTTCTGTGTCATATGTTCTTTTGTAATTCATCCCCTCAACAAAGGTACTTTATTCTTGGCATTTTTTTTTACTTTACCACTTTTATTTATTTATACTCTAAGGGGAAAGACACACAAAACTCCTCACTGAGGGCATCTCCAGAGTTGACAAATTGACTTTCTTGGATTCTAGAGCAATCCTTTGAGACCCAGATATTCTTGCCAGTGGAGGGTCTAGAGTAAGTCTAGACATCCAGACATTTTATAGTTGACCTTGATTTTTAAGTCTTTCGTATTTGGGGAATTTGACCCTTAATTTTGTACTCCTTCAGGGTTTTTCCAGCATGGTCCCTCGACGAAACCAAGAGGTAGATATACATGCTCATTAGCCACTCACCTACAAGGCTTCTTAGCTCCTGGCCATGAATATATCCTCCCTGTTATCAAGAGAATACGTGTAATGAGAACCTAGCTATATGGCAAGTTCCATACAAGGTGCTGAGAACACAGAGGAGGCACATTCTTGCCTTCAGCATCATTGGGTTTAGAATTATTTGTTCCACATTTTTTGAGTACCTACTCTGTGCCAGGCATATGGAGACATATCAGACATATGGAGACATTCATAAAGGCAGCAGTATATAAATGACTTTTTATGAGACAGTTCTCACCAAGGCACTGTGATTCTTCACAAATGTTCAGAAGCAACAATTGTGTCCATAATCCTTGGCATTCACAAGGCTTCTCTATAGCTGCTAGCGATTCTGTTACTCTTTGGAAGGTGGTAGAAAATCAGGTAACTCATTAACAAAAAGGTCACACCAGAACCAGTATAAAAGTCCTAATAAATGTGGTTCCTTTTAAAGATCACTCATTCCCCAACTCCTTGGGACATTACATGCTCTCTTTGCCACAGACGTTTCAAGGACTTATTTTTAGGATCTATATCTGGACTTCCATTTAAAAGCCTCAAAGTTGGGCACCTATGTGGCTCAGTCTTAAGCGTCTGCCTTCGGCTCAGGTCATGATCCCAGGTTCTGGGATCAAGCCCCATATCAGGCTCTCTGAGTCTACTTATCCCTCTCCCTCTGTGCTCTCTCCCTGTCTCTTGCACACGTTGATGTGCCCTCTCTCAAATAATAAAATCCTTAAAAATAAATAAATAAAAGCCTCAAAGTTGGTAAATTTTTGTCATGTACATGTGTTAGTTTTCAGATATTGCTGAAATTAATTCAGAGTCAAGTCTAATAGAAAAGGTGGTCATACTGGGTGTTCCCAGAAGTCAAATAAAATAATTGTGTGCTTAGTTCTGAAAGAAGCTCCAAATAAAAAATACTTTGAATAACAGCATGGTTTGTTGGAAATAATGTGTTTGTTTCTGCAGCTGCTGAGAGGATTACACCCACCCTCAATGATTATGAAAAACTAGTATCTATTCCATTAAATCACACATTTAGACTCAAACTCTTCTATGGATTAATTGTACACTTTTTCTGTCACTGCCAGGGAATTCTACAAGTTTACAATACTTCAGTCATTTCATTTTAATTACAAAGGGAAAACACAGGAAGAGAATAATGAGAAATAATAAACTATTGAAAGGGAAGATCTTAAAGAAAATTTAAGGTGTTATGTACATTAGGGAGATCTCAAATAGTCCTGGGACTATAGTATACAAAATTCCACGTGAAAGACAAGTAATCTTTCTAAGGTGGAAATTCCCTTCATCATGGGGTACAAAACTGTGATGTCCTGGGTCAGGGGAATAAATGTTATTCTGTTTAACAGATACTGATTTAACAACTGTTATGAAATGCGTCCTGGGAGATATAGTTCTCCCTCCTGTGAGCTTGACTGTGGGAAGTGGGCCCTTCTGGAAGACTCAGAAGCCAAGTAAGGCCAACGAATCTGCATGCAATCCCTGAATATCTTCAGGATGTGGGTTCTGTGTAATCCTGCCTTCTCATGCAGATAAGGAAATGTCAAGTAACTTGCCAAATACTATATCCAAAAGTAGATTAGAACCCTGATCTCATTACTAAATAGCACTGTTTACTGCAATAGTTTAATAAACAAATGATAAGACTTTGAACTGAATGTGCAGTCCTATTTTATAGACATTTGCCAGAACACATCCCAACAAGTGCTGTCCTATGTGTTTGCCCCAGTAGAGACTTTCTGCTGACCATGCTTCAGAGCCCAGTGACCATGAAGCCAATGAATATTCAATCGTTTTCTGTGATGTCCCTCAACAGTATGACTTAGGGAGGCTTCAGCTCAAGTCACTGCCAGGTGACTTCTTTCATGCCTATGTGAGAATAGATAAATACTTCCAACCCACATGGCCCCATGGATGAGAAGGTGTTAGGAACAATCTCTCTCCCCCAAGGCTCCATGAATAGAAAATAGGATGGGCACTTCCAAGCCATTTTGCCAAAAAATTCAAAGATGATGGGGTGAGGCGGTATTTTAGGTTTGGGTGACTTGGGGAAACACTTCCCCATTCTGGAACCCGATAACATAATCCCCCAAATGCTGTCTTTCAGGATTCAGTCCCAAATGCCTACAAAAAGGTAAAGAGTAACATAAAACAAGTCTTTATCTTTTATTTACCTCTACCCGATAAACCCTGAATGACTCTGTTCCCTGCCTTTGATTGTTCTGTCTGCCTATTTCCGCTAAGAGTTTACAAAACAGCACTCCCAAACAGGAAGATAAGAGGCGCACCTATTTGTTGAATAACATCAAGGAAGAAAACTGCTAACTCATCTATTTTGTTGTTAAATTGCTGAAAAGGATCAAAATACCAATTAACTTGCTGGCTCAGAAATCTTTGATACCTTCGGATTTACTGACATTTTGAAATTCTCGTTCATACTTGCCTAATGGCTTTCTGATTACAAACAAAGAAGTGCCAATCTGTTTAGCATTTGACCTGTTTTCTTAAATATTTTTATGTATTCCACACTTAGTGGCTAAAAATACTTGACTAGTCACATTCATGTGCTAAAATAGTTTTTCTTGTTCGACCTCCAAATTTAAGAGGAAAAAGGAGCTCAAAGACACTTCTTTTTTAAAAGCCATTTTGTTATTTTTTAATTAAAAAACTCTCACTGTAAGGACATTTCTTTGCCTTTCTTCTCCATGGAATGTAATGGCATTGGAAGACTCGATGAAGCAGGATACCATATTGGAATCCATTCTTCCCGGAGAAAAAGTTGGAAAAATGACCTTGAGCATAAGTTTCAGAAAGGAGGTAAAAAGAAACTAAAGATGGCTGATGGGGTGCAGATTTTATAATGGGTTTAATTTTCTTCTCTGGATGTCCTCAGATAGCAGTGTATCTCACAGGTGGCTTTTTGTTATTGTTACCCTCTATTTCCTCACATTTTACAAAGTTTTGTAAAAATTCCACCCATAGTCACATGCTACACAATGCATCCCTCTGGCCATTGTATAGAAAATAATATGTTCTCACTCCTAGATAAAGTCAACTTCTGGGTCTAAAAAGCTCTAAAACAATTTATTTCAATAAACACTGAATTCCATGGACAGAGGAAATTAAAAGTGTAGATGCTGAAGACTGCGTGGGTTCAAATTTCTGCTCTACCACTTACTAGCATGGGACCTTGGGAAAGTCACTTATGTTTCTTTCTGTGCCTCAATTTCTTCATCTGTAAAATGGGAATAATAATACAGCCTAGCTTACAGGGTTGTTCTATGGATCAAATGAGATTATACATCTAGGACATTCTAGGTGCTATGTAAATGTTAGCTATCCTATTACATCATGCCATTGTTTTAGCCTGAGAGAGGATTTGGGTGCCTGGGTGTATTCACATCCACTGGAATCTCAACCCACTTATGGAGGAACACTTTCATCATATCAATTAAGTATCTGGAGGCTCTGAAATCTAAGGATATATGTAACTTATATATCTATGGAAGTTTTTATTTTTTAAAAGTCATCAGAAGGGTGCTTACTCTGTCCTTCAGAGCACTGCAATTTAGTTGCAGCACAATAAAAATGCAACATTTAAGCAAGTAAATGGTAGCTGGTAACTAGCCAATTAAATGTTAGGAGGCAAACAAGCAGGAGGAGCAGTCCCAGGGGACAGGGAGAGCCACAGGACAATTATATTTAACATAATGTATTTCCCAAGATTCTGGCCTGACCTTTTCACAAACTCTTCAAAGAGGATGCGGTGGGAATACCCCTGCCTGCGGATGCTGACTGTCTCCAGGATCCCTGTAGAGCGGAGCTGGGCCAGCACATTCTCTCGGGAGAACTTCAGGGCCTCTCGGTCATCATTGGGTTTAATGCAGCGCACAAAGTGGGGCTGTCCGACCACCATTTTGGAGAGCAGATCCATCAGAGAATACTACCAGGGGAAAAAATACACGTGAAATGAGGTTACCACAAACATAGTGGATAATTTTTTTTTTTTTTTAAGATTTTATTTATTTATTTGACAGCGAGAGACACAGTGAGAGGGGGAACACAGCAGGGGGGAGTGGGAGAGGGAGAAGCAGGCCTCCCACCGAGCAGGGAGCCCGACGCGGGGCTGGATCCCAGGACCCTGGGATCATGACCTGAGTCGAAGGCAGACGCTTAACGACTGAGCCACCCAGGCACCCCAACATAGTGGATAATTACAACATAGGCCCACAGGGACCTTTAGAGCAGTTTGTTGGCTCGTAAACAACTCACACACCTTTATAAGGCCGAAAAAGAAACCAGCAATAGGGGGTGATAATATAGCTTCTGATGAGTACTTATAGCTGCCTGTGGATTCAAAAGCACTCTTTAAACATCACCTAGTGCCAGGGCGCCTGGGTGGCTTAGCTGGTCGAGTGTTCTACTCTTGATTTCAGCTCAGGTCATGATGTCAGCGTCATGGGAATGAGCCCTGCGTCAGGCTCCCTGCTCAGCCAGGTGTCTGCTTGAGATTCTCTTCTTCTGACCCTCCCTCCTACTTGCACTCTCTCTCTCTCTCTCAAAATGAACAGATGAGGGGCATTTAGGTGGCTCATTCGGTTAAGCATCCAACTCTTGATTTCGGCTCAGGTCATGATCTCAGGGTCGTGGGATTGAGCCTAGAGCGGGCTCCTCACTCAGCAGGGAGTCTGCTTGAGATTTTCTTCTCTCCCTCTTCTTCTGTCCCTCCCCCCAGCTCACGCTCTCTCTCTCTCAAATAAATAAATATTTAAAAAATAAAGAAAGAAATCAAATAGATGAATCTTTAAAAAATAAATAAATATCACCGAGTGCCAAGCAATATCCCTATGAGGCAGAAACTTAGCTGTCGAAGAACATGCTTGGGTCACCCAGTAACTCCATTGCCAGAACCAGCTTGTGTGGTATTCTAACGCAGTACTCTATAAACTGTACCTGTAATTTAAAAGGTCTAGCTTTTAGGAAAGGGGCCAGTTGCTTCTTTAGCCTAAGAACCATCAGAAAGTCTAAGCAAATCCTACCAATATCACTGGTAATGAAGCAGAAGAGAAACAAGAAACAGAAAAAGGGCAAAGAACACAAGAAAACTGGAGAAAAGGAGACTATCATGAAGATCAACTAACATCCGTCAAGTGGCTGGCAGGGAGCTCTCACAGAAAGAGGGCACGTGGAAAAGCAGAGCACTGCTTGTGTGGGGACAGCCTCAGTTGCTCCTCAGGGGTGTCCACCTTTGGAACATCTCTGTGGACACACCTTCAGGGGCAATTACAAGCCACACAGGAAATCAGTCCCATTATTTCATAATCACACCTCCTAGTGATCGAAAATGGTATTACCTAGCTTGCTGCTATATTCTGTTTCTCAGAATTAACATTTGGGGAACACCAAACTGATTGTCATGGATATATTTCTGAAAAATCATAAGGCAAAGATGGCTTCTTCTGAGAGAGGGACTCTAGGATCCTGAAGATGATCTCACAGGGTTGTTCAGAGCCTCCAAATCCCATGGGATGGGGACACACACGCGCACGCACACACACACACACACACACACACCCTACGACACTAGGAGGATACAGCCACTAAAGGGGACAGGACCAGGGTAGGTCTCAAGATAAGAAATAAATGGCAATTAGAAATGTCCAACCATGAGAGTGATGAAGCAGGAGCTGAATATTCACCTGTTAGAGAAGTTGTAGCAAGAATCACCACATGGATGGAGTGCTGGACTCAAAGGCCTCTGGGCCCAATTCATACCCCTCTGAGCCCAATTTTAGTCTACTTCTGAAGTACAGCTGACTAGGTCAGATTTCTTGGCTTTGGATCCTTCTTGAACCTGCTAGCTTTCCATGGAGCCTTCCACCCATGGTGCTGGCTCCAAGGTCCTGTCCTTCAGCCTGCCTCAGCAACCCTAGCTCATGACCACTTGACCTCCCATCCCTGCTGAGCCCTTCCTACTGCAACCTCACCTTACAACCTGAGATCAGTAATTCCATCTTTGGCCTTTTAGCATCTCCACCACAGAGCTGCCTAGACCTTAGCTCCCAGGGGTACATGATCTCTAAGGGGCTTCCAACCCTAGTGCTTTATAATTTGAAGATAAACAAATCTGTGCGAATTGGTACAAAGTGTCTGCATCTTATCTTTCCTATATAATGTGCATTTAACAGAGCCCTTCTAGGTACAATGTTTTTACTCAAAGGAGTCATTTTACTAGCTGAAATATCAAGAATTGGGGCAGCAGAGATGGGAAATAATTGGGTCTGGCAATGGGTCAATTTGATCTAGGAAAATAAAGTTAAAACTAAGACAGATTCCCTCAGGATCTGAACTTAATAAGCCACCTTCTGGAATTTTATTAACTATTTTATTTCTCAGTAAATATGCTGGAAAAGTGGCTGGTTCCAGTAGCTTTAAGGTCAAGGAGCAGCTCAAATGCTAATAGAATCAGCACATTGAATGGACAGAGCTATGTGCCAGTGACAGAGAGGGCCCCCTCTGGAGACCACATGGGATTTCATCTGATCTTTCTGAAATCAGAGTACATTACACTTAGAGGTAGGTTCCCCACTATAATTTTTCTCTCCCCACACTCCCACCTTTCTTAACTGACTCTTGTGCTTTGCTCTTATTTCAGTGATTCCATCATATCTGGGCCTCTCATGGGAAGGGTTGGGAGTCCTTTTTGGAAACAGGCAGAATAGAGATCAAAAAGACTCCGTACCCGGAAGTAAGAAGCCATGGTCTGCCTCTTCATGTTGGTGGTTTCTTCTGGATGTCGTATCACCTCCAGAGTGTCCACCTGGAGCAGAGGTAGAGGGAAGTAGTTTAAGGATATAGACATTTTCTGGCTTTTCCAAAATCTGAAAGGCTTTTTGGTTAAATACCTGAGGGACCTTGATGTTTAGAACATGATAGTGAATACTGTGGGAGAAGTTTTAAGACATATAAAAGAAAAATAGAATTTGCACTGTTCTACCCACTTGAGAATGGATCACCCTCTGCAAAGTACCATATGGTCTCGGTATAAATAACCATCACTATTATTTCTATTTTTCTTGATGTTCTAATGGGCCCCTGTTAAGTTCTCCAATAAGGTCGCATGAGACCAAAGTATTTCTTAAAAGAAAAGTGGGCAACGACCCATGAGGCTGGGTGATTATAAAGACATGGGCTCAAAGCCCAGGTTGGACCACAGGGAATTAGATGAGCTCCAGTCACCTTCCTGCCACCCTCCCACATCCCACAGTTCCCACGTGCTCACTGTAGATCAGAGCTTGAGATACACCTGTTCGCAATCATCTATCCCAACTACCTAGGCTGACTGGAAGAAATTTATGAATGAAAACAATTGTAGGAAACAGCCTGTTTTGTTACTGTACCTCAACAATAAAAACACTGCTCCTGCACATACAAGCTATTTGGTTTGCAAAGTGCACGAGAGGCATTTTAGGACCAGCCTCTGCCGTGGCAGCCTCCCATCTGCTCGGAACAGGTGGCAAGGGGATGAGGCAGGAATGTTTGAACTGGAAGATGCTGCTGTCAGCAAGTGTGTTCTGCTTGGTGGACTGCTGTCCAGGCGGCCACCTCCCCGTAGGGTGAGGATGTCTGCAGCCTCATTCAGTAAAAGTGCAAAGTGGGTGCTACAAGGGGGGAGGGCACGAGGGTAGGGGCAAATAATGAAGCCTTCCTCAAGGGGTATTTAGGAGACTGTGCAAAATGGAAGGAAATGCTTCAATTGGCTTAAAGAATACAGGTTTGTTTAAGAAAGGGAATAAATGGGGAGCTAAGTTTTCAAAAATTAGAGAAGCAACCCAAATAGTGAGCAGGAATATGAGGCTATCCCTGCGTGAAGCGATGTCAGGGGGCAGTGCAGCTTCCTTTTCTAGGCTGCATGTTGGATGCGTTCCCAAAGCCATCAGTTCATTTACATGCAGCTGAAGCTATGGTACAACTGCCTCTAGGTTTGACTTTTTTATTTTTTTAATGAGAAAGGAGGAAATGAAAGCTTGGTGTTGAGCAGGAAGGCTGTTCTAATATAGAAAAGGGAAAAACAGACATCACCACCCGCCCCACCTGCAGAGACTGTATTGCACTCTCCCCACAGGCATCTGCCAGGACCCACTGAAGGTCCTCTTCGCCCATCGCATCTCTGTTTGGAGGATGGCTCTCAGAGCTGGTGAGTTTTGGGGCCAGCAAAGGAGGACTGAAGGAAAGAGGATCTTGGCTAGGGTCTGCCTTCCGCCAAATTGTAAATTCTAAGTTTTCCTGAACTTTTTTTCTCCTTACTTTCTTTCCCCCCAACTTGACCTTTATACACACACACACACATTTTCTAAACTTGGGAATTTCTCCACCACTTCCTTTTATTCAGAGATCCTCCCTGAAGAACCTGTCTTACTTTGAACTTTGCTTTTCCTCCCTCATTTCCCTCCCTTTTTATTCAAACTAGTCAGTGAGTGCCAGCCCTTCAGACTCTAGGGCACAGTAAAAGGGCAGCTTAAAAACTCATCCATATTTCTCTATTAGGAGGATTTACCTGTTAGCTTCCCTCAGGACATACAATGGGCCCTTGGCATTTGAGAATTTAACAGTTTAGTGATCAGAAAACCCTTGATAGAAATTGTGCTGAGACATAATTTAAAAGGTACAATAAGTACTGTTTTCAAAATCACTACTTGTCCTCTGCAGCAAACTGGAAAAATAAAGAATGAAGCACTACTTTGCACTCCAAAAGTTACAAAGCTGATCGACTCCCCTATCTAACCACCCACCATGACCAAGTTCTGTCCTTCTACTCACATACAGAGTAACTCTTGGGAAGAAGTAAAAACCTATTTGGTATTACATACAGCCTGGAAGTGCTAATGCTTGTCCACAGTTTATTACCTATATATTTAGTACTGCATTTTAAAGAATAAATAACATGCTATTGAGGTATTTTCTAATTTAAGAATTTGGAAAGGTCTTGTTTTGGTCAAGGACTTCTTGTATAGTCACAAGGTTCTGAACATGGAGTGGATCTGAAAGAGGGAATTTTGGACAAGGGACATAGCAGAAGTAGAGTCTCTTGGTCCTTCAAACTAGGAAACTAGGCACAAACCTCAGCTCTGTCTGTACCAGGTCTACCAGGAACTCTAAGGAACTCCCCCCAAATCCAAACCAAAGCAGAAGTGAAGGTTGGGCGCCTGGGTGGCTCAGTCGGTTAAGCGACTGCCTTCGGCTCAGGTCATGATCCTGGAGTCCCGGGATCGAGTCCCGCATCGGGCTCCCTGCTCAGCGGGGAGTCTGCTTCTCCCTCTGACCCTCCTCCCTCTCGTGCTCTCTGTCTCTCATTCTCTCTCTCGCAAATAAATAAATAAAATCTTTAAAAAAAAAAAAAAGAAGTGAAGGTTGTTGTCTGACCTAAAAGTTTGTCATCCTGAGCTAATTTACATTAGGGATATCATCTAGCATATAGTTCTTCTCAAAGATAGAGAATTCACAAGAAACGGTCTTCCCCAGAGGATCTTAAAAGCTTTTACCTCAGATAGGGGAAAAAGACACTAGAAAAGCTTCCCTGGGCTTAGAGGATATATGCTATAGAACACAGAGTTTTGGAACTGGACATACCTGGTTCAAATCCTAGCTCCTCCACTTACTATCTCTGTGCACTTGGACTTGTTATTCAACTTCTCAAAAGCTCTGTTTTCCTTATTAGGAAAACTGGTTAGTAAAAGCAACTGCTTTGTACACATGCAAGAAGTGCATCCGTTCCCCTTCCATTATTGCCATGCTTAACTTAATTTTAGTTTAGCAATGAATGTCAAAGATGCAGGGATTTCTTCAATGGCAGATGGCAAGTACTAGCACCCATGCAACACAGCAAGGAGATCTTTTTACTTATTGGCAGAGAAAATACTTCCAATGAAACCAATTTCAAAATGATCAGTAGAACCAATATTCTGGATCAAACCACTGTCTGTCTAACCCAGTATCCTTTCTCCTCCAATGCCAAATTATACCATGATATAAGTCAGCTGGAGCTGAGCAAGTCGGCTTTCTGCCCACACGACAAATGTCCTGCCCAATTCCTTGTGAGAGGCGCTGGTTAGTGTTCAAAGTAGTCCTGAGCAAGCTTTAAAATTGTAATACAGACTCCAAGTCCACAGGAAATGAGCAAGCTTCAGTATACGCATGGCCTCCACACATGGAGTTTCAGATGGTTATCAAAACATGAATAATAAAACATCTACTGTTCCCAAGTAAAAATCATTGTAATAACCACTTTGCCTCTATTATGCCAGTAAGGTCTCAAAATGACCCTATGAGGTAAGTACTATTATTATTCTTATTGTACATATGAGGAGGTTAAGGCTCAGAGATTTTAGGGAAATTTTCCAGAGTCTTGCAGCTAGTAATTGGCTATGCGCACCTCTGAACCCAGTTCTGTCTGATTCCAAAACCTTACTTTTTTTTTTAATTTTATTATGGTAATCACCATACATTACATCATTAGTTTTTGATGTAGTGTTCCATGATTCATTGTTTGCGTATGCTTCTTAAACATTATATACTGCCTTTCTATGTGATTTGATATAACTTATAATATGGGTCTGAAAGCATGGTATTATTAAAAAGACTTGCCTCATCTGTCAACAAAATTTACTTTATGACAAAGACATAGATTCCAAGAAGTCTCATAAACCATCTAGATTTCAGCAATAAATAAAAAACTGAAAGATTTTTTTCCTGGTCTCAGTAAGTGCCCACTATTTGCATCCTGAAACCTCAGAGGTGCTTATATTCATCTTCCTGACAACATCTTTTGTCAAGAATTTTTACTGCTATCAAGTGATCCATCCACCCCTTAAGGAAAAAAGCCCTACAGCGTCACTCCTCTCAGAGGCTCCACAGCCCTCAATGGAAAAGCAAAACTTTTCCTTGACACCATCCATGTGTCATAGTATGGTGGTGCAGAATGTGTTGGGAGCCAGCTTTCTAACAGACCACCTGTGTTATTTGACCTTGGATAAGGCAGAGAAAAACACTGCTTTTTTATTGTTGTTGTGACGCTTATTTTCTAGTGCCTTAACTACAACTTTCAACTCATCTCTCTTCCAAATGAAAACAAATCATGAGTCATTTTCATCTCACTGATACACACTATTATGGTAATGATGTAAATATATGCCTCATACTAGAGGGCACATTGTCACATAGGCAAGGTCTGAACAACAGGAGGCAGTGTAGAGAGAGGTAACACTGTGCTGATATTCTGGATGTGGGAGACAGGGGAACAGGGTCCTGGCAGAATCCAATAGCCACAAAATCAAATTGAGGAAAAGACCGTAATGGGGGCTGATAGAGAATATTACACAGGAGTCTTTAATCTTTTTGCGTCATGATCTCTTTCAGAATCTAGTGGGAGCCAATGACTCCAAAAAAACCAAATATAGCTGATCCTCATTCTTCGTGGATTATATATTTGTGAATGTGCCACTTTCTAAAATTCATTTTTAACCCCCAAATCAGTGCCTACCATGCTTTCATGATTATTCACAGACATACAGAGTGGTGAAAACTTTGATCCCCTGATGTACGTGTTTCCAGCTCAGGTTGAACAGGTGATGCTCTGCCTTCCTGTTTTAGCTCTCATGCTATATGCAAGTGTCCTTTTCCAGGCTTATTGAAGTGCCATGTGTTTTGTGTTTTTGTACTTTTGGCTAGTGATTTCACTGTTTATAATAGCCCCCAAGCACAGTGCTGGAGTACTGTCTAGTGTTCCTAAGTGTAAGAAGGCTATTAAATACCTCTTGGAGAACATATGTGCATTAGATAAGCTTCATTCAGGCATGAGTTATAGTGCTGTTGGCCTTGAATTCAATGACACAAATACTGTAATTAAAATATTATTTTAGGGGCTCCTGGGTGACTGAGTCGGTTAAGCGTCCAACTCTTGGTTTTGGCTCAGGTCATGATCTCAGATCCTGAGATCGAGACCTGCACTGGGCTCCATGCTCAGAGGGGAATCTGCTAGAGACTTTCTCCCTCTCCCTCTGCCCCCTCCCTGCTCGCATTTGCTCTTGCTCTAGTTCTCTCTCTCTCTCTCAAATAAATGAATAAATCTTTTAAAAACTAAAACATTATTTGATACAAAGAAATACTGCATATAATTATTTATAAGAAATATATATTAAATGATGTGCCTTTAAGTAGAAACCCACATGAAACAAGATTATGTACTAACTGGTTGCCAACAAGGTTGTGAGCAGAAGCTACCAGGAACCTAACCACGTATTTCCCCTAGGAGCAATGCTTCAGTATTTGCTGATTCAGTGTTCACAGCAACTTTACAGAACATAATTTCATGAAGAATAAGAATCAACTGGATTTACAAAATTTTACATGTAATAATATCAAGAGGCTCTTAGAACCAATGAAACTCCAATGTAAATCTCTTCTAGGGGCCCATAAAATCCATGTTATATAGTCCTAATATCTTGCCACAAACTCACAAGACTGAAAAGTAGAGTAATACATGTAGTTATAATAGCAACGTGGGTATAAAAATTATTGTTAACAAAAATTATCTGAGTCCCTATTACATGTAGGTAAGTCTTTCATTCTCAAAGAAAGTTAAGTATACATATATATGTTTGTATCAATTTTGAGATAATATTCAACAGTATTCCGTGTGGCTGAATTTATTATTCTTTATTAAATAATATTCTATGTAAATAAAAATATATGAAAATTCAGAGATGTGATCTATTTATTCTATTACTCCATCACCTTAGATAACTGGATTTTGGCGTTAGTATATACAATGAACATTAACCAGCCAATCAGTCCTTGAGATCCTTGCTAAACATTAGCTGAAAGGATGTAACAGTTAAAAATATTTTACAGTGGGATATTTATTAACCCTTCTAACATTCCCTTTGCACAGACAAGTATACCCCTCATTTTTCAGAGAGCAAAGAAGAATGACAGGAAATGGTTTGGTTTCTTTCCTCCCTACTGACTCCATTTGGCCCCTGTTATCCTCCTCCATAGGTTGGTGACAGGCTCAAGGCAAAGTGCTTTATCTCTTCTAGATAGACTTTACTTTCAAGTGTCATTGTTCTGTATCCTAAGTGGTCTTTCTGAGAATCACATGAAGGGGTCCAGAATATGCCACAGTGGCGTAGCTATTATTTTGAGTTGAAGACATTTGAGAATC
Organism: Mirounga angustirostris; assembly: GCF_029215605.1. Classification (NCBI taxonomy): domain Eukaryota; kingdom Metazoa; phylum Chordata; class Mammalia; order Carnivora; family Phocidae; genus Mirounga; species Mirounga angustirostris. The sequence continues at coordinate 134,588,750 of NW_026991711.1, read as the reverse complement.
AACAGTTACAAGAAGAGGCTTTTTCTAAACTCCCCTTATCTGGCTGAAAACAGGCCCTCTCAAAATCATCCCACTGTCATAAATCTCCTCCCTGGCAGTTTCACAGCCTGCCATGGAAGATTGACTCCTATCACCAGAGATGAGAAATGAGCACTGGGATAAGAAACTGCCTAAACAGACACCGTCATAAAACTATCATACCTCCCATCTATTCTCCTAAGGGACCATTTGTTTTTCCCAAAAGTCATCTGTTCTCCCACAAGGGCCCTCCTCCCCGACCTCCTACCTCATTCATCCCCTTTTAAGATAGCATATAGCCTCAAATTCTAACTAACCCCCTCTTAAGTCACTTTTTTGAGTGAGTTCCTGTATGTATATAGTTAAAATTTGTTTTTTCTTCTGTTAATCTTTCAGGTTGAGTTTAATTCAGTCCCTCAAGAACTAAAGTTAAGAGGGTAGAGGAAACATTTTCTTTCATAACACAGCATTGTAAGGATTCCATGATGTTGTTTCAAATTTCCTAACCCCTGATTTCCTAAATGCCTTCCATCTCTTTACCAGATTTCCCTGGCAGTGGGCCAGATAAACTAAAGTTGCTTACTCTAGGATTATCCCCAAGGCAGGAGCACCCCATGGTCCACATTATTTTAAGTACAAACCTGCTACTCACCTTGGCTCTCCCAGCACTGAAATGGGGAGGCAAAGATCTTGAGGCTGCTATTATCCTGGCTCTTGTCTGGGCCAAGTTACCTGAGCAAAAAAGACAAAAAAGTTAAAGTGAAGGAAAAATTAAGAAATAGTATTATGAGTAATTTTTCCTTTTATGTACTTGTATTTTTATTAATTTCCCAAATGATCTGCTCTGAGTATGAAAAATTTGGAAGAATTTGAATTTTGAAACTTTAATGATATAAATTATAAACAAATTATAATAATTTATAAATTATAATTTATTATACAAATTGAATCTACCTTAGTTTCATAAGCAAAAAGGAAACAATAAAAAACTCTCCAATTCACTCAATAAACTAGCAATAGAAGGAAATTGCCACAAAATAAAAAGGACATATATGAAAAGCCCACAGCTAACATACTCAACAGTGAAAGATCAAAAGCTTTTTCCTCTAAGATCAGGAACAGGGCAAGGATGCTCACTCTCACCACTTGTATTCAACTAGCAGTCAAGCTCAAGCAATTAGGCAAGAAAAAGAAATAAAAGACTTCCAAATTATAAAGAAAGAAGTAAAATGATCTCTGTTCATAGGTGGCATGATCTTATATATAGAAAACCCTAAAGATGCTACCGAAAAAGCTGTTAGAACTAATAAGTCAATTCAGCAACGTTATAAGATATAAAATCAGCATCAAAAAATCAGTTGCATTTCTATGCACTAACAATGAAAATTTGAAAAGGAAATTAAGAAAATACTATTTACAATAGCATCAAAAAGAATAAAATACTTAGAAATAAACTTAACCAAGGAGGCAAAAGACTTGTACTTGCTGATACTTAGTGTTAAGTAACTCAAGGGGTGGTTAGAATTGGGCTCACATAGCATCTTAACCAAAGAACAATAAATGTCTAGGTAAGTGACAAAAGATCTTTGAGTTTTTAGGGGCAGTAAATTATGGGAAAGTAAATATATGAGGAAGCCAATGGAAGGTAAGGGCAAGTTAGTAAAGTTTTGTTATACAGATTCCTCTGGTGTTGTCTCTGGGCTGATAAGGGTCTAGAGTTGTCTCTGGTGATTAACTTCTGTCCTTCCTAGTAGAGAGGGGTGTGGGGGGGTACTTCTACAAATTTATATCTTGCTTTTATGTAAACGGGGAGGGCAGGGAGCTTTTCTTATATCTACTTCTTCTCAATTACCTTCAGCTCAAATAATCTTTATGCCAAAGTGGCATATTTTTGGGTGGCATATTCTGCTACCCTTTACTGTGTTCATGGATGAAAATATCTAATATTGATAAAATGTCCATGATACCCAAAAAGATCTATAGATTCAAAGTAATCCCCATCAAAATCCTAATGATATCTTCACAGAAATATAAAAAACAACCCTAAAATTCATCTGGAACCACAAAGGATCCAAAGCTCCAAATGATCTTGAGAAGGAAAAGAAAAGCTGAAAGCTTCACGCTTCCTGATTTCAAAATATATTATAAAGCAACAGTAATCAAAAGAGTATTGTCCTGGTATAAGGACAAACATATACACCAATGGAACAGAATGGAGAGCCAGAAATAAATCTATGCATATATGGTCAAATAATCTTTAAGATGTGTATCAAGATTATACAATGAGGAAAGGGTGGTCTCTTCAACAAATTGTATTTGGAAAACTCGATATCCATATGCAAAAAAATGAAACTGGACCCCTATCTTGCACAAAATTAAATTCCTACTGGATTAAAGATTTAAATGTAAGACCTGAAACTAAAAAAACTCCTAGAAAAAAAACAGGGGGAGTTTCATAACATTGATCTTAGCAGTGATTTCTTGGATAGGATATCAAAAGCACAGGCAATAAAAGCAAAAATAGACAAGTGGGTTTACATCAAATCAAAAGCTTCTGCACAGGAAAAGGAAACAATCAACAGAGGGAAAACACAACCTACAGAAGGGAGAAAATACTTGCAGATCATCTAAGGGGTTAATTTCCAAGATCTATATGGAACTTCTACAATGTACAGCAAAATATAAAATAACATAACCTGATTTAAAAATAGGCAAAGGTTGGCTCAGTTGGTTAAGCGTCTGACTCTTGACTTCAGCTCAGGGCATGATCTCAGGGTTGTGGGATTGAGCCCCACGTTGGGCTCCACACTCAGTGCGGAGTCTGCTTGGGATTCTCTCTCTCCCTCTGCCCTTCCTCCCTGTGTGTGCACATGCACGCTCTCTCTCCAAAATAAATAAATAAATCTTGAAAAAAATATAAAAAGAACAAAAAAATTAAAATGGGCAAAGGACTTGAATAGGCATTTTTCCAAAGAGGACATTAAAATGGCCAACAGCTATATAAAAGATGCTCAACATCACTAAGAATCAGGGAAATGCGTATCAAAACCACAACGAGGTATCACTTTATACTGTTAGGATGGTCATTATATAAAACAACAACAATAACAAGAGAAAATAACAAGTATTGGCAAGGATATGGAGAAACTAGAATCTTGGTGCACTCACTGCTAGTGGGAATATAAAGTGGTGCAGCCAATATGGAAAAGAGTGTGGAGGTTCTTGAAAAAATTAAAAATAGAATACCATGTGATCCAACAATCCCACTTCTGGGTATTTAGCCAAAACAACTGGAAATGGAATTGTGAAGAGGTACGTGCCTCCCATGTTCACTGCAGCATTATTCACAACAGCCAAGCACTGAAAACTAAATATTCATCAGATAATGAATGGATACAGAAAATGTGGTATATGCGCACAATGGAATATTATTCAGCCTTATAAAGAAGGATGTCTTGCCATTTGAGACAACACAGATGAACCTTATGCTAAGTGAAATAAGTCAGTCACAGACAAATACTGCATGATTCCACTTCTATGATGTATCTAAAATAGATAAGCTCATAAAAGCACAGAGTAGAATGTTGGTTGCCAGGGGCTGCGAGGACAGGGAAATGGGGAGTTGCTGTTCTATGGGTAGAGTTTCAGTAATGCAAGATGACAAAGTTCTAGAGATCTGATCTACAACAATGTGGGTATAGTGAACGATATTGTACTATATACTTAAAAATGTGTTAGGAGGGTAGGTTTCGTGTTACGTGTTTTTACCGCAATAAGAAAAAACAATCTCCAACTAGGGCACTGTCAGTCTTTGAAAGAGACGAATAAGCAAGAAAAAAGATGCTGGGAGTTTTCCCAAAAGAGAAATTGGGCAACAAAGAACCCCACTGTGAAGGTTTAAGACACAGAAACTGATTAGCAGATCTGGCAGTATGGGCCCCTCAGCACACAGGGAGAAAGCCCGCCACGCAGTGAACCAGAGGACATAGAGAGCATGGGCAGTAGCACTGAGTCCTGGGGACTGATGGCTTTTGCATTTGCCCGGGGTGTGAACAAGTTCGCTAGTATCTCAGAGCCCAAGTTTCCTTATCTATAAGATGAAGACAGTATTACCTCATTCTGAGAGTTGTTATGGGCATTCAATGAGGGTAATTCACGATAAGCACTGTCAACATGGGACTTGTTCAAGGTAAGTGCTCACTTCATATTAGCCAGCATTGATTATTATTAATAATATTAATATTATTATTATTTGTTATGATAGTCTGCCCACACAGGTCTCAAAACAGAGAACAGAAGGCAAGAGAATACCAAGGAATCTTACTAATTTGCTACTGTGAGCACTGATCAGTCAAAAAACTCATGAAAGAGGAGAAAAAATGATAAGGCAACCCCCACTTTGAACCTCCATGTCTTGGCCACTCTGATTCCCAATGCTTTTTGCCTTTGAAGAAGCTGAGCTGCCTGTTCAGAAGCTCTTCTCCCCTCACCACCCACCCACCCTTAATCTCCTCTCCCATCCCCAGCCTCCCAAACTAAGTGCTTGAAGATTTGTTTGTTTTTTTTACCTACGATGTCATTCGATTCTGTAGCAAAATAAAAAGTTGTCAATGAAAGGAAATGCAATTTGTGCATATGCAAGACACTCAAGATTTCAAAGTTTTTAGCAAGTCTAGCACAAAGATGTCCAAATGTTTTCTCTGGCGATATCTTCAGAGGCTAAACTGTGATTAATAGCCCAGAAAGAACCCTTTGAAGCAGGATTGGTGACATCAAAGTCATAATCCAGGGGTGGCAGGAGCTTTATAATGAGTGGGAAGCATTTTAACACATTTCAAAGGATTTACAGCATGAATAAACAATAGACCTCAGCAGATGCACTGCACACACCTTTCAGTAACATAACCTATAAGACGTTTCCATTTTAATTTGAATGTAAATACAGTGTTCACATTTGTTTCAGAGCATCCTCCCAGCTTCACCCCTAGACACCCTTTTTGGCTAAGGATGCCTCACTGCCCCAGAGCACCCTCCTGTGCTTCCCGAAACTGTGACTACTGACGTATGTTGGGAAGAGAAACTGGAAGTCAGAGGCATCTAACAGAATTTATATCCTATGTGGGAACTGGGTTAAGAAAGAATCTAAAATGGAGCTTACAATGATCCCACACAATTTCTCTGTTTCCAACTTAAAGAGAAAGAGACAAGTGGTCTGAACACAGAGCTGGAACTTCTAAACAATGGCAATTTCCTGCCTGCTTCAGAGCATTTCATCACTTGGAAAGTACCCAGGACCCATGATTTCATCTTCAGTTGCTTCTTAAGAATTGTCCAAAATGATGGTTGCTGTTTAAATAATCATGCACAGAATTCGGCTTCCCTCTGCTGCCCTCTCTGGGTTTACAGAATTTGTTGCAGGGTTCCCGTGGTGACTGCTAGTAGACATTTGTTTGGAAAATTTTCCTGTTTAAATTTTCCCTAACACAAGGAATACGCTAATAAATCATAAGCTAATAAATTACTGCAAAGCAATGCTGAAATGTAAAAGTCTTATGTCAAATTGCTACTAAGAAAGAAGCAGCAGATAAAAAAATCAAATGTTTCAGTTCATCTATTACCAGAGTAAGTTATCTGAGTAGACCTGATTATTGACACCATTGATCCAACAGTCAGTCTGGATACTGAGAACCTAAACCACACGACACTGTCTACAGAAAAACGACCTTGTACCACCCCATCTCCATTAGCATGAATTTCTTTTTCCAGGCAATGGTTTGATTGTTCATTATAGGAACTCCCTGAAAGACCTAAGACCATCAATTCTTCAAAGGAAAATATCAACAGCGATTTACCCCTTAGGATTCTATGAATCCCTGGGCTCAAAAATCCTCACCTTGCTTTTTCCACCAATCGTAGACTTTTGTTCTGTGATCCCTACCCAACCCTAATCAAGCCCCCTCACTTTGAAAGACCCACCTTAAAAAAACCTTTATCCCAATAAATTCTGACCCTGCTTTTCCTTCTCCTGGACACTGCCAAAACTTTGAGAGATGGTGGTCTCCGTTACTGTGGTAAGTAATGAACTCCGCTTTGTCTCATTAACAGGTTGTGTGGGTGATGTTTACCAAGTCAGCGTGGAACAGACCAGGGCTGGCGTGATCCCTGCCGTGCCTGCAGTGTTCTAATTTCAGTCACAACACCATAGTAATAAAAATGCAAGGAGTCAAATTCAGTAGTTGTATAAAACATACCATAGTATTTTGTATGCAAAAAAGCTTGTTTTTATATACCTATCTATCCTAAATATAATAAGGATTTGTTTTAGATTTGATACACTGAGGTAACCTAAAACAGCTACAAAAAATATGAAACAGTTGTAGGAGGCCAAAAGAAAAAGTGTGTTGTTAGATTTTGTTCTGCAAGTTTTTTAACTTTCTTCCCTGGCATTCTACAGCTTTGAGTGTGAATATCAATAAATGGGCAGGAGGGAGGTGGGAGAGTTCCCAGCCCACTTAATCTCTCAAGAAAAGAACATTGATAATATATCGAATGGGGTGTAGTTTTGTGGAGGCAAAGCAACAAGAGTAAATAAAACACCAGCCTGTCTTCCCAGCTCTTTTATAGAAGAAAGATGCACACATAACAAATTCACTCTCTTTTCTGAGTGCACAACCTTTAACATGCACATGGATAATTCAAAGCCCAAAAGAAACCACTCTCTCCTTCCTGTATTGACTTTTAATTGGCAGTTATTTGGCATCTTAGGAAGTTCTGCATAATTAACACCTCTGGACTATCTGCTTAGAAGGAAGCCAAACCAATGTTTTTGCTGCTTTTTTTTCTTTTTCATTTAGAATGTGAACTACAGCTTTAAAGATTGGTGACCCAGCGATTTCAAAATCATAGAGCTGAGGAAAAACAGTAACTCCTTCTTTCCTCCTTTCAGCTTTAAAACTCATAAACAGGATGTCAGCCCACCAAACAACTGTACCGGATGATCGGAATTCAAAGAGGTAACAAGGCTTCCCTTTCCTAACTTGGTCAAGTGGAGCAGAGGCTCTCTGTTTTCTGCATTTTATTGCCACCTTGGCCGAAGCTTCAGTTCAGTCTATCCTCAGGACAAGAATCTCCCCATTGGTAGAGCCATGTAAAGAAAAAAAAAAAAGCTCTTAATATTTCCTGCCATCCCCACATTTTCTGGGGCAGTTTGCTTGTAAATGACATGACATGTGTTCACAAAAGTACTGGAGCCTAGACTGTTGGTATCTATCAAAGAAGACCTGATCCATTCAGAAAAAAAATGAAATTCACATACACATATCTGTCAGAACCCACTCATCACTGACACGTGAGATTTGCTTATTCCAGCGTCAAAGCAACATCCCTATGCAGCAGAGCAGGTTTTAGTCCAACCAATGCTGGTCCTGGAAAAACTGTAATTTAGGCAAAAGATGTATTCAAGTTCCACACGCTCCTTGGCACACTCCCATTTCCACTTCTGAAGGTGCACATGGCTTTAATGTTGTATCTCCTCCCTACTCCAGCAGCCAGTTTCCCTATTTCCTCGACCAGGCGGTACAGACCTCCTCCATCAAACCTCCCCTATGTTCCAAATCTTCAGGTTACTATTATCCTCTGACAACTAATCCAGATCTCATTTGTTTATGCATAGAGAAATGTATTACTTCACTCAGGTGAGATGTTTGCAGGATATGGAAAGCCTTCTAGGAACAAAACATTCACAGAATGATTCTGCTGATGGAAATGTTGGGTACCTATAGACTGTCCAGTGTCTGGGTAAGAGGACAGTTTGTTAGTAGAGGTGCTTTCAGTTAATGGTGCTCAAGTTATTCACGCTTTGAAATAAGACATTAAGGGCCCTCTGTGGTTCCTCCAAAGATGAACAGAACACAGTTCTTCGTCTCAAGGAGAGGACAGCCCAGAGAAGCTGCTGGGGGAAGGGAAAAGACTGACATAGAAACAATCCATTGCAATTTGAAGTGGAAAGTGTTAAAATAAACCTGAATAAAGTGACCTGAGAGGACAGAAGACTAAGTTTTCTTGCAAGAATGAGAAAAAAAGCTGAAAAGCAGGCAATAAATGAGCTAGATCTTGAAGGATTTTCAGGAGTTTGACAGGAAAGGGAAAGGATTCTACCTGGAAGATGCAGAATGCTTAGTGAGAAGAGAGATCTTTAAAAGTTCCAGAGACTGAAGTGCCTGGCTGGCTCAGTTAGAAGAGCATGTGACTCTTGATCTTGGGGTCATGAGTTCAAGCCCCATGTGAGGTGTAGAGATTACTTAAATAAATAAAAAACTAAAGATAAATTAATTAATTAATAAAAATTCCAGAGACTTTCAGAGACCCTATACATCAAACTCCCAAGGAGCTTCTCATTTTTATTAGACATATAATAATAGCAAAAACTATTTATTTTTTTTACCCTTATAAGCATAAACACGTTACTTGTCTCTCCTACCAATGAAAATACTAACTATGAAGGCAATTTCTGGGGGAAGAAAACATGGAAAAGGAAAGCTTTGCTAAGTCATCATAAGTCACTGAGACCATGGACAAAATCTTTGCTATTTTGCTCTTCCAGTGGCCTTCAGCTGGAGTCCTCAACCATTTGGCCAAAGTTGGATGGTCTGGATGTAAACCAGTAGGGTACAAGCACTAATGAGACCAAAGTCTTGAGTAAAATCTCACATGGGTCAGGTAATTGCACAGAGAAAAGTGACATTCCATATCTAAGACTAGAATCCTAAGTAAAATGCCCAGGCAGGAGAGAATAAACTGATCACTGCAGATTTTAAAAGCCCCTCTAGAAGTTCTGCTCAAGACACCTTATCTGTTGATGATGAGTCTGTTCCATTTCTTTGTGTGAGGCACAATACTTGGGTTTCCTTGTGTTTTTAGTTAAGACCGTGAAAGCCACAGAGGGCTTCAGGAAATAAGATGCTGTTAACTCCCATTGTGCAGGATAGCAACTGAGTGCTTGAAACTATAAATGCTTCTTTGGTTCTCCCTCCTCAGCATGGAAGCAATGAAAAGGATGCTAGACTTGAAAGTGAGAAATCCGGATTCTTATCCCAGGCCTGCCACTAACTTTAGATCATTCTACTCTCTGTGACTCACTTGATTGATATGTCAAATGAGGAGTCTGAGGATATTAGTGGTCTTCTACTTGTATGCCATAGCATTCTGCCATGGCACCCACAGAGCAAACCCTTTGTGGCTACACAGCTTCATCTAGATCAATACCAGGTAATGTGGTGTTAAGAGGGGTAGAACCTTTTTGAGGGGAAACTACAAGAACTGTGTAATGTCGACCTGGTGCCAAAAAGAGACTATGTGACATCTGTGGCCAGGACATATAAGAAATTTACCTGGGCTATACATCAGAGAGCTGGTCAGGGCAATAAACAATATTGTTCAAAAAGCAACATCAGAGAAAATTATTTGCAAAAGATAGATCTGATAAAAGATTGTTATCCAAAATATACAAATTCTTAAAATTCATTAAGAAAACAACCCAGTTGAAAAATGAACCAAAGATTTTCTTTTTCTTTAAAGTTTAGTTTTTTTAGTAATATCTATACCCAAGGTGGGGCTTGAACTCACAACCCTGAGATCAAGAGTTGCATGCTCTTCAGACTAAGCCAGCCAGGCACCCCAAAATGGACCAAAGATCTTAAAAGACACTTCACCTAAGAAGATACACAGATGACAAATAAGCATACGCAAAGATGCTCCACATCACATGTCAACGGGGAAATGCAAATTAGAATAACAATGAGACACCACTAGACACCTATTAGAATAGCCAAAATCAAGAACTATTGACAACATCAAATGCTGGCAAAGATTTGGAGCAACAGGAATTCTCATTCATTGCCAGTAGGAATGCAAAATAGTACAGTCTTTTTTTTTTTTTTTTTTTAGGTAGGCTCCATGCCCAGTGTGGGGCTCGAACTCAAAACTCTGAGATCAAGACCTGAGTTGAGATCCAGGTTGGACACTTAACCATCTGAGCCACCCAGGTGCCGCAGTATAGCTGTTTTTGGAAGAGAGTTTGGCAGTTTCTTACAAAACGAAACATACTCTTAGCACATGACCCAGCAGTCCCACTCCTCAATATCTACCCAAAAGGACTGAAAACTTATGTCCACACAAAATCCTGTTGCCAAAACTTGGAAGCAATCAAGATGTATTTCAGCAGGTGAACAGAAAAATACACTAAGGTACATCCAGACAATAGAAAAGAAAATGAACTATCAAGTCATGAAAAGCCTTGGAAGAACCTTAAATGCACATTACAAAGTGAAAGAAGCCAATCTGAAAAGGCTACATATTGTATGATTCCAACTACATGACATTCTGGAAAAGGCAAAACTATGGAGACAATAAAAAGATCAGGAGTTGGGGAAGGGATGAATAGGCAGAGCACAGAGGATTTTTATGGCAGTGAAAATACTCTGTATGATACCATAAGGATAATGGAGACATGTCATTATACATTTGTCTCAACCCACAGAATGTACACCACCAAGTGTGAATCCTAATGGAAACCACAGACTTTGAGTAATAATGATATGTCAATATAAGTTCATCCACTGTAACAAATATACCACTCTGGTGGAAGATACTGATAATGAAGAAGGCTATGCATGTGTGGGCAGGGGTTATACGGGAAATCTCTGTTCCTTCCCCTCAATTTTACTGTGAACTAAAACTGCTCTTTAAAAGTAAAGTTTTTTTTTTTTTTAAAGCAACATCATGCTGACCAACAAGCAAATGAATTAGAGTAACAATTGTGGATGCAAATGATAGTAAAAAAGATCGAATAATATCAGGCTTCCATTCAGCTCTGAAATTCTACCTACGGTCGTAAAATCTTAAAAGAACCCTGAGGTTGGGGAAATAAGAAAGAACCAGATAAAGAAGATAGAACTAAGATCTGCAGAACGTATTATTGTTTCTTAGCAGTTTGGTAGGCGACAGAAGGAGGAGAGGGCAGTGATGGTAGTGTGGCTTAGATAAATGGAGGAAGTGTAAATGATTTTTACCGAGACCTGAATATATAATTTGTCAATGCGCTCTTCACAGCTGATCACCCTGAGCAACTAGCAATGGTTCCTTTTCTGTGGTCTCTTTAGTTACTCCTCCTTCACTTTGCTGTTGTGGCTACAGTGAGCTTATTCAGATCCCCAATTTTTATACCACTCTTCCTAGCACATGAGAGAGGGGACAGAAGTGTAGGTTTTTCTCCCTCCCTACAATATTTTCAAGATTAAGGAATTCAATGTGCTTATCTTTAACATCTTCATAATATATATTCTCCTAGTAAAAAAAATCACGCTTCTTTCAGATTAGACATTAGCAAATACCCACCATTTGGAAAAACTGGGTACTAATCTGAATGCAATCATCACTATGTAAATCTTTTTTCTATTGAGTCTCTGCAGGCATAGTTATCCAAGTCTATTTTTCACATTTGCCAACTATTTTGCTTTACTCCAAGGAATGACTATTCCATATCACCTAGCTCCTTTTTTAAAGGACCTAGTCTGAACATCCAGGTGCACATCTTTGAGAAAAACTACAGAATCCAGAAAATAAGGAGAGGCTTACTGAGAAAGGCAACATTCTGCAGGAAGCAAAACTTACAACATGCCTAATTGGTCAGCATTACTCATATCTAACTATAATGCCACGGGTTTTCTGAACATCCACACACCCACATTTCTCTTTTATATATACGATTTTTATTTTGTTGTTGTTGTTGTTACCAACTCATAAAATGGCAGTGCCCAGGAAGTTTTACTGAACCTTATACGTATCATGGTGTTGAAGGATAAAATTAATCTATTTTTATTTCTTTCTTAAGTACAGGCATTGCCTTTTTGAGACCTTGGCCTTATGATACAGACCTTGGCCTTGTGATATAGCATACAAAATAACCCTTTGATTTCAAAAACTTTGTAAATTAAAGTCTTATCCTACATATGGGGGGGTGCCATAATTACTGATCTTTTTTTTTTTTTTTTAAAGATTTTCTTTATTTGACAGAGAGAGACACAGTGAGAGAGGGAACACAAGCAGGGGGAGTGGGAGAGGGAGAAGCAGGCTTCCCGCCGAGCAGGGAGCCCGATGCGGGGCTCGATCCCAGAACCTTGGGATCGTGACCTGAGCTGAAGGCAGATGCTTAACGACTGAGCCATCCAGGCGCCCCTACTGATCTTTTTTTTTTTAAAGAACAGAACCTATTAAGAATAAAGGTCAGCAAAAAGATTATTCCTCTGATGAAGTAACTCTACAAGCATCACAACTCTGTGCTAATTCTAGAGGCTGCAGCTAGTCAGTGTCCTTGTGTCTGAGTCCTTTCAAGTCAATATAAATATTCTACCTTTCATGGGTATTTTTGTTTAGGAATGATTCCTTATAGAGATTATAAGCCCTTCGAAGCCAGGCACCATGTATTTCTATTCATAATCAAGGTTTAAATGTTTCTAGAGAATGTCTCATCAAAAAATATTTCTTTAGCACCTGCTAAAGACTTGCAAAGTGTCCTACAAATAGTAGATGCTAAAGAAAAATTGTTTACTGAAGATGCTCCAGTGCACCAGAACATTTTAGATGATTTCTACCCTTGCCTTCTAGGGATGGATCATATCCACCATCTCCTGTCAAACTTCAGTATCACAGATCCTTCCTTCAATCATCCAAGAATGCCATGGCTCATTATCTTAAGGAGATAAGCAATTGACTGTGAACCATTTTGCAGAGTTATGTAGCACCACGGATGAGTAATGAATCTGAATGAAACAGAGTTATGGTTTAAATGTTTCTAGAGAATGTCTCATCAAAGCTAAAGATGTTCCTTGATGTAACACTGAAAGCTACCCATGAATCTAATTAACACTGTCTTCTCATTGGAGTCTAAGCTCCATGAGGGAGGACACTAGGTGTATTCTATTTACCACTCTATACCTAGTGGTCTATTTAGCAGAGAGTAAGCATTCAAATACATGTGAATGAATGAGTGAATAAATTGTGCATTAAATTTTTACTTAACATTACATCCAACACTCTATAAGAGCAGGCCCTAGTTCATCTTACTCCCTTCCACGTAGCCTGACCTTCTTGCTGGTCTTTGTCCATGCCATGCTCCTTTCGTATTCCAGACCCTTTGCTCAAGTTATTTGAGGTCTGGATTGCAGAGGTGAAGTAGTTAAGATTGTGAGTTCTGGGATCAAACTACCTGGGGTTTGTCTCAGCTCTGCCACTTACTGGTTAGGAGTGCTTGAATGAGTTACTTTCTTTGTATCTGGGTTTTATCATCCAGAGGGCTGGACAAATGTTTATTGAGCTTTGGGAACAAAGTGTTCTTATTAAATTTATAGTTAACAGAGTTTCAGTGGTGAGTATAGATGCAGATGTTGCTGGTATAGGGGATTTGATTAGAGCCACATGGAACCCCTAGAGGTCCTAGTTGGCCAAGGAGTTTTAGTTAAAGCCAAATAACTTGACTCAGTGGCAACCTCTTCAGCATACCTTTTGAGATTTACAAAAATGTTATTAATTAGAGATCTGATTAATCAGAGTTTTATAGAATATCCAATTTTCTACTGCCCAGAGCCTCATTAAATGTTGGGTTGGTTGACTAGAAAGGAAAGCAAACAAACTGAGGACTTAAGATTTGAAGGTTTATTTTATTCTGTTTATTTTCTTAAGATATTATTTTTAAAACACAGAAATCACAAACTCTCAACAGAAAGACAGGAATAAAGAAAGACCACAGTACTATGTAATATTATCCATCTTTTAAAAAATGCATCAGAGATAAGGAAATTAACATAGAAATCCACTTATCTTGCCCTATATTTGTAACTTAGTTTCAGATCAGAAAAGAGTTAACAATTCTTAAATACTAACATTCACTAAATGTTTACAGGGTAGTAGATACTGTGCTAAGTGTGTGAAATGAATTTTTAATGTGACAATCCTGTGAGCTATGGCCCCAATCCACAAAGGAAGGAAACTGAGGCAGAGAGTATTCAAGTTTCTTGCCTGAGGTTGCATATCAGCAGTGCAGAGCACTGAGCAGTCAACACCAAGAAAGCCCATCACCTGGGATGGCCTAATTTAAGATTTTGCAGTAGTTTCAGATTTTTGATCATATCCAAGGCAGACCACTGAGTAACTGATGGGACTGCTGCCTGGCCAAACTGATTGAACCCAATTGATTTTAGATGATGTCTGGATTTTTTTGTCATTTACACACCAAAACAGGTCAACCACCCAGTGATCCCACTGATTACTAAGCAATCACCATTGTTGTGGCTAAGCCAAACCTAATCATCTGGAAAACAGTTGATTTGGTTTTTGTGTAACCTCAACTACCCTTGTGAAATGCAAAGAATGGAACGACTTTGCTAAATACAAACCTTAATAAAATCTAAGCAGTCCTCTCTCCACTTCCAGCTCTCAGGTTCAGTTTGGTGACATTTTATTTGGTTTACTGATGTCTCACATGTGCAAGCCAGTAAAGTTCACAATTGTTACTCCATACAGCTGTGGTTTACAGCTTTTCTTCGCACACAAGCTAGCACCACAGCAAAATGATTAACTTTTATATGCTTCTAACATATGGACCAGACTGTCAGAAGCTAGTCTTGTATTCTAAAGAGAAAAATACAGTTTCTATTAATACGATCCAAATTCCTGGGGAAAAAGTGTTAAATTGTGATCCATCTCTAAGTAGAGAGATTATAATTATAATGGCTTTATTTCTGATTCATTTGATTTGCAGTGCCTGGAGTTATCCTTTAGGAAGGGAAGGAAGGAGGAGGGTTAAAATGACCTGAAAGCCCCATTATAAAGAGATTTTATAGTGGGATAAATTAATAAACTGTAAATGGCCTTGAGACTTTTTCTCCAATATGAGCTATGAAATAAAAGCAAAGAACCTTTCATCTTAAATGGGAACATATTTCTTTTCTATGAATGAGAAGGATGCTGGCTGAGAGAAGCAGAACTTACTTTTCTTGTATTTTTGACCACTTGGAAAAAAGTCACAGCTGCCACATTTGCTATACTTGACAGGATCATTAAAGAAATAAAACAAAATGTCTCTAAATTGAACTGCCACTTTAGAATAAAATGTACATTCGCTGTCACATTTAGGAGCTATGAAAGAACTATTAAAATGTGTTGAGGAAAGATAGTGGATCTGATTCACAGTAGATACTAACGTTTCCAATATTAGAGCCATTATCGCAACTCATTATTGAGCTCAGTTTTTCCTTCTCAAGAACATAACATCAACAGGGTCCCTTGAACTAAGAAAGGAACTTTTGGGAATGGATTTAAAACCCACATGACAAGGTTGCCCTGGAAAAGGAAGTCAGGGAGAAAATCCTCTGATCAGCATTGCCTCAGCGGGCCCCGCTTGACTCCTGACCCTCAAGATGCTTTCCACAAAAAGCAGTTTCTTGGTTTTGGAAGCCCTGTATGTAAGAGGCATCTCTTGGTATTTCTGCAATAAAGCTATGTATTGGATTTTCACAATCAGTATTCCCCACACTTTTTGACCACAGGAATCTCTTAGTCACCTCACACCTCTTCACATCCCACAAACCTTGTGCTTCATGAAACACATTTTGGGAAACACTGCTCTCACTACTGACAATATGGGAATATTTCTATCTCTGCTAACAGAGTCAAGAAAAATTTTTAAAAGCTTATACTGGAACTTGGCAAATCCAGAAGAGCGATTTCTCTCATACACAGGAAAATAGTCTAATGTCAAATCTGGACACAATAAAATATTGTTTTATGAAGAGAGAAGACTTTATTTTCTTTGGGAGGATCAGCAAGAAGGGCTCTTTGTCATCTCTGCACTTCTCTTTAAAAGCAGGAATGAGGCACTTCTGTGGCCAGGACAGCGATTCATCAGAGCGACAGCTATTCAATATGGTAACTACGGAACATGTGGAATGTGGCCAGTCCAAATTAAGATATGCCATAAGTGTAAAATACCTACCAGATTTTGAGAACATAGTACAACAAAAAAGTAAAATATCACATTGGTAAGATTTATATTGGTTACATGTTAAATGATACTATTTTTGATATATTGAGTAAAAATACATTATTAAAATTATTTCACCTTTACTTGTGCTATAGACTGAATGTTTATATCCCTCCCCATTCATATGTTAAATCTTAACCCCCAATGTGATGGTACACACATGCACCCAGAGCCCCCAGGGTGACCGTGTTTCTGAGCAGGGAGGTGGGGCCTTTGAGAGGTTATTAGGGGATTCATGAAGGCAGAGCCCTCAGGAATGGATCAGTGCCCTCACAAAGGAGGCTCCAGAGAGCTCCCTTGACCCTTCCATCATATGAGGACACAGTAGAAAGGCTCTGTGAACCAGGAAATGGGCTCTCATCAGTCACTAAATGTGCTGGCACCTTGAGCCTGGATTTAAAGAAATAAATTTCTGTTGTTTATAAGCCACCCAGTCTATGGTATTTTGTTATGGCAGCCTGAACAGACTTAGACAACCTGTTTCTCTTCATATTTTAAAATGTGATAATAGAACATTTTACATTACACTGGACAGCATGGTTCTACAGACCAAAACACAAAAGAGGGCCCAGTGAAAGCTTTCAAATTCCAGACTGAAGGTTTGGGCTAGAGATTATTAGGGGTTTGTCTGTTTGACCTTAAGGTTCCATCTAATCGGGGGAGGTTTTTCATGCAAACCCCTCAATGTGCAGATGGTAAGCTGGTTCAGAGAATTAAATCCGAGGGATACAAAGTAGCAATCTATATCTAAGTCTCCCGACTTAACAGTCCAGGGCTCCTCCACCACAGCTGATGGGGTAGAAGAAACTGAAGGCCAACTTTTAAAGAGGAAAGAAACACTTAAGTTGCTTACGTTTAAACACAAAGAAAATAGCACTTGGAAAATGCAAACTCAAAACCTAAAAGCATTCAGGGATAAGGGAGAAAAAACTAGAATTACAAGAGATGCTCTCTGCCCACCACCACCATACTACACAGGCATTTTGTCTTCTGCAAGGCTTTTGACTGAAAACCATTCACAAAGGGAGAGGTAAGAAGCTGTAAAGGTTCTCCAGGGGCTGTCCAGCTGTTGCCAGGAAGCTCTGCCTCCTCCTCCAGCCTGTTGAAGGGCAGAGGAGGATGCTGCCCGTCACAGAACTTCACAGAGGCAGCAGAGGTTCGGGCAGTCAGGTAAGGGATGGCCACACATCACCCACAGCCCCCAGGATGGTCACATTTCTGAGCAAATACATGGCTCTCACGCTTCCTGGCACAGTCTATACTTTAATCCCGTGTGTGCTGTTTGCTTCTGGGACAGCCCCCTCCCACCCACTCCAGCCAGAAGGGAGCTAGCAATCTATTTTAGATGCCAGATGTAACTGCAATTACACCTGCACTTCTCTGGTACCTGAGTCCAAACAGGGCTTCACACTTGTTCTTCTAGATTCAGATTATGGAATTCTAAGTGGAGTTCTCTGAATTTCACAACTTGTGAACATAGATGTCCGATGATGGTGGGCTTCCAACCGACACCGCAAATCACAGGGTGGTCCAGTATTTCTGACGTGCTTCTAGTGCTCTCAGGACCACCAGGAAATTCTGGTCATAAATTGCACTCCCTGCCTGAACAGACAGATCTACTGAGCATCTCCTATGTGCCAGGGGCTTCGCTAGGAGTTGGAAAGAGGAGGTAACTAAATAGATAAAATCCTATCCTCATGGAATTTACATTCCAGTGGTGCAAGGAATTGGACCCACCCAAAACTTCCTGGAGGAGGTGAGGCTAGGGCTGAGTTCTGGAGATTAAAAAAAAAAAAAAAAAAGGGGCGCCTGGGTGGCTCAGTTGGTTAAGCGACTGCCTTCGGCTCAGGTCATGATCCTGGAGTCCCGGGATCGAGTCCCGCATCGGGCTCCCTGCTCGGCAGGGAGTCTGCTTCTCCCTCTGACCCTCCCCCCTCTCATGTGCTCTCTCTCATTCTCTCTCTCAAATAAATAAATAAAATCTTAAAAAAAAAAAAAATTTTTTTTAAAAGATTCAGAGGCAGGAGAGGGGGAAGGATGGAAGGTGTGATAGATATGAGCGTGGGGGTGGGGGACAGACACAATTCCAGAAAGCAGAATGCATGTGGGCAACGGTGTGGAGCTGTGAAGTACTGTGAACAGTTCTGACTACATGTTCTCTGTATACATAAAACAGAAGGCACCCTCTCTGTTCTCATGGGGCTAACAGTCTTCTCAGGTAGACAAGATGGTTACATGGGCAGAACTGCATAGCTGGGTAGACCAAGCACTGAACTAAAATTCTGATGACAGATTGTTGGAGATGAAGAGCCCATGTAATTAACATTCGCTGTTTCTGTTACTCATGAGTGACTTGCCCTGTTCAGTGCCACTTGCCCTATTCCTGAGACAAAAATCTGACTCTCATCTGCTCCAGGCTGGTGCTGGGATGAATCCCCAGTTAGTGATGGAAACTGCCAGCCTCCTAGGGTCACATGTACAGAAAGCTTTGTGGCTCTCTGCTGTGCCTGGAGCATGAAATCAGCATACTGAGGCATCCCAGTTCATTGGGGATAAACATTGCCTTTTCCTGTCATTTCCCTCACCCACACTGACCCACCTTTCTGTGAGGATGGCAGTTCTCTTAACCATACTTCTGCCCCAGTTCATAGATCTTTTAGATATTTTCTATTAAAGATCACTTTTGGTTTTAAAGATATTCTTATTTGTTTTTAACTTTTGATATCATACCAATTCAAAGCTCTTTTTCCCATTCTCCCTTTCCCTCCAGACTGGATTGATGGCGTTCATGGCTTGGGGGAGTCTTTTCTTTTCTCCAGACTAGTTCATCTGGTCAGCAGAAGGGAGAAAGGAAAAGGGAGAGAACAGAGCTCTCCTTCCCTGACTGGGTGAGGCTGCAAACACTCTCTGGCAGGTCACAGCTGTCCTTGGGTTTTTTGGGGAAAGGTGGTGGCCCCCACATGTCCCACAGGTAGGGGGCTCATATCAAACAGCTCCCTCAGCTATTAGTGATCTGTGATAGGTTGCATCATATCCCCCCACCCAAATTCATATGTTCAAGTCCTAACCCCCAGTACCTCAGAATGTGACTGCATTTGGAGACAGGACTCTAAAAGGTGATTAAGGTCAAATGGGTGATCCAATATGACTGGTGTCCTCATAAAGAGAGGAGATTGGGACACACAATATACACACAGACCAAGGAATGACCATGTTAGAATACTGAAAAGGCAGCCATCTGCCAGCCAAGGAGAGAGGCATCAGAAGAAATCAAACCTGCCAACACTTTAATCTTGGACTTCTAGACTCCAGAACTGTGAGACAATAAATATCTCTTGTTTAAGCCACTTTTTATTTGTGGTGCCTTGTTATGGCAGCCCTCATAAATTAGTATAGAGCCTTAAACTGGGAGTCAAGATTTGGATTTTAGCTTTAGTTTCTACCTTGCAGGAGTTACCAAGTTATTTAACAAACATTTATTGAGGACTTACTATGCACTGGGCATTGCTCTGGGTTCTGAGTATACCGTGGTAAAAAAAAAAAAAAAAGACATAAGGTCTCTGCTCTCAAGGAGCTTACAGTTTAGCATTGGGGATGGGGGAAGGAGGTGATACATAGAGAGGATAACGTTAGATCCCAATGGAGATAGTTAAACAGGGTAATGTAACAGACTGAGTATGGAGGTGTGGGGCCACTCTCCATTGGGTGGACAGAGAAGATCTCTCTTTGGAGATGATATCTGAGTAGGATTCTGGATCACAAGATGGAGACAGACTGTAAGATCTGGAGAAAGAGTTTTCCAGGCAGACTGAGCAGCTGGTTGCAGAGTCAGGAAAAGGCTTGGAATATCTGAGTAAGAGAAGGAAGACAGAAAGTGAGGGGTAAAGATCGGGACAGAGAGAAGGGCAGGGACTGATCATGTTTGTAGAAAAGGAAAGGAGTTCGGATTTTTTTTTTTTATAGATATATTTATTTATTTTCGAGAGAGTGCATGAGCAAGGGGAAGGGCAGAGGGAGAGAGAGAGAGGAAGCAAACTCTCTGCTGAGTGGGGAGCCCCACATGGGGCTCAATCTCAGGACCCTGAGATCACAACCCGAGCTGAAACCAAGAGCTGGACACTTAACCAACTGAACCACCCAGGCACCCCAGGAGTTTTGGATTTTATTCTAGGTGTGATGAGGGGCCATTGGAGGCTTTAAGCAGGGGAGTGAGATGACCAGAGTTACATTTTTTAAAAGACTACAGTTTAGCTGTTAGGCTGGAAAAGGCAAGAGTAGAAACAGAATTTTGTTCAGAGGTTCAGGTGAGAGAAGCTGTAGATGCATCACCCTGCTCTCTGCTTTCATCTTCACACGGCACTCTCCCTGTGTGTCTCTATGTCCAAATTTTTCTTTTTTATGAGGGCAGCAGTCATATTGGATTAGGGCCCACCTTGATGACTTCATTTTGCCTTGATTACCTCTGTAAAGGCCTTATTTCTAAATAAAGTCACATTCTGAAGTATTGGGGCTTAGGACTCCAACATATCTTTTTGGTGGTGGGGGAAAACACAATTTAACATATAACAAGGAGTCAAAAAGATGGAAGACACTATGTTGATGAGAATGATCACATTAAGAGGGATAAACAGATGATGCAGAAGAGAAGAGAAATAACTTCATGATCAAAGTCCTTGTGAAAGTGAAAGGGGAAGGAATAGAGAGAACAAGTGGAGAGCTGGCCTGTAATAAGGGCAGGCATAGTCCAGTCATTCAGAAGGAAGACAGAAATGGGAACAGATACAGGTGGTTGGGTAGATTTGGTTTCATCCATCATTTATTCAGTAAGCATAAACTGAATGGCTACTATATGCCAGGTAGGATACAGTAATAGACAAACCAGACAAAAATCCCTGCCATCTTGGAACTTGCATTATGGTGGAGGAAGGCAGACAATAAACAAGATAAATAACTGTATATGGTATATAAGGTAGTGATAAGTGCTAAGGAGAAAAATAAAACAGGAAATGGGAATATAAAATATTGAGTAGGTAGACATTTTAACAGGAAAAGCAGATTTTGATAAAAGACCTAAAGAAAGTGAAGAAGCTAGCTATGGGTATGTCTTGGGGGAAAATATTCCAGATAGAGGGAACAGCAAGCACACGGACACCTACATGAAACCTCCAGCTAACATCATACTTAATGGTGAAAGACTCTTTCCCCCCAAGATCAGGAACAAAGGAAGGATGTTTCCCCTCTTACCACTTCTATTCAACATTATAGTGGAAGTCCTAGCCAGTGAAATAAGGCAAGAAAAAGAAATAAAAAGCATAAGAATGGAAAGAAAAATAAATGTTCTTATTTATAGACAACATGACTGTCTATGTAGAAAATCCCTAGGAATCAAAAAAGCAAAAACAAAACTCCTACTGAGTTTAGCAAGGTTGTGGGAGATAAGATCAATCTGCAAAAATCAATGGTATTTCTGTATGCTAGCCGGACAACTGAAAACAAACAAACAAAAAATGTATACTAGCTCCAAAAGTTGAAATACTTAGGTATAAATCTAACAAAACATATACAGAATCTGTATGCAAAACAAAATACAGATGACCCTTGAACAACACACGGTTTGGGGTGCCAAACCCCTACATGATCAAAAACCCACAAATAACTCTTGACTCCCCCAAAACTTAACCTACGAATAAGCTACTATTGACTGGAAGCCTTACTGAATAACATAAACAGTTGATTAACACACATTTTGTATGTTATATATATTATATACTATATTCCTAACAATCAAGTAAACTAGAAAAAAAGAAAATGTTACTAAGAAAGTCATAAGGAAAATACATTTACAGTACTGTACTATATTTATTTAAAAAGTCTGCATATAAGTGGACCCACCCAGTTCAAATGAACTATGTTATTCAAGGGCCAACTGTACTGATTAAGAAATCAAATAAGATCCACAAGTAGACATACTGTGTTTGTGGACTGAAAGACTCAACATAATGAAGATGTCAATTCTTCCCAGACTGGTCTCTAGATTTCATGCAATTCCAATCAAAATCATAGCAGGATTTTGTATAGATATAGACAAACTACTTTTAAAATTTATATGGAAAGGCAAAGGAACTGAAATAGCCAAAACAATTTTGAAAGAGAAGAATAAACTTGGAGGAATCGCACTACCTGTTTTAAGACTTACTATAAAGCTACAATAGTAAAGACAGTGTGGTACTGGTGAAGAATTAAATACACAGATCAATGAAACAGACCCACACAAATATAACAACTGATTTTTGACAAACGCTAAAGCAATTCAGTGAAGAAAAGACAACCATTTCAATAGTTTTCGAGCAACTGGACATACTTATGGAAAAAAAAATGAACCTCAACCTCATACCTCATAGAAAATTAACTCAAAATGGATGCTAGATCTAAATGTAGAATGCAGAAGTATTTATTGAGCATCTACTCATACATGGCTCCACACACATGGGGCGCACCCTGGTTCTCAGTCAGTCAACACCCCCACACAAGTTTACCTTTCTCACCCTACAATTGTTCTCTCCAGGAGCCTGTCCTGACCACCCACAGTGTTTCAGATTGGCATCAGAAGCCCACCCTTGGCTCAAAGACTGCCATCATTTATCCATCTTGCTTCCTTCCCTCTGCCCTGAGTCCTTTCCTCATGTCCTAGTCACTTAATTATCCCACTGCCTTCCTCTCCTTTCCAGTGCTATAGACCCTGGCTTAGAATGCCTCATTACTTCCAGACTGCTCAATTTTTTTCTACTCTCCATTAAAACAAATAAACAAACAAAACCACAAAGAGAAAAAACTCTTCCGGGGCGCCTGGGTGGCTCAGTCGGTTAAGCGTGGCCTTCAGCTCAGGTCATGATCCCAGGATCCTGGGATCGAGCCCCACGTGTGGGGCTCCCTGCTCAGCTGGGGGCCTGCTTCTCCCTCTCCCTCTCCCTCTCCTTCTGCCGCTCTCTCCCCTTGCTCGTGCTCTCTCTCAAATAAATAAAATCTTAAAAAAATAATAAAAATAAAAATAAATTTTAAAAAACTCTTCCAAGAAGTCTTTACAATTAAAAGAAGTTTTATCCCATACGGACACATATTTCCATGACTTTTCCCTCTATTTTTACTTATACAGACACAATGCTTACATTGTCCCCATTTATTGACTTACATGCCTATTCAGAATTTACACTATTTTGTGCATACTTTATACATTTAGGATACGCACTGTCTGTCCCTGACTATTCAAATTGGGATTTTCTTTTATTCCTTCTAGAAAGCATCTATGCACAACACAACATCTAGTTAGACCCTAAATATATAATTATCTACTGACTGAAATACACTCAAATTAAATAGAAAGAAGCAGGTCTCTGCTTGAGGAACTCACCCCTCGGGGCTTCCTGACAGGGTTGGCTCATTAGAGCTGCTGTTTCAGGAGGAGGCAAGCACTGTCCATGTCTGTGACCCTGGAACCTTGTCATTTAGAGTCAGCTCATCCTGCTAGACCCATTTTCTGAACTGCCGGTAGGGAGGAGAAACCATAAGTGGAAAATGAAAACTCCCAAAGACAGTTACCAAAAGGCATCCTCTTAAGAGCTGAATGCTGAATTTGGGGAGTGACAGAATCAGGAACAGGCAACATCAAGTATTTCAGCAGTGATGGTGTTAGTATTTTACAGATACAACGAGGGGGCTCATCTTGCCCCTCCCCCATCCAAATAAAAAGAAGAACCAGTGGAAGTCAAGATAAAGCGAATTTACTGTTGATTTTCACTTCAAAGAAATTCCAAGGGAAACTACCTGGGAGAGCTTGGGCAGGAGAAAATAGAGCCAAACTCAGTTCTAGATTCTGAAGCAAAGCCAGACTTGGAGGCTCGTAGAATATTCCCTCTGGCACTGGTCTTGTTTTTTCTAGTTTCTTCCAAGTTCTGAACTCTTTTAAAACCCCAAACCCTTACTTGGAAGTCAGAATTCACAATTCAAAGACAGAAATGGATTTTTCAAGTTCTTTTTGAAACCTCTTCTCTGTTTCCTTGAGCCTTTTGAACTTTTCTCTAGTTTATTAGTAGCAAGTGGAACGTCCCCCAAACAAGAAAATATGCGATAAAACCTTGTTATAACATCTTTCCTTTTAATGTTTTTCTACCTAGATCATGCAGTATGAAAAGTCCCAGCTGAAGATTTAGAAAGCAATGTTGCTGCCACATCAAATTTTCACGCATGAAATCTTCAGAGAACTTCCTATCAATAGGAAGAAAATTACAAAGAAAATTTCACCACGTCTGAAGTGGCCCATCTAGAGGCAAGAGAGCGGTCCCATAAGTCTGAGCTGCCTCCGAGCACCTGATGGCCAGTGAGTACCCTGGAGTGGGAGCAGGCAGCTGCGTGCCAGAAGAAGGGGCTGCTGCTCACGGGGCTACAGAAATTTCGGAGAAGCCCTATCTCCCGATGACCCTGCGCCTCCTGACTTCACACCCCACGTTTTTTTAACCTTTTCGGTATTTGGGGATGTACAACATGAACAGGAAGGTGGGTACAGGAAACAGGAAAATGTCAACTGGATTACTCTCTCTGATTTTATATTATGGTTTTACACAGAGACACACAGAGGTTAATCCTCTCAACCTCATTAAGAGATTAGACCAAGAACCAATACTTCTGTTTTATAAACACTAATGAAGGGATTGTTACCTGCCCAGCAGCCCAGAGAGGAGGCTGATTTAAACAAACAGGAATGTCAGCCAGGAGCTCTCTGATGCCTGCCTTTGAAAGCCAAGGGCTGCAACAGTCTAGCTACCAGGAAACCTCAACTTAAGGGAACAGGAAATCTTAGATAAAGAAAGTTTCTCTTTGCATTTTAAGATCTCCTCTCTCTTTTGGAAAATAAAAGTGCTATTGTGAAATAGAATGCATGTACAGAAAAGTTTGCAAAACATGTACAGCATAACAGATATTGTAACACATAACCACCATGAGGACCACGAGCCAGAGCAGTGCCAATATCCCATAGAGTTCTCTTCACTCGAAACTGAGGAGTCCAACAATGGACCTCTTTTCAAAGTCTGGGGCTAACAGCTTCCCAAGCTTCCCAACTTTGGTTTTTTTCCTTCCTCTCTGTAGTTCATCTCCTAAAGAAGTTTGTAAAGTAACTACCCATATCTATTTACGCTCATTGAACTAGTGACCCATTTAATTTTAATAAGACAAGAATTTAAGGGTTCAAAACAGAGTAAAAAATAAAAATAAAAACAACCAAGAAAATGGCTTCTCATGCACTGAAAATATCGGCATACTCTTTTTAAAATGCCAGGATGTGAGGGACCTTGCTTCCAGCGAGAATGCTGAGATGTACAACCACATCTGCTTTCATAAGAGAAATGTGCTGGAATGAGTATTTACAATTTCAGTAAAAATAGCACGAACTATTCCTGTCCAGTAAGGTTTTCCCACCTTCAAAGGCTGGAATATACTAAAACCAAAAAATACAGAATATGGATGTTTTAAAACTTAGAATCTTAATTAATATTCTGACCTTCAACAATGGATGCACAATCTCTGAAGAACTGATATTTGAGGGTAAATATCATCATAAGGACATAAATTCTAGACAGAAAAGTGAAGGTAAAGGAAAGTTCCCGTTGCTTTAGGGCAAAGCCATTTTATCTTTATCTCCTCCTTGCTGCCTAAACGGTGTCTTATTATTAGAAGCTGTTCTATAAATGTTGATTGAAGGCATTTTTATATGAATAATTTCAGAAAAAGAAAATAGAATCATGCTTATTAGTTTTGATGTGTTTTTGTGGCTTCTAAATTATACTCAAAATGTGGAGAAAATAAAACTTAGGATTTCAAAAGAAATTATCATATACCATATCAACTCAGGAATACAAGGAAGCTTGTTAGGAAAATATGTTTGTTTCCAGTCTTCTTTTTCACTTTTGTTTCCTCCAGGAGGTATGGAATACAGTTGGAAGGCAAGATTCACAAAGAGTTACAAGACAGGAGGAAAGCTCTTTCAGGGAAAAGCAAAAAGCAAAAAGCATTAAAAAAAAAAAAAAAAAGCAGAGGCTATCTCTTTGTTCCTGTTCCTCCCCATTTAGGCAATCAAGGGCAAACACAAGGCTTGCTGCAGAAGTCTGACTTCTTGCATCGCGCCACCTAGTGGCCCAGGCTGCGAAATTGTTTTTATTTTGCCAACCCCTGAAAAATTGGAAATTCCAAAGTTGTGAACAGATTTGACAAATCGTTACTCATATTTACGAGAGAGTGTAAATGCCAACTGACAAGTCATTTGGACAGATTTCACTTCAAAGAGTACATATTAGGGGTATTAATAATGAGTGTATCTTTGCCCCTGCACATAAGTTTCCTGATAAGACCTAAGTGCCTGGTGAGGGAGCCCTGCTCACATCTGGCCACTCTGAAACAAGTATTTATAATTTCAGCAAAAACAAAACAAACTACTTCTGTCCAATAAAATTCTCCCACCTTCAAAGGCTGTAATACATTAAAACCAAAAATAGATGTTTTAAAATTTAGAAGCTTGATTAATATTCTGACCTTCAATGTAGGATGCACAATCTCTTTAGAACCAAGGTTTGAGGGTAAATATCTTCATAAGGAGATAATAAATCAAATCCTGGCTCTGCCCAAGGGAGGTGTCTGGAAAGAAAGGTGGAGGCAGCTTTCTCATGGGCACCCTACTATTTTTGTTTAAAGAGCATGTTTGAAGAAAGTTAAGAACTGGTTTCAACTTTCTTCCCAAGTTAAGATGAAGCAAAGGTTGTAGACTGTGGCTTTTTTCTTAGCCAAGTTTTTCATTCCTCTGCATGTTGCTAAAAATCAGACCTGGCAGCCACTCCCTTTTAGCATAGAAAGGCCCCAAGCTAGACATGGGTGCCAATGATTTCAAGAGGGAGTGGGAAGAAAGAAAAGGAAATAATGAACAATGACAAAGAGGCTTCTCCTCCAGTTTTCATAAAAGCATACCCACAGCTGTTTCCAGACAGACCCTCAGCACATAACGCCCTCGAGAGGAAAGTTGTGAGAAGACCTAGTGGGCTACTCGGCCAAAGGTAGCAGATCCCAGGTTGACCAAATGGGAATCTATTTGGCAAAACAGCAAAGACAGGGAAGTTCTGTTCTTTGGCCCTAGTTTTCTAATTCTTCTCATAAGAACTGACAGTGCAGCTAAACAGAAGCCATTAAGCAAAACGAGGCTGTGAGAGGGCAAAGGCCAGGCATGCAGGCCATGATGGACCTATTCTAAGTTGGTTAGGAGAGTGGGGGGTGGGGTCACTGACTGGGTAGTGAGTTGGACCAGGTGACCTCTGAGGACCCCATGACTGGATGACCTTTGGATTTCCCACATTCCCTTCACTTAGAATCATATGTGAACAGAAATAATCTTCCCCCAAAAATTCTAGGTAAACTGAGACCACCCTAGAGTGCTTAGCATGAATTAATGATAACTTATGGTTTTATAAATGGAAGAATGGAAAGAGGCAAGCAGAGAAAATGAGAAGTCTAAGAGTTAATGTTATAAAAAGTGTGTGTACACAGTGCATATACACTGATGATGTGCAATTAAATTGCGAAAGAAACAATCACTTTCCTTTGTTTGCAGTTGGATAGACCTGTACCCCTGCTTAAAGTCCCACACGGGAGGAGTACCGTAGTCCTGGCAGTATTGAGACATGAACAAGGAAACTCCAGCAGTGCTTGTGGAAGCATCAGGCCCAGGGAGGTCGGGGCTCCACATACCTGTTTTGGTCAAAGGAATCGAGAAGAGTTGCTGCAGAAGCTTGTTTTCTGACGTTCTCAGGACCACAACCACATCAGCAGGGAGAGTGTCTCTGTTTTTCTCAAGAACCCCAGAAGCATCGTATAATACCTGCAACATGAACAGCAAATAGCAAACTAGCTGATATCATCCATTGCTGGCGACACTGGCAAGCTGTCTGAGGTCAGTCATTCATCGACCTGTGTAGAGACTTTATCTGGACACAGCCATGCCTCTAAACGCAGACCATGAGATAAGGAGGGAAAAACTGTAATTTTTGACAGGCCAATTTATCTTAACTTCTTGTTCAGGTGCTCTTTGAAGAAAAGAGGCGTATCAAAGATCTATCATGTGAGAATAACTATGAAAATAAACTGGGCACTATATATTGGTCACTCTGCATAAAGCACCTGTCCTATACGGTAAATGCTATTAACTATCTCCGTTATACTGGTGGGCAGAGACTCAGCGAGAAGCTGAGTGATATTCTCATGGTGACAAATCTCACAAGTGGCAGGCAGGCTTCCAAACCCGGGCAGTTTGGGCTCCCTGCTCATAACCACTCTACTGTCGTTGCTCCCCAAGTTACTCACGGCACATGAGTGATGGCTCAGGGATGCGGAGCCATTTTCAGTTCTCACAACGGAAGGGATCCAAGTCAGAGAAATTTTAAGGAACATGCCAGAGAAAGAACGAATTCAGGAAAGGACACTGAGCCCAGAAAGAAAACAATCCTTTTTTCCCCCTTAAAATCAAGAAAGGAGAAGAGAGAGAAAGGGAAGATGGGTGAATAGGAAATTGGTATAGAAGGACAGAGAGACAGAAAGGGAGGTGCAAGGAAGAGGACAGGAATGGGGGGGCGGGGCTCAGGATAGACGTGGGTATCCCAGATGTGGAGGACATTAATATATGGTCAGACATCAGTGCTAAGGTGAATGAAGTATTTAAAGGTAAAAACTGGGTTGCAATTTCTAACAAAGATCCAAAATAGATAGTATGCACTATGTGGAGAGAAAAATAATCCTCTTTACTTATATTAGAATTGCCCTCCAACTAACCTCCAGTCAGGCAAAATTAATTTCAATACCATGATATGAATATAAAAAATACTTTCAATAAATCTTAAATCAACAAAATAATCCCAAATGCCTTTTGTTGAACTCCTACCCTTTTTTTGGTCCCAGGTCCTCAGCAGAACCAGAACCAATTAGCCATAATTCCAATGACTCCTTTGAGAGTAACTCGAGCAATGAGTTGTTGGCTGCAGAACCAGAGAATTTCCTGAATTAGTCACCACTCTGCTTCGGGAACTTGAAATGCGACTGAGGCGTAAGTTATGAAAGGTGGAAATTTCAGTTAGTGTTATAAAAGCTTAACATCTGGATGATGAAGTGAATTTGTTTCCCTTTTTATCTAGACATTTTTGGTGTCCTGTAGACACATATAGTTAAAGTGCTAAAAACCGAGCCCCACTGTGATATTAACCCTCCTCTGTTAGCTACACATTTCCCAATGACTTCAGAATGTGCACATTCACGGCTAACCACTGTGAGCGCTATACTATGTTTTCCCTCCGGAGAGCTGTCACTTCCAGGCCAGAGCTCAGGTGAGTGGCAGATGGCTACACCACGGCCACCCCAGCAAGAAGTGGCTTTCTCGCTAAGGGCGACTTTCTGTGAGCAGCACCACTGAGAAAGTTTGGGAATTACAATTAGGTGTTCGCAGAGAATTAAAAGGAGAAGGAAATCTGCAAGCCATTTTGTGAGCAGCACCGACAGGGTAATATGGACACCTACCCTTGTCAAATTCAGGTTTACTGACACACACTTGCCTTACCTTCCCAGCGTAGTGCAGAATGCCAAAGCACAGCTCCACTCCTTTAGGCCTCCAGAAGTATTTGCTTCGTAGATTATCTTCAAATTTATCTGTGTGGATTGTCAGGTTTAAAAGTTACAAGGAGAACTGCTGACTCCTTCAAACAAAGAGGTGCTCCTTGAGCCAGGAGTGACCCAGAATAAGGGATATTGAGGGCAGCCTGATGTTATCATTGTAGGTACAAAGATGGAGAAAAATGCCCCGTTGACATGAGCTTACAATCAAATTTTGTTTAGTTGTTTCATGTTGTCTTTAGTGTCAGGCTATGCCCTAAGATCTCTCATTCTCAGAACTCCAAGCTTGGACACTGATGACACCAGAACTCTGGCCAATTAGCTTTAGAACCATGAAGATATCCCATGGAAGGCAAACAGCCCTGGTATAAACTTATTGTGGCAACTTCTGATGACTTTATAGGTAAAAGGAAACCGCCAAGGGTGACAATTTCAACTCCTAGAAGGGACTCTCTCCCACCAATCAATTTCCTATCTGGGGAAAAGGCTTGAAACTTTCTGTTCTTCCCTCAATAACAATTTTTGCTATTGTTGTAACTGAGGGCCTACTCTGTGTGAAGAACCATGCTAAGTACTAAAGGGATGCAAAGACTGGGGCTTTGTTGCTCTAAATATCTCACAATCTAAGTGAGGGATGAGATGGTGTGCAACACTGAAGATTAGAGAAGGTCAAGAGGAACAGGGATAGAGTGTAGAGGGCCTTTAATGCCAGGAGGAGGTGTCTTATTGGCATCCTATAGACAACAGCAACCTAATGAAAAGGTGGCTTTAAAAAGACTAAATTAGCTGGGATGTTTAGGGTAGAGGGGATAAGTATGAAACCTAGATCCAGGAGACCAGAAGGGTCTTCTATACAAACCTGGACTAGACATAGGTGGGGTCCAAGCAAAGATATGAGAGAAGGGTATGAAAAGGAGGGGAAGCAAGAGCTGCTTATAGGAAATAAGGGAGAAGAAGGTATAAAACTGATATTGGCAGCAACAGGAAAGTGAGGAGGGCTTGGTGATGGGTTTGCTTCCAGACACAAATCTATCAGGACATTTGCTGAAGATTTCAATTCATTAAAAACAGGGTCTATACTTGCATAACCTACCAGGTGGCCAGAATACCAAGTTAAAATACCAATGAACCAAGTTCTCTCCTGAGTATATTATGCCTTTTCCAAGAGACACTCACCAACCAGGGTCTGATCAGTTGCTTGGGGAAATCGACTTTCCTCATCCAAAAGCGCAAGCAGTCCCAGGGGTTTCTGGAGGAACATGTCCAGGAGTGGGCGATTGTCCTCATACGCCACGGGGGTAGCATCAATGCCTTCATTCTGATATTCCATCTGGAGGGAAACAGATTGTGAGTCTCTCCAGCCCGACCCTGGCCTGGGTAGCACAAGGCTGCTTCGGCACGCACTTTCTATATCTGGCAATGCTGACTGTATGTGGCAAACAGGCAGTTGTATGTGAGTAAGAGACTCTTCTGCATACCCCACTGTTGAAGCTTGGGTTTGGGTCTGACCTACAGGCAGCCTGTGGCAGACAGCTGAAGCAGCCAAAGAAGGGACAGTGTTGTCTCCCAAGCACCAAATTGGTAAGTCGTAATTTAGAAACTGGCATGGAATTGAAGGGAAGCTGAAAAAAATTATTTTGGTGATAAATATGGCTTAAACCAGGAAGAAAGCAGACTTCTACCTTCTACAAAGGATTCTGCAAAGGGAATCATCAGACTGGAAAACTAGAAAACTCCAGACTTCCCGGGGAAATGAATGCAAGGAGCCTTGAGTGAAAGGAGGTCGAGTTTTGTACAGGGTGGGAGGGGAGGAGGAGGGTGATACAGGTTTATCCAGTTCCACTGATAAAACCAATACTGATATCTTTACTCCATATCTTTGTGTTTATGTAATCACGGTACAGTGTGTGTGTCTTCACTTCTAAAACAAAGGGCCCAGTCAGAATGCTTCATTGTTGCACTACTTCATACAGCATAAAGTCTTGGGGTTGGAGTAGAAATTGGGGTGGAGGGGAAGGCCTCCTAGCCTTTGGACACATGAGTGTCACACCCTGTTTTATTTATCATTAAACTCATAAGGGAAAGACTTCCATTTGGAGAAAACCAAGAACATAACCTACTCCTCCCTGGAGACATCCCCACTCCCAAGTTACTGTGGGATCTGGTGTGTAGGGGCGGGGGTGGGAATGACCTATTTGGGAGTTAAGAACAAGAACCTGTGCCCTGAATTCAAGATCATCCTGTGTCATGCTGGACACAATCACAGATGCTTTTAGTCAAATAAAGTAGAAGAGAACGTAGCATTTTGGACAGTGTGATGAAACAGTTTGGAAGCAACATTTAAATAACTGGCTTGTCACCAGCTCCACTCAAGTGAGGAAATGTAACTTTCCACAGAAATCAAGACTTTTTCTCTGGCTAAATTTACGCTATTTATTTTGACAGGACTGTCTCACCAGTGGTTTCTCCTTAGGATCTTTTACCTGTTAGCCTAACAGGGTTCCTGCTTCAAACTGTGGGCAGCTTGGAGACACCTTACCCATCAGGTTTAATTACTTCAGAGTTCACTATTACCTGTTCGAGAGCGAAAACATGCTGGTTGAAATAGTACTGGATTTGCTCATTGGCGATGTTTATGCAGAGCTGTTCAAATGAATTTCTCTGAAAGTTCTCGAATCCAAAAATATCCAAGATCCCTACATTCATACCATCATCTGCATTACTGCATGGGAGAGAAGAAAACAGCCTTTTAGGGAAGGCAACATTCATCTCAAGATGATGAAAATATATGTGCCCACGTGTTTACCAATATATGCACCCACTTACAGAAAAGCAGCATTCAGCTGCCTCTAGGAAGAAACAGTTTGTGTCTGAAACCATTCATTCCTTCAGTCTCTCAACAGTATTTCCAACTTTTTTTTAAAGCAGTAGAATCCTTTAAAATCTCACTCAGAAGCTCCAGATAGAGATTAGAGAGGAACCACTCTGTTCGAAGAGGCTAGAACTGCTGCCCATTCATTCTTCGACCTTCCCGCCCATTAGGCTTAACTGGAAGAATATTCTTTAGAATTTGATGCTCTCAGTTTTTCCAGAATACAGAAACCACTAATGCTTAGGAAAGAAAAGTAGTAGTAGCAGCAATAATATTACAAGATCCCGTGCTTTAAAACTTTTCATGAAATGTCTCATTCTAAAAACAACCCTATAAGGAGGATATTATTATCCTCATTTTACAGAGGAGAAAACAGTGACTTAGAATATGGGGGCTGATCAAAGCGTAGAGCTGAAATGCAAACCCAGTTTGCCAGCTCCCATTCAAGCCTGTTCTCTTCAACATTACACTATAATAGCTCTGTCAGTCATGTGCCTTTTCCATTCTCCTGGATCCCATTCTCCTTTTAGAGGAAAAGACCTGAGAGCTTCATTAAAGAAAACTCAGGAGAGGACCGAACGCTTCCTCTTGCAAACTCTGAGAGACATTGGGGTCGCTGACAGCTCTCCCAAGGCCTCTGCTTCCTGAGGGAACTTGCCATATGTTTCTATCTGGCTGCAGGAGTGTATTGATGCGATTGACAATCCAACTGAAGAGCCTCCCATACAGGGCTTTGGACATGGCATCTCGGACATCCACAGCCCTGTCGACAGTATTGGCTCGGACGATTGTCTCACCGCGGGTGACCACACAGTGTGAGATAAGGGCCTCTTGGAGTTCTTCAGGGCTGATGCGGAGAACGGAGGCAGCTGCAATAAAAGGTAAGGATGACACCAGAGAATGTAGTCATCCATCCATCCAGCCAGCCAGCAAGCCATCCAGCCAGCCATCCAGCCAGCCATCCAGCCAGCCAGCACTGACTCAGCATCTATAATGTCCTAGGCTCTGCCTAGGCACTTCAGATGCAAAAGTAAATAAGCCAGGTCCCTAACCCCAAGAAGTATCCAGATGGACACAGTATCTCCCAAGCAGTTCTGAAAGCTCTTCACGGGTATTTGATGAGAAAAAGTGAGAGGAGATGATGGGCTTTGGTCAGATAGCTAGGGACTGTATTCTTTTCAAGAGTCACAAAGCACAGTAGTTTATTAAAGGCAGTAAAAGATGCTGCAGTTTAACACAAAGGGTGTTTATTTAAATCACTTTTTTTCTAACTCAGGATTCTCATTCCTTGTGTCACATTACCTATAGAACCTTAAAAATAAATAGGTGCCTGCTTATCCCCCTGCAGATGCTGATTCAGTGGATTCAGACAGGGATCTACGTCTTATATTTTTTCAAAAAATTGTAGATGATTTTCAAAAGTAGCCGTGTTGACACCATTGCTAGAAGTTACCTGCTATAGAATTTCTTTTCATTTATTTGCAGCTTATGAAAAGAATACTGATGTTCTACAAGACATCCTTTGGAGAATCCTACTTAGTGAAAAAACCCACACTATATTTTACGGCATCTTGAGAAACTACCAAAGTGAAAACTATCAAAGTGAAAGAAACATGCATTTTGGCTACACAGTGCACAGACATCAAATAATTACCATTTTCCAAAGCTTCAGCGTTGGGCACCTCACTTTTATCAGTTTGATGTTGAGAGGAAATAGCTGCAAACTCAATGCTTCCAATATTCAAAATCCCAGCCAAAATTCTGTACACTGAGTGCACCTCCTGAAAAGGACAGCAAGAACCATGTTTGGTCATTGCCAATCAAACCAACAAACCACTAGCACTGCTAGCTGTCCACCAAAGTCCGTCATCCCCCCTTTCCTAGGCACATGAACAAATTTCCAAAGCTCCCTTGCAGTTAGGCAGTGGAACTCAATTCTCAACAAAGGAGCGAGTAGAAAGATGTGGGTGACTTCGGAGCCCAACCTTACAGAAGCAAGCATGCCTCCTCCATGCTTTCTTTCCCATTATTGCTGGCTGGACCTCCCAACAACCCAGCCTCAACTACACAGTTGACTAGGCTTCTTGAGACCAATGACTGCATGGAACAAAGTTGTTCTGCAACATGAACCTCTTACTTTGAAATGCCTCCGTAAAAGACAACTGATCTTCTTTGTTCTTTAAGCCACTTTTAGCCATTTATCCTAACTAATACCAGCACCCAAATTCAGGTATGTTCTTTCTTCGAAATAAGAGAGATGTATCTTTAACCACTTTTGAAAATAGCTTTTATGAAAAAGTTATCAGGACATTCACTGATGGTTCACTGAACATTTTGAAGTTAAATAATGGAGTATATAATTATGAATGACATCAGGAAATATTCTGACTCACTAGAAATTATCTGTGATATTGTGATATAATAAAAACATATATTTGGTCTTCATACCAATTTCTGGCACAAGAGCTAAACAACCCATGGGATTATGAGTAACAGGTGTTAAAGGAGTATCCTCTGTTATTCATAATAAGCCCCTCAACCATAACTGAGTTTGTGCCAATGAGGTAACTCTTGGGGAATGGGGCTGGTTGCTAGAGAGACCACATATGTGATTAAAGGATTGGGATTTTTAGCTGAACCCTGGACTTCCAGGGAGGTGAGAAGGGCTGGAGATTGAGTTAATCACCAACTGACAGTAATTTAATCATCTATGCCTGTGTAATGGAGCCTCCATTAAAATCTCTAATTGATGAGGTCCAGAACACTTTTAGCCTGTGAGAAGTGTAAGAGGAGGCAGTACCCCCTTTCCCATTACCCTGCCCTATGCATCTCTTCCATTTGGCTGTTCCTGAGTTGTATCCTTTATAATAAACCAGTAATACTCAGTAAACTGTTTTCCCAAGTTTTTTGAGTCCTATCCAATTATTAAACTCAAGTTTGGGGTATTGGGACCCTAAACCTCCCATTTTATAGCCACTTGGTCAGTGGATGAACCCTAGGACTTGCAGTTAGTGTCTGAAGTGGGGGCAATCTTGTGGAACTAAGCCCCTAACTTATGTGATCTGATGTTAACTCCAGGTAGACAGTATCAGAAGTGAACTGAATTGTAGGAGAATTGGTTGGTGTGAGGGGAAAAAAACTCCATGCCTTTGATGTCAGAAGTATTGTGAGCAAATACAGATCATCTGAGTCCTATTTTTATATTGAAAGTTAAATACATAAGTAGCATTAATGGTAAAAAATAAAGTGCATTTATTTATTTAAACATATGTATTTCCTGTAGGTAGGCAAATATATAGCCAGGAAATTTCTGCATCTTATGCTTATAGATAGAGAAAGGTACTTCCACAAAATATACTCAGGTAAGAAACCTGATTTAGTACTATACATAGCAGCAAACTAATAGGAACTGTCATTATTGATAACGCATTATTCCCAAAGTGAGCCTTCCTCGGAACATTATTCAGTAAAGCCAACAACTGAACAGACTGTAATAGTGACATCTGCTGGATACCTGATAATGCTACAAAGACAAATGATTTTAAACCAGGCTTCTCCTATAGATATTGTTCTTCAAACTTCTAAATCAAAGGCAAGATATCATGTTTTTGATGTCAAAAATCACTGTTTTAATCACACAACTTAAGACTGGCTAAGGAGAACATCTACCAAAAGGGTTTTCTGGGATTAGTCTGGATTTAACATGACAGACCTCATTACCTTGATCAATACAATGTGAGGCTCGGAAATGCAACAAGCAAGCAACTTCCCAGAGGATAAACACAGACTCTATAGCAGTGAGTTCTAGATCTGTTATTTCTATGTCCAGTTATATCAAAAAGTTACCTAAACTCTCAATACTCTTAGAAAAAAAATATTTCCTCTAACACACACACACACACACACACACACACTCTCTCCTATATGACAGTATAAGCCATGAAACCTCCCAAAAGAGGGCTTCCAGGCATTTCACCACTAGGGGGATTATCCCCAAAAGAAATGGCAGTTCTCCCCTGGTTGTTTCTCTGGCAATATTCTCTTCAGCACAATGCTCAGACATTTCCTCTTTTAAAAAAGAACACTACCCATGACCTTCAGTGAAAACTTTGGGGTTCAAACACTGTGAATGACTGAAACCAATGGTAGGCTGGGTCTCCTTCCTTGGGTCAGAAAGGGGAACTTGAGAAGGGTATCCAATGCTGACCTCATTGTGGAGGAATTAGACTTAGGGTGCTTTTTATGCTACATTTCTAGGCTATTCCACTTGACTCCTTTAGTCTTACCCTTGCATTATTAATTAGTTCTCTGGCCTAGGAACCTACATCTACCCTTATGTTCAAGTCAAAACATCACCCACATACAGTCATGATGGAAGACGATTAGTAGCATGTTCATCTGTGGGGTTACACCTCTACCCACCCCCCCACACACACCCCCAACCAGAACTTCTTGATCCAGTCTCTTTTCTCCCTACAGCTAGCCTGAGGATTATCACCTTCCTCACTTTGCTCATTTCCTCTTGCCCGATCTCCAGCTATGCACCTTTCCAGGCATCCCTGCCTTTGCTACCAAATCTTGCTATGATGCTCTTTTTATTTCTTATGTTTCTATTTTCTATATGATAAAACAAAATAACCTCATTCAGGACAGGAAATACTATCAAGAAGATTAATGACTCCTCCAGCTGGTTTCCCAATTCATTGTTGATGAGTATGAATTCGTTTTTACCACCAATCAGTAGAAGTGGGGAAGAAAGAACCCTTCTCCATCAAAATCCCATGCAGGATGGTCTTTACTGTTTTTTTTTTTTTTTTAAGTTTTTATTTATTTATTTGACAGAGAGAGAGCACAAGCAGGGGG
Source organism: Mirounga angustirostris (assembly GCF_029215605.1). Taxonomy (NCBI): domain Eukaryota; kingdom Metazoa; phylum Chordata; class Mammalia; order Carnivora; family Phocidae; genus Mirounga; species Mirounga angustirostris. Next base: position 134,551,209 of record NW_026991711.1, on the reverse strand, counting down.
GAGCGGCAGGCAGAGGGAGGGGGAGAAGCAGGCTCTCTGCTGAGGAGGGAGCCCGATGCAGGGCCCGATCCCAGGACCCCGAGATCATGACCTGAGCCACTCAGGTGCCCTTGCTTTTTCTTTCTTTTTCTCAGAAGACACTCCTTTCACTGATGTAGGTATTCTCTCAATAAAGTTGAGGCTAAGTAGAAAATTGAAAAGGACCTTGGCTTTCTGTCAGCCTGGAGCTGATTAAGGAAGTTGCTCCTAGCTTGGTTCACAAGCATCTCATGATAGTTGTTTCCCTGGTAACTTCCCAGAAATTGACTTGCCCTCTCAGTATCTCTCTACCTTGTTTCCTTTTAGTAAGTCTCTAGTTTTTCACCAGTTCTGCCCTAAGCACCACATTAAGCCGAATTAAGTGGTCTTCTCCCTTATGGGCTCCATCCCAACACCTTTCTTCAACTCCCTTTTCAGAGGCTTATAATATTTGTATCTTGAAAGCCAATGATTGGTTTAAAATATTTGAGGGGGGTATATCAATCATACATCAATAAAGTAGTGTAAAAAAAGTCAATGGTAAGTCCTATTATCTGTCATTAAGACATTGGAAATTCCCAATTTACACTTTAACATATAACCCTTCAGGTCTCTCTTCAGCAATACTCTCCCAAATTCATAATCTATCTTGAAGAAAGGGAAAAAATTTTGCCCTAATCTCAAAGCTTTCTCCCTAACATCTTCATCAAGGGATCTGCAGTAAATATCCAATGTTGACCATCATGCAGATAATCTGCCAAAAATGTTTTCATGTACTATTAAATATAAATATGTTATGATAATTCATATACCAGTAAGGCAAGCATAATATTAAACAGAAATAATATGGTTTGCTCAAAAAACAGGACTCCAAAAGTCTGGATCTTCATAATGGAGTTTTAGGTATAATCCCACCCCTGCCCAATCCCCTGCAAGGAACCATCATTGTTAGTGGAAGTCTCCTCCTACCAGGGAGGTTTCTTTACAATAAAGTCAGGGTCAAGTGTTCTTTCAGATACTTTTGGTTGGTGTCCCGGAATTAAAATTCATGCTCTTGAATCCACACTACGGTTTGCTACTCACAAAATTTTGCTATAGGAATTTGGGAGAATCTGAAGAATACTATGAAGATTCCTGCAGGGAACTAATGAAATTGTAAGAAAGAAGGGTGACCATAATTTTGATTAAATTGACCAGTTCATTTAAGATACATCAGCTATTTGGCATCTGTTCCCTGACGACATTCAACTGCATCTTTCCGATCTTAGTCAAACTACTTTGAGTTCATAAAGCGAATTGAGTGAATTCAGCAAAAACAGGTTGTCTACAGAGACACAGAGAAAGATATAACCAAAAAATTTAGGGTCAGGGAGATACGAGCCAGCCTCTTCCTTCCATTTCCAAGGTTGCTAACTGACATAAATTGGTTTATTTCCAGTATGAATTAATATGGGACATGGTGAACATATATGCATACACATTCTGGTTATTCATTTTACAGTCAAGATCAGGCAGAAATTAAGTATGTCTACCACTTTTTACATTTCTTTCTTTTCATATTTATTCATGAATTCATTCATTTTTACTCTATTTTCTACTTATTTCCATTTCTACTCTACTATTTTCTATAGTAGAGATGGCTTACTTCAAGGACACATACTTAGCATATTTAATTTTTGTTTTTAATTTTGTTATCTTAAAACAGCATCTGTTTGAGTGTTATTTGCAGTACATTTTTATTATTAGAACAGAGCCATCATACACCTTTTAAAGCTAGGACTAATCTCTTCATGGTATTCTAGAACTATCTTTACACTCATAGAAAGCAAAATTTCTTTTTTAAAGATTTTATTTATTTTAGAGAAAGAAAATGTGCATGTGCACAGGCAGGAAGAGGGGCAGAGGGGAGAGGGAGAGAATCTCAAGCAGACTCCGCACTGAGCACGGAGCCTGACATGGGGCTGGATATGATGACCCTGAGATCATGACCTAAGCCAAAACAAAGAGTCAAACACTTAACCAACTGAGCCACCCAGGCAACACAAAAGCAAAATATTATAACCTTATGGCTAACTTCTCTATCTGTTCCTGTATCCTTTTAAGGTAGTATGCCCTGAACACTTTGGCATGACCCAGGTGACCTTAAATCACTCTACTGCCATCTCCACCATGCTTGGACTCTTCTGGTGATGCAATTTGATAATAACCAGCTCCATAAATTAATAACCACAAAGGTCCTTTAATAAGGCTGGAACCTGTTTAACTGCTCTCCTCTAAAGAGCCAAGGGAAATATAGTTCTGTTTTTATCTGACCTTTGGGATTTTCCACTGTCTGTCAGTCTAAAGTCAGTGGGAGGCCAAAAGAGAAAATTAACAGCTGGCTAGAAAAAAGGAAGGTATTATTACGACTAAAATCAGCCATGCTGGGGAGGGAAGGGCTGGCCAAACTCATTAGATTACAGAAGCAATCCTTCTGTACAGGACAGAGTGGCTGTCCCAGGGTAACTGGAATGTCTTGTAATCTAATCCCTTAAGATTTAACACTCTCACCTACCTCCTAATCATTCACCACCTTTGTTGAAAAAGCAAAAGAATCTGTGTATTTTGCCAAATTGATGGCATGAAGCCCAGAAACTATGACATAAATGTATCACAGAATAATATTTGAACCTAGGGTTATAAATATCTTCTGTCACCCCTGGCATATATTTAATAGAGACAGCCTGTATCTATTAAGATAAGAGTAGTACAGTACTTAGAGCTAGAGGTAATAATGTACATCTGTGTACCATGGAGAAGCAAGTCACTGCAAGAAAGTTGAAAAGGTTTAAATTAATTTGTTTTGGTGCACAAGGAGCTACTTGCATAAATATATTTCTGTGACTGGGTGTAACCTACATATCCCTGTACTTCTTTTACACAATTCACTTGAACGGCTGGAACAACCCAACTCAGAAAAGGGCAGGATTTTTTTGGTGTTTGTTATCATAGCCGTAGTGAACTGATGACAAGGGTAACAATTCACAGGCATGAGGCACTTACAACAGTAATTCTACTTTAATATTCACCTGTGCATCTTGTTAAAAATCAGATTCTGGTTCAACCTTTCTTAGATGGACCTGAGAGTCTGCAAGTCTGCATTTCTTCCTTCTTTTTTTTTTTTTTAGAGAGGGCAGGGAGGTGCAGAGGGAGAGAAAATCCTAAGCGGGCTCCACTCCCAGCACGGAGCGCAATGTGGGACTCAATCCCACGACCCTGAGATCATGACCTGAGCCAAAATCAAGATTCAAACATTTAAATGACTGAGCCACCCAGGTGCTGCCCCCACACCTTTGATTTTTTTTTTGAGAATCTGCATTTTTTTTTTTTTTAAGATTTATTTATTTGTTTGAGAGAGAGAGTGCATGCAGAACAGGGAGAGGCAGAGGAGAGAGAGAATCTCAAGCAAACTCCCCACTGAGTGTAGAGCCCAACTTGGGGCTTGATCCCACAACCCTAAGATCATGACCAGACCCAAAAATCAAAAGTTGGACACTTAACTGACTGAGCCACCCAGGTGCCCTGAGAGTCTGCATTTCAAACAAGCTCCCAGGTGATGGTAATATTTCTGGTCCTCCGATCATACTTTGAGGAGCAAGAACTTATACATGATCAGATGACAGGTGAAAAGAAAGGATCCTCCTCCAAGTTAGAACATTCACATCTTCACTCACATTGATCCAAGAATATGAACACTTGGGGGAAAGATGGCAGAGGAGTAGGGGACCCTATTTCAACTGGTCCCCGGAATTGAGCTGGATATCTACCAGACCACTCTGAGCACCCACGAAACCAGCCTGAGATGTAAGAAGATCTGGATCTCTACAAACAGAATATCGCAGGTGGTTGGTTGTGAGGTACGAAGCAGAGAGCCGTGATTCTGCGGGCAGATATCAGAGGATAAACGGCAGTGGGAGGGAGCCTGGCTGTGGGGATCCTACACCGCCGGTGAGTGACAGCCTCCCTCCCGCGCTGCGGACGGGCACAGACTCGTAGACCAGTAGCGTCGGGAAAGGACTTTAGGGCAGCCCCCAGGGTGGAGGACCAGACCGGCGGGGTCACGCGCACGTGAACCGCAGCCACCCGGACAGAAACCCAGAGTGACGGTCGCGCGCGCACGCGAACTGCAGTCCCCGGGACAGGACCCCAAGCGGCGGAGTCGCGCACGCACGCGTGAACTGGGAGCGGCTGGTGGTTTTAGAAGCACAAAGGACAGCGACTTGCCCCGACCTGGAGGCAGTACTGGGAGTGCTGCGGAGGGGCGCACAACCCAGGACGCTGCAGTTTATAGCAGCACGGACAGAAACGGACAGAAACGGAGACGGTGTGGCCTGGAGAGCTCACTGAAGAACAGACTGCGGTCTCTCTGCTCTGAGGCAGAGGGTTGGAAATGGTCTCTTCTGCTCTGACTCGCTGAAGAGACGCGGAAAGCCGCCAGGGAAAGGCGCCAGAGAACAAAAGCCCTAAAGACTGATTCCCACTGAGCCCATCCCCCGCCACAGGGGCGCAGGGCAACTCCGCCCAAACAGGGTTGCCTGAATAACAGCGCGGCAGGCCCCTCCGGCAGAAGACAGGCTGGGAAAACAAGAGGCCAGCAACTCTAAGGCCCCAAGAAAACAGGTGCATCTTGCTTGGGTTCTGGTCAATAATTTGGACTCTATATATTCCCTCAAACACCCATCAACAGAATGACTAGGAGGAGCCCCCAAAACAGAAAAGACTCAGAGATTATGACTTATGCTGCAGATTTACAAATGGATGCAGATATAACCAAGATGTCGGAGATGGAATTCAGGCTAGCAACTGTGAAGACAATGGCTAGAATGGAGAAATCAATTAATGGCAACATAGAGTCTCTAAGGGCAGAAATAAAAGGGGAATTGGCAGAACTTAAAAATGCTATCAATGAGATCCAATCCAATCTAGATAATCTAACAGCTAGGTTAACTGAGACAGAAGAGAGAATAAGCGATCTGGAAGACAGTATAATAGATAAAAAGGGAAAAGAGGAGGCCAGGGAAAAACAACTCAGAATCCATGAAAATAGAATCAGAGAAATAAGTGACACCATGTCAGAATTCCATGTCCAATGTTCCAATGTCAGAATCATTGGAATCCCGGAGGGAGTGGAGAGAGAGAGAGGGCTAGAAGATGTATTTGAGCAAATTGTAGCTGAGAACTTCCCTAATCTGGGGAATGAAACAAACATTCGAGTCCTAGAGGCAGAGAGGACCCCTCCTAAGATCAAGGAAAACAGGCCCACACCCCGGCATGTAATAGTAAAACCTGCAAATCTTAGAACCAAGGAAACCATCTTAAGGGCAGTTAGGGGGAAGAGATTCCTTACGTACAGAGGGAGGAACATCAGAATAACGTCAGACCTATCCACAGAGACCTGGCAAGCCAGAAAGGCCTGGCAAGACATATTCAGGGTACTAAATGAGAAGAACATGCAGCCAAGAATACTTTATCCAGCAAGGCTGTCATTTAGAATGGATGGAGAGATGCAGAGCTTCCATGACTGGCAAAAGTTGAAAGAATATGTGACCACTAAGTCGGCCCTGCAAGAAATATTAAGGGGGGTTCTATAAAAGGAGAAAGACCCCAAGAGTGATCTACAACAGAAAGTTACAGGGACAATCTATAAAAACAACGTCTTCACAGGCAACATGATGACAATTAATTCATATCTTTCAATAGTCACTCTCAACGTGAATGGCCTAAACACTCCCATAAAACGGCACAGGGTTGCAGATTGGATAAAAAGACAGGACCCATCCATATGCTGTCTACAAGAGACTCGCTTTGAACCTAACGATACATCCAGACTGAAAGTGAAGGGATGGAGATCTATCTTCCATGCCAGCGGACCTCAAAAGAAAGCTGGGGTAGCAATTCTTCTATCAGACAAATTAGATTTTAAACTAAACTCTGTATTAAGAGACACAGAAGGACACTATATCATTCTTAAAGGGTCTATCCAACAGGAAGATCTAACAATTGTAAATATCTATGCCCCCAACATGGGAGCAGCCATCTACATAAGCCAACTGTTAACCAAAATAAAGAGTCATATTGATAACAATACGTTAATTGTAGGAGACCTCAGTACTCCACTCTCAGCAATGGACAGATCATCTAAGCAGAAAATCAACAAGGAAACAAGAGCTTTGAATGATACATTGGACCAGATGGACCTCATAGATATTTACAGAACATTCCACCCTAAAACAACAGAATACTCACTCTTCTCGAGTGCACATGGAACTTTCTCCAGAATAGACCATATACTGGGTCACAAATCAGGTCTCAACTGATACCAAAAGATTGAGATTATTCCCTGCATATTCTCAGACCACAATGCTCTAAAACTGGAACTCAATCACAAGAAAAAATTTGGCAGAAATTCAAACACTTGGAAGCTAAAGACCACTCTGCTCAAGAATGTTTGGGTCAACCAAGAAATCAAAGAAGAACTTAAACAATTCATGGAAACCAATGAGAACGAAAACACATTGGTCCAAAACCTATGGGATACTGCAAAGGCGGTCCTAAGGGGGAAATACATAGTCATCCAAGCCTCACTCAAAAGAATAGAAAAATCCTGAATTCACCAACTAACTCTACACCTTAAAGAACTAGAGAAAAAGCAACAAACGATGCCTAAGCCAGGCATTAGAAGAGAAATAATTAAAATTAGAGCAGAAATCAATGAATTAGAAACCAGAAACACAGTAGATCAGATCAATGAAACTAGAAGTTGGTTCTTTGAAAGAATTAATAAGATTGACAAACCACTGGCCAGACTTATCCAAAAGAGAGAAAGGACCCAAATTAATAAAATTATGAATGAAAGGGGAGAGATCACGACCAACACCAAGGAAATAGAAACAATTATTAGAAATTATTATCAACAACTATATGCCAATAAACTGAGCAATCTGGATGAAATGGAGGCCTTCCTGGAAACCTATAAGCTGCCAAGACTGAAACAGGAAGAAATTGACAACCTGAATAGGCCAATAACCAGTAACGAGATTGAAGCAGTGATCAAAAACCTCCCAAAAAACAAGAGTCCAGGGCCTGATGGATTCCCTGGAGAATTCTACCAAACATTCAAAGAAGAAATAATACTTATTCTACTGAAGCTGTTTCAAAAAATAGAAACAGAAGAAAAACTTCCAAACTCATTCTATGAGGCCAGCATTACCTTAATCCCCAAACCAGGCAAAGACCCCATCAAAAAGGAGAATTTCAGACTGATATCCCTGATGAATATGGATTCCAAAATCCTCAACAAAATCCTAGCTAATAGGATCCAACAATACATTAAAAGGATCATCCACCACGACCAAGTGGGATTTATCCCCGGGATGCAAGGGTGGTTCAACATTTGCAAATCAATCAATGTGATAGAGGGAGAAGAACCATATGGTCCTCTCAATTGATGCAGAAAAAGCATTTGACAAAATACAACATCCTTTCCTGATTAAAACTCTCCAGAGTATAGGGATAGAGGGAACATTCCTCAAGCTCATAAAATCCATCTATGAAAAACCCACAGCGAATATCATCCTCAATGGGGAAAAGCTGAGAGCCTTTCCCTTAAGATCAGGAACACGTCAAGGGTACCCACTCTCACCACTGTTGTTCAACATAGTACTAGAAGTCCTAGCAACAGCAATCAGACAACAAAAAGAAATACAAGGTATTCAAATTGGCAAAGAAGAAGTCAAACTCTCTCTTTTCGCAGACGACATGATACTTTATGTGGAAAACCCAAAAGACTCCACCCCCAAATTACTAGAACTCATCCAGCAATTCAGTAATGTGACAGGATACAAAATCAATGCACAGAAATCAGTTGCTTTCTTATACACTAACAACACAACTGTAGAAAGAGAAATTAAAGAAACGATTCCATTTACAATAGCACCAAAAACCATAAGATACCTCGGAATAAACCTAACCAAAGAGGTAAAGGATCTATACTCTAGGAACTACAAAGCACTCATGAAAGAAATTGAAGAAGACACAAAAAGATGGAAAAATATTCCATGCTCATGGATCAGAAGAATAAACATTGTTAAAATGTCTATGCTACCCAGAGCAATCTATACCTTCAATGCCATCCCGATCAAAATTCCAATGACATTTTTCGGAGTGCTGGAACAAACAATCCTAAAATTCCTAAAATGGAATCAGAAAAGACCCCGAATCGCCAAGGAGATGTTGAAAAAGAAAAACAAAGCTGGGGGCATCACGTTGCCCGATTTCAAACTATATTACAAAGCAGTGATCACCAAGACAGCATGGTACTGGCACAAAAACAGACATACAGACCAATGGAACAGAATAGAGAACCCAGATATGGACCCTCAACTCTATGGTCAAATAATCTTTGACAAAGCAGGAAAAAATATGCAATGGAAAAAAGAGAGTCTCTTCAATAAATGGTGCTGGGAAAATTGGACAGCCACATGCAGAAGAATGAAACTCGACCATTCTCTAACACCACTCACAAAGATAAACTCAAAGTGGATGAAAGACCTCAATGTGAGACAGGAATCCATCAAAATCCTAGAGGAGAACATAGGCAGTAACCTCTTTGACATCGGCCACAGCAACTTCTTTCAAGATACATCTCCAAAAGCTAGTGAAACAAAAGCAAAAATGAACTTTTGGGACTTCATCAAGATAAAAAGCTCTGCACAGCAAAGGAAACAGTCAACAAAACAAAGAGGCAACCCACAGAATGGGAGAAGATATTTGCAAATGACACTACAGATAAAGGGCTGGTATCCAAGATCTATAAAGAACTTCTCAAACTCAACACCCAAAAAACAAATAATCAAGTCAAAAAGTGGGCAGAAGAGATGAACAGACACTTCTCTGAAGAAGACATACAAATGGCTAATAGACACATGAAAAAATGTTCATCATCATTAGCCATCAGGGAAATCCAAATCAAAACCACACTGAGATACCACCTTACACCAGTTAGAATGGCATAAATGGACAGGGAAAGAAACAACAAATGTTGGAGAGGTTGTGGAGAAAGGGGAACCCTCTTACACTGTTGGTGGGAATGCAAGTTGGTACAGCCACTTTGGAAAGCAGTGTGGCGATTCCTCAGAAATTTAAAAATAGAGCTACCCTATGACCCAGCAATTGCACTCCTGGGTATTTACCCCAAAGACACATATGTAGTGAAAAGAAGGGCCATATGCACCCCAATGTTCATAGCAGCAATGTCCACAATAGCCAAACTGTGGAAAGAGCCAAGATGCCCTTCAACAGATGAATGGATAAAGAAGATGTGGTCCATATAGACAATGGAATATTACTCAGCCATCAGAAAAGATGAATACCCAATTTTTACATCAACATGGATGGGACTGGAGGAGATTATGCTAAGTGAAATAAGTCAAGCAGAGAAAGTCAATTATCATATGGTTTCACTTATTTGTGGAACATAAGGAATAACATGGAGGACATTAAGAGAAGGAAGGGAAAAATGGGCGGGGGGAATTGGAGGGAGAGATGAACCATGAGAGACTATGGACCTGAGAAACAAACAGGGTTTTAGAGAGGAGGGGGGAGGGGGGATTGGTTAGCCCGGTGATGGGTATTAAGGAGGGCACCTACGGCATGAAGCACTGGGTGTTATACGAAAACAATGGATCGTGGATCACTACATCAAAAACTAATGATGTACTGTATGCTGACTAACATAACATAATAAAATTAAAAAAAAAAAAAAAAGAATATGAACACTTGAGTTTCTTTTTCTCTTGACAATCACTTACCTTGTCCGTGAACCCTATAATCTTGAAACAATGCTGAATTGCTTCAAATTGTCTTCTGTAAGACTCCTTGGAAGTTATGTCGTGTATCACCCTTCCAGTTTCATCAGCTATATACCTAAATGGAGTATGACCAAATACAATGAGCATTGACTTGGCAAATAGCACCCCGAATACCAGGGCATCACTGGGCTCCTTCTTCGCCAGGGCATTTCCCTTTCAGTCTAATAGCGAAGTGGAATAAGGTGCACATGGTGGAGTAAAATGGCTGCAGTTAAGTTTCTGAACTTTCTTGAAAATGAAAATGGTGAGATGTAGTTCCTGCCATCTCATCCTGGGTATTTCAACTTAAGAGACTATCAGTGTCCAGTTAGGAAAAACAGTTCCATTTATTTCTAAGTTTTCTCAATTGCTAGTTACACATTCATTAAAAATCAACAACTAAAACCCCTTATACTTACCTAGGAGGCTTTTCTTCAGGAAGTCTGAACTCAGAAAGTTTCTTCTGGTGATAAAGACCAGCATAAATGTAGTAAAATATATGAAAATTTTTCTCTCCCCTGAAAAAAGGGGGGAGGGGATGTTATTAATAACATATTCTGCTCCCCTGCTTCAAGTAATTTACACCATTTCCTTTCTATGAAAAATATTATCCTGTAGCAAATTTGTATTTTGAAATATGCAAATTAAATAGGCCACATCCCAATTATAGAATAGGAATAGTGATAGGATTAGTATAGTAATTGTCACAGTCTCACATTATGAAACACACTTATCTTTACGCAGAAAGAGGTTTTAGAGAATGGAACATTCATACGTAACAGCTCAGGTTACACATGTTTAGAGATCTTTCTAGTACAGCCCAAATGACTATGCATCTGTGCCACTTGCTTTCTGTTTGTAGTCCACGTTGCTTAAGAGACAGTGATATCCAGCTTAGCGAGATATCAGCCAATCTCCCTATTTTACTGGAGCCCCAGACAGGAAGTGGCTCTCCAGTCCAGTGGCAAGTTAGGGAGCAGAACTGGTCCCAGAACCGAGGTCTCCACTCTTTCAAACTTGTATTCTTTCAAAGCGGCATGCACCAGTCCCCTGGTCTCCTGTCCTCCACCCTCTTTTAGGCCATTGTGGCCAAGGTCCTTTCAGATATGTGCTACTCTAAGTGTGGTCTGTGGACTGCTGTCAGCACACATGTCTAGACATTTTATTTATTTATTTTTATTTATTTATTTTTTAAAGATTTTATTTATTTATTTGAGAGAGAGAGAATGAGAGACAGAGAGCATGAGAGGGAGGAGGGTCAGAGGGAGAAGCAGACTCCCCGCCGAGCAGGGAGCCCGATGCGGGACTCGATCCCGGGACTCCAGGATCATGACCTGAGCCGAAGGCAGTCGCTCAACCAACTGAGCCACCCAGGCGCCCATGTCTAGACATTTTACAGCAAGTGACATTGCCATGACATCCAAGGATACAATAATTCTTTGGATAATTCATTTTCATTATGTTTTACAAGGTATTAGCTCACAACTGATTGAGAATTTTTTTCACTGGACCTTCAGCATAGACAGTTTGAAAAGCCCTGCTCTGGATCCCTTTCCTTCCTCTGGAGGAGGACTGTCTCTTCTGTTGATACCCCTAGGATTTGGCAAATCCTCACCTTGGCCAACTTAACTCTATGGAAAGAAATCTTCTTTCTACTCCTTGTTCCCTTCTGTAACATTGGCCCCACTTTTTTCTTCAGTTTCTCCTGGGTATCCTGGTCTTCCTTTGGTCATTTATCCTGTCATAGCTCTTCTGGTGTATTCTTATTCCTGCCCTGTATTCTAGATGCCTCTGTTTGCCATTTCTCACTCATTTGTTCCCTCAACTAATAAGTTTACCAAGTGCCAGTCATGGTGGGCATGGCACCATGGTGCCAGGGATACAAGACTATGAGATTTCATGTCTTCTGGAGCTTTCCTTCTAGTGATGGAGTTAGAGGGAACAAGGAAACCTGTGATGAGGGCTTTGAAACAAACAAAAGGCTGAGATGAAGAATAATGTGGGGGGATGAGGGCTAATTGTATCAAGTCAGGAGAAATAACACTTAAGCCAAACACTGAAACATGAGAAGGGGTTAGGAAGAGCTCCAGAAAGAAGGGGAAAAAGCATTCCAAAGACAGGGAGCAACATATACACAAGGGCTCTGAGCATGATACCCGCATAGAACCAAAAAAAAAAAGAAAGAAACTGCTAGTGAGAAGGGGGTGGGCAGGGCCAGCCCACACCAAGCCTTGTTAGGCCATAATCAGAACTTTGTTGATTAGGCAATTAGAATTCTTTGAAGCAGTTTAAACTGGAGCCAAGGTGCACTGTAAGTGTATGACATGAGTAGATCCATGTTGAAAAAAGTACATTCTAGCTGCAGGATGAAGACTAGACTGTAAGAAGCCAAGACGGATACAGGGAGACCAATCAGGAGGTCCAGGTGAGACAGCAAGTGACTTGGATAGGTAGTGATGACAGTGATGATGGAGAAGAAGGGTAAGCTTAAAGATTTATTTGGAGGAACAACTGAAAGAAAACATCCTGAGAGAATGAATGAAGGTGGTGAGGGAAAGGGATATGGAGTCTGCCTCCTAGGTATCTAACTTGAGCATCTAGGGATGATGGCACTATTCAGGGAGATGGTAAAGACCTTTTACAGCTTTATTAATCAGTATGCTTGGTACAAATATCACTAATTTTTAAAACTCTGATAAATGTGCAGGCTTCAGCTGACCCATCTTGGTCTTGCCTTCTTATAGTTTTTTTGCAGATATTTCTAGTTCTCAATTCTTCTGAATATTGCCTACCAATATGCACCCCTAACATAAATTCAGTTTAGTTTTCATCCCTGTATCTATCAGGTTTGGCTAGGTTTTGTTGCAATAACAAACATCCCAAAGATCTTAGTGGCTTAACTCAACAGAAGGTTACTTCTTGCTCAGAGTACATGTTCACTGAGGGCCAGCAAAGGGAAGGGAGTGTGCTCATCATAGTCACTCATAGGCCCAGGGTGATGCAGTAGCCACCATCCTGCACTTTGCCAGAGGGTCTTGCCATTAAATGCTCATTTGCCAGGACTGGTCATATGACCACATCCAACCCCAGGGTACCTAAAAGGGAAATCCTACATGTGCCTGGAAAGGAGCAGGCAAGAAAGGTTAGGTGAACAGGACCAGCACAAGCCCCATTTTCTCCCCTCACCCAATATCTTCAGTCTATTTTACCTCATCACTGCTATCATATTGAATAGCAGTTTAATAATCATAATGTTATATTAGATACCTATTATGTTTCAGATTCTATGTTTGGTATAAATCACATATCTCATTCGATTCTCATAACAGCCTTGTATAGGTGACTTTATTATGCCCTTTTTGCATATAAGGAAAATAAGGTATGAGGATATTACATTAAGTGACATATACAATAAGGGACATAACTGTGATTGGAACCCTCTTCATATTATCTTTGTAAAAGACATTTGTACACAGAAAACCATATTTTCCATTCTGTCAGAGGTAGCACCATAAACTTTAAAATCACCCTAATTTGGGGAGAAAGAAGCAAGGGACCTCATAAAAATTAATCAAGAAGCCACAGGGAAGCTAAAATAACTCACTCTGTCTTTTTGTTCATTTGTTTAATTTGCATACCAGTCCCTATTTTGTGAGGAAACTGCAGAGGAGGACGCTTGAGTTCTGACCCCAGAATAGGTGCTGTGGATTCTCCTTGAACAGTAGCTCTCGATTCATCCACTTCTCTCCACCTCTCTCTCCACTGCTATGCTCTTAGTCCAGGCCAACATTCTGTCTCACAGGGATCTGGCAACAGACAGCCTCCTAATGGTCTCAACACAATCCCTACTGCATCTCCTCCAATCCATTTTCCCCACTGAAGCCAGAGCGATCATTTGAAATGCAACTTGGGTTTTGTCACTCCTCTGCTTGAAAACATTAAATGGCTTCCTACTGTCTTTATTTTTTCTTTAAGATTTTATTTATTTGACAGAGAGAGAGAGAGAGCACACAAGCAGGGGGACCTGCAGAGGGAGAGGGAGAAGCAGGCTCCCCGCTGAGCAGGGAGCCCAAGGCAGGGCTCAATCCCAGGACCCCAAGATCATGACCTGAGCTGAAGGCAGCCATTTAACTGACTGAGCCACCCAGGTGCCCCCCTACTGCCTTTAGAATAAGGTTCAAAATCCCCAGCCTGGTTCCAAATCCCAGCATGATCTGGTCTCAGGCTCATCTTTGCCTATCTCCCTCATTGGGAGGAGCACTACCTTGCTGACCAACTCTTAGTGATCCTCAGGTCTCAGATTAACTGTCTCATACACAGGGAGCCCCTCTCTTCTTGGACTAGGCTGTGTGCCCTTCCTTCTCCTCTTTTACCTTATTAGCACCTTATATAATCATTCTGCATTTAAGTTTATTTGTTTAATGCCTGTGATCCTCCCTCCCCTCACCCCTCCCCATCCCCCATCCACTCTGAGCTCCATGAATACTGCAACCTTGTCTATTTTGCCTTCTCTTGCAACTCCAGCAAGGAGCACAACACTAGCAGACAACAAGCATTCAGTAGATAACTACTGAAAATACAGGACCATGCTCCTGAGGAAGTCTGGTGTGCCGCAATAATAAGAAAAAGCATAGATAGCCCTCTAAAAATATGTACCACCACTAATATGTACAAGGCACTTTTTAAAGTAATTTTATACAAATGAACTCATTAGTCTTCACAGCATACCCAGGAGGTAGGCACTACTGGATTCTCCATTTCATAGATAAGGCACAGAGAGGTTAAGTGACATAACCAAGGACAGTAAATATCAAAGCCAGCATTTGAATCCAGAGAATTCCATACTATTGATCACTATCGCTAGACCGCTCTTCTTAAAACAAAATCATTTTTTTCCTTTCTCAATCTAGGGAAAAAATTAGTATGTGGAATATTATCAGTGCTTTTTTTAATAGACAAATTCAATGTTAAGGTATCTAACTTTTTTTTTATAGATTTATTTATTTGAGAGAGAGAGAGCAGGAGAGGAGGGGCAGAGGGAGAGGTAGAGAGAGAGAATCTCAAGCAGACCCCATGCCAAGCATGGAGCCCGAAGCGGGGCTTGACCGGAGCTGGACGCTCAACCAACTGTGCCACCCAAGTGCCCTGGTACCTAATGATTTAAATGTTCACAATGTTGTTAAATTCCATCTGGTATAACCAACTCAAAAGAAACGGGCATACTAATCCCAAAGTACTCCCACCCCAACCATTTGTACTTGGTCTGCAAACATCTTTTAGGTTAAAAATTACCACTTATCCTTTGCTTAAATAATTCCTTGTTCTTGGACAGCTTGGCGGTGGGGGTGGAGGGCACGGATGCTAAGAATAAGGGTGAAATGAAGCCATTAAGATTACCAGAGCCTCCTGGTCTACCTTGCAGAGCAAAGACAGAGTAATAAAACAATGCACCTACACTGCCTGTTTTATGACTCTGGATTTTTCAAGTAGATATTCAGAGATTCTTGCCCCCATCACAGCTCCAGTTGGCGTAAACATCATTTCCAGATATTTTCCAAAACGGCTGGAATTGTCATTGATGGCAGTGCATGCATTTCCAAAGGCTTCCACCAGGGAGTTGACTTGCAGAATTTTCTCTCTCAAGGTCTGATTATTGGCCTGTGCCAAACAGACAACAGTCAAGAGGAGCTTCCAGAAATATTACCTTAGCAAAATTGCCAGGCACCCCTCCTTACCCCCCAAAATTCATACCCCCTGGCACAGTTCTTCCTTTTGGGAAGAATTTCACTTGGGGAAATTAGCATCAACCACCAGCACTGTTTTCTCAGACAAGCAACTCCCCAGGTGCTCAGGCGTCACATGATGCTAGATTAGGTTATCAATTTTTACATCCAGCCACACTTCACTTAAAATCCTTGACAGATAAAATGCCTAAATAGTTTGTAAAAGTTTTATATAGAGAGATCCCATAACTTTTCTCAGTCATCCATTATAATGTTCATTAAACCTTATCTGTAGAAAATACTCCTTAAATTCTATCTTAGTCTCATAATACACTAATTCTGAGTCTAAGTAACTGCTAGACCATTTTTTAAGTCATTCCTTCAATGTCCATTTCCCCAAGCTAAAAATTTCCATTTCCTTCAACTTTTGCTCAAAGATTTCTATTTTCCAATCCTTTAATTGCCTTAGTGGTTTTCCCCGATCCTGTTCCTAGAGTTTAACCACTTTTACTACTTAATGGTTAAATGTTTCTATTACATTGAAAACATAAAAAATTGCTGATAATCTAGTAAATTCATGCTGGCATTATTTTCCTCACTACGTGAAAGAGGGATGGCCTGCTGACAACTTAAGAGACCTCGTTATCAGGAAGTAAACATAATAAAGATGGAAGGTTTTTATGTAACCACTAACGAAAACCAGTATTTCCATCATTTATAAAATATGCAGTTACACTGGCAAGGATTCTAGCCACAACACATAAAACAGGTAATCAATACCTTTCCCAAGAAAGTCAAATGCTGAACAATCAGGTGGGCACTTTCCGTCTTCCCAGAGCCACTTTCTCCACCGATGACGATGCACTGACACAGAAAATGGAGTGAGAGGGAAGAATTCATAGCACAGTAACAACTTGTATGTTCAGGGATGGTTTTCCTATAATATCCACCACTGTACACCTTCATTTTTTCACTGAATGATTTATCTTAGGAATCTTTCCATTTCCGTACACTGAGAGCTTCTTCAACCTTTTCACAGCTCCTTGGTCCATTGTACAGATGTACCATAGTCGATTTAACCAGTCTCATATTGATGGATACATAAGGAGTATACTGCAGTGAATAACCCTATACATAGGGCATTATATTTACATGCAGGTTCTTCTATAGAATAAATTCCTAGAAATGGGTTGTTGAACTAAAAGATAAATATATTTGTAAGTTGGATAGAGAGTACCAAATTGCTTTCCTAAGGACTGGACCAATTCATGAAAGTGCCTGTTCTCCTACAGCCTCACTAATAGGGTATGTTGGATTTTTGCCAATTGGAAACGTAAAAGAATGGTCTCTCAGTGTAGTTTTAATTTGCATTTCTTTTATTATGAGTGAGGTTGAGATCTTTTCATTTGTTTAAAATTACTCATATTTTTTTTGTGACCACCCCATATCCTTTGCCTGTTTTTTTTTTTTTATTATTATTACTGGTCTTATTATCATTGATTCCTAGGAGCTCTTTATGTATCAAGAAGATTAGTAGGTGTGGTATAATAAAAAACATGTATTTGGTCTTTGTCTCTGGTTCCTGGCACAGAGCCCCTAAGACCCTTGGAACTTCCTGAATCATAAGGGCAACAGGACCATCTTTTGTTATTCACAAAAAAAGTCCCTTTCAACCCAACCTAACTGCTAACCAGGTGGTTCAAAGTAGGGCCCAAGATAGCTTCCCAAAAGGTGCTGGTCACCAGAAAGACCAAATACATGATGAAAGAGTGGAAACTTTCAGCTCCATCATCCCAACTTCTAGGGAGGAGAGAAGGACTAGAGATTGACTGAGTCATAAAAACTCTTAAACAGCAAGATTCAGAGAGCTTCTGGTATGAACATTTTGATATGCTTGGAGGGGACATACCCAGAGAAGGCATGGAAGCTTTGCACCACTCCTCTCCCCTATATCTTGCCTTGGGTAATCTTTTCCATTTGGCTGTTCCTGAGTTGTATCTTTTATACTAACCCAGTAAATTTGAGTGTTTTCCTGAGTTCTGTGAGTTGTTCCAGTGATTGTCAGACTTGAGGGTGGTTGTAGGCTGGGCAGAAGTGCAGGCTGCCTGGGCATCCCTTTTGTGCCTGGCATATGAGATGGGGGCAGTCTTTGGGGCTGAGCCCTGACCATGTGGGGTCTGTACTAACTCTGAGAAGTGAGTGTCAGAATTGAATGGAATTGAACCGTTGGTCATCCAATTGCTGTTGGAGAATCAAAGAATTGGTTGGTGTTGGAAAAGACAAACTTCAGTGTCAGAAAAAACACAGTGGGGCAACTTCTCAACTTGAGAAATAAATGTATCTCTCTCCATTGACTTCCTCTCTATGAAATCTATGGACATTTCACAAGTCTGTGGGAAAGGTAAGAATTTAGAGAAGCCAGGTTTCTAACCTATAGTGAATCCATGTACTCCATTTTGTAACTTGCACTGTTATAGTTTCATCTACTCCTTAACCAACCCATAGCTGGGACTTCACAAGTCTCAGGAAATTTATACACAGTAACTCTCTCACAAAACTTTCTTACCAGTTTTATTACTTATATTTCAAACAGACTAAAGACACAAAGGAAAATATACATATTGAAAGTAAAAGAAGGCTTAAGGTTGGATATATCACCACCTTGAGTTGAAGATCCAAAAAGGGAAGCTGTATGGGTGAACTTTGTGTTTAACTAGCATTGAGTTTAAAATCCGTTCAGCCTTTACCAAATCCACCACAATTTCTCAGCAGCTAAATGGTGTGGGGCTTGATCACTGTCAACCTGTGTGCAATATTTCATACAAAAAATACCGAACCATGAAAATTCTGAGACCTTAATAAGAAGGAATTTCATTTATGTCATTCTACATTCTGTTTTTATTACAGTTGTAGTCATGTAATCAGGTTGGTGTTGGCTCTGTGTTCTCACATTCATATTAGAAACACTCTTAATACATTTTATCAGGGAAAATGAGTACTCTTTTTTTTTTTTAAAAAAAGATTTTATTTATTTGAGAGAGAGCGAGCACATGAGAGGGGGGAGCGTCAGAGGGAGAAGCAGACTATCTGCCGAGCAGGGAGCCCGATGCAGGACTCGATCCAGGGACTCCAGGATCATGACCTGAATCAAAGGCAGTCACTTAACCAACTGAGCCACCCAAGCGCCCGAAAATGAGTACTCTTGATGTGAATGCTTCACGTTACCCAAAAGAATTTTCACGTTTTCTGGCTGCTCTAACTTTAACACTGTTCCTGTTCCACTGAGCTACTCTTTCATTTTCTATTTCCTTGAATCAGCACCAGCAACCAGAATGGAGCTTTCAGGAAGACGTAAGAACTGCAGAGGAAGACCGTACACATCCTACTGTGTGACTTGGCAGGGAAGGAAGGAGAGGTCTTACCTGGTCTTTGCTGAAAGTAACCATACATTGGTAAGCAGCATCTGCTGAGGCAAATATGTGGGGAGGATTTGAGGCACGTTTCACCCCATGATAAAGTCTGGAAAACTGAAGAAAAAAAAATAATTAATTTAAAGAAAACTTCTAATGCTCCGGTACCTGTTGCCCGTGAAACCAAGGCTCTGTCACTTGTTAGGGGAGTTGTAGCTTCAGGAAGGCTATAGAGCCAGGCTCTGGAGCCTGCAGGCCTAAGTTCAAATCCCAGTCCTTCACTTACCAGTTTCATGAGCTTTTGCAAGGGAGTTAACTTCGCCATGCTAAGTCTCCTCATCTGCCAAACAGCCTTAGTAACTGTGCCTGCTTCACAAGATTATGAGGGGTGAGTGAGGTAAGTCCGTGCCTGGCATGTAGCAAGCACTAAATGAATGTTAGCTATTACTGTTATGTCTTGCTCTAAAAAGTTGCCCCCGAAAGAGAAGAATTCCATCTGTGTTGTATTGTTATCTGCAGGTCAGGGTATACACTGCTAAAGCAGCAGAGTTTATTCTCATTTTCCCCTTCTTTTCATTTTCCCTTGTGGTTTTTAATTTCTATTAAGGAGGAACATGCTCTAACAGCACCCCTTACCTGTGGAGAGTATATGCTTAGATTCTGGAAGGGGTTTAAGGCAAGTAAGATGTCTCCAACATATGTGTAGATCAGCAAGTCCACATAACGCTTTTGCAACTGACGAATAATTGTATCCTAAGAAGAGGATAGATAGTACTGAGAGTAAACATTATTTCCAACCAAGAAAGAATTCTAAAAATAACAACAAATTTAGTCTCATAAGAATGTTTTTTTTCTAAAAGAGGAAAGTAGTCAATTTAAATCATAAAGTGACCCTAAGGATCCTCAATGCAGATATTTGCCTTGGAAGAAGAAAAAAATAGGAATATGCTGAAAGAATAAGGTCCACTTAGGACTTGCTAAAGGCCACTGAGATAGCCAACAAAGGTTTTATTTGTTATTATGAAAAACTTGTCTTATCCAATCAAAATGCTCTCCTTAGAATTTTATTTATTAGGCCATTCCTATTGATAAAGTATAGAAAAAACAGTAACTTCATTTCTCAAAGCATTGTACTTAAAATTTATGTGTGGGAATATGGAATTGAACACTTCCATATTACACTTTAGTGATTCATCCATTGTAGTTAAAGCTCTCTAGAGTTAGAATCAGCAAAAGCAGTTCCAGTGCAATTAACAGCTCTATTAAACATGCATACTTTATTTTTATTTTTTTAAAGATTTTATTTATTTATTTGAGACAGAGAGAATGAGAGACAAGAGAGCACGAGAGGGAAGAGGGCAGAGGGAGAAGCAGACCCCCTGCTGAGCAGGGAGCCCGATGTGGGACTCGATCCCGGGACTCCAGGATCATGACCTGAGCCGAAGGCAGTCGCCTAACCAACTGAGCCACCCAGGCACCCTTAAACATGCATACTTTAAATGGGGATTATCACAGCTTTCAAATTTAGAATTCAAGCTATATTATCCTTCACTATTTCCCTAAATAAAGCTACTCTTTATGAAGAACAAACAACTATCTTAAGAGTGAAACTGCACTTTCTCTAAAACAGAAAATAATTTCTGGTGATGTAATAAATCATTTAGGCTCACAATATAAAGGGCTTTATTGGAAAAAACCCAAATCCTTTCCTCTTCATCATTTAGGACATTTGGGGAACTATAAATGAACACAACACAGGATCATAGTCACAGCAACCAAATGCTCCCTGAGCTTCACCCCAAGGCTATACAAACAATTAAATTTTCAAGTGACCTTAGGAGAACATGGTCTACAAGAAAAAGGTCAGACCATTCACATGAAACAAATGTCATCAGTGAGAATTGCCTACTAAATATTTAGTACCTCATCCAGAACCTCTAAATTGACCAAATCATCCTCAAGGCAGTATTTTTCAGCATCCTCCACGTGATAGGGTCTTCTGGTATGCATTCTTTCATGCCTAGAAATTTATCCAGACAACATTAGCATTAATACAGTAAAAAGTGTAGCAGAATGTAGACCACGAAAATGTTTCATTCACAATCTTCCCACATGACATGTTCAAAGACTTCAGAGATGGGGACAGGATATGCAGTCCAGGTCCCCAAGCTGCAGGGCCCTCTCCCTGTTGCTATAGAGCTATCTGGGGTAAGGTGAGCTCCAGATCCCAAGGTTCTCTTCTACCACAGTGAGGAACATTGCCAAATGGGCCCATCTAATACTTATATCTGCTCTTCTCAAATGCCAACCACAGCCTTTCTCGAAATAAATATCTCATGTTTTTTCTGCTCATTGTCAGGTATATAGTTCTCACCCAGATACTGCCCTTGAGGTCTCCTCGTGCTTACCCACCAGCATCAACCCCAACTTTTCAAAAAATATTTAAAACTGAGAGCAAATATCAATGAATCAAAAATGTTTACGTTTTACCTTATTTATCTGAAATCCTTTGTTACCCATGTTTCATCCCACTCCCCTTTCCTGAATGACTACTATTTGGTGGGTATCCTTCCAGTCTATTTTTAAATATTGGTCATACATGTGAGCAATATACATATTCTATGTGTTAACTATAAAAATGATATGCTGTTTCATTCTGCAAAATTGGTTTTTTCCACTCAACATTACGATTTTTTAAACTATATACATGTACATACACATACATATATATATTTTGGTCACTTTATTTATTTATTTTTAAATTATTTATTTATTTATTTGACGGAGAGAGAGACAGCAAGAGAGGGAATACAAGCAGGGGGAGTGGGAGGAGAAGCAGGCTCCCCACTGAGCAAGGAGCCTGATGCAGGACTCGATCCCAGGGCCCTGGGATCATGACCTGAGCCAAAGGCAGATGCTTAATGGCTGAGCCACCCAGACGCCCTTATTTCGGTCACTTTAATCACTGGGTAATATTATATGAATATATGAATATATACCAATTTATTTACTCAGTCCTTTGATCTCCAACACTTAGATTGATTCCAATTTTTGCTATAGAAACAAAGCAGCACTGAGTATCTTTATATGTATCCTCTTGTCTAAATATGTGAGATTTTTCTCTTGCGGGGCATTACTCCACAGGCATTTAAAAAACGTGGCTGGCAAAAATAAAAAACAAAAACAAAAAACTTGGTTGGCAAACAATACTAATCTCCTTTGGCATACCAAAATATAGTTCTTTAAGGTAAAAAATTAGTTCAAGTCAAAGTAGGCCTTCCCATAATTCCTTCATAAAGGTATCACTACTCAATGTGGTGTAGGGGGAAAGCAGCAGCTTAGAAGTTAAAAGCTCTGGGTCCTTGTTTCAGGGTTCTGGGGAATGTGTTGTGGGCCACTGAGCAATTCCCTTAGCAGCCTGCATCTCAGTTTTCTTCATCTATAAACAGAACCTCTCATGACTGTCTATCTCACAGGGGGCTGTGAAAGCAATACAGTCATGGATATAAAAATGTGAAAGAGTTGAAAACATGCACCAAGTATTGTCAAAATTTGGAACCAACAATTTGCACAACTCTACATATTACTCGGAATACCAATAACTAAGCAAAATCACGTGTAAGATCTCTTCCAGGTACTGTCAGTTCAGAAGCATCACTGCATGGTCCTTCACTGTCACTTATCATGCTCACCATCATCACAGCTTCACAGGATACAGTTTTATTTTGCCAGGTCCCAGAAGCTAGCTTTACCGAACATTTTGCTGTATGTAGCAGACAGGCGTCAGCATCCTGTTGTACACTCTGTCCCTTGCTACATGCATTTCACAGAAGTAGGCAAAAAGGAAGAACCAAATTCAACAGCTCTACATATTGAATCTTGACTTTATAATATGATGGAAATGGGCAAAGAAAACATTGACTTTTTTTCTCTTCCTGCCTATTAAATTTTACTTCCCAATTCCCATCACTGATAGATTTGAAGAAGGGGTATCTGAAGTGTGGTATTAGTCATTTCCAGTGCTAGAGCCAGTTTTGCTGCCAATCCAGACAGAGATCCAAAATAGATAAAGCTTAATTTTACTTAATAAAATCAAATTTATAACCTAGGCATTTTAGAAGTTATTAAACACAAGGGTTTATTCATCTGTGTCCTAACATATTAGTGATGTCAAACAGAAATCAGACTGAATTGAAATACAAATTTTTACTAAAACTCGGAGCTGCTGCCTGCTTCTAGCTAGCCCTTTGCTAAACAAAACAGCAGGAGGATGCATATTTCTGGCCAAATCCTCTTCACATAAAACCTAAGCATTTTTTTCCCTTGAAGCTCATCAGGAAATGAAATATACATTTTTAAGAAAATGATTAAATCTTCATCGTATTAAATATGGTTAATTTATCTCCTTTTTAAATTCCGACCTTGCTATTGTATGAAATAGGCTAAATTGGAGTTTATTCTATACATCTTCAACAAAGAAAATGAGGAATTAAAAAATCATCGACAGATCTGGTTCCAGTCAAGATGGAGTAAGCACTCTCCAATCTGCCTCCCTCCTGAATGCAACTAAATACCTTAGACAGAATGCACGGGACTTCGAGAAGTAAACAATAAAGGAAGACCGGGGAAATCAGAATTTGAAATACCACGAATCAATGGCAAGTTTCCCATGGATTATTTTTTTCCTTCAGTAACTCCTGACCCGAACGTAAAGGCAGCCTGACCTGCATACAGGGATGTCAGGCTTCATGCTGTATGACATTTTTACAGCCAACCAAAAATGGAAATACTGACAAAACCTCACTTGCAATATCACAAATAAATAAACTCTAGGGAAAGTTGTGATGTTCAAGGTGAACATGTACAACGCAATATACCACCAGGATCCAAACTGTCATCTTCTGAACCCTGCAGAAGGTTGTCTATATACCAATACAGATCTAATCTCCAGGAATAATGCAGATGCTGTCTGCAAATCTGAGCTTGATTCTCACAAAAAACTTCCCCTTATATTATAAACACCTTTTAAAAGATTTTACCTGCTGTGTGATTAGCCATGTATCACCTCTTCCCATGCTTGTTGGCAATCAAATTCCTTAGACTTATTTGCTTCCAAAATTGAAGCTGGCAATCTAGAAGTTGATGTTGTTGACGCAAGGTATTTCCACTCTATCAAGACCACTTCATTTCCTCAACCAGTGAAAAAAAAATATCTCTTAGCCCCATCTCTGCCTTCCCCAACTAGTGTTCTAAAATTGCCACCTGCTTCATTTTCCTTTGGCTATGGGGTTTGTAGAGTCTACTGAAGACAAAAAAAAAAAAATTACTTATTCCAGCTCTTATCTGTTTTTAAAAAAATTATCCTAGACTTTACATATACTCATAAAAAGTATTACATTGTTTTATATTTGTCTATTTTTAGTTGAAATTAATAAAAATAATTTGTTTTAAATTTTTTAGTTTTCTTTCATTAAATGATTTGTTGTCACTGGCAATTACCAACTTAAATTTCCTTTAAATTCACATGCTCCACCTAGTGCCTTACTTGAGAAAAGCATCTACTATCAGTTTTTGCTGAAAAATTCCTTTCCAACTACAAGGTACTTGGATTGAAAGTTTCAAAGCTCAGAGGAATGGATAGATAGATAGTGGATGGAAGAATAGTAAAAGGCATTCTATTAAATCAAGAGGATAAGTTTTAATGACTCAAAAGTCATTTTCAAATCCCAGTAAAGTCTATACTGCTTTTTGCTAGATTCTTACTTGTTTTTATGAGGCTCTACGTATGCTGGCTGCCAAGCCTAGCTTCCTAAACAAATGGAGTTTGTGGGGTTAAAGCTTAGAAAGGAAGAAACTCAAAGCTCTGGCTTGGGCTGGTTCCTGGAGTTTGGGTTCATGGGGGGCGGTGGATAGTGAGTAGGACTGACCTTAGGTTTCAGGGATCAGGAAAAGGACGAATTGTTGTCAGAATTCCTGGCTCAGGTAAGCTGGGAACAAGGGCAAGTCTGAAACATCAAGTCCAAAGAAATGGGTGGAGAGTAAGAACTAGATCTGAAGAGTGGCTGAGACAGTCAGGGGTTAAGAGTTCCTGTAAGACAAGGGTAGGCACAGATGAGGCAGAAGATGGGAGAGACGTTGGAATGTCTTAGTCCCAGCCCATGAGTGAGAAACAAGCTGTAGAGAGTACCAAACTGGCTCAGACACTGGGGGGATTGTTTTCTTGGAATAAATATCTGAAGTACTGCTGTCATCCCTATAGTTTCATCTCTATGTCTGCATTACAGTTAAAATCATTTGTGTATGCATGCTCTTTAATACCTCATCAATGGGCTACAGACTTCTTTGTTCAAGCTCCTGGGCCTATGAAAGACTTTGACAAATATTATATATTTTGTCTGAAAGTAATTCCTTAATCCCTTAGCCTCTTCCTATCTGTCAAATCTGCCTGTGGAAGCAGTGACTTCCATGTAGATAGGTCAAAACAGGGCTTCACATAGGTGTGGCAGGATGCATTCTTCTCTTCACTCCCAACTATGATGAAGAACAAAGCAAAAGGAGGCCCTCTAAAACATAACTCAGGATGGGAAGGAAATAAAAATGTTTTAGCCTAATAATTACAGGAGATGTGCTAGTGAGAGAGGTTAAATGCTACACTGAGAAATCCCTGATGATATTTTGGGGACAGTCATGCTGCGACAGGACCATTGTGAAGGATACCTCCACCTTAGCTCCTCCACACTCAGGCTCACAGCCCTCCCCTCCATTCAAGAGTGGAACTGGAAGGAGTGGAGAATGACTAACTCTCCCACCAGATTCCAGATACAAAAGGAAGTAAAATCTGTTGAAGGTGAAGAAAAAAGGGGGAGAGAAGAGAAGGAGTAAGAAAAAAGGTCCAGGCTCAAAGGTGGTGGTCCTCAAGACTCTAAAAACAAAGGCTTCTGTGGCCATGGACAGAGCTCAGGGACAAATTGACAAGTTGGATAGATCAGAGGAACCTGAGAGATCAGAGGAACTCCCTTATCACACCACATTCAATGGATTCTATCTATATAGTGAGGAAAATATTACTCAAAACTAGAGAAAGAGTACTATTATATTTCTTCCAAATCATTATTTACATTTCAATATACCCTTTGATAACAATGTTGATGAAAGAGAAACTTTTATTTGACACTAACTATATAATCATGGACCTAGAATGAGAAAAACAATAGCAGATCATCTAGAGGTGATACCATTTTACTGAGAGTCAAACATGGATAGAGATACCACCTAGATAACTGTAACTACTACATGAGCTCTATCTTGACCTAAAACTTAAGTTTGTATCTATCCAACAAACATTACAATACATAGATTAAAAAACAGAATTGTCTGGGTAGCAATCACTATAGTATCTCCCTATTTTTTCATCGAAGCATGGTTTGGGCCAGAATTCCAATCAATCAGCATCTTATCATCATATTAAACAGAACTGGATATACTCACCTTCTCTAGGCAGCAAGAATCAGTGACAACATCAAAAAATTAAATATTAATTTATTCATTCAGCTACAAACATATAGATAGACAGCAGATACTACTTATACTGGTTTGGATTTATTTTGTGTCTGTTAGGAGGACAGGACGATCTTTAACCTCCTATGTGTCAAGCATCTTCAGCACTTGATAATCATTCAGAAGTCATTCATTTACACAGGAGTCCAGGAACTCATGAGTGTATATAATATGGTGGATGTGAATGTGTGTGCATGTTTGCAGGTAAAAGAGGAAGTGAATGAGCAAGGCTTACTGGGGAAGGCTAGACAGTTAAGCAGTGAGAAATCTGTTTAAAGGTCACTGCTGCAGGTTGAAAAGAAAATCAGAAAAGCTGAGGTCATTGTTTTAATCAGCCTCAGGCAAATTGCAAGGGTAGAATAAAAATCCATTAAACAGAGCAGAAAACAACCAGCAACTTAATTCTTCTACCACATAATACTTAGAATAGACCCCTGGCATTTGAGGGTTTAACATTTGTGGTTTCAGTCAGTCCCAAGCCACCCGCAGGGGAAAGACATGCTGGATCTTGTAATTCTACTAAGGATTGCCATTGCGCCCATGATGGGATATTAGAAGGCAGGAGGGAATCATAGCACAGCCAGCCCAGCACCTTCCCTACCTCCACTCACATTCCAGACAGTGGTTTTGCTCTTTTCCCACTAATTCTTATGAATTAAAAAAAAAACATGTTTTTATGTCTACTCTGAACTTTATGATGACACATGATACTAGATGATGTTGCAGAATTCAGTTTTAAAACCTGGTTTGGGGGGAAAGTCCTGTTGAAGGTCAGGGAAATGGGAGCTGATGTAAAGGAAATGGCCAAATTGTTTAAAAGCATCCCTGACAATTAAGTAAAAAAATATAGCCCCCAACTATTGTTCACAGGATTTTAGGGGTTTTTAACCTCCTTTGAGACAGTAAGCCTTGGTTTAATAACTGCTCTACCATACCTGAATCAAATATATGCTATGGCAAAATTATAAATCACTGGAAAAACTTAAATTCCAACAGTTACACTCATACACCATAATCAGCGTTAGGAAATGAGTATCAAATTTCAACACAATGTCGCTTCTCTACAGTTGCCTAACATACACAATGTGAAAGGGAAATGGATCATGGCCTCACTTTCCACACAGCGAGACCACTTAGAAGAATGCTTAGATCCAGGAGAGGGGAGATGGGGCCTCACCATTCAAACCCTTCTTCATGCACACCGCAGCTCCTGCTCTAAGGGGAACAAGCCCCAGTGATTCCCAGCCTTGCTCCTGAACACTTACTTATCTCAACAGAACTGAAGTAGACCACTGCCCCGTAACACTCTTGCCCCAGCTTCACTTCCCACCTACTCACTGTGAAAAGGTAGGGGAAGGGGCATTCTCCCTGCTCCCTTCTGCATTTCTCAGCCATACTTCTCCTTAACCAATCTTTCCCTTTTAAAAATGCCACATCATCCTTGTATATCATCTCCTCCAGCACTTGAGCCCCATTTTCCTTTCTCTCTGTCCATTCCCCTGGTGTCAGTCTTAGGTTTCCCCACCCCCCACCAATCACTTTGTTAATTCTTCCCACATGCTGATCTCACGGTGCGTCAACTTGTCAACTCTCTAACAACTTTGATTTCTAGCTCCACTGAATTTGTCCACAAGTTCAGACATGACTAGCTCCCAGTTATTTCTCAAAAGTTCCCAAGATCTCAGTTCTACAATTCCTGTCTCATCATCCACTCATGGAATCTGCTCTTTATCTGCATTGCAACTACCAGTCTTTGACCTAGACCAGGCCTCAAAAGTTAGAAAGCCACTTCTGGCTTCACTTTCTTCCAAATCCCAAAAAGATCCGAAGGATACTCTCCTACTCATCTTTATTCCTCTGCCCCCTTGTCCACCCATCATGTCTGTCAAGCTAGTCTCCAGTCTGAAGACCAGAGTATCTGCTTTCTCTACTCCTACCTCTTGTTGCTAAGAATTGCTAGAGATAATAGATAGGAAAGGCAATGGTAGTGATGGTACATTTTTTGAGAGGTTCTGGTGCGGAATGCTCTCCTGAATGTTCTACATGCATTATCTTAAACAGTGATTAACTTCACTACAATGGAATGCTATTCAATTAAGTTCCTCTTGGGTTTTCTGTGCTATTGAGCAATCATGTCCATCTTTAGTGGACCCTTTATAATATTCCTCCTTGTGGCTATTTCAAAGAGTTAACATTTTCCTGGTGTCCACAGCCCACTCCTAACTTTGAGACCACCTTGCTTAATTTTTTTTGAAAGATAAAGGCCATTCACCACGAGCTGCCTCATAGGACCCCCTCTCCCTACCCCCACTCTCACTCCTCAAATTTTCTGGATATCTTCATCTAACCTTTCTGTGTCTTTCCCAACCTAGAGGGTCTTCCTAAGGTCAACCCTCCTCTTAGGCCCTTGTTCCCACTTCCTCTTGCTTCGTCTATATAAGATCCTCCCCTTCACCTGTCCAAGTTTGCCCCATCCTTTAAGAACCTACTTTCTTCCCCTCAAACCATTAACTTCTGTCTCCCATGGAGAAAATACTAAACTTGACAGAACATTCCCTGCCTTTGCAGGAACAGTACGACAGTTTTTCCTGTAGTCTGTAGGTCTCATTTCTCTGTATTTAGTTCTCAAAACTAAACAAGTCCCTCCAGCTGGGGGACCTAGGGCTGTCTGGAACACTGCAGAATGCTTACAGAAAGCTGGAAACTTTGTGTAATATCTGGAAGTACTTGACATTGCATTTGGTAGGTTAGGAAGAGGAAGCAAAATCTCTTTACTGATCTCTGTCTCTTAGTGTCTTTACAATTTGTTTGATTGTAGTTTTTTTTTTTTTTAAGATTTTATTTATTTGTGAGAGAGAGAACGAGAGACAGAGAGCATGAGAGGGAGTGAGAGGGAGGAGGGTCAGAGGGAGAAGCAGACTCCCTGCCGAGCAGGGAGCCCGATGCGGGACTCGATCCAGGGACTCGATCCCGGGACTCCAGGATCATGACCTGAGCCGAAGGCAGTTGCTTAACCAACTGAGACACCCAGGCGCCCTGTTTGATTGTAGTCTTAACCATGGCAGAGAGGCAGCCCAATTGGGGTAACACTTCTCTCTCTCTCTCTCTCCCTGATCTCTCTCATCCAATCCACCACTAAGTCCTCAATATCTTCTGTTATTTGCAACTGCCACAATCTGCTCCGTTGTCTCCCTGGCACCTGCCTTGCCCAGCTTCAATCCATTCTCTACACTGCAATCAGCATGACCTTCCCAGAGCACACGCCTGCTTAAAAACCTTCAGTGGCTTTTGAGTGCCTGAGACAAATCCAAGCTCCATAGCCCATCATGATCTGGCCCCTGTCTGCCTTGTTTCTCCCTTCCCCTGTTCCATGCCAAGCTCCAGCAATGCCAACGAAGTGTTCACCAAATTCCTTAAGCTCTCTCCAGCCTCCGTGCCTTTCCCCTTGGCTCACTGCTCATTATTCCCCTCTACCTAGAATAATCTCCTTCCTCAACTCTTCTATTTGTTCTTCAGGATCCCTCAAGGATCAACCTCCCACCAGTTCCAAGGGTCTTTTCTTCCCAGGTGTCCCAGGAGTTACCCCAGCATCCCTTTATCCAGGTACTTTTCATGTTGAACTGTTCCCATGTGATTCTTGTCTGTTTCACACACTGGACTCTTAGCTCTTTATCAGGAACTGTATCTGATTTGCCTTTGTAGTCCCTCTGTTCAGCAGAGGGCCTGACACATGCACACATATAAACGTCTCTTGAACAAATAAATGAATAAATTATATTTTAAATGAGATAGAAATTGATATTTTTAACATTCAGTAGCCCAGTACTGTTTATTTTCATGATGTTATATGATAAACAGAGATGAATTTATACTAATTAAGGCCGAGAGGTAGGTAGTATTAAACAGAAATGAAGGACTCTGAATTAAATAGACCCCCGTATACTACTTCTACCACCGCTAACACTGTGAGGGTTAACTCTATCAAGAGCTAGTCTAGTTATTTTTTTTGTCATTTTATTTTATTTTTTATTATTATTATGTTATGTTAATCACCATACATTACATCATTAGTTTTTGATGCAGTGTTCCATGATTCATTGTTTGCGTATAGCACCCAGTGCTCCATGCAGTATGTGCCCTCTTTAGTACCCATCACCAGGCTGACCCATCCTCCCACCCTAGTCTACTTATTTTTTATGTATGGACTCACTTGGCCCTCAGAAGAACCCCCATGTTATAGAGGAGGAAACCTCTGAACAGACCAATGTAACAACCTGTCCCCGAGGGGCTGAGCTGGGATTTAACCCTGGCAGCGCCAGTGGCTTCAACCGCCACACTGCGCTGCCTGCTGGGCGGCCGTAACTGTACAGAAAAGTGGTAGGTGGGGCATCTGCCTCACTCATCTCTTACTTGCCTCAAGTCTTCTTTCGTTTCCCCACCTTATCTTGTAAACGCACAACCTTAGATATATGGAGTCACCGGCATGAAATGGTATTTGCGAGTTTTCCTGGGTGGGCTTAAAAACACCTGTGTAGCCAACCCCTTGCCCGCTGCTACGAGGCAGGGGGCCGGTTAAGTGTCCATTACAGTCATCGTGTTCCCTTTAGAATTAATTTTCCTGCCTTTTAAGGAGAGGGTTGTTTAAAGTTTTGATTCTTATTTGTGAGGTTGCGGGGTTTTTAAAGTTTATTTATTTATAAAGTAATCTCTACAGCCAACGTAGTCTCGAACTCATGACCCTGAGATCAAGGGTCACATGCTCTACTTACTGAGCCAGTCAGGTGCTGTTGGTTGTGTGTGTGTGTGTGTGTGTGTGTGTGTATGTTTAATGACTTTCAAAGAAACACAAACTCCTGAGTGAACCTGAAGATTACAAAGACCCTGTAAGAAGCCTTTGCCACCATATATGGCTTTCGATAGCAAAGAAGTTAAAAAGATAATGAGAAATGAAAGAAAGTGGGTGAGAGAGACTGGAGTCTGATTTTTTTATGCTAAAAGAAGGAATATCTTTAAAAAGAGAATATACATCTGGACAGGCAAAGTCAGGCAAATGTGAAAAGCTGCATAACTTTGCAACCTAAGTCTTAGAAATTGTTCTGCAGCAGATTTCAGAACATAGAGAAAAGGAGAAGACCGATTCAACTTAGAGCATTTAAATGCTGGGTTTGTTTTTTCGCTTGGTCTGTTTGATTTGATTTCATCCTCCTTTCTGGTGCTGGTGCTGTGTGTGCTGGGGGCGGGAGGGGGAGCTGGGGAGGTGAGTGGTTTGGGGGCAGAGGCTGGTCTACAGGAACAAAAATGGGAAGAAAAGGGATTTTAGTTCCTTGGGGCTTAAACACAAGTTCCTACTGCTTCAAAAACGTACCAAGTCACAAGAATTTCTCTACCCTATGGGCAAGCCATAGAAACACAAATGACAGTCAAAAGGGGGAAAGAACAGGAAAAAATTTGTTTTGAGCTATCCAAAAGGGAACTTGGTGGTGGTAGGGAAAATCAGCAAGATACAGTCACCTTGAAACTATGCCGCCAGCTGCAAGAGTTCCCATGCTTTTTTGATTTGTAAACAGTGTTCTGCAGAAGACATGAATATTTCCAGAACTTGTGACTAGTGATATTTTATTTTCTTCACCTCCAGTCCTTCGAATGTTCCTTTAATAATAATGGATTAGAGCTTATCTGCATCCTGGCCAGTTTTATAAAACCAAATAATTGCTGAGCTGGGAAGCAGGTTTATTTGCATTTAAAAAAAATTTAAAGAGAAATTCTGCCACCCTCTGGACAGAAACCAAAGATCTATTTCTTAGAGACCACCACAGAATACCATTTTAAGCAACTGCCCCTGAAAATAAACGTTTATTTCTTAAAATCTACCCTTTAGAAAAATGGGGCAGGGAAGGAGAATCACAGTTGTTTTGGATAGCACAGACATCGCCTGTGGAGGAAAAAAAATCATTTAAAAATACTAAATTGCCTCTAGGGAATTTTTAACTAAAGAATAGGGTCTCAGAGCACATTCGTGAAAAATCCTCCAGTGTTTAACTTGTAATCTTTCCAAACTCACTTTACAGCTATCAGCAACGGCCAAGTAAAGATTTCTCACGAGATCTCAGCCATGGCTGTTTTCATACAGCTACCTTTATTGGTTTTAAAAAAATTCATATTTATATTAAATATAAATATATGTGTGTGTTGGTTTTTAACCAGAACATGAGGGCAGAGTGGGATTTCAGCCACAGTTTAGAGAGATCAGCCATTAGAGCACAAATGGACAGCTTATTTCTAAAGCTCTCCTGATCTCATCCATGAGTATGGAGTACTTAATGTCATGTAAATGAAACTCTCAAAAATGCAGGGATATGATAATTACCAGTACTAATGCTGGGGAAATCAAAACACATGACATGCCATTTTTATAAATAACCAGAGAGAGGAAGTAGGAAGATGCTGTGTACCATACCTGGTTTTAACAACAGGGTTTAGATGCTTCTGGTCTTGGAGGACCTTGGCCAGCTGTTTTTGCAGAAATAAAGCCTTCCCGTGGGCTCCTTTAATAAATGGGTGGTCAAGGAGATGTGTGACAGAAGGCCGCTTTTCAAAATCCTTAATAAGACACCTGTTTGCAAAAATCAACAAACAATCCAAAGTACAATCTTAGATACCTGGTTCCCCTGTGAATATGAGAGAGAGGAGGCAAAAAGAAGTTCATTTATAAAACCTGATCACTAACCTTACACAGCTCTTTCTTTATTCATATGTACCAGAGGGTAAAAAAAATAGTAATTCTCTGCTGGTCGAATTAATCAGTACATCAGAAGTCTATTTTAGTTTGGGTTAAGTACATGTTGAAAACAGTAAATTTTTGCCATCAACTGAATGGGAAGTATTCAAAACACTGAAGAAATAGACTGATCAGACTGAATTTTCTGTCTGAACTTTCACTACAGAAAAATGTTTGCAATGGAGTCAAATTGATTAGTCCATATATCTTAGAAACATATAAAATTATATACTGTCACTCAAATAAAATCCTAACATATGAAATGTCCACCATTTGATGGTAGGGAAAATGCATTCAGGAGCTTGCAAGGAAAGAAACTAATCATAAAGAAACCTTCACAGAGAAACTCCAACACCTTGATTTCTAATGTTTTTCTGAAGTAGAAAAACCTCAGAACAGGAAGTGACTACAATATAATTCAGATGAACTGGAATGGAATTAAGCAAACAGGGAACAAAAAGCCCATTGAAAATGGTAAAAATTGGGTTGCATTTAAACTCCTCTGTGGTTAATTGGTTAAAAACCACTGGTGTAACCACTTTCTGTTTCAGATTCAAATGCCCTTTTCGAAGGAAACAATGATTTAGTACATTTTGCTGTATGCCCTATGTTATCCAAGATGACTTTGATACAAGGAAATTTCTAGTGAAATTGAATCTGATGAATACCCCTCCAATTACCACTGCATTTCCATTCTGAGTAGCTGCCCCTGATAGGAGAAAGAAATTTTAACAACTGCCCTTTTAAGCTATCAGTCTTTAGCTCACTTTGGAGGCTTAGGATAAATGCTAAATGCCATTCTGCCCACTCTGTGAAACAAACATTTCCAGTTTTCCCAAGAGTGACATGCCAGCAACATCTAAGACACAACATATTTTAAATAATGAAATACACTCACAAAATGGTTAAAAAAAAAAAATCAGCCTCACCTTGAACATTTTTTTAAACATTTATGCAGAGTTCTTAAAACAATCCTTAACTGCTGGACTTAACAAAATGACTTTAACCTTTGCAGTTTACATTTCAAACCACTTCCACATCCCTCACCTCCTCGTCCTGAAAAGATATTCAGTAAATTTTCCAGTCAGTCAGTTTTAGAATGATGCAAGGGATTTCCTATCTATTGGAACTGGAGCTTTCAGTCAGAAAAGCCAAAAGAACCTAGATTATCTCCATTCTGCTGCCTGCACGACTATAAATACCACCTCTGCCTTGCCTTGGGAAGAAATCAATCATTTGACTTTTATGGGTTCAGGGGACTTTTGTATAATCTATTATTTTTCCTACCAAAAATAAGTCAGTGCACATTCTTAAAAAATACTATGTTCACGTCTATATTAGCAGTCTTCCCTAGATTCCATGTATATTCATCTGTATATGTGACTACCAAAGGAAAATAAATGTGGCTTCCCTAAGCACCAGGAGAATAAGGAACCTCCTGATAGTTTACGGTGAATAGTAAAGGTGTAGTGGCCCCGTCCTCCTGGCTTGAGGGATGGTATACAAAAACTCCTAAAATGCAAACAGTCTGTGTCCTCTGAGAGTTCCTATTGCAGATGCACATGGTGGCTTCACACACCACAGCCCCGCACTCCCCCTCCCGCCCCCAGCCCCAGAGGGCATGCGTAGGATGGGAGTCCAGGAATCAAGCTTGCCCAGTGATCTGGGGCAGGTCACACTACATCTTTCCTGCATTGAGCAAAAGTATTAGGGCAACCCCCAACTGCCTGCTGTCTAGTGCCAGCACATCAAATGAGTAAACTCAGGGCTGAGACTGAAGGTGAGAGCCACATCCATTAATAGAAAATTCATAGCATGTGAATGAGAAATTGAGATGAAACTGCCTCTACTTTCCTCCACAGGATAGAGGCCTTGGGACGGTGTTCCAGATGAGGCCTAGAAATAAGATCCTTCTGGTACTTCGATAATTAAAGCTCTTTGGATAGGGTCTGACAGAGGCCAAGAAACACATACTCTAGTTTTACGAAAACAGGTCTCTACTGGAGTCTGGGTATGTAATTAAAGGTGTTATATCTTGTTGCATAATTTCAGCATCCAGTGGGGGAGAAAGGCTACCAACAAGGTTGCCAGGTCATTTGGTATTTTCAAGAGAGGGTCACTCTATGTCACAGAGGGAGTAAGAAATGGCTACTAAATCATGAAGTGAGATAATCAGACAAGGAAGAAACTAACGAGTGAATCTGTTGTCTCTTGAAGATCTCCAAAATGAAGATGGTAGGTATTCCACTCTGTGGAAGCAATGATCAAAAGGATTTGTTAGTTCTCCCAGGAAGACCTGAGACCTGAATGTCATATCATTGGATCAGCAAAACTGAAAATGAGTATATATGGGAAGAATGCTAAACAGAGTTGTGACATATCCAGCTGCACTGGAAGATTTTTAGGAGAAGGTCATAAAGACCTTGAGGGTATAGCCTTATTCTAAAACACTTCTGCATACTTTTTTCTCATGGGGAGCAAACAGCCAGACTGAAATGGAATTACTATTCTACTGATAGAGGACAGTACTACCTTAGTAACAGATATGGCTGAAAGTCATGCATTACTAGACTACAGGTCATTGGAATCAGATCATTTCATTTGCTCAGCAAACATTTATTATACAGCCAGAATTAGTCAAAATAAATTAATTCATAAAGAATCAAGACCATTTTCCTTGAGGATCTACAATCTAATTGGAAAGATGGAAGGACAAGAGGAACACAGGAAACAGCAAAAGCCAGTGTTTGCTTCTATATTCAGAATAAGAAATAATCAAACAAAAACATAGGGTTTTGGAGCTAAAGGACTGAAATTTTCTATTCTAACCTCCCTTTTTATGAGATGAGTAAGTTCAGGTCAAGTCCTGACAGAGATGAGGCCAATTCTCTGACTCCTATGGGAGAACCCTTCCTCCTCTGCAGTAGGTTGGGTAGGGAGCTTCAGTCAGGGAAGCCTTAGTGGGGGAGGTGAGAAGTGAGGCAGGTTTGAGAGGGAGCTTCAGTCAGAGAAGCCTTAGTGGGGGAAATGAGAAGTGAGGCAGGCTTGAGAGGATGTTTTGGGACTAAACTGAACTCGGTGGGGAAGAGGTAGAAGACATTTCAAAGCTGGGAAACTGGATGCGCAAAGCAAGAAGCCAGACTGGGCAAGCTGTGTAGCCAGGAACTCAGAAGGCCACCAGAACATTCACCTGTGCCCCCTAGGCTGCCTCCCTTGAAAGCCTAACAATAATTCTTTGCTTTAGTCCCTTTTCCAACTTTAACTAGGGTATATTCTTTATTGCTTAAGACTCCAAACTCATACTGTTTACATTTATCAGCTTGTCATTTCTGTCTTATTCTCCTTCCAGGCAGGGATTTAGTGGATTAAGATAGAATGGACTGCTAGGGTCTATAAGAACACCTGACAGCCTCCATGTCCTTTATGAAAACATGATAGAATCCTCCAACCTGACTTGGAAGAACAAACATTGAAAACTAAGGAGTTATAATATGCTATTCATTTCAGGATTGCTTTTTAAACCAGGAACTGCAAATTCCAGATGCAGGATATTTTCTCCCAGCCAGGGATTGAGCAGTTTTTATAAGGGAATGCATAGAATGTTGACCTCTGGATGGGAAAGAGGGCCCAGCCAGCATGAGGTGAGTTGGGATAAACACTAGACACGTAACACATTCCACTGAAAAATGAAACTAGTGTTCTGGTCAAAAAGGTTTGGGAAACATTGGTGACTGTCTAACCAAGTAAGTCTGGAGTTTTATAATAATAATATATATATATAAGTATATATATTATTAAATATATTATGTTTATATATTATTAAATATATAGAATATATAGAATATATTAGAATATATATAGAATTTATATATATTATTAAACATATAAACATAATATAAAAATATGTTTTATATACATTTTATATTATATTTATAAAATATATAAAATAAATATTCTTAGAACTTCTGGGGTAAAGAAAACAGCTTGATCTTTCTAAACTCTTTTTTTGTGTCAGTGAAACCAGAGCCCTGCAAATGACATCCTTGGAAAGGCTGTTGTGAGAAATCAGTACTAGGCCCTCACAATGGGTGGCAGAGTCCTCATCCCAGCTGACTGAGGGAGACACACAAAGCCCCTGATTGTCAACAACACATTTGAGACACCTGTAGGCTGCTGTTTCTGTAGAAGTCAGTGTCTCAAGCTGAGGAAATACATTCCCCAAGTTCAGTTCTTCCCAGAGTCCTTAAACCTGGAAAAAAACTAAATAAGGACTAGATTTAGGGATACTACTTTCTTCCAAAGTCATAAGTAATTCTTTCACTCCCAGAAGGTTTTTAATCATTTTTAAAAACCTGGATTTAGGTGTAGTTCTCTCTGTGCCAAGAGATAGAACAAAGCAAGAAAATGAAAAATGTAAAACTACCATGAGATGTATTTCCTGGATTTATAAGGCCATCATGAGTGGTTTGAATAGGATAGAAAAGTCCACCAGAAGGAAAAGGAAGCAAATTCCAAGTCTTGAAGGAAATCAATCCATTACCTAATTTGAAATTCTAGTACCTTCCATCATACTTTCTTGGCTGAAGATTAATTTTCGGAATTCATTAGTGTCACCACATTAAACACAGGTTGTTGCAGCCATTTGCTGTGATCTCCCAGCTTCCCTTCTGCCAGGGACAGGCAAAAAAGAGACATTTCTTAGCAAGAAACAAGGTCGGGCTCATGCGTTGCACTCTGAAGCCAGCACAGCCTGCGTTCTTTCTGTTCCCAAACGATAATACTGCTGAGACAGGGCTGCCTTGTCCCTGCAAACTGCCATTTCAGAACCAAAAAATCAGATGCCTGCAAGAGGAAGCTATTTATCAAGAGTCATGCGCAGATGTTTATATGAATAAAACACACTTGATAAAGAGCAGCTGAAAAGTCAAAAACTAAAAATACTGGTGAACTGGGTGAGAAAAGCAGGAGGGTAAGCAATCTTATTCCATGCAAAACTAGATCAAAACTTGGGATTTAGGTCTCTTCGCATTTCTTTTTTAATATTCTGTCTTTTATGCTTTCTGCTGTTTTCTTGTGGGTTTAGATTGTTAAGTGTTTGCATTGGTACAGAATATCTAAACATTTTTGATCTGAGCAAGCATTTGCCTGCCCCGTGATGCATCTTGCTGTCCTGCGGTTCCTATCATCCTCAGACAGAAGCCTGAGTGACAAAGAGGCCTCTGCATCAAAAGGAGAAAATCCTCTAGGGGATATACTAATTATAGGTTAAATATTGGAGCCCGTGGTGCTCTGTTCTTGGAAGGAAATTTCCATTCTGGAAAACAGGACTACGACAAACAGAAGGCATTCTCCCAAGATGACTAATGCCTCCAAAGAGGGCAGGCTAAGGAACTTGACGATGCATATGTTATTTTAGTGACACATCACCTCTCCATTTGGTGGAATATTTAACTGCATTTCAGTTTTCATGAAGCTGACAAATACTGCACGTGGTGTGTTTTAAAGTCTTGCTGGCAAGACTGGAATGGCATGTTAACTTCACACCTGGGGTGAGAAAGTGGGCTCCTAACCTGAAACAGGTAAGTGGGAACCAGAATTGCCTTCACTTGAGTCAGGGAGGGAGGTCTGTGGTTATTAATCAGAGAGAAACAATATTCACTAGAAGGAAAAAAACCCTGAGAAGGTAGGACAGAGGGTTTTAGAACAGGAAGCTGAGTCTGCTTTTGAGATGGGTTAACAGGCGCCGAGTCCGTGCGGCAAAGGGAGAGACAGACAGCTGGACAGGACAACAGGGCAGCTGCCCTGCTGCCGGAGATACCAGGGCAAGAGAACCCAGATGGGGGCTTACAAAGTCAGAAGTCAGCCCAAGCTTCAGACAAAGCGAGCAGCACCAAAGGTCCAGGGTGTGCTCAGGGGAACCCAGGAAGGAAACAGAAGGGGAAAAACACTGCATTTCCTGGAACCTGAGGCTGGAGACAGAGAAGAAACTTTTCTCACCCAAAGAAAGCTCAAAGGTGAAGAAGGCAACCAGAGAAAAAGCGTAGGGTGGCTGGAAGCCAAAAGACAGAAACCTCAAGTACTGCTTGTCCGGGGGACTAGCTGGGAGAGATGGAGGGAGGACAATATATACTATGGACAGTGGGCAGAATTAATCTGGGAGGAGGACAAAGGAGTAGAAGTACCAAGCAAAGAGGTCAAGTGAGGAGAAGGGCCAAGTGGAACCAGGCCAAAGCCAAAGATCGAGTCCAGATGAAGCTCAGGACACACAAAGGCTGTCCACGGAGAAGCCCATGGAATGTGTGACAGCAGAAGTGGCAGTTTTATTATAGTCATTACTGACATTCCTTCTGTTTAATCTGTGCTTCTGAAGTATCATCTGGCAGCTGCAGAAGACCAGGATGAGTATGACCTCCACCTGACATGCCATAGCCAAGAAAGATCCCAATACTTGTGTCCTACAAGCAAGGCAGTCTTTTTTTTTTTTTTAAAGATTTTATTTATTTATTTGAGAGAGAGAGAATGAGAGACAGAGAGCATGAGAGGGGGGAGGGTCAGAGGGAGAAGCAGACTCCTCGCCGAGCAGGGAGCCCGATGCGGGACTCGATCCCGGGACTCCAGGATCATGACCTGAGCCGAAGGCAGTCGCTTAACCAACTGAGCCACCCAGGCGCCCTACAACCAAGGCAGTCTTAAGAACTGGAACCAGTGGCCCCAAGTCACCACCTTCTTGCTCTTGTTTTGTTTCATTCTTCCTTGGTTGGGAAAAGCACTTTGCAATTAAGTATTTTTCCAGGCAACTCCAGCCATGTAGTTCAGTCAGGGTACTCCCCCAAAAATGAACAGTTACATCACTGCACAGCCCAGTGACTAGTTTATTGGACTGTTAATCTTCTCAAATCCACCCTCTGCTTCAAAGCGCTGGGAAAAGCATCTCCGGGTGATGGGGATCCTGGGATGGCTCCACCTCTCACGCTGCAGTGCTGCTAGTCCTCAAGGGTCTGGGTATTCGCTGCTCCTGCAGGTGCTACTGAGTCTCCCCTACAGCAGCCACACCGCTGCCTTTGGGGCCTTTGTGAGGGGCTGAGGTTGGCCGCAGGTCGGCCCTAGACTCAGCCAGCAAACCAGGCACAGGCCTTTGTTTCCTTTAAAGGTCTTTGCTTCAGGTGAAAATTAAAGAAATATTTGCTTGAAGCACTTCAGGAAGATGAGGAGTCATCAAAGAGGGAAGTGATGGCTGAATTCAGAAGGAAGTGGTTATGGAAAATGTGGGTGAGTCAGGGCAAAATAATCTAGGTGTTGGCAAGTCCATTTAAAAAGGTATTAATCTTTATGTTAATTATTATTATCATATATACATTCATGTAGCATAGGATATATATAGCTATATATTAAATATTACCAATCTTAAATATTTAAAAT
This sequence comes from Mirounga angustirostris, assembly GCF_029215605.1. Lineage (NCBI taxonomy): Eukaryota > Metazoa > Chordata > Mammalia > Carnivora > Phocidae > Mirounga > Mirounga angustirostris. The sequence goes on along the minus strand of NW_026991711.1, from coordinate 134,510,417 downwards.
AGTATGTTGATTTATTTAAATAATGATGTCCTTAGTCTCCAAACCCATTATTCTCCCAAGCATGGCACATGTACTCACTCATTTAAAAAAAAATGGTGCCTAGTGTTGGGCAGTAACACATAAAGGTTAAAAGCTGGACATTGAGGTCAAACTTTACTTCTTATGGGTATGTGTTGATATGCAAATTAATGAAATTCTCTGAGCCTCAGTGTCTTCATCTGTAAAACAGTAATAATGTCATCATGGGGAGCAAATGAGATAATCCATGTACAGTGCCTGGCACATAGTGAGCATTCAGTAAGTGCCAGCTAGCTATACAGGCCAGCCACTGAGGTGCTGGGGATACGGTAAGTCAACCCACTGAGGGAAGACAGCCATGGCATGCCCAATTCCAAGCAGCATGAGTGCTATGAAAATAAATGTTTATGTGCAATGGCTCCTTGAGTTAGACTCGAATAATACTATGTCCATAAATTAGCTACTCTTCCTCAATGCAATTCCCACCACTGTGGACAAAACTCCTGTCTGATAGATGTCCTGATCAGAACTTACAAAGTTCTGGGGGAAGAGGGGACTTTGAGGGTCTGACAATTCAGCAAAAGCAAAGAACTCTGGCATTTTCAAGTTCAAGCCCTTAGGCACTCCTGTTTTTGAATGTCTGGCTAATTTCTTTGATTCAAAAATCAATTTCCATTTTGACAAACAGTTATGGTCTGCTTCGTAGTCCAGGCTTAAGTGCTGGGGGATATATGAATTCTAATCCTTCCCTTGATCCTATTTGCTACCCTACCGAGAATTAAACCCATAATTCCCATTTGTATGCATTTTTTCCCTACAAGGGGAAGCAATGGACAGTACCCAGCCATCCCCTATGAGAAATGAACAACCAGTTCTATAGTGCATGACTATTACAAGTTCAGGACTAACCAGGACTGGGGTGGGAGCTAGGAGAGTGCAAAACAAACGAAAGATACCATATGCCTCCGTAAGAAACGTATCTTCCAGGGTAATACCAAACTTACATATATGAAATATTTAGTGAACCAGGTGGAATTTAACTCATTGATTCATTCATACTTACTAGGTATTTACTGTGAATGGCGCTCCACCAAGTGCTCATGGGGAAAAGATGCCTAGAGTGAGATGCTAGGTTTTATGGAATTTATAAACATAGTAAAATAGATATGAACCTAAATAATAATAAAGGCTGAGAAGTATAAGCACTAGAGTAGCTCAAAGTAAACAACTCTAGCTAGAAGAACAAGTGTTTCATGTGAGAAATGACTCTTGGGTCTTAAAGGTGAAAGGGATACTGAAAGAAGTGTAGGAGAGGGGCATTCCCAGTGGAGGGTACAATAGGAATAGCAGCCCATTGGTAAAATGCATGGCTCATACAGGAATAAAGCAGAACAGAATAATGCAGTTGTAATAGAGATGAGGGTGAGAATCTGGTCAGGAACATCTTATCCAGACCCTAGAAGGCCATGCTGGTCAACTTAGGTTTTCTTTCTTAGCCACACTGAACTGGCTTTTTTGAGCAGGGAGATAACACAATTAGATCTTTGCTTTAGAAAATGAACAGGCACCGTATTATAGAGTAAATCAGAGGGAGGAAAAGAAGGGAGCACTTTAGGAAACATACAGTCTGAACTGAGGAAATGGGGAGGGAAAGGTGTTGATTGTAGCTGTGAAACTTGAAGACAAGCCAGGAGTGTATGACGAAAAAAGAAGGGGCCGCTGGTGAAATCTTTGGCCAACTTAAATTTAAATTTACAGGATGTACCTGCAGCTAAACCTTGGTCAACATAATAATACTTTTTATCTTCATTGCCCAAATGTAATCTCTCTCAGAGGAACCCAGGTCTTTATGTTACCAATTCAACGGTCTCTTTTTACTTTTCATTCTATTCAACCGCTCTGTCCAAGCTGTCACTGATGGCCACTGTTGACCTGCCCCACCTTCTTGAAACATTCTCCTTCTGTGCCTGAAGTGATGCCACATCTCTTAATCATTCTCTTACTTCTCGGACCACTCTTGCTCATTTATTTTCACTACCACATAGAATAAGATGACAAGGGAGAGGAGATAGGGTATGCAAAGACAAGACAAAAACAAAAAGGAACAGAAATAAAATGACAGCATTTGTGCCCACAGGCTTGGAATTTGCTGCTGAACAAACAGACTTTGCCCAGTGGATCAAATAAACTGAACTAGGTAATATGGAGAGGATTTGCATCCTTTGGAGATGAACATCCTTATTCTTAGAGATTCACAATCTCAAGCAAGTCTACAGATTCTGCTGAAAATAAGTGGGCTTAACTCCTATGTGCATGTCTGGCACTAAGTGAAAATTAAAAGTATAAAAAAACCAGCAAAAACTATTCCATAAAACTCATAGTTGATTAATTATTGCAGATGACTTTCATAATAGCTTTAATGTGATATAATTCATATACCATACAGTTTACTCTTTTAAAGCAAAGTTTTAGTATATTCATACAGTTGTATAATCATCATCATAATCAATTTTCTGAATATTTTGATCACTCCCAAAAGAAATCCTGTATCCATTAGCAGTCACTCCCCATTTCTCCTCAACCTCCTCAGTCCCAGGCAACTACCAATCTACTTTGTTTCTATGGAGTTGCCAAATCTGGATATTTCATGTTATATATGTGGTCTTTTGTGACTGGCTCATTCACTTAGCATAATGCTTTCAAAGTTCATCCGTGTTGCAGCATGAACTAATACTGCATCCTTTTGTTCACTAAATAATGCTCCATTATATAGATATACCACATTTTGTTTATCCATTCATCTTTTGTTTATCCATTCATCAGCTGATGGGCATTTGGGTTAATTCCACTTTTCAGCTATTATGAATAATGCTGCTATGAACATTTGCATACATGTTTTTATGTGGACATATGTTTTCATTTCTCCTGGGTATATATACCTACGAGTAGAATTACTGGGTCATATGGTAACTTTATGTTTAATCTTTTGAGGAATTACAAGACTGCTTTCTAAAGTCACTGCATCATTTTACATTCCCACCATCAGTGTATACAACTGATTTTTAAAACTTCATCTTGATCTAGAAATAATTTAAGGCATTCTACAACAACACATGCTTAAGATATGTGCAATAAGACAAGATAAAAAACAGGGAGGAGGAGCAAGATGGCGAAGGAGTAGGAGACCTAAATTTCTTCTGGTCCCAGGAATTCAGCTAAGTAGTTATCAAACCATTCTGAACACTACAAACTCAATAGGAGATCGAAGAAAAGAATAGCAGCAATTCTATGAACAGAAAAGCGACCACTTCCTGGAAGGTAGGATGTGTGGAAAAGTGAATCCGAGGTGATATACGGGAAGATAGACAGCAGGGGGAGGGAGCCTCCAACAGCCGGCTACCAGCAAGTAGTGGAGCACAAAATCAGAACTTTTAGAAGTCTGCTCTGGTGAGGGATGTCGCTCTGGTGGCTAAGCGGGGGTGGAACATTCGCTGGGACAGTGTGGTCGCAGGACCCTTGGGGTCACAGAAAGACCGGGAGTGCCTGAGTGTGGCAGAGCTCCCAGGTATTAGAGTGGGGAAGCCGGCTGCAGAGACAGAGCCGAGGAGTGGGCTCTCAGCTCAGGGTTGCCATAAACTGTGATCCGCGGCACAGTCAGGCCATTGCTTTTCCAGCAGGGACCCAACAAGTGGCAGATCCGGGGAGACTCCCCTTCCTCCCCCGGGAGGAGCCGCGCGGGAGTGCACCGCAGGGATCTGCTGGGTTTGGAGACTCCACCCGGGGTCGGGTGCCAGAGATAGAAACACTCGGTCACAGGCCGGGTGAGCACAGAGAACGGCTGGACACCAGGGAGACAGGAGTGATTGACTACTTTTCTCTGGGGGCTCACTGAGTGGGGCCCCGAGTTCTCAGGTCCTCTGCGGCAGAGATTGGGAGGCCGCCATTTTCACTCTCATCCTCCAAAGCTGTACTGAAAGCATTCAGGGAACAAAAGCTACTAAGAGCAAACCTGAGCAGATTACTTAGCCTGTCCCCTGGCGAGGGCTGGGCAATTCCGTCTCAGGAAAAGACATTTGAGAAGCACTGCAACAGGCCTCTCCCCCAGAAGATCAGCAAGAACATCCAGCCAAGACCAAGTTTACCAATCAATGAGAACACAGCAAAACCCCAGCACTAGGGGAATACAGCACACAGAATTCATGGCTTTTTTCCCATGATACCTTAGTCTTTCAAAGTTAATTTTTTTAATTTCCTTTATTTTTTTTTCTATTTTTTAGTTGAATTTTTCCTCCTTCTTTTTTCAACCAACATCTTATCAATTCCTTGTTAAAAATCTTTTTTGAATTTTCATTTTTACACTCATATTCTATCCCTTCATTGTATTTAACATTATTTTTTGTATATATATATAAGTTTTTCTTTCTTTAAAATTCTGGGATACAGTTTCTTCTAACAGACCAAAATATACCATAAATCTAGTATATAACGTTGTCCTAGTCTCCTGCCTGATAACATTCTCTTTTTTTAAAATTATTTTTCATGATTTTTTCAGCCAACTTCTTATCAATTCCCTTATAAAATCTTTTTTAATTTTCATCTTTACAGTCATATTCCATCCCTTCATCGTATTTACCCTTATTTTTGTATATATATAAGTTTTTCTTTCCTTAAAATTTTGGGAGGCAATTTCTTCTAACAGACCAAAATACACCCAAAATCTAGTGTGTGGCTCTGTTCTATTCATCAGCCTGATCGTATTTCTTTTTTTTTCCCCCTTTCTTTCCCCCCCAATTTCGGGTCTCTTCTGATTTGTTTAGTGAATATTTTCCTGGGGTCGTTGTTACACTGTTAGCAATTTGTTCTCTCATTCATCTATTCTCCTCTGGACAAAATGACAAGATGGAAAAACTCACCTCAAAAAAAAGAACAAGAGGCAGTAACGACTGCCAGGGACCTAATCAATATGGACATTAGAAGGATGTCGGAACTAGAGTTCAGAATGACGGTTATAAAGATACTAGCTGGGCTTGAAAAAAGCACAGAAGATACTAGAGAATCCCTTTCTGGAGAAATAAAAGAACCAATATCTAACCAAGTCAAAATCAAAAAGGCTATTAATGAGGTGCAATAAAAAATGGAGGCTCTAACTGCTAGGATAAATGAGGCAGAAGAATTAGTGCTACAGAAGACCAAATGATGGAGAATAAAGAAGCTGAAAAAAAGAGAGGGAAACAACTACTGGATCATGAGGGGAGAATTTGAGAGATAAGTGATACCATAAAGCAAAAACATTAGAATAATTGGGATCCCAGAAGAAAAGAGAGAGGGGCAGAAGGTATATTGGAGCAAATTATAGCAGAGAACTTCCCTAATTTGGGGAAGGAAACAGGCGTCAAAATCCAGGAAGCACAGAGAATTCCCCTCAAAATCAATAAAAATAGGTCAACACCCTGACATCTAATAGTAAAACTCACAAAGAGAAAATCCTGAGAGCAGCATGGGACAAGAGGTCTGTAACCTACAATGGTAGAAACATTAGATTGGCAACAGACCTATCCACAGAGACCTGGCAGGCCAGAAAGGACTGGCAGGATATATTCAGAGCACTAAATGAGAAAAGTATGCAGCCAAGAATACTATATCCAGCTAGGCTGTCACTGAAAATAGAAGGAGAGATAAAAAGCTTCCAGGACAAACAAAAACTAAAAGAATTTGTGAACACCAAACCAGTCCTACAAGAAATATTGAAAGGGGTCCTCTAAGCAAAGAAAGAGCCTAAAAGTAACATAGACCAGAAAGGAAGAGACAATATACAGTAACAGTCACCTCACAGGCAATACAAATGGCGCTAAATTCACATCTTTCAATAGTTACCCTGAATGTAAATGGGCTAAATGCCCCAATCAAAAGACACAGGCTATCAGATTGGATAAAAAAACAAGACCCATCAATACGCTGTCTGCAAGAGACTCATTTTAGACCCAAAGGCACCTCCAGATTGAAAGTGAGGGGAAATGGAAAACCATTTACCATGCTAATGGACATCAAAAGAAAAGCACTGGGGTGGCAATCCTTATATCAGACAAATTAGATTTTAAACAAAAGACTATAATAAGAGATGAGGAAGGACACTACATCATACTTAAGGGGTCTATCCAACAAGAAGATCTAACAATTGTAAATATCTATGTCCCTAACATAGGAGCAGCCAATTAATAACAAAAGCAAAGAAACACATAGACAATAATACAGTAATAGTAGGGGACTTTAACACCCCCCTCACTGAAATGGACAGATCATCTAAGCAAAAGATCAACAAGGAAATAAAGGCTTTAAATGATACACTGGACCACATGGATTTCACAGATATATTCAGAACATTCCATCCCAAAGGATACACATTCTTCTCTAGTGCACATGGAACATTCTCCAGAATAGATTACATCCTGGGTCACAAATCAGGTCTCAACTGGTACCAAAAAATTAGGATCATTCCCTGCATATTTTCAGACCACAATGCTTTGACACTAGAACTCAATCACAAGAGGAAAGTTGGAAAGAACTCAAGTACATGGAGGCTAAAGAGCATCCTACTAAAGAATGAATGGGTCAACCAGGAAATTAAAGAAGAATTTAAAAAATTCATGGAAACAAATGAAAACAAAAACACAACTGTTCAAAAATCTTTGGGATGTAGCAAAGGCAGTCCTAAGAGGAAAGTATATAGCAATACAAGCCTTTCTCAAGAAACAAGAAAGATCTCAAATTCACAACCTAACCCTACACCAAAAGGAGCTGGAGAAAGAACAGCAAATAAAGACTAAACCCAGCAGAAGAGACATAATAAAGATTAGAGCAGAAATCAATGAAATAGAAACCAAAAGAACAAGAGAACAGATCAATGAAACTAGGAGCTGGTTCTTTGAAAGAATTAATAAGATTGATAAACCCCCTAGCCAGACTTATCAAAAAGAAAAGAGAAAGGACCCAAATAAATAAAATCATGAATGAAAGAGGAGAGATCACAACCAACACCAAAGAAATACAAACAATTATAAGAACATATTATGAGCAACTCTATGCCAGCAAATTAGATAATCTGGAAGAAATGGATGCATTCCTAGAGATGTATAAACTACCAAACGTGAACCAGGAAGAGGTAGAAAACCTGAACAGACACATAACCACTAAGGAAATTGAAGCAGTAATCAAAAATCTCCCAAAAAACAAGAGCCCAGGGCCAGATGGCTTTCCAGGGGAATTCTACCAAACATTTAAAGAAGAATTAATACCTATTCTTCTGAAACTATTCCAAAAAATAGAAATGGAAGGAAAACTTCCAAACTCATTTTGAGGCCAGCCTTACCTTGATCCCAAAACCAGACAAAGACCCCATCAAAAAGGAGAAGAAAGCAGGAAGTGAAAAATGAAGGGGGGGAAATCAGAGGGGGAGATGAACCATGAGAGACTATGGACTCTGAGAAATAAACTGAGGGTTCTAGAGGGGAGGGGGTGGGGGGACAGGTTAGCCTGGTGATGGGTAGTAAAGAGGGTACATACTGAATGGAGCACTGGGTGTTATATGCAAACAATGAAGAATGGAACACTACATAAAAAACTAATGATGTAATGTATGGTAATTAACATAATAAAAAAAAGTAAAAAAAAAAAAAAGGAGAACTACAGACCAATATCCCTGATGAACATGGATGCAAAAATTCTCACCAAAATACTAGCCAATAGGATCCAACAGTACTTTAAAAGGATTATTCACCACGACCAAGTGGGATTTATCCCTGGGCTGCAAGGTTGGTTCAACATCCGCAAATCAATCAGTGTGATACAATACCTTAATAAAAGAAAGAACAAGAACCATATGATCCTCTCAATAGATGCAGAAAAAGCATTTGACAAAGTACAGCATCCATTCTTGATTAAAACTCTTCACAGTGTAGGGATAGAGGGTACATACATAAATATCTTAAAACCCATCTATGAAAAACCCACAGCAAATATCATACTCAATGGGGAAAAACTGAAAGCTTTTCCCCTAAGGTCAGGAACACGGCAGGGATGTCCAGTATCACCACTGCTCTTCAACATAGTACTAGAAGTCCTAGCCTCAGCAATCAGACAAGAAAAAGAAATAAAAGGCATCCAAATCAGCAAAGAAGAAGTGAAACACTCACTTTTTGCAGATGATATGATACTTTATGTGGAAAACTCAAAAGACTCCACCCCAAAACTGCTAGAACTCATACAGGAATTCAGTAAAGTGGCAGGATATAAAATCAATGCACAGAAATCAGTTGCATTTCTATACACCACCAACAAGACAGAAGAAAGAGAAATTAAGGAGTCGATCCCATTTACAATTGCACCCAAAACCATAAGATACCTAGGAATAAATCTAACCAAAGAGGCAAAGGATCTGTACTCAGAAAACTATAGACTCATGAAAGAAATTGAGGAAGACACAAAGAAATGGAAAAACATTCCATGCTCATGGATTGGAAGAACAAATATTATGAAAATGTCAATGCTACCTAGAGCAATCTACACATTTAATGCAATCCCCATCAAAATACCATCAACTTTTTTCAAAGAAATGAAACAAATAATCCTAAAATTTGTACGGAACAAGAAAAGTCCCCAAAGAGCCAGAGGAATGTTGAAAAAGAAAAGCAAAGCTGGCGGCATCACAATTCCGGACTTCCAGCTCTATTACAAAGCTGTCATCATCAAGACAGTATGGTACTGGCACAAAAACAGACACATAGATCAATGGAACAGAACAGAGAGCCCAGAAATGGACCCTCAACTCTATGGTCAACTAATCTTCGACAAAGCAGGAAAGAATGTCCAGTGGAAAAAAGACAGTCTCTTCAACAAATGGTGTTGGGAAAATTGGACAGACACATGCAGAAGAATGAAACTGGACCATTTCCTTACACCACAGACAAAAATAGACTCAAAATGGATGAAAGACCTCAATGTGAGACAGGAATCCATCAAAATCCTAGAGGAGAACATAGGCAGCAACCTCTTCAACCTCAGCTGCAGCAACTTCTTCCTAGAAACATCCCCAAAGGCAAGGGAAGCAAGGGCAAAAATGAACTATTGGGACTTCATCAAAATAAAAAGCTTTTGCATAGCAAAGGAAACAGTCAACAAAACCAAAAGACAACTGACAGAACGGGACAAGATATTTGCAAATGACATACCAGATAAAGGGCTAGTATCCAAAATCTATAAAGAACTTATCAAACTCAACACTCAAAGAACAAATAATCCAATCAAGAAATGGGCAGAAGGGCGCATGGGTGGCTCAGTCGGTTAAGTGACTGCCTTCGGCTCAGGTCATGATCCTGGAGTCCCAGGATCGAGTCCCACATCGGGCTCCCTGCTCAGCAGGGAGTCTGCTTCTCCCTCTGGCCCTCCCCCTCTCATGTGCTCTCTCTCTCTCTCTCTCTCAAATAAATAAATAAAATCTTTAAAAAAAAATAAAAAGAAAGAAATGGACAGAAGACATGAACAGACATTTCTGCAAAGAAGACATCCAAATGGCCAACAGACTCATGAGAAAGTGCTCAACATCACTCAGCATCAGGGAAATACAAATCAAAACCTCAGTGAGATACCAGCTCACACAACTCAGAATGGCTAAAATTAACAAGTCAGGAAACGACAGATGTTGGCGAGGATGTGGAGAAAAGGGAACCCTCCCTCACTGTTGGTGAAAACACAAGCTGGTGCAGCCACTCTGGAAAAAAGATGGAGGTTCCTCAAAAAGTTGAAAATAGAGCTACCATACGATCCAGCAATGCACTACTAGGTATTTACCCCAAAGATACAAATGTAGTGATCTGAAGGGGCACCTGCACCCCAATGTTTATAGCAGCAATGTCCACAATAGCCAAACTAGGGACGAGCCTAGATGTCCATCAACAGATGAATGGATAAAGAAGATGCGGTAGGTGCACCTGGGTGGCTCAGTCGTTAAGCGTCTGCCTTCAGCTCAGGTCATGATCTCAGGGTCCTGGGATCGAGCCCTGCATCAGGCTCTCTGCTCAGTGGCAAGCCTGCTTCTCCCTCTCCCACTCCCCCTGCTTGTGTTCCCTCTCTCGCTGTGTCCTTCTCTGTCAAATAAATAAATAAAATCTAAAAAAAAAAAAAAGATGTGGTATATATATACAATGGAATATTATGCAGCCATCAAAAAATGAAATCTTGCCATTTGCAACAATGTGGATGGAACTAGAGAGTATTATGCTAAGTGAAATAAGTCAATCAGAGAAAGACAAGTATCATATGATCTCACTGATATGACGAATTTTAGAAACAAGACAGAGGATCATAGGGGAAGGGAGGGAAAAATTAAACAAAACAAAACGGAGAGGGAGACAAACCATAAGAAATTCTTAATCTCAGGAAACAAACTGAGGTTGCTAGAGTGGAGGGGGGTGGGAGGCATGGGTTGGCTGGGTGATGGACATTGGGGAGGGTATGTGCTATGGTGAGTGTTGTGAATTGTGTAAGACTGATGAATCATAGACCTGTACCCCTGAAACAAATAATACATTATGTTAATTTAAAAAATGGATAATTGCTATCCTGAGAAAAAAAAGACAAGATAAAAAATAATTACAAGCAGATGAGAAAAATGAAATAAAAGAGAAGTTAGGGAACGAAAATAGAAATTAGAGTAGCAAATAAATTACTTTGGTAGAGATGGCCACAAATTTGGCTCTGGGCTCTATAGCAGCCAAACATGAATGGGAAAAAGCAATCTATTCTATATTTCTTTTCTTTTTTTTTAAGATTTTATCTATTTGAGGGAGAAAGAGTGCATGCAGGAGCGGGGGCAGGGCAGAGGGGGAGGGAAAGGGACAAGACTCTGCACTGAGCCCAGACCACAATGCGGGGATCCATCTCACCACCCTGAGATCAAGACCCAAGCCGAAATCAAGCCAAAATTGAGAGTCAGACACCCAACCAACTGAGCAACCCAGGAGCCCGTGTTCTGTATTTCTTAAAAATCATGATGATGATGATGATGATGATGATGATGATGATGACTGGCAAGGAGACTAGCGATATAGTTTTCCTAGAAATTACTATATAACGTAATGAATACTATTTCCCTCCAGTAAACATGTCCATGAGTGTCATACAACTCTTTCGTATAACACTCTTCAATCCCAACTGATGTCTTCTATCAAAGAACTATCTATTAAATTCTCCCTGGGTTGCCAATGCAAGGAGGTACAGAACTCTCTGATCTTAATCCAGAGCTAAATCTACCAGCAACTTGGTAAATTTTTAGTCAGATCTCTTGATCTTAAAATGCTGAATGCAGTGCCCAGATGCTGGCATCCATCAAGGAAAGGAAAGGCGGGGTGACAAGCTACATGTACAGTTGACCACTTAACAACAGGGGTTTGAACTCCACAGGTCCACTTATATGTGGATTTTTTTCAATAAATACAGTATAATAGTGTATGTGTATTTCCTCTTCCTTATATTTTAATAACAATTTTTCTCTAGCTTTATTGTAAAAATACAGTATATAATACATATAATACAAAATATGTGTTAATCAACTGTTTATGTTAAACAGTAAGGCTTCTAGTCAACAGTAGGCTATTAGTAAAGTTTTTGGGTATCAAAAGTTATATGCAGATTTTCAACTGTGTGGAGAGTTGGTGACTCCAACCACCCCATTGTTCAAAGGTCAACTGAACTATTCATTGCAAAGAATGGAAAGAAAATTGCTGAAAAATTCAGCCCATGAATGAAAAGCAACTCAAAGGAGGAAGCAATTTAATCCCATAGGTGGGGTTTGGGAGAGGGCAAGAAGAGGACTGAAGCATTGCACAGGTGGGCATGGAAAGAATAGGACTATCAAATTTGTTTTTTAAATAATTACAATAATGGTTCCAACTAAGATTCCAGGCCATAGTACATGGTGGAGGTGGAGATGGAAGGAAGATTAGATTGAGAAGAACAATAATGGCCAAGAGTTTCAATAGTCCAGCTGACATTGTGTCTGCCCACATTTAGCACCCTTCCCTTAATGTGTGCTTTTTTGGTAAAGACTTACATAGACTAAACACTGGCTGATTGCCAATTATATGAATATTTTTGATGCTATGAAATCAAATTGGAGAAAATAAACTAGACCAGGTTTTCATTAATAACCTAACCACTACTGAAAAGCCTAGAGAAAATACTGTCAGATAATAAGTAGCTATAAATGTCATGCAAATCAGGATTTTGCACAGCTATTGGCAGCCTTGGTTTATGTGCCACAGAACACAAACCATCACCATGCCTGTCACCTGCCATCCCTCTGCCCAACTTCTGAGCAAAAAAAAAAAAAAGCTTCCAAGGGCAATGAATTGCAAGACCTAAATGATTGCTTCTGTTGCACTTTGGAGAGATGGTTCTTCCCGAGGAAGTGGCCACCCAAGGAAGCCAGTTAGTGCTGAGCCTCTGTGCTTTTAGGCCAAGAAATGAATACTTCACCCCCTGGGGATGTCAATCTAGTGCCTTGTTCAAGCACTAAATTTTTGTAAGATAAAATATTTTTCTTTTTTAGGCAAGGGAATGAGTAAAGACACCAACTGCCAAAGAGAGCCTGGGGAGTCCTTAACCCTTTTCCATTAACATGAAGGAGCAGAACAGCTCCATCTACTACATCAAAGCCTCATCAGAGACCCTAATCCTTTCTGAAAGGAACTCTCAGGCAGCCAAGCCTTTAATTTGCTGAATAATAGGCCCCCTGATTAACCCTTGCAAAGCAAAGCACAGGCGTTGCAAGCAACAAATGTTCCCAGGGGTTGAGAAAGAAAGGGGTGGGGGTTGGGATGGCTCCTATTCCCACTGTTAGTGAACTAACTCTATGCATGAGTTTCTAAATGGTTAGTTTTTCTGTTTTCCTTTCCATTATCCCTTTCACTCTCTCTCCTGGGAATATGCTACTTCCCTGCTCTAGGACTATCATGTGTCCTGAGTTTTAAGCCATTGTAACTCAGTGACATGCATAGACAGGTGATGTGGAATGACTTCTGTTGCCAAATATCCTCATAGTTGTAAATCAGTAACATGAAAGGTCCTTTCAGTACCATTTACCAACCACCCCACTCTGTGACAAGCCACGTGTGCCCTGGGGAAAAAAGACAGATACACAGAAAGAAAAGAGAGACAGAAAGAGAATGAAAGAGAGGAGAGGAAAGAAGAGAGGAGAGGAAAAAGGAAAGGGAAGGAAAGAGGAAAGGAAAGGGAAAAAAGGATAGGAGAAAAGAAAAAAGAAAGAAAAAAAATAGGACTAGGAACCCACAATTAGAAGGAAGGAAAAAGAAAAAAGGGAAGAGAGGGAATAATGTCAGCTCAGGCCATTTCCCTTATCTATTCTAATTAAATTAAATAGATCTGGTGTTGAAAAAAAAAAAGGTGGATAATCCTCCTTGTGGGATCCTACTGCTGGAGGAAGACAACTGTATACTATGTTGCCAAGGACAGGTAACAAATTAGATGGGTCCTGGGTTTCACAGTAGTGTATACTAATAAATCACATACATACTGGACTTCCTGCTCATTATCAGATAATGAGATGAATGATTGAATGTATGACACAGTGGTCAATTATCATGTGGAGGATATAAATTCTATTGTGCTGAGGACATTTATCTCTGTATTGATCTAGCTTTGCAAGCAAGGATCATAAATTACTAGCCTTCCATAACTGTATGATAAATACCCTAATAACAAAATGCCACCAACTCCTGTTTTCCCAATAAATTTCCATATGGTTTCAGTTAGAGAAGCAAAATGCAGAGAATGTTTTTCTTAATTTTTATTTTATTGTCAAAAATTATATGCAGAATGAAGACCATAGAGAAAAGCCTGTCCATCCCAAATAGTTGTGTGCCAGAGCCAGCATACACAAGTTCCCTAGATATTATTGTTGCATTTTCAGAAATTTTGGATCTGATTGATGTTACATTGGTAGCCTGAAATTGGCCATGGTGGGGGTACTGACACCACAAAATCAGTAAATGATATGAATCAGCCCCCTGGCCCCACTCAGTCAGTTGTTAAACATCACTACTCACGGACTAGAGATCTTGGGGAAAACTGCCTGCCTGATAATTCAAAAGCACTGTGATATCAGTACAAATCTCTTTTTACCACCTTTCCCCTCCAATTTTTTTTTTCCTCATTTCCTACCTTCTGTTGGACTGACGGTTTTCTATTAGATCCTTTTTTCCTTCTGTTGGTTTAGAAACTAGACATTGTTTTCCTAGTTTTAGTCATTACCCTGCATGTTTAAAATATTTGCTTAACTATAAACTTTCCAGTAGTTCTGTCCTCTTCTTAAGCACAAGAATCTATGCATGCCTTAACCATGAACTGAACACTGCCCCTCCTTGAATTTTATGATTGTTTAGATTTCATCCCAAGTCATTTTCCTTTTTATAAACTAGAACAGACTGTTCTATAAAATTATTTCATTTCAAATGAATTCATGCTTCATTTGTTGTGGTGATGAGCTGTCCTTCTTAGCTTAGCCTTTCTTAGCCTCTTCATGTGTTTTGAAATTTCAGTTGGCAGGCTCACTTTGAGGAGGAGGAGAATTTTTCCCTCTCCCTTTCACTTTCTCTGTGCTCATCCTCTTAATGTAATGACTTTAGAGTTGTGTCTTCTTGGATCCCTAAGTCTCTAGCCCAGAGCCAGGTTTTAGAATGCCATTTTGTGCTCCTGTCCCCAGGTTTTATTAGGTATATGAAAGAGCTCATCATCGTGGCAGCAGCAGGTCTAGCTGCTTATATATCCTACCACTCTCAGCCAGAAACTGGCTAAGAGCCATAGTCCTGGGTTTGGTCAGCACTTCCCCAGGTGTTGGAGAACAACACAAAGGAAACTGTTATAGTTAGAGCACAGGATCATATGACCTCTCCCTTATCCCATTTTTTCCTCAGCTTCTTTTTATCAGCCTACAAGAACTACCCCACACACTGGCTTCAGGCAGGAGTCCAATTCTGGATGCTATCTTGCTTGGAGCCCTCTTAGTCCTTTTATCCACAGGAGCCAAACTTAAAGCCATCACAGCTTGCTTCTGATCCCAGCAAACTTATGACTTCAGCTCAGCTAAGCATTTTGTGTTTTTGTTCCATTCTGATCTGTCTCAATATTTATATTCCTTCCTTCCTTCCCTAGCAATATTTTTGGCCTTTCCTTTTTATATGTGGTCTGTCATTGTTACGTTTTTGGAAAAGTATAAAGTTAAAGACCCCCTTTCACAGAAATTCTTGCATGGAAACATTTAAAGGCAAAAATCCTTAAAATTCAAAATTATCCAATAATTTCTTCTGCTTACCACCCTCCTAAATTGTTTTCCTTTGGTAATATCTATTGGTGTGAAGAATATATTAATAATGTATATGGTCAAGATTAACACCTATGATATGCCCCTGCTCTTATTTTATAGAGCAGAAACAAAGTCTAGGTCATAGGCTTAAAAATCCCCACATCTTGATTCTCACCCATCACACCTGCATACTCCCTTAAGGCAGCCTCAGCATGGCAATGTTTATGTTAGAAGGAAACTGCCGGCCCTGTAGACTATCATGTCACTGACCGTGGTCCTGAAACATCATGAGCCATGCAGACATAGCTCTTTATCTTAATCCTGGGTTCAGAAATGGCTCTTCTTCAACCTTTCTCTGGAATTCTGAACCTGGTGATGGAGTAGGTGGTGGTGGAAAATAGGGAAAGTGGGGTGGCGGGGGGAGAGTATGGGGGAAAGTAGAATAGGCAGAAGCCGTTGGAAAGAAATAACCACTGAGACTGCCAGGGAAGATTTGTTTTGACATTTCATTTATTCAAAGCAATCAAAAAAAGAATCCATAGCTAACTATGGCTACATCGTCCACTTTTAACAAATCCATCATATTTCTGATGGTTAAGCTTTTAGTTTTGCTTTGGCAAAGTATGTTGGGGAGTGCATTTGACCACTTTTTTCACCTCACATTCTTTTCCTTAATATTATATTTGCAGTTAGGAAAGATTTACAAAGACCATGAGTCCTGACATTCAACTTCTAACCCAAGTCCATCATATGCTGTGTATGATTTTGAGGGTATCACCTCCTTTCTACAATTTTTGGTTTTTCAAAAGAACTGATGTTTACTGAACACCTGCCATGTGCTAAAAACTGTGCCAGATATTGGGAATAAAAGCAAATAAGATACACTTTCTGCTCTCAAGGAATTCACAGCTTGAGTGGGGAAACTGATGCACAATTTCAGAATGGCTTGACTCATTCCTCTCTGCCCCCCTTGTTATGAATATTTGTGAAAGGCATCATGCTTACACACAAGAATGAGGAAAAAGGCCTCTGAGTCTTCCTGGGGAAGTAAAGGCAAGCACCACTTATTCAATTTTGCTAGAATGTATAGCCAGTAAGGAGAAAATACTATTGCATATATAGAGTCTATATACTGGATGACCTTGGGTGTTATTAAAGGTTTTGAGTGTGTCCTATAAGCAATGGAGAGCTGTAGCATGATTAAAGTAGGGCATGACTTGATCAGTTTGGCTTTCAGAAAGATCACTCTGTTTTGTAGAGGATGGTTCACAATGACTATAGTTGCAGAATCATAAACAGTAATATGGAAGAAGCTTTTGCTCTAGTTGCAGTAAGAGCTGAATCATCACCCAAGAACACCAGACACCTGTATGATGAAATGTTCTGGGCACCCAAAAGAAGCCAGATAGCAAAACTACTATCCTAAATTGGTAGATTAGGGAAACAACATATGTAGGCTATAGCCAGTACTCCTACTCCTAGAGCCTCTGGGTGCTTTGGCCCCAGATATCAAGAGGAGCAGAAGACCATGTCCAAATACTCCTTACTTATGTGGGTACAGGGGAAGAAGAAGGCATTCCAACAGTCTGGTCACCTATGATAGGATGTGGGTCCTGACAGGGAAAACTGGAAAAGGTATCTGAGCAGCCAAACTTGGATCCTCTTCATATCTCCAAGTGGAAGAACATGATGGAATAAATTCTAACATTCCTCCTCAAAAACACAGAGTAATTAGCCATACAAAGGAATGAAATACTTACACATGCTACAACATGGATGAACCTCCACACATTATGTTAAGTGAAAGACAAACACCAAAGATCACCTACTGTATGATTCCATTTATATGAAATATCCTGAATAGGTAAATCCATAGAGGCAGAAAGCAGATTAGTGTTTTTCAGGGGCTAGATGGGTGGGGGAAACAGAATAACTGCTTAATGGTATAGGGCTTTTTTGGGAGTGATTAAAATGTTTTAGAATTAGACAGAGGTGGTTGTACAACACTGTGAATGTACTAAATGACATTTAATTGTTCCCTTTAAAATGGTCAATACTGATGTGAATTTCACCTAAACACACACACACAGAGCCCACAGCATCATGAGCTTGAGAACCGGTCTTAGACTATGATACAGACCTGGGTCTGAATCCTAGCTGTCAGTTTCTAGCTGTGAAACATCACGACAGCCGCTTATTTTCTAAAAGGCTCACCTTGAGTAGTAACCTGTCTAAAAGGCAGCAGTTGGAAATCACTGAAATAATGCATGTAAAGTGCATTTCACCATGTCTGACACATAGAAAGCTTTAAATAAGTTTTACTGTTAATATGATCTGTACTCCTCACACACACAACCCCAGATTTATTCAACTACTTTTAACTCTCGGGTATCTTTTAGGCTATACTTGATTTGGTTGAATGTAAGCTTTCTTTGGCTAAATGAGTTTTGCCATGAACAAAGATTTTCACATAACAGAGAACTTGGTTATAATTAAAAAGAAAAGTGGATTTTAGGTCCACAAAAGTATAAGCTACCTTTATACAGTTACTCCAGTTCAGAGTCACAGAAAATATCACTAAGTGATCATGAACCTCTATCCTGGACACAGCCTCAGAATCCTTCTAACACAGCATTCTAGGAAGGCAATCAGGTGTCAGTCTTGGGATACAAGATGACACTAATCTGCCATCTCTTTTTATGTAATTTGTTCCTCTCAGACAGGCACATATGACCAAGACACCTTAGCTCAGAATATGTATTTGATTCTTGAAGCCCTCAATGAAGGCCAGCAAATATTGATAATCACAAAAATACCCCTCTTTTACTATTGGGCGGTAGGCTTGGGAGGAATTTCATATAAACCCTTAACATTTGAGACATATTTAAAAAAATAAAACAAAAGGGAAGAAGGAAGGAAAAAAGGAAGGAAGCAAATAAGGAAGAAAATGCTAAGGCTTTACAGTACAATACTAATACTTTGTGATGATGTTCCACTGTACTAAACTTTTTTACATTTGATCCTTACTGGTAGATAAGTGGACACTGCTATCCTCACCCATAATAGACTTTTTAAAAAAGACTCTTAAAAAAGACACTAAGGAAGCAGAGGCTTGGAGAGATCAAATGAGGTAAAGTCCTGTAACCATCACATCATGGACTGTATAGTTTCCTAGGGCTGTTGTAACAAGGTACCACAAACTGAGTGGCTTAAACCGGAGATATTCATTGTCCTACAGCTCTGGAGGCTGGAAGTCTGAGATCAAGACTCAAGGCTGGTAGGGCAATTCTCCCTCAAAGGTGCTAACGAAGGATCTGTTCCAGGCCTCTCTCCTAGCTTTGGGTTGTTTCTTGGCTTATGGCAGCATAACTCCAATATTCACATGGCATTCTCTCTGCGTGTATGTCTGCATCCAAATTTCCCCTTTTTATAAAGACACCAGTTATACCAGTTTAGGGGCCCACCCTATTCCAGTATGATCTCATTCTAACACATTATATCTGCAATAACCCTATTTCCAAATAAGGTCATATTCTGAGATACTGAGGGTTAGGACTTCCACATATGAAGTTTTAAGGGACATAATTCAACCCTGAACATGAGTTGATCAAAGCCAAGCATTCTGTACATGCATGAGCAGCACTGTTTGAGTCTAAGGGTTTAAGCTCTGGGCTTCCCTTAAAGGCAAGAATTCCCACTATTCACTAGAAGACTTTCAAATAAAATTTTTCTTTCAAAATCATTCAATAGTCCTTCACATTAAAAATCAATTATGGGTGGGCGCCTGAGTGGCTCAGTTGTTAAGCGTCTGCCTTCGGCTCAGGTCATGATCCCAGGGTCCTGGGATCGAGTCCCACATCGGGCTCCTTGTTCGGCAGGAAGCCTGCTTCTCCCTCTCCCACTCCCCCTGCTTGTGTTCCTGCTCTCACTATCTCTCTCTCTGTCAAATAAATAAATAAAATCTTTAAAAAAAAAAAAATCAATTATGGGGGGGCGTTACCTGGGTGGCTCAGTCAGTTAAGCATGTGCCTTTGGCTCAGGTCATGATCCCAGGATCCTGAATTAAGCCCCCAGAGCCAGCTCCCTGCTCAGCAGGGAGTTGGCTTCTGCCTCTCCCTCTGCCCCTCCCCCAGCTCATGCACGTGCATGCACTTGCTCAAGCACTCTCTCGAGCACGCGCGCACGCGCTCTCTCTCTCTCAAATAAATAAGAGTCTTTTTTAAAAAGTCTATTATGGGATTTTCACCCAACTCACTGACCTGGTATGATACCTATAACATGTATTTGATGAGGTTCCTTATTTCCTTAGGAGGTTCTGAATTACAATACTAGAAGGTCAGCTGGAAGCTGCACACATACCCAAAAGGAGATGGAAGACCAAGAGAATCTATGATTGTTCATTATATTTAATATCGCTGTTATAAATTTTGAATCTATAAA
Organism: Mirounga angustirostris; assembly: GCF_029215605.1. Taxonomy (NCBI): domain Eukaryota; kingdom Metazoa; phylum Chordata; class Mammalia; order Carnivora; family Phocidae; genus Mirounga; species Mirounga angustirostris. The sequence continues at coordinate 134,490,586 of NW_026991711.1, read as the reverse complement.
AAACAAACAAACCAGCCCTTTCCTTATTAGTGCCAACTGGCTATGTCTGTTATTTTTATCCCTGCCAGAAATCATCAGTGGGCTGGAAGAATGTAGCACGGGTGACATGAGCCTTCATTTCCATTTTTAATTAAAATTCTTACTGACCCAGAGCCAGATTTCCTTCTGCACCAGAGCCTATGGAAATTCCACAGTGGAAACTACAGTAGCCAGGGTAGGGAGGAGCAGGCGGAAGGCTGGGAGCTTAGCACTGAACCAGAAGAAGAACACAGCTTTTAAGAGAAGATACAGGAAAGGTGTCAACCTGGCCACCTCATGTTCCCACCTTGTCCTTACTTTCCCCATCCCTCTCAGGCCCTAGATCAGCCTCAGTGGGAATCATGATTGCCCCTCCTCATGATTCACTCTGTTGTGACTCATCACCCTGCAGACCCTACTGGCTCTCCTTCCCAACTCTCATATCTCTTTTGATGATACCACTATTGAGTTATAATAGTCATCATCATCACTCACATTTGTTGAGCTCTCAGTCTGTATCTCACTTAATTCTTGCCACACTCTATAAGGTAGCATGATTGCAGACTGTAACCCATCTATACACTCTCCATTCTACTTAAAGATATCGTGCTGGTACTGTCCTGAGCCCAGGGCTGCCCTGTTAGAAGACTACATTTCTTAGCTTCCTTTGTAGCTAGGTATGGCCATGTGATCGAGTTGTAGCTAATAATATGTTGCATGAAACTGCCAGAAAGTCTTCTTAAAGGAAACTTTCATTTTTCTCTCCTTCCAGCTGGCTGTAATAAGCAGGTAAATGTTGGAGCTACAGCAGCCATCTTGGCCCATGAGGTGACTTTGGGAATGGAAGTCACACTTAATGGGGCAACATGAGAGCAGGAGCCTGGGTGGCTGCCATGTGCCCTGCCAGATCAGCAGTACCTACATGGCCTAATTCCCAGATTACTTCATATGAAAAGAAAATAAAAATCTATCTTATTTAAGCCACTGTTATTTGGGATTTTCTATCATAGCAGAATTTGTCTTAATCCCAAATGGTTATTATATTAGTATTCCCATTTTTACAGATGAGGACACTGAGGCTCAGAAAGATTAAGTAATTTGTCCAAGGTCAAAAATCTAAGTAGTGGGCGCCTGGGTGGCTCAGTCAGTTAAGCGTCTGCCTTCGGCTCAGGTTATGATCCCAGGGTCCTGGGATTGAGTCCCACATTGGGCTCCCTGCTCAGTGGGGAGTTTGCTTCTTCCTCTGCCCCTCCCCACTGCTTGTGTGCTCGCTCTCTCTCTCAAATAAATACCTTAAAAAAAAAAAATCTAAGTGGCAATGCTAGAATACAACCTGACTTTAGATCTAGTGCTCTTAATCTCTCCAACACATGGTCTCCAAAAAGACCCTTTCCCACACTCAAAATACTGGAGTCCCCACGTTTAACTGTTCCTTTTCTGTAGCACCTGTCTCTTCCCATCATTCATTGCTAAGCACTGTGGGTTCTGCCTCCCAGGGTCCAGGCATCCATTTCCTGTCCCCCTGCTCCTTCCGCATGAAGAAACTTGTGGCTGGCTGACAGCAGAGACAGAGGCACTCAGCCTGGACAAGATATGCCCCGGGATAGGTGGGGGAGGTAGGGCTATTTGTGGGGCAAACATGTGAAGGTAAGTGTACACACCAGGCACTGCTTCTGTTTTGACTCCTGCTGGAGCAGATTCTCTTGGGTTGAGTTTGAGGGGGGTGGTACTGTTGCTGTTCAGAAGGGAGTGGAGGAGTGTGTGTGTGTGTGTGTGTGTGTGTGTGTGTTGCCAGAGCTGTAGAAGTCAGTGAGCTGAAACTTAAAGAGAAGGTGGACAGCAGATTGAAATATTCCAGAGGTATTAAAAATGAGAAGGTCATTGACACTTATTTTTCTGAACAAAAGGGTCTCTTATTTATTACTAAAACCACTAGTACAGAAGCAAAGAAACAAAGAGAAATAATATTCCCAGTAAAACACGTCCAAGTGCCCAGATAGCAGTGATGTTTGTAGTTTGATATAGTAAGCTGCTAGTCACTCTGCTACTACATAAATATATCTGGCATCTCATGTGGGATTCCTTACAGATCCAGCTTCATTCCTTTCTAATATCCTCTCTTGGAGTTGTACCTGATTTTATTATAAAACCACTGGGGAATGGGATAATTTTGTTTTTGTTTCTTGGCCAGGAATTGCTAGATCTGAAGGTCTTGTGAGAAGACATACCAAGGAATGGAGTCAACTGCACACACCATGATGGTCCAGAAAGGGAGAGCGAGCCAGTGACACTCTCAAAAAGCAATTTCACAATAGTGGCACAGACCAAATGCAAAGAATAAAAACTATTGTTGGCTATCAACACTGAAACAAGTTTTGGGGGGCTTGAATCCCAGCTCCCCTACTTATTAGCTGTGGTCCTAGAACTCTTGACTTCTTTCTACCTCAATTTTCTGTAAAATGAAGATATTAGAACTGTCTCATAGGGCTATGAGAATTACCTGAATTATATGACATGTAAAGAACAGAGCCTGGCATGAATAAGAGTTATTTGCCAGGTTCTACCGACACATTATATAATTTAATCCTTACGATAACCCTATGAGTCAGGTCTTTGCTCTCCCAGCTTGACAAATGAGGACCAAGGGTCAGAGAGGTTAAATATCTTCCCCAGAGTGGCACATCTAGTAAGCGACACAGTTGAATGCACATACTGCTATTCTTGATGAACCAGGTGGTGTTCTGGGGAAGGGTGGTGGGAACAGGCCTTGAGCAGGGGTAGGAGTCATGCCCCCAAGCCCCTCCCAGCCCCAAACCCTACACACACCATGTACGTGGACACATAACACAGAGCTCATCATCACTTCTGTTGACGTCAGCTGTAGACACTCTTTGATTTATATTATGAAATTCAGGTATGAATTTAAAAAAAGAAGAAAAAAAAAACAGTATGAGGTAAATGGAAAGAATATCATCTAGGATAACCCCATCTAAAAGTCACCTGACATAATGTGCTACAAGCACCAATGTGAAATCTACGGCATTTGCTACAGATTTGGTTTCTCACAAGAGCCAAACCCAGCATTTGTTGGGAAATAAATGGAATATGCTGCCTAGAGTCTGGATTACCCACTTTACTATACCTCTTCTTGCTTCTTTTGGGTAAGGCTGAAACCCTCACTGCCAGGGTTCCTATGATAACAGTATATTCCAGATATATGTGGACACTATACCATGTTTCAAACTTCAAATCACACTGAACCACTTTCTGGTTTACACCATGAGAAAATCAGATTTTATTGGCTGAGTTTATAAGCAGGGTCTAACTGAGATCAAATCAGGCCCTTGGTGCCTTTAGACGATCTATTAGGTAATCTGAATTAGACATTCTTTGGGGAGACATAATCTGGAAACACGCAGCGTTATCTGTTCTTTTCATGAAGAAGGAAAAAAAAATCCCAATTTTTCAAGATGAGAAAGAAGTTGGGTTGCATTTATAAGTATATTGATCAATATATGTTAAGAGGAAAGAGAAGAATTTGGGGGGGTTTTAAATTAGAATTTTTTAAATTTTGGGCTTCTTCATGAGTTTTTATTAATTCACTAATTCCCTGTAGCTCAAGAGATGCTAATTAATTCAAGAAGCCATAATAGCTAATCATTGGCTAAATAAATCTAAAATGGAGAGAGTCTGTCACTGGAGATACCACTGCTTATTTTAATTAAAATTACCAATTTGTGAAGTAATGTAAATAAAGGTTATTGTATCCTTCCACTCCAGGAAGTATTAACCCTTTGCATGGCCACCTGAGAATCTAACAAGACTTAAAAAGCCAAGAATATTTGTGGAGCTTAATCAATCACTGAGTTAGGATATTTACCATTCCCAGCGTGTTGTTCATGGACATTATAAAAATCGTGTGGAGTAAATCTGCCTTGAAACAAAACAGGGGATGGAGAAGAGCTAAGGGTGGTTGCCTCGAAGGAAATACAATCAATGTGAAGGAAGCAACCACCCCAAAATAAATGATTACCTTTATAAACATTCAGGCCTAGGGAAAAGCAAATGTTCCAGCTCTGAGTTTCCATTTGTAAGGAATAAATTTATGCAAATGCCCATTAGTTTTAGTGGTTTTGTAGTTCAGAGTGATCTCACCTTGTTAACATGCAGTACAGCTGCTTGTAGCCATTTGAATGTCATTTGGAGAGACAGAAAGGTTGCCTCTTCATTACATGACTAAATGGCAAGGCTCAGCCGCAAAGCTCACCTTGGGAACGGGATACACCTGCATGCTTAGCCGCTCAAGCCAGCCAACCCAAGAAAGCAGTGTGTGTAGGAGACCATATAGTGTGAGTCATCACTAAATCCTAAGCTGAGCAGCCATGGTGCTCCTGGTAGATTTACCCTTGCCTAAGAGAAATCCTTCTTTCTTGTCTCTCTGATCAGCTCAGGAGCCATTGATGATAAAGTCCTAAAACTAACTGCTAATAAAACCCCAAAAGTTTTAGAGGCACAATGAAAAGGCACAGTTCACAGATACCTTTTAAACAATGGTTGGGGAAGTATTACAGTTTAGTCAAAGATCTGAAATTAGTCTGAAATGAAAAAAAAGGGACATGCTTTGGGATGAAGGTGAAGCTGGCAAAGGAAAATTACTGTCATCTTGTCAAAAGGCTACTTCTGAATGGAGCCTCCTGACAAAACAGAAGTCTGGCTGAAACTTGAACCAGATAAACTTGTTATGCAAATAGCTTTAGCCATAGGGGAAAGGGCTGATAATGAAATCTCTACAAAGTCAACCACACATTACAGAGGTGACAAAAAACACCAGGCAGGGTCCTAGCTTACAGTTAAAAAGCAGTGCAGAATTTATGTGAGCATCATGTTTAATTTATCATAACTAAGCTGTCAGGAGTACTGCTTTGACAAACGCATAACTAACACATACAAATGAGTCAATTATCACTAACAACCAAAGGTTCAGAACCAAACTGATGTTTCTTTTCTTTTTTTTTTTTAAACCACAAAACATGTTTACTAGTAAGATTTCAGACTTTCTTAAAATCTCTCCTAGTGTCTCCACATTAAGAAGGCTGGACACCTGAAAAACACCAAGCCACCTCCCAGCACCCACCCCCCCCACCCCACTTCATGTACATTCCCTCTCTCATTCACACACACTCTCTCTCTCTCTCTCTCTCTCTCTCACACACACACACACACACACACACACACACTCACACTCTCTCACACACACAGACAGACCCTGTCCCCTGTCTACACAGCTATAATCAGTAGGCTACAGCCAGGTCAATCCCTTTGGACCACTGCAGCAAACAATGAGAAGTCATACAGGTCCTTGGTAAATGGTGACCAACATGGACCGAAAAAGATCAAAATTATTGAATCACGTCTGCTATGTTTTAGCAGTCACATGGGGATAGGGTATTAAAAGTTTTAAAGCTGCTAAAGAATTTCTAGTCCTGTTTATTCTTTAGAGAGAATCAGTTTATTTACCTTAATACAATGCACTGTTATTCAGTCTACAATGGGAATTGAAGCAATTATCTGAATAATTCAAGCTAAAAACATCTTTCCTGAAATTACCAGAAAATCATCTTCCCCACCCCAGTCCCACCAATATGAAAATCTGAAGGCCTTAATCCTCTGTCCTTCTCCCGGTTCCCTCCCAATATGAACAAGATAAGTATAAAAGCAAACCAAGGCTCTCTCTTTCAATAGACATTTCTAACCCAGTGAGTGTCATTGTTTGTATTTCATTAGAGATTTGAATAAACAGAATGAAATAGTAAAGTCAAATTCAATTGGTAGGCTGAGTAATGGCAGCCTAGGGTATGCAGGCTCATCTATGAAACCAAAGGTTATTATTTGGAATAGTGGGCAGGTTTCTACCTAAAGATATAAAATATAATAATTAGTCCCTAATCTTGAGACTCTATTCCAAAAATCTTGTAAAAAAAAGAACTAATGGTCGAGGAATCTAAGATGGTATATGGGGAAAGCAGGATTGGGAGCTGAAATCAGGAAAGAATCTATGAACAACTATAACATAGAATATTTTCACTAATAAAGCCATTAAGGACAACTCATTATATAAACAGAAGATTGATGACATTTTTGCATATCTTAAATTAGTAGTAAAGCACACAATCACTTGATTTCTATTCACCTTCATTGGTTCATAAGAACTTTTTCAGACTCTCCCTCTCCTGCCGTTTCAACAAGATGCTTTTGCTTTGCCCCGATAGCATGCATACTAAAGGCATTGTTTTTTGTGTTCTGTCTTCCATTCTAGTATCAAGACCCTCTAAGTCTAAAGCAAATCAGGATGAGTGCACCTGGAGTTAAGCAGATTTAAATGGGCATGTCATAGAATACTGCCATAAAGAAAAATCAATAGTTGGGAGGGATTTCCACACTGTTTAACCCTGAGAGTCCCAACTCCATCATTAAGTATGTACCTTTATTCCCAAATCCATCTAAGCAATACCGTGCTTGGTTTAAGAATCCAAATACACTCTTGAAAATATATATAGAAGATAAAATTTAGTGAGTCAAGTCACATTTTAGAAGAATCACAAGAGCTTGGTATAGGAAGGCATATTTGTGAATATGTAATGGATTTTTCTAGGCCAACAGTTTCAAGAAGGTCAATCAAGAGAATCTATATGCAGCAATGGAATGAAAGGAAAACTCTTTAAATCCAGCCTCTGCTAGCAAAATCACTGGAACCCATAGCCCCTGGACTTCTCTCCCTGGGGTGTGTTTCCAGCCACCAGGATGTCTTTAGTTCTCCAGTTCCCTTCACCTCCCCCTTTGGCTCCCAAATCCCAGGAAGTGCCTCTTCCTCTGCTCCTATGTGAGCATCATCCCTCTTCTTCTATCTGTTGTTCCTCTCACCATTATCTGACATTGCCACCTTGAGGTGTGGCTGCTTCTGCATTCTGCAAGCTTTGCAGAAACACCAGAGTGGGGACTGGAGGGGTGAGGAAACGCCCTGGCCCTGAACTTCATGGTCACATTCCAGTACGGCCTTGCTTGGTAGAGTTCTTGGAATATTTACCACTCTTGTCTCCTGACAAAGGTGAAACAAATCCAGGAGGGGCTGGACAAGCAAACAATTTCAGGGACCTTGAACTATGATGCACTTGAAACAACAATTAAATATAGGTTTACAGCTCCTTCTACTAACCCTTGGGGTCAAATATTTTTTTGGAATTCAGAATTTTATCAAATTTTAGAAAAGTAAGCCAGTGCATTTACTGTATGTTATGTAACATTCCCCAGCAGGATCAGGGGCAGAACACTGTACTCAAACACATTAATAGATCTGCAGCAATTCACATGAATATTCACACTGAGTGAGATAAATAAGGACTATAAATAGCTTCACTTCAGTTTAGGTCATGTGTTGCCACCAAATCAGTTCACATAAGGCCAGGGCCTGTAGCTAAATGAGTCAAGTACAAAAAAAACTTTCATTTCTCAGAGCTCTTTGGATTCTAGAATTGTGGATAAGGAATTACTGATCTGTATAATGACTGAGTACAGAAGATGATCAAGGGACCCAGTTTCTTTCATTGCCCTGACTTTTTGAGGAAGCTAAGTCTGCACATAGGCATAAGTTAGAGAAATTTGTGTTGACCCTTCCCTAAGTACTGTTTATGAGCTATTTTTGGCACTTCTTTTCTCCCCCCATGACTTCTGAACACCTTATTTGGTCTACTAGACACTGAGCACACCTCTTCCCAGTCCCTGTACCTGGATATGCCTTGTAATGCCTGGTATGGATTTCTGCCCCCACAGTTCATCAGGAGCTTAGCTTGGGGTCACACAGTTCCCTCCAGCATACTGAGCATCTTCCCCAGATCTGGGACCAGTGTGGTCCTCTATCAGACCAGGGGCCAGGCCAAAAGCTCATATTCCCAGAACTGAGTCACCATCCTGTTGGTGTTACTGTTGGTTCTGCACCTGTCTTAGTCCCATTCTATCTTGCCTAGCTCCTGGTAACATAGCTCCCATCAGGCACACCACCCATCACTTGGGTTTTCATCTTGTTCTCCCTGCCCTGAGCCCTGGCTGGGGCTGTTCACCTTGGTGCCTCAGGCTTGAGATCCTACTGTGCCCCTCAATCATCTTGGGAACTGGAGCTGTGTTCCCACACCACAGATCTAGAGCAAAGCCCAACTTCCAAGCTATAAGACCCCCATAGAAGGCTGCCACCCTCTGTCTCTTCCCTGGGCCTAGTGGGGGCGGGGCATCATAGTTTCAGATGTTGAGTTTCCTCCACTCGCAGTATTCGCCCCAGGACAAGTAGATTAGATAAATGTGAGTAGATTCTCAGATAAATGTGACCCATATGATCAGGAGGTCTGATTACAGTCAAAAGTCAAATGGAACTCTTTATTTTTCAAATCCTGCAGAGGCATCTTCTATCATTTACTGGAACAAATTCTGTGTCATATGTGCTAAAAGGCATAACAACTTTTAGCGCCAAGTAAATTCCACAGCTCAGATTTCCAATCACTGTTCAAGGCCTTGCTGGATAAGCAATTTTTAGTGGAAGAAATACTCACTGTGAAATAAAGTGGTTGAACTCCTCACACCATTTTTCCGGATGAAGTAAAGTAGGTGGAGGATTTCTGAAAAACAAAAACAATTTTTTTCTTACAAAAAAAAAAAGTGTTTAGTTAAAGGCAAAATACCAACTTGTCTTTACTGATATTGTTCTAAATAGCTCTGATAAAATCCATTCTGTTTCTTCCCGGGTGGGAGCCACTCGTTAGTGGTAAATTACAAAGTGCCAGCCCCTATTTATTTAGTCCTTCATTTTCATTGATTAAAGGCCTACTATGTCCATGGTTTTCTGTAGGAGCTATGAGAGTTACACAGATCAGGACCATTCCTCAGGGAGCAAGCACTAATGAGGGGCAAGGCAAGCATACAACCACTATAACCGAGAGCTGAGTATTATTAATGCCATAAAAAAGAAAGCTACAAACCTAGTGCTAGGGGCTTTAGAGAAATTTTACAAGGATTTTCAGATCATTATACTACCATGTGAATTAATTATGTGATGCATTTAAAGTACACTCATAAATTCATCAGTCAAATTTTTAACCATTTCCTGTATGTCAGCTTCTGCAATAGGCACTGGGGAAAGCAAAACAGCTAAAACAGTGTTCCAGGCCCTATGGAGTCCCTGCGTAGAGAGGGTGACAGACATCTAACATAACTAAGTACTGGAGGTCCAAGAGAACTAGAGAGCTGCAGAAAGACTCTGGTAACCAGGCCACTTCCTAGAGAGAAGGCAGGATAAGGGGAAAGTAAGAGCCCTGCATTTGGCTGAATATTTACCCAAAGAGATTAGATTTTAAAACAGAACTGACATTACCTTTAATTGGTAAGAGCTTTTTTTCTGGTCATAAATGGAAGTAGGGGCTTCTGGGCAAATTAAGTATAGCAAATAGAGAAAGTTACATTTCTGTACATCTGAAATAGGACTGTAAATCTTAAACACATTATATAAGTTATCTTTGTTTTCACCTGGGTTCTAACTACTTCCTAAAGCCACAGATTGCTTAGCTTCAAAAGGTAGAAGAATGGGAAGCAGCGAGAATGACTGAACTAAACAAAATGCATCAGATAATGTGATTACAATTTACCTCTCAATACCCATTCTCCTCTCATTTTTTTTAGTACAGCTTTTATTCTGACACAATGCTGCTATATAAAGACTACGTTTTCCTGAGTTTCTTGCAGCTAGATGTGTCCATGTGACTGAGTTCTGGCCATTGCTAAAATTGTTCAATGGTATTTCCAGGAAGTCTTCTTTTTTTTTTAATTTTAAAGATTTTTTTTTTTTTTTTTTTTTTGACAGAGAAAGAGAGAGATAGCGAGAGCAGGAACACAAGCAGGGGTAGTGGGAGAGGGAGAAGCAGGCTGCCCCCCAAACAGGGAGCCCAATGCGGGGCTTGATCCCAAGACCCTGGGATCATGACCTGAGCCAAAGGCAGACACTCAATGACTGAGCCACCCAGGTGCCCCTCCAGGAAGCCTTCTTAAAAAGAGGAGCGACATCTTCCTTCTTCCCCCTTGCTGCTTCCTGGAGTATGGATGTGATGGCTGGAGCCTGAGCAGCCATTTGGGACATGAGGTAAACTTGAAAATGAAAGCTATAAGCTGAGTATGGCAAAGAAGATGGATAGGAAACTGGATTCATGATGACACTGCAAAGCTGCCGTACCAGCTCTAGACTGCTTCCTGTTAGTCTTCCTTAACAGGAGAGAAGTAAACTTCCACCCTTTTTAAGCCATTGTTAAAATGCAATTAATCCTAAATGAGTCAACAATATTTCAGAGTATTATCCTATCACATGATGAGAAGAGAAGTTGATAAGTGATACAGAAATACACGAAGATATGTGGGAGCATAATTAAGGAACAATTTACCCAATCTGGTGAGTCCCAGAAGACTTTATAAAGAAGATGAACTTAAACTGACCTCTGAAGATTAGGATGGATTTTTCAAGACAGAGAAAGAGAGGATTGACACAACAGGCTTAGAAAACAACATGTACCGGGCGCCTGGGTGGCTCAGTTGGTTAAGCGACTGCCTTCAGCTCAGGTCATGATCCTGGAGTCTCAGGATCGAGTCCCGCATCGGGCTCCCTGCTCGGCAGGGAGCCTGCTTCTCCCTCTGACCCTCCCCCCTCTCATGTGCTCTCTCTCTCTCATTCTCTCTGTCTCAAATAAATAAATAAAATCTTTAAAAAAAAAAAAAAGAAAGAAAGAAAACAACATGTACCAAATCACAGAAGTGTAAAAAAGTCTGGTAGGTTCAAAGAACGTAAGTAATTTTTTGAGGCTAGCCTATGTGATTCTTTTGGATCTGGAGAGAGAGCAGGAGGGAAGGAACAGTGATAAGAGAGAAGTATATAATTTCCCTGTTCTGCATAAGAATTTAATTATCCTTCAGATCTTCTGATTCAAAGACCCAAAGGAAAATTATCTGTGTGCCCAGCTAGAAAGAGTAAGCAGCTCAAGGTTGCCCTTCAGTTATTTTGGAGGCTGCCTCTATCTCGTTCATTTTATTCAACAATATTTGCCTTCATCTTTCCCTTGCATTTTTTAAATAATCAAAGTACCATCATATAACTTCTGCTTCAGTGCTTATTTGAACTGACCTGTTCTTACTGGCTCCAGCTGTTTGAGGTCCCAGCTGTGGGCCTCAGTGTGGCCTCTCTCAGTGACGTTATCCTACATCATCTCCTAGAGCCCTTTCCAGAACTTGAACTTTCCTTAGGTTTTCTGCCCATTCTGAGCTCACTGAGGTCAGTCCCACAGAGAAGACATGCTTAAGCAATTTACTATCTAATAGACTTAATTCACCCCTAAAGCAGTTAACCATGACCAAGAAGTCACTTGTAGACAGAATAAACAGACTTGATTAAAACAACCCTAGTAGGCTCAATACTGGCCAGCTGAGCATGAAGGGACAGCCCTCTGCTGCAACTGAAGAATGACCCCGCAAGGGTCCATTGGAGAAATGGATGGCAAGCATCCACTCTTGTGTAGAGAACACTGCACTTTCCTGTTTTCAGTCTAGGTATCAGCAGGAACTACAGGCCGGGCGATGGTTTATGAGCTGACCTGAACCTCTGCAGCAGGGCATGGAGGAGGAAGCAGGAGATCACCACTCATCCAGACCATCACCAATCCCTGGTGGCCTCACATGAACCCCAAACAAGGAAACATCTTTGAAGCTTGGCATCATAGGAATTTGGTTTCAGAGAAGCTTATTTGACCTTGTAGGTAGGTGCCCTGTCTTTCCTGAAGTCGATCCATCATACTTAGGTTCAGTGAAGAGAGATCTTGTGAAAGATTATTATCTGTGTATAATGAAAACTAAAAGGAATATGAAGGCTTTATGGTATTTTGTTTGCACTAGCAATATAAATTCCAGTTCTCTCGCCATCCAGGAGGAGCACCAAATAGTAATGATGGTACCTTTTTTGGCTGTCAATACCACAGATGCAAGCTGCAACCGTGCCCAGCGGGTCTCTCTCCAAAAGGAGAGGAGATGCTTCATGTTCAGTGCAATGGGAGAGTCAGTGCATAGCTGTGATTCAGAGACAAGCAGGCATCCCTCACTTATGTGTATGGATGCCAAGAGCCTGCAGAATGTTTGAATGGTGAGTGGCCGGAAGGACTGTGAATCTAAATAACCAGCTCTAATTTGGATAATGTTTATAAACATACATTTTGTTTTTTGAGAAAAGGCAAAAAGCGAAAATAGTGTTCAGTGTTTGTTTTGCAGTAAGTCTTTATAGGGGCAGTGCAAAGTCCAAGCAGTGAGAGAGGCCCCACCAAGCTCCCTCCCTCGGAACTACACTCAACTTCTCAGCATCACGCTGCCATAGCCTTGAATCCTGTCTGTGAGCATCTGTACTTTAACTCGATTTATGTTGTGCATCCATTAACAATGTGTCCTAAGGCATCAGAAAAGCCTAAAAGAGGTTATCTTTTGGGTCTTGGAATGCTCAAAAATTTTTCTATATAAATTAACGACAATTGCTTCTTTGCTTTACACTATTTTGGCTCAAGAAAGATTTCATAGGAACACTCTACTTTCAGGTAGCAGGGGAAACCTGTATTTGATCTGAATTTTGCCTGTCTGGGTTTTACTCCTGTGATTTGGACGCCAAGTTCAATTTCTATAAAGATGATCTGCTGTACACAGACAGCATTAGGGCTACATGAGACTAGAAGCATGGGGTGATGTTAAACAGAGTCATGAACCTATTATATATCCATTTTTGACCTGGGTCCAGCAAATACAATGGAGATCAAGTTAACCTTCTTCTCCCAAAGCCTAATAAACTGCTTTTCTGAACAGCTGAACTGAATTCATTCTAGTTCCTGAAATGGAGAAGCAGCTGACTGGGGTGGGCCACCTGGCCTCTGGATAGCCAATCCCCATTTAAACTTTTGGCCTATGCCATGTAATGATGCAAAATGATAATCTGGGTCAATCTGATTCTCTCTAGGTTTTTTCCCCCACCTTGAACTAAAAAAATAAACACAAAACAAACAAAAGAATGAAGGAGTTTAGAATGAGAGCTGAAGCTAAAAGATCCATGATAACACGGCAAATGGGAGAGGTCACGGAGCACAATGTGCAAGCTGAAGTTTTAGGAAGCAGAAACTATGAGGAGGCAGAAAACGAGGGAATGAGGAGAAAACAAGCCAGGCAGAGGAGAAAGGATGAAATGTGTCACAAAAAAAATGAGACCCCATAGGCTATTCTTGAGTTCCTTTTATGAGTGCTGCTCTCTCTGGTGCACCTGGAATATTACTGGCCACAGCATTCTGTTCTTGGCCCTATTCTCTTCCCATTCTCCACATTCACTGAGGGCTCACTACATGTCAGCGGCTCCCTGTTCTCTTCCCATTCTCCACATTCACTGAGGGCTCACTACATGTCAGCATCTCCCCAATCTCTATCTCCTGCCTTGATTTCTCTTCTGCCTTTTGGCTAGTGCATCCAACTACTTTTTAGATGTTCCATTTTGATTTCCCAGGGGCACCTTAAAGTCAGCATGTTCAAAACAGAACTTATCTTCTTCCCCTAAATCTGCATTCTACTTGGTTGTTGGAGTCAGAAACTTGGGTTCTACCCTCTCCCATAACCCCACATCCAATTGGAGAAGGCAGAATAATGGCTCCCCAAAGAAGTCCACATTCTAATGCCCAGAACCTAGAGAATACTCCACTTTCCATGGCAAAGGGGACTTTGCTGATGTGGTTAAGGTTAAGGACATGAAGGATTACCTTGAATTATCTGGATGGATTCAATTTAATCTCTAGTCCTTTAGTTGTTTTTGTTTTTGTTTTTAAGATTTATTTACTCATTTGAGAGAGAGAGAGAGAGCAAGAGAGAGAGAGCATGAGCACTGTGGGAAGGGGCAGAGGGAGAGAGAGAATCTCCAGGAGATTCCCCACTGAGGAGCGTGACATGCGGCTCGATCCCATGGCCCCAAGACCATAGCCTGAGCTGAAATCAAGAGTCAGATGCCCAACCAACTGAGCCACCCAGGTGCCCCTAATTTCTATTTCTTTAAAGTAGAAAAAAGAGGCAGAAAGAAGAGGCAGGAGAGATTTGAAATGTGAAAGGGACTCTACTTGCCACTGCTGGCTTTGAAGGCAGGGAAAGGGTGTCAGGTGCCAAAGAATGCATGTGGCCTCTGAAAGATGGGAACGGGCCTCTGCTGATACCCAGCAAAGAAATGGAGACCTCAATTCTACAAATGCGAGAAACTGAATTCTGCTAATAACCAGAATGAATAAGGAAACCCATTTTCCCTTAGTGCCTCCAGAAAGAGGTGCAGTCCTGCCAACACTCTTATTTTAGCCCCGTGAGAGCCATGTCAGATTTCTAACATACAGAACTAGAAGATAATAAATCTGTGCTATGTTAAGCTGCTAAATTTGTGGTAATCTGTTATGACAGCAATAGAAAACTAATACATCAATCAAGTACCAAGTCCTATCAATTCTACTCCCTAAATTCCTTTCTAATCACTTCATCCTCTCTTTCATGTCCTAATTCAGTCACTTATCATCTCATACCCAGACTACTCCAGTAGCCTCCTTATTTTTCTCCCTCCCTCTATTCTCATCTCCCTCTAATCCATCTTGCACTTGGCAGTGAGAATTTCCTTATAACATACAAATCTGACCTTGTTATTTTCTTGCTTAAAATTCTTCAGTAGATCCACACTGCCAGCATGATAAAATCTCAACCCCTCTGCATGATATGCAAATGGCTTTGCCTGTCCATCTACCCAATCTCATCTCAAACTACTTCCCCATGTGCACCTGATACTGCAGTACTGTACTGCACAGTACTTGTACCTCCTAAAACAGGTCCTGTTATTTCATGCCTCAGGGCCTTTGCATATGCTATACATTCAGTTTAAAGTGCTATCCCCAATTTGTCTACCTGGTATACTCCTATTCATGCTTCATGTGTATCTTTAGTACTCAGCACAGAAGCACTCCATAAATTTTTGCTGAATGAATGACAACATGAAGGAATGCACACAAATATCCATCTATTGTAAGTAAGCCAAGAAATGATGCCAGGACAAAATATGACCTGGTCCTCAAAGTAGCATAAAATTAGACAAAGTGAAACAGCTTCTTTGGATGTGAGCAAATTCTAACTAAATAATGCAAACAAGCAGGGTTTGAGGAACAAAGGAGTCCCCTTTGGTGCTGATTTGGGTTGGATTTGACAATACAAGCCTCATCTCTATTCTTCTGAAGCCTGAATGTCCCCAGATCCCTGAACATACCTGACCAAAAGGAGGAAATAAATCATGATTAAAATCTCATCACAGACATTATCTGATGTCAGGACCATTATACACATATGCATGGTGAGTTGGAGATAGGAGGAGATCAATACTAGTAACTACCACATGTTGAATGCTAACTACCACCAATCTCCTTGCCAAACAAGCCTATGAAATAGAAATTATTACTCCAGTTTCACAGGTGGGGAAAATGCAGCTTAAAAGAAGAAATTTTCTTAAAAACATCCATCAAAAAGTGGACAGGTCAGGTTTTAAACAAGTATTTCTATCCCGATATCCATACTCCTCACTGTTTTCTGTATTTTATTTCATGAAGAGTCCATTACACTGGAAGATGAATCTACATGAAAAAAATGAAAGAAAAACAATTAGCAAGCAACACCTCTAGAAGGTGCAAAATGAAGTCCTCAAATACAAAAGCACACTCACCGAAGAGATGTGGAGTAAAAAATTTCTCAATGAGACTGAGTTAGTTAAGAAAAGCTTCCTGGAAGTTGTAAATTTTGAGGCAGGTCCTAAACAGAGTACATACACCAGTTGGTGAGGGGAGAAGGGTGTTAAGGAAGGAAATGGAGAATATAGAGAGGAAGATATAAAGACATTAGTATAATAACTAATAAATAATCATTAACATGCAGTTAAATAAACTCATGGGAGTGCATTCAAATGGTATTCTATTTATTTACTCATAAAAGCAATAAAGTAAGGCGCTGAGCACAATTAACCATTCTGGGAGTATTAACCATAGCAACAGAGCTGCCATCCTGATCTACAATTGGTAGATTCATTTATGTGGTTGAATGGCTAGGTTTGTATCTGTGTCTCATCCTTAAGTATCACCACCTAGCCCTAGCCAAAGTTGCTTTTCTCCTAGGGCACATCTTCATTGTTCAAAATCAATTACTTAAAATTTTTTATATTTATTCCTAATACATGACTCAATCTTAATGTAGAGAATTCCCCAATGCAGGAACATAATGTCAGGGCAGAAGACCTTCCTCCACCGTATGGTCCTTCTAGCTGGATTTAGAATCAAACTGACATGAGACAGATTAACAGGGGAAAGTCCAATTTAATAGCATATGCATGGAGAATCCACAGACATGGAATTCCAAAGACAATGAAGCAACATGAAGATTGTAAGAGCTAAGGAGAGGGGTAGGAGCCTGAGAACACACAGGGGAGAAAGACCATTAGCAAGGAAGTGAAAGGAAATGTTTGGAAAAACAAAGGTTTGCCCTATTATGCAGATCATTTTTTAGGTAAATGAGAGTCTCCGTTCATAGCTCTTTTCCTGGTACAGTCTCTCCTTTCCAATGTAAATTTAGGCACTTGAGGGAGAGGCAGAGAGCTTTTCCTGCATCTACTGGGTTTTGATTACCTTTAACTCAAAATAATCTTCATGCCAAAGTGGCACATTCTGGGGCATCTCATCCTGTGCTCATTCGATAGAAAGCAAAAAGCAAAATATCTCTTCACTACCACCCCTAATCTCAGACCCTTGCCCGTATCAGTGTGGCTTGTAATCTTTCAAACCTTTTTATACACATTTTTAGTATTTTCTATAAATGCATATAGACTGTTTTGCTGTGCTAAAAGTATATAATAAATACAATATAAATTTTATAATACACATAGTTGGGGACAGTAGAAATGGGATTAAATGCTACATATAAGTGTCCTGGTACTTCTATTTTCTATTCAATAACATGGTTTAAAGATCATCCCATGCCAACTTGATACCTAAATAGTATTCCACAATGTGGGCATACTATAGTTTGTTTACCCATTCACTCATTGATATTCAGGTGGTTTCTATTTTTTTCACTCTTAGAACGAAGGCTGAAATGGTTTACACATTCCACATGTCCTATGTGATTTCTAACTTTTAAAAGATTTTTTAGGTGACAAACACTGAACATTTGTCACTGAACATTTAGGATCCTACTATGTAACTTAAATGCAGAAAAGAGTAGGCACAGATTGACTCCTCTCCTCAAGGTGGCCCAGTAAGCAATTTCAGAGCCGAGGAGGAAGTGGCCATGAAAAGGCCCTACAGGGTTGTGAAGAGTGCCCCTAAGCCACCACTCCATAGAATACACTGTAAATGGGAACTCTAAATTGTTCAACTCCACCCATGTCAGGCTTTGAACCCCCGCTGCTGGATTCCATTCTGCCACTTGCAAGAATCTGCTACCTAGATTGAACAGTGAGTATCTCTGGGTAATTACCTTGACATATGGGGCACAGACCAAGATTTATTCAAAATATACATATGCTATACATCTGCTAAAGAGGAATCATTTGAAAAAATTACGTAGTTGAAGATATTTATTTATTTATTTATTTATTATTTTTTATTTTTTTTTAAAGATTTTATTTATTTATTTGAGAGAGAGAGAATGAGAGACAGATAGCAAGAGAGGGAAGAGGGTCAGAGGGAGAAGCAGACACCCCGCTGAGCAGGGAGCCCGATGCGGGACTCGATCCCGGGACTCCAGGATCATGACCTGAGCCGAAGGCAGTCGCTTAACCAACTGAGCCACCCAGGCGCCCGAAGATATTTCTTTAAAATCAGAAAATAGATGATATGAAAATGACAGAGAAATCAGAATCACAATGCTATACACTGCACCTCAGTAAATGTGAAAGATTTCCAGGTTGGAAAAGACATCCATGTTAACATGGATGCTGAATCTACCATAAAGGCATCTCCCGGGGTGCCTGGGTGGCTCAGTCATTAAATGTCAGCCTTCAGCTCAGTTCATGATCCCAGTTTCCTGGGATTGAGCCCCAAATTGGGCTCCCTGCTCAACGGGAAGCCTGCTTCTCCCTCTCCCACTCCCCCTGCTTGTGTTCCCTCTCTCACTGTCCCTCTCTCTCTGTGAGATAAATAAAATCTTAAAAAAAAAAAAAAAAAAAGGCATCTCCCAATCCGAGTCAATCCTTTGAAGTAGGGAAAAGGAGAGGAAGAGGTCTGCAAGGAGAACACTAGATGAGGAGGCGTCTGGAAGGAAGTAAACGTAGGAGAAGAAAAGTATCTTTTCCTTTATACTTTAGGTTCCTGACAGGGACTTCTGTAACAAGGGACAGATTAATAAGAAAAAAGCACACAAATTTATTTAATAGAAGTTTTACATAACATGGTAGCCTTTATAAGGAAACGCAGACCTGAAGAAATGGCTAAACCTGAGTGTTTTTATGCTAGATTTTTTTTTTTTTTTTTTTTTTGAGAGAGAGAGTGCACAAGCCAGGGTCGGGGGGTGGGGGAGGGAGGCAGAGGGAGAGAGAGAATCTTAAGCAGATTCCACACCCAGTGCGGAGCCCAATGAGGGGCTTGAACTCACAATCCCGAGATCATGACCTGAGCCGAAATCAAGAGTTGCTTAACCAACTGAGCCACCCAGGCGCCTCTGATTCTAGTTCTTAATAACCTAATTTGACCCTGTCCCTAAATAACACCATTTGCAATGTTAAGCTATAATCCTTAAAATATAAAGTTACCACATCAAATCACAGGGCTCATAACAAACCCATTCTTAACCATTTACCACCAGTAAGTGACAAGATACTCACTTCCTCTGGCTTTTCAGGCCTGCAAGAATCTGTTTCAAAGGTCATCTCAGAATCTGAAGACTACATTATGTTCCCCATGTCAGGGGTTACTAGCCCAGGCCTCTATTTGATACTGGATGTGTTACAGAGCTTTATTAATCTTTGGTCACTACACCAACATTTCAAATGTTCACAAAAGTCACATTTTCTCATACTCTCTAAAACACATTGGGGTACTTTTCTCTCCACTGTACTCTCCTTATGCAAACACATAGGACGCACAAGCAACTCAGCCATGCATGCTGAGTGCAGGAGAAAGTCAAGGACAATAAAAGGCGCCATGTCAACAGAGATGATGGAGGGGACAAGTGGCGTGTGGCTCACTGTCTGAGCCAATGTGATCATTTGCTGACACCTAGTTCTTCAACTTCCTCCTTCAACAAGAACTCAGCAATGCCATCAAGTCCAACTGTTAAAGTCTAATCTATCAGGGAAGTAGACCTTGCCCAAGGGCTGGCTAATGACCCTTTTCGTCAGTGGTCCTTCATGCACAGAGTGGAAGCCACAAGTCTATTTTTTTCACACAGTTTTAAATGCATTGTCTGCTAATTCATGACTGTAAGGAGATGTGTTTCGAATAGATCAGGTTGTTTTCTAAATGTTTTCCTATCACCAAATTCTGGACTATTTATGTGGTTCTGTGGGGACCCACTCATTGAAGATGAATAGTATGGTGTGTCTAAGCATTCTGGCAATATAGAATCATTCCACAATTAGGGTGGCATTTTAAGAAAAAACAGCTTTATACATTGGCATGAAAGTCACAGTGATGGGGTAGTGGCCAGGGGATAGGCAACGTTAAATAGACATGCTAGACATGCTGTGCTTTCCTGAAGTATCCATTTTTTTTTTTTTGGTGATAAGTTATTTTACATTGTTTTATATGAAAATCATCAGTGAGGGACGAGGAGACAATAAAAAGTAGGACTTCTTCCTGTCTCTGCCGTGAACTAATTTAGGAATAAGATAGTCAGCAGATTGGGTCTTAAATAATACTTTATTACTGATAAAGCTGATCTTGGAGAATGTGGCTTTCATCTGCAGGGAGCTGGGTTTTAAAACTGAAAGACAGAGTTAGACAAACTTATCTGGCAGGTCTTGGGCCCAGGGCTGGACCACCATAGGTTCTCACTCAGGGGCAGAGCCTTGGCCACTGAGCTGACTGCTGCCTGAGAACAATCACCCAGGGCAGGATGACTCCCAAGAGAAGGGAGAAGGGAGAGGAGCTGTGATATGCCTCCCCCAACTCACCATCTGTATACATCACACCTGACCCTCGAGGATCTATCAATTTGGGTCCAATCAGAAGGCAGAAAAACACTATTAATTTGAACAGGGAAAATTTAATATAATTATTTACTTGTAATAGGGGATTAGATGCTGAGTAGTAAAGAACTCTAACAAGTACAGGAAGAGCAGATACTGGAAAAGAGCTACTACCTCTAGCTGAGACAGAATACCCAAGGAAGAAACGAATTTAGAAGAGTCCCTGACCCAAAACCAAGACTGAGACTCAGACCTCTCTGGAAAGGATGTGACTAGGGCCACAGGTGGTGAAGTTTTCTGAAGTGAGACAAGCCAGGCTGGCAAACAGGAAACCACCTGCCAGGATGCCTTTGACACTTAAGTGGGAAGCTGCTCAATGAGTACTGGTAAAACTTGCTGTAGGGTGAGCACCAATGGGTGTCCCAAATACCACTGGGAGGCGAAAACCACAGAAACAAGAAGAAAAAAGTACACCAAAACCAGGACGAGGCCCCTTTCCTCCTGCAGTGGCCTTCCAGTGCCCTCTACTGACAATGCCTAACATCTGCCATATGGCAAAGGAGAAATCTTTATTGAGTCTACTCCAGTATCACAAAGCAGGGCAAAGAAGGGGAGAGTCAGAGCTGAAAAGCACTAAATTGATAACTGGTGCAGGAAGGAAGTGAATGGGAGAATATAGAGATGCCACAGTGTTCTGATGTTCTTTTTTATTTTTAGATGAAACTAAAATTTTTTAGGAAATTTCTATTTCAGGCTTGCCATAAGCTATTTCCAACCATCATCAATTGAAGGAGTCCAGTATCCTCTGACATTAGATGCATTTGCTAGATATATTTCAGAGGTAATGAAGAGATAATGGAAACCTTCTTTCCCCACTTAAAAAATCTGTTTTGTCATGATGCATGAAATGTCCTCATTAAGACTCATTGTTTTCTATCCCAGAAGTTCCTTATTGAAAGGGGAATGTTCTGGAAAGCATCTTATTGTAAACCTTTATTGGCCAAAACTTTACTTGGAAAAAATGGCGAGACAAGAATAAAAACTTAGAAAAAGGCACCCAAAACAAAGACCAGTGAGCAGACAGGACCACAAACACAGACTTAATCTCTTTGTGGTTTTCCATTTCTACAGTTCCAACTTTTTGTGAGATGAAAAACTGAAGAGTCAGGTAGTATCTTATTCTTATTCTTTCCTGTCTTTCTGCCTCTAAGATTTCTCTTAGGAAAGAAAAGAATTAATGAAAGTCAGTGTGGTTCAAAACTCTTTTGCCAGGATAACGGCCATAGAGGGGAACTCCTTTTTCTTCTGGGCCCCCTTTCCTACCCACATGGTTACGAGTGCTAGATAGTGAGCAGGCTGAAGGGAGCTGGTAATGGTTCTTCCCCCTCTTCTCTCAAGCCCAGTCAGGAACCCATGGCTTTCCTTCAGCTGGACCACTTTTCTGCAGAGTCTAATATTATTTCTAATATTATTTCCAAAATAAATATTATTTTTATCCTTAATTTCTTGAGAGCTTATTATGTATAAGCACTGTGCTAAGAATTTACTCATTTAACCCTCACATATACTCTGTGACGCACGTTACACAATCCCCTGTTTCCAAGACAAAGAAACCAAGGCTTAGAGAAGTTAGAAGGTTTTCAGTGCAGGCGGCCTGATCCCAAAGAGCACAACTGCAACCATTGCGCTGTCCTGCTTCCCCACTAAGGAATTCCTCTTGGTTAATTAGACAACACAACATCTTTAGAGTCTGCCAGAACAATTTACATCATATTAATGGGAGAATAGGGGCCCAATTTGATAAGCCAGTTCAAGCATAGTACTCTTCAGATCATGAAGACATTAGCAAGCAAACCCAAAGAATATTTTGTTTAGGATGCAGAAGGATCAGTAATAGGGAATATGAGCTGAGAATGTTTTCATCTGTTGAGTTTTATGCATCCTCTGTCATTCAGCTCCCTCCAAAGTCACAGCTGGTAAAACCAAATGGGTCATTTTACCACAATCAGACTAATGTCACAGTTCAAGAAGCGCCATTTGTCCTCTAAGGCAAAGCCATGCACCTAATTACAACACACTGTTAATAAATTTATAATAGACAAAAAGAAATTGACTGCTATGGATTTTTTTCCTAGCAAAGCAAAACCATTTAAGGGGCAGATTGCAAATCTATTCCTTCTTTTATTGTTTCAATAAAGTTAGCAATATATTCTAGATGGGAAAACCAGGGCAGACCTCAGCTGAACAGATTGTATCATCAGATCCTACCACATTGCCTCTAATGGGGAAATTAACAGCTGAATATCAACACCTGTCACTGTGAGCCGAGCAGACCCTGGCACACACACCAGGTAGGAAGGCTGTACAGTTCCTTAGAGCAATCTGAGCCTGGGCCACCAGAGACAATATGCATGCCAATGCCCACAGAAGCAGGCTCCATTTAAAATCAAGTAGATACACTAAATGCCAGGGGAGATGAAGCGGCAGTTCCTAAGGAGGTCTGGGTGTTAACAACTGAGAGCTCTAAAGAAGTTTTAGAGATACTGTGCTAACTGCAAGAATGGAATCACACAGACTTAGGCAGACACTGGCCCCAGCAGGAACCACTGAACATTCATCCCCTTTCAAGGGCAAAGGTACCACCAGAGCAGCACCCCCTCTCACACTTGGGTGGTTTGAGTCATGTCTCCTCTGGGTAGATTATGGTCAATTGTTTTCACCATCCTCAAGATCAATTACAATCATTGCTACTGAATGAATTATGTCTCAAGTCCTGGCAGTTTGTGAGCAAGCCCAAGTGAGCAAGCCCACATTTATTTTTCTGACATTGTAAGCATGTTTTCTCTTTACAAGGGCTTTTGCAATTTTTCTACTGGGTTGCCTAGCAACCTTTGAAGGGACAGAAATATGGAGGAGGGATGCTGGAGACATAATGATGAGTGAATCTGTATTTATTTCACAGATTCCTTTTTAAAAGTCATTCTGTTGTCCCCTCCTGGGGTGGGTGTGGGTGTGGGTGAGAGGCTGTGTGATATTATCCTAGTGCTTCTACTCTTCTAGCAGGAGCAGTCAATGCCAGCAAGTATATTTACACAAGCATATTCAGCAAATGGGAGGTTATATCTGGTTATTGCCTAGTAATACATATGAAGATGAATAAATACATCACACCATCAGAAACTTGAGTAAACACAATGCCCATTGACTGTCCTCGCTTAAGGTCTCAGACCATGCCAGAGGAAAGCCTGTAATCTCTCTCATTTCATCCTAGTCGTGACTAGGATGAATGCTGCATTCTTGTTTGCCTCCTGTCCTTTCTTTTACTAAATTATATGTCCCTACAAAAACAACTCATTTTGTTTTTGGTGTCAAGTTTATTTGCAAGGAATTGAGCAAAGCAGCCTCCCATGATTCTTTTAATTTCTTGTGTGTCTGTGGTTACTTCCCTCTTTTTTAAATTGTCTGTGTTTAAGCTTTCTTTTTTCATGATTAGATTAGTTAGTAAGTCATCTGTTTTGTTATTTTTATCCAAAAAAAGCTTATGATTTATATATTGGTTCTACTGCTTCCTATATTTTACTTCATTAACTTCCACTTCTATTTTATTACTTTCTTCTACTTAGGTTTTAAATTTTTAAAAATTTCTTGGATGGGAAGCTTAATTTCTTTACTCTCATTCTTTCTTGGTTATTAATATAAGTACTTAGGACTATGAATTTGCCTCTAATCCCTGCTTTAACAATTTCCCCTTAATTCTGATATATAGTATTTTGATAATAATATGTTTATATATTCTTCAATTTCCATTTAGATTTTTTTTTAGAAAGAGACAAAAATAAGTATATATTTATTAAATAAGTATATATGTATAGTACATTTATATAATATATAATATAAATATATATTACTATACAATTATATAAAAACATATAGATCAAAACTTGTCCCTTATGAATAGAGAATGCTCTTTACAAGTGCCTCTGAAACTTTCACAAAAACTTACACCATTGCTTATTTTGTACATATTACGTCTGTCATGGATTTAAAGAGTTTCAATAAGTAACTTCTGCAACCATGTATATCTCCTTATAATTTATGTAGTTTGTAGTTTCTGTTTCATGAGCATGATGCCATAAATATACTTCTTATATCTTCATTAAAAATAGCATTTATTGGGGCGCCTGGGTGGCTCAGTCGTTAAGCGTCTGCCTTCGGCTCAGGTCATGATCCCAGGGTCCTGGGATCGAGCCCCACATCGGGCTCCCTGCTCAGCGGGAAGCCTGCTTCTCCCTCTCCCACTCCCCCTGCTTGTGTTCCCTCTCTCACTGTCTCTCTCTCTGTCAAATAAGTAAATAAAATCTTTAAAAAAATAGCATTTATTAAAAAGTGCCCTTCTTAGACGAATTTAATGGTTTGGGTCCTGGATTCAATATTGTCTAATATTAAGAATACAATGCTATAATTATTACTTCATAAAACCTTCTCTCTTTTAAAGAAGTTAAGAGAAAATGAGAAAAATATATTTAAGGGGTCTTTCATATTAACTTATATGTTTACCATTTCTTTAGTTCTTTATTTCTTGCTGTGGACTTCAGTTACTATCTGTTATCATTTCCTTTCAGCCTGAAGGATAACCTTTAGTATTTCTTATAAGGCAAGTTAGCTAACAACAAATTCTCTCAGTCTTTATCTAGGATTGCCTTTATTTTGCCTTCATTTTTGAAGGATAGGTTTGCTAGATATAAAATTACTGGTTGACAATTTTTTCCAGTACTTTGAATATGTCATTCCACTGCCCTCTGATTACCAAGGCCAAATTGAGTGAGGTGATAAGTTAGCCATAAGTCATATTGATGCTCCTCTGTACAGTGTCAGTTGTTTTTCCCCTGCTGATTTCAAGATTTTGTCTTCGTCTTTAACAGACTGACTATGATATGTATAGGTATTTATCTTACTTCGGGCTTATTGAGCTTTTCTTTTATGTGGACTAATGTTTTTCATCAAACTTTAGATGTTTTCATCCATTATTTCTCCAATATTTTTCTGGACCCTTACCTCTCTTACCTCTTTCCTGGACTCCCTTTACATGTCTGTTGAAATTTATGATGGTATCCCACTGGTCTCTGCAGCCCTTTTCATTTTTCTTTGATTTTTTTTCTTCTGTGTTCTTCAGACTGGTTAATTTCTACTAATCTATTTTCAGGTTTACTGATTCTTTCTTTTATCATATTAAATCTGCTAAGCTCTAGTGACTTTGTCATTTCAATTATTATACGTTTTACTGTCATTGTGGTAGAAGAGAGGCAGCCTAGCATAGTGGAAAAGAGCATAGCTCTGGATTCATGAATTCAAGTCTATATACCACTATTTATTAGCTGTGTGACCTCAGGCATTATTACTTGGCTCCTCTCTATTTTTAATTTCTCATCTATAAAATAGATATACTAATAGTTCCTATTCTGTGGTGAGTGCAATATGAGAATTAAGATAATACATATAAAATGATTAGAACCGAGCCTGCCATAAAATAAGCACCCCATAACTCTTTGCTATTATTACTATTGCTGATGTAGGAGTTTGGTCATCAATAGTGGATATGGTCTGGAATTAGTTTTGTACTACAGGCCTGAAATCTGGTGTAAGAGGAATAAGCCCCATGTAGGTGATCCCTTTAATTATTCTTCCCAAGTTCTGATTCCACTATGTTTATTCCACTGGTATATTTGGGTTTCTCTAAAATTAAACTATAGTTACACCATTGGGTTAATGCTCTGCCCACTTGATGAGAACTTTAGCACATGATACAGATTTTTCTAGTCCCTTCTCTGGAAGCTTATAGGTGCTACATGTCATCAGACTCCAAACCCACTAACCCCCTTTTTTTTCCTAATAACTGTTAATATGCCATAGAACTGTAGGAAACAGTGCCCTACACCAAGCTGACTCACAGGAAAGGCAGGGAAGGCCAGATTGAGTGAGGCTGGGGAGCTCTTTGGAGAAGGACACATCTCTGAGCAACCTCTAGCCTTTCACCAAACATTTCCTCCACCAAACATGATCCCTCTAAGTAAAAAGGGACCTTGCTGATAGGACAAAGTGGACTACTAGAATGAGGATAAGGAACAAATAAAAATGCACAGATGTACTTAAGATTGGGACTCTTCCCAAGGTGGCCCTAACTCATTGGTTTTCAAAATGGAGTTTACAACATATGCACATCAGAATCATCTAGGAAATGTGGTAAACATGAAGATTCCAAGACAACACATGGAACTGATGAAACAGAATCTCTGGGAATGGGGCCCAAGAATCTGCATTTTAAAAGCTCACTAGATGATTCTGCCACAACTAGAATTTGAGAAGCATAACATTCGGTAGCCAACAACAGATGTGAGACTTTTCCAATTAAATCAAAGTCACAAACCAAAATGAAAAGGGCCTGAGATGCATCCAGTGGGGGACGATTTAGTTCCATGGTAAATAACCACATCTCAATGAGACCAGCCTTCCTGGGGGAAGACTATTCCATGGTCTATCAGATCTCTTCATTAGGGAACTTCCCTGCTATTCCAGCTAAGTAGCTTTCCTTAATTTGATCTTATTACTCCCATGCTTTATACAAAGCTGGGTATAGCAATTATACTCAATAAACAAAAATGCTATATAAATGCCATGCCAGGCTCATCTTTCCATTCAATTACTCTCAAATAGTCACATCTCCCTACAAAGTGAGGGTCAACCTAGCTGTGTAAGCAAGCTTGTCTAAGTTTCAAATCTTGATTTGGATGAGTAGTGCCATCTTCAGAGTTAAGTGTATGGCCCCATTCTTGCAAACAGATGGCATTCTCACAGCTCCTCAGCCACATTACAAAAATTGGGACTCAGAGGACTGCTCAAGATGGAGGCACTTAAGGAAATTGAAATATGACCATAACTATCGACTCAGTTATAAATGCTGTGATTGCCGGGCCTTGAGAAAAGGACCATGAACAGGATACATCAGCATCATAACAATCAAATGGAACAAGCCAAAGCAGCAGGAGAGATGTGGATTGTACATCCTGAAATATCTGCTGACAATCTAGATTATTAGGAATGGCAATAAGCTACCAAGAAAGGTGGTATGGTATCCTTTACAGATCATTACAAATTGAAATACAATTTTCTAAGATAATTTCCTGCCAAGGTACAGGTGGGTAGACAAGATAAACCTTTTCAGATTTCAGAATAAAGATTCTATATTCAGAAGATGCAGTTAGAGAAGATTGTTCTTGGGATCAACAACAAAGCTCTTTGGAAGAGTAAAAGATCCACTCAGAGATCATTTGAAGAATTTCAGGTGATTTTCTGGGAAATAATTTGGTTTAGGAGCAACTGGGAAAGAGTTAAGTGGATTGGTACACCCAAAATAGTTCAAATAATTAATTAATGATAATATATAATTATTATATAAATAATAATTAACTTTAAATTAGGTACACCTCACCTTTTATGTGTGTGTGTGTGTGTGTGTAAACATGTGCATGTATGGTTAGAGTTTTGAAGGTTGTAACGCTTGGATTTCCCAGTATGGAATACCTAGCAAATTATTTCACCTAAAAATTCAATGACAATAGTGATTCTGCCTACAAAATAAAGCAGATTCCCACAAATCATAAGTTAAATGCTGCTTCTAATTCTTGTAACTTCAGTCTGTTCAAAAGTAAAAGAGATGAGATGGTGTGTGCTGTTTATGAATCTTGAGAACCAAAAAATAACAATAAACAGTGACAACAAGATGTGTATGATCTGAAGCAAAACTTGACTGTACTAAAATCATCACTCAAGGCCTTAACCACCTAATACAAATTCCACACAATTAATGAACTCCTAAGGCTCCTATAAGGCTGATGCTAAATGAAATACATGGATATTGGTGGACTACCCTTGAGGAGCATAACTGTGGAAAAAAACTGAATAATGCTGACTAATGCAGCCTTAGTATGTTCTTTTACACATTCTATTTCCAGAGATTTACTTCCAGCAGGAGATGCTTTTCTTCCAACACTTCCCATTCTAAATCAATCTATCTATCATCTATCTATCTAAAGTAATCTCTACATGCAACATGGGGCTCAAACTCATGACCCTGAGATCAAGAGTTGCATGCTCTTCCAAACCGAGTGAGCCAGGTGCCCCCCAGCACTTCCCATTCTAGAAGGACTTCCTATCCCTATCAGCTAACTGAAATCTTACTCTTCTGTTAGGACTTGCCTCTCCCCACAGCCATCCCAAGACATTTAGCTTAAAATGCATTGTTCCTTACTTGAACATTCATTCATTCAAAACTGCTTGAGTGCCTACAAACAATACCTAACAATATATAAAACTCTGTGCTCAGATCTGATGTTGACATATTTTGTGTATACACACACACACACACACACATATATGTAACTATATAAGTTCCCTTTTCTTGGCTATAGTCTCTGTCCTCCACAAGTTAAGGATCCAATGAAAGATCGCAAGACAGAACAGCATAACTGAAGGAATTTAGGGGAGGGAGAGGAAGCACTGACTGGGAGCCAGTAAATGGCATCATAGCATGTCTGAAAGAGATGTTACTAGGCAGGTTTAAAATGGGGAGTCAAAGGGGGGCCTGGGTGGCTCAGTCGTTAAGCATCTCCCTTCGGCTCGGGTCATGATCCCAGGGTCCTGGGATCGAGCCCCACTTCGAGCCCCACATCAGGCTCCCTGCTCAGTGGGAAGCCTGCTTCTCCCTCTCCCACTCCCCCTGCTTGTGTTCCCTCTCTCACTGTGTCTCTCTCTGTCAAATAAATAAATAAAATCTTTAAAAAAAATAAATAAAATGGGGAGGGAAGAACACTTCATCAGGAGGAATGCAACTTCATTTCCCTCAGAATCTAGCACTATTGGTCGTCTCTAATGAAATAGAGCCTATTTAACCCTCATCCGGGAAAACGGGCAAGTCAGGTCCTGGCTCAAGGTTATTGAGGCCTTCTGGGGAGAAGTGCTTGGCAAAATCTGGCCACAGTACCAATTCTAAACCTTACGTTAAATAAGAATAAAAGATGTGAGTTGGGAGGGGAATAGCCAGCAAGATGTTATATTTCTGAGAATGGCATATGAGTATGAATTGGATGAGGGGATATGGGGGGGGGCAGTAGGGAGGGAGCATAGGCCCCTTCTTCCCTCTCACCCATCAGGCTTGTGGTTCACTAAAACCCAACTGGACCCTTGTTTTCTTTCCTGGGCCAGTAATGAATGGCAGTAATTATCCATGCAGGGCTCTCTGTGAGTCACGAGGCAGCTCTGGCTCCAGTCTCCTTGCAATTTTGAGCTGTATGTGTGTGTGTTTTTCACCCACTACTATTGAGGGGTGGAAAATAGATTACAATTACATTCCGGCTGGCTTTTGAAGACTTGATAGACAGCTGGAGAGAACTCTTCCCTGCAGCTGCCGGGATGAGAGGGTGGCCTAGAGATGGGTGTGGAGAGAAAAAGAGAGGCCCTGTCAGGAGAGGAGGAAACCATACAAAATGGATTCAGTACATCCTCAAAGGTATTTTTAAAAGATCAGGGTTGCTAATATGAACAACAAATCTGGTGTCCAGGTGGCTGACTGCATATCTGTGGGAAGCAGGTCCCTTTCAGGAACATTTTGGGTCTTCAGGTCCGAAGATACTATCACGGGATCATACAGAAGCAAGATCAGACTTAAACTGAGGCTGGCCCTGAGGATGGGTACAGCCCACAGCTCTGAATCAAAGTGCTCAGCTGCATGTTTCTCCCTCTACATCTGGAATCACTTTACTAGGTTACAGCTGGTATGTTTCTCCAAGAGGTTAGATGAGATGATTTCTGTATTCCCTTCCACTCCACCTTTTTTTTTTGTAAAGGAACTCCCATTTACTTACAGAATATTACATGCTTGCCACTATGCCCCATGCGTTATCTCCATATCCCATGTAATCCAGACCACTTCCCCTCAGAAGGAAAGGTCATAACGCTCATTTTACAGAGGAGGAAAGTGAAGTTCAGAGAGGTGAAACAACTAGCTTACAGATGTTAATTGTCAGGGTGAACAACTGAGGGTCAACTTCAAAAGGAGTCTCCCACCCACGATGCAATGCTGAGCCTTCATCCAGTCACAAGTTTCTGTGGTTCTCTGAAATATTATCTCACAGGCCACTGGAACCTATTACTGAACTTATTATCCCCTTATCAAGGACTAGTCAACCAGAGTGTGGGACACACGAACAGGCACATACAAAAGAGGAGAGAACAAGAAAGGCCCCATGCACCGGGTGTAGTTCTTGGAGAAGGGTCTCAGTGGGGCACTGAAACACAAAGGCAGGAGCTGCAGGAGGAGTGCAGGGGACAGTCACAAATAGGGCAGGTCTCGGGAAAGAGTGGCAAAGCTGAGCTGCAAATACAAATTCAACCTACTTCCCACCTTGCCTTAGACTAGCCCTGACTCTAGGTTGTTTGTGCAATCCCATACATATCCATCCTAGACCACACCAGCAACTGTGTCCCTATGACTTCAAGACATTTCAAAAGGGTAGGCGAGAGTACACTGGTGGTACAGCATGAGCGTTCACTATGACCTCATTCCCAGTGTCAGTGCAAGGGGTGTGCCTTTTGAATATATGAAGACCGCAGGGATATCTTTAGATGGAGCTTATTCAATGAGTTAGACATCTTCAAACAAACCCGGGTGTCAGGAAACCAAGAGGTAAGAATTCTCATACACTCCCCAGGCTACAGGAGACTTTGTAAGTCTTCTTTAATCTGCTTAGAGTATCTCCTAACTGAATCATACCATAGCCTCCTACGCACAAAAATAAGTAAGAAAATGATTAAAACAAAACAAAACAAAACAAAAAACCCTGCTTTGGAACAGCTGGCCCATATCGGACCTTTTTCTCAACACAATGGAGTGAACTACAGGCCTGTCAGGCGTGGCACTTCACTTAGCGCCTGACCAGGAACTATTTATTCTTGCTTTGTTTCCAGCCTCACTTGGACAGTACAGATAGATCTGGATCACTAAAAACTCATTGATAAGAAGGGAAAGACAAATACCTTTTCACTTGCTAACAGTCACCCTTCAGGCTAAATGCAATGTGCCTGCAGTATTTGATCCAATCATTCCTGTTACTGAAATAGCATGTCAAAGCAAGAGAGGCAGATCAAACGAGGCATCAAGGATGCAGAAGTACAACAAAAGATTTTATTTTTAAAAAAATATTTCTGCAATATTTTGTTTCTATTATATATTTTTAAAGATTTTATTTATTTCAGGGAGAGAGAACAAGCGGTGGGGAGGGGCAGAGGGAGAGAGAGAGCGAGAGAGAAGCAAATTATTTCACCTAAAAATTCAATGACAATAGTGATTCTGCCTACAAAATAAAGCAGATTCCCACAAATCATAAGTTAAATGCTGCTTCTAATTCTTGTAACTTCAGTCTGTTCAAAAGTAAAAGAGATGAGATAGTGTGTGCTGAGCAGGAAGTCCGATGCAGGGCTCCATCCCAGGACCCAGAGATCATGACCTGAGCTGAAGGCAGTCGCTTAACCAACTGAGCCACCCAGGCACATTTTTTGTTTCTATTATAATCAAAAAACTAAAAATTTGGAAAGCAAGAATGCCAATTACTCCAAGTAGTGGAGGGAGCAAAGCTAACATATTACTCTTCTCTAAAATAGATACCCAATTGTCTAAGTCCTACAATTCCATAAAAAACATAGTGGTTAAAAAAATAAACATGGTTAAAAAAAACCAACATGGTTACATCACAAATGAGATATTGATAGCTCCTCAATGTGTAACTTACACGTATAAAGTCCCCACTCCATGTAAGGCACTGGGGAACTCACCAGCTTTAAGTGCTACTTTGACTC
Organism: Mirounga angustirostris; assembly: GCF_029215605.1. Classification (NCBI taxonomy): domain Eukaryota; kingdom Metazoa; phylum Chordata; class Mammalia; order Carnivora; family Phocidae; genus Mirounga; species Mirounga angustirostris. Next base: position 134,458,380 of record NW_026991711.1, on the reverse strand, counting down.
AGACAAAAATGGTAGGTAAACATGACCCCCAAACCACAGGTAGACATAATTTCCCTAACAGATGGAATGGATTTCAATAGGCCTCTAACCTCCAGGGAAGGTGGTTAGCACAGTGGTCTGCCTGGACTACATGGAGCTGCCAAGTAAAATATTCAGAAAAGCCTCCCTTATCCTTAGCTAATTGCAAAATAAACATCTCTACTTTTTACCACCAGCCTTCCATGCAGGGTTTCCTTTGATGGCATTTTGCCTATTGGTTTAGATCAAACATAGATCACAATTTAAAAACTGGTCTGGTCAGGGATTTCTTTATTCAGTAACATACTAAATAGGCATAGTAAGCTTTTACTGAAGGCCAGGAGTTGTATTAAATATTAGGAATGCCTTCCTCATGTTCCAACTGTTTACAGATCAATCACTGATAAGTAAATGTACCATTACAAAATGCTGCATGGGAGTCCCAGCTGGACTGGTCACAGAAGGATGCTGTGCCAGATTTCACCTCCCTGATATCATTTCATTCTATTCTATACCAATCTTAGAGGTGTTCACATCATAAAATCATAGCAAACCCTAACTTCTCCCTGCAAACTTTTTTTGTGACTGTGAAAAAAAATGAATACTTAAAGAAATGTGCATCTTAGGACACATGACTATGTTAGTGGTGCAAAGGATAGAGAAGAGGGTGCACAAAGAAATAAGACAGTCTCAGTTGCAAGGAAAAAACTATTCTGTGCCAAAAGAATGTTGAAAAATAAGAATAAAGTTAGAAGACGAACACTTCCAGACTTCAAAACTTACTACAAAGCAATGGTAATCAAAATAGTGTGTTACTGGGGCACCTGGGTGGCTCAGTCGGTTAAGCATCTGCCTTTAGCTCGGGTCATGATCCCAGGGTCCTGGGATCGAGTCCCACATCAGTCTCCCTGCTCAGCGGGGAGTCTGCTACTCCCTCTCCCTCTGCTCCTCCCCCTCATTTGTGCTCTCTCTCACAAAATAAATAAATATTTTAAAAAAATAAAATAGTGTGGTACTGGCATAAGGACAGATAGATAAATGGAATAGAATAGAGAGTCAAGAAATAAACCCATATATCCATGACTGACTGATTTTCAACAAGGGTGCCAAGACCATTCAGTGAGGTAAAGAACAGTCCCTTCTGTTGCACGCTGGGACAACTGGATATTCACATGCAAAAGAATGAAGTTGGACCTGTACCTCACACCATATACAATAACCAATTCAAATGGATGAACAATCTAAATAGGAGAGCTAAAACCATAAAACTCTTAGAAGAAAACATTAGAATAAATCTTCATGACCTTGGATTTGGCAATAGATTCTTAGATATGGCACTATAAGCACAAACAACAAAAGAGAAAATAGATTCATTGTGTTTCAAAGGACACCATCAAGATACTAAAAAGACAACCCATAAAATGGGAGAAAATATTTGCAAATCATGCATCTGATAAGAGTCTGGTATCCAGATATATTATATATATATATAATATATATATAAGTGTATGCTTGTATACACACACACACATATAAAACTCTTACAACTCAACAACAAAAAGTTAACTTATAAAATGGGCAAAGGACTTTAATAGACATTTCCCCAAAGAAAATACATTCAACACCATTAATCATTCAGGAAATACAAATCAAATCGACAATTAGGTACCACTTCACTACTTCATACTAGGATGGCTATAATTTTTTTTTAAAGTGGAAAATAACAGGGCTCCTGGGTGGCTCAGTTGGTTAAGCATCAGACTCTGGATTTCGGCTCAGGTCATCCTCCCAGGGTTATGAGATTGAGCCCTGTATCAGGTTCCACGCTGGGTGTGGAGCCTGCTTAATATTCTCTTTCTCCCTCTGCCCCTCCCCCACCCCATCCCTGCGCAGGTTCTCTCTCTCTCTAAAAAAATTTTAAAAATCTTAAAAAAATTGGAGGATAACAAGTGTTGGAGAGGATGTGGAGAAATTGGAACCCTATACTTTGCTGGTGAGAATGCGAAATGGTGCAGCTGCTGTGGAAAACAATTTGGTGATGCCTCAAAAAGGTAAACATAGAATGACCAGAGAATTAAAAACAGGTACTCAAACAAATACATGTACATACACGGTCACAGCAGCACTATTCACAATAGCTAAAAAGTGAAAACAGCTTAAACGTCCATCAATGGATGAATGGATAAACAAACTACGGTATATAGATACCATGGAGTATTTAGCCATAAAAAGGACTGAAATACTGATATACTACAATGTGAATGAAACTTGAAAAAATTCTTCTAAATGAATGAAACCAGACACAAAAGGCCACTTACTATATAATTTCATTTGTATGAAATATCCAGAATAGGTAAATCCAAAGAGACAGAATGCAGACTGGTGGTCACCAGGGGCTGGGGGAGAGGAGAAATAGGGAATAACTGCTTAAGGGGCACAGAGTTTCCTTTTGGGGAGATGAAAATGTGTTAGAGAAATAGAAGTGGTGCGTGCACTAACACTGTGAATATACTCAAATATATACATGGAATTGTTAATTTTATGTTGCGTGAATTTTGCCTTAAAAAATCCAGTAACTACAAATTTAAAAAAAATAAAATGTCTACAGAACATTCATTCCACAGCAGGAAAAGGTCCAATGGAGGAAAATACTACTACGTATTAGGCACCGTGCTGAGGAGAAAATGGTAAGCATACCTATACCAGTCTACTGGCAAAGACAGACCTTAATCAAATAATCATTTTCTCGAAGTATAAGCACCATGAATGGAAGAAATATGGTTTCAGACTAGATTGGAGAAGGCTTCTCTGAAGATGTCAAAAATGAGCTGAGATAGAAAAGGTAAGTTAGAGTTAATAACTGAAGTGAGGTAAGAGGGGTTGGGGCAGTTGGACAGAACATTCTACTCAATGGAAACAAGGTGTGCAAAGATTCTGTGGTGGATGCAAAAAGGGAGCCAGCACTACACTGGCATTTGAAAAATTTATCAGTTAACAGTTTTGACAACTTGCAAGCCACCCACAGGTTTATTAAATGTGGTAATTTACAATTTTACAGAGACGCTAATTCAAATTGTGAGGCTGTGTGAGTGGCCCTAGTCAACTTTGTTATATTCACTACCACATTTTCATTTTATTATTGAAGGGGTCACTTAAAATTTTTAAATACTCTGTGGCATTTTATGAGGGAAATTACATGCCATGGTCGTATATATGATTTCAAAGATCCCAAGAGGTCCCCTTGATAATATCCAGTGCCCTGTAGATTCAACAAAGAGAATAAATCTTTGGTAAATGGGCCAGATTCAGGCAAAAATATATTTTGTTTGGCCCGCATGGTCTTAAAAATAAGATTCTGAATGTCTTTTGGGAGGGCATGACCTCTCCCATCTAGATCCAGGCTCCTCTTCTTACTAATTTGACAACACCAACCTGTTTCTCTTACTTTCACTTTCTGTTTGGCCTCTGACTACATTTGAATTGGTGCCCCCCCACCTCCACCACCACCAAAAGAACAAGCTTATGAGGGTATGTTTGGTTGCCTTTTGGTGTTGTCTTTCTTGAAGGCTGGGAAGGGGAGGAGCATGATAGTCTAATCAAAAAGGGTGTGCAGGAATGTGAGAAGGGGTCCTTCATTAATCATAATACAGAATTAAAGTGGTATTTCTAATAAGCAAAAAATAAAAGGAGTCTTGAGAGAAAGGTGAGAAATCAAATCAATGTCTGACCCCAGCCCCCTTGGACTGTGAAGCACAGAGACCCACATATACCCAGAATTAAAGATCAAGGAGAAGGCAGCATGATCCTTACACAAGTCAAGATTGTTGTGGTAGCAGTGATTTCTGCACATCCACTGACACAAATCTTGGCATGCAGAATCGATCTATACCCACCAGGCCCAGGGAGGTGCCCTTGTGCAGAGAAAGAGAAGGGACGTGCACATGTCTCACGCTAAGCAACACAGCTACAAAAATAATTACAGAAGGCAATGGTTTCTTTGATTTTGCTTTCAGGTTTCCGCATGTCAGAAAGGCCTCCAAGGGGCACCGCCTATAGCAATTACAGCATCTCCTTGCAATGTTGCAAGAACAGAACATTCATGTTTTCCCAGAACTATTATCACAGTATGTTCTGAGACAATGGGGTTCAATAGGGCAAACAAAAGACAGGAAATAGGAGGCCAGCACATTGAAATAATTTTGCCCTAGCCATTCACTCAATAAATATTTATTGAGTATTTACCATGAGCCAGAGCAGGCCAGACATGGGAGACAGAAAAGAATGACTTCCCATTTTTAGCTGAGACAAATCATTCCCTCCATCTGTGACACAAAGAGTCTTGCCTTCACACTTCAAATGGGGTCCTAAAGAAACTGCCTCTGACATTATCACTGCCACATTCTACAATGAATAGCCTCTGGAAGGATAAATGCAGAAAAATAGCCAGAAATATTTTTGGGGAAGAGAATGAGGACTCACCCTGCAGCTAAAAAAATACACCTTAAAGTAATGAAAACAGTGTGGTACTGTTTTAATCACACAACAGAAGTGCAGAAACAGACCCATGTGTCTGTGGTATTTTAGTGTAGGATAAACAGACATTTCAATCATTGGGAAAGGATGAACTATCCTTTAGAGTGGTAGAGGATGAAGAATGTGTCCTGTGGTATTGGGACAATAGGTTATTCATATTTTAATAAGTCTAGTTACCTTCTGACTTGAATTAATCATAAAAATAAGTTCCAGATGGCCTAGAAATCCAAGTACCTAAAAATCTAAATATTTATATTACCTAAATACAAAACCTCAAATGATAAGATAAAAACTTAAAATTTTAAAGATAGGGAAGAATGTCAAGAGCATGATATAAAATTCGAAAGCCATAAAGAGAAAATTTGAAGTTTAACTGCATTAAGATTTCAAATACTGTACAGAAAAAAATAAAATTAGAAGCCCCCCAAAAAAACACAGAAAAAAATACCTGTAATATATATCAAAGGATTAAGAGTCATATTATAAGCATCTACAAATTCTAAGAATATATAAAACCCTATTAGAAAAATGGATGAAAGCATGAATAAGCAATTAACTTAGATGAAGTACAAATGGCCCAAAACAGAAATATGTTAAACTCTACCAATAATCAAAGTAGTGAAAATAAAATGACTTTTACCCACCATATTAGAAAAAATGTTGAAGATTGATAATATCCAGGGTGGATAAAAATGTAGAGGAATAGGTATTCTCATGCACAGTTGGAGAAAAATACAAATTGGTACAGCCACCTTTTCAAATAATTTAGCAATGTATGTCAGTATTAAAAATAAATATCTTTTCACTCATGGGTTCCACTTTTTATTAACTATCCTATAGAAATGCTCACAACAATACACAAATATACAAATATACACACTTATTGAAGCTTTGTTTATAATAGCAACAAAAAAGAAACAACCAAAATACCCATCTATAAGAGAATAAATACATTATGAAACTCCTGTACTATGGGATACAACACAGCCATTTTAAAAAGAATCAGGTATGCCTATATAAGTACAAAGAAAGAGATCTTTGATGAAACTGCTAGGTGAAGAAAAAAAGTAAAACATGAACATTATGATCATGTTTTGGTAAGAAAGCAAATTTACAAATAAGTGTGTTGTATAAATATATATTAAGAGGTGCATAAGAAAAATATAAATGTGCATAAACACACAAATACATATATACATATACCAGAAAAGAGAAAATGTCTGGGAAAATATAAACCAAGCTGTAATCAGTAGCTACATCTAATAGAAATACGCACAGTAGTCTGAATTGCAAAATCTTTTTATAACAAGATCTATCATAGTCCTTTCATAATAGAAAAGCTCATCAAGGAATAAAGTGATAAAAAAAGGGAAAGTAATGAGTCAAACCATCTTCTCTTTGTCACTGCATCATGACAACAAAACTGCCATCCTCCTTGCCTCCTAGTCAATACCTCCATGTTTTAGCTCTTTCTCCTATAAGATGCTTAACATCTGAGAGGTTAGTTAGAACAAGAATTGTTTTTGCAAGACTCATTCTCTAAAGCAATGATCTCAATGAGGGAGGATAAAAAATTTAGAACCACATGTGCCTCATGCCCTGCAGATAATAATACCCTTACCCCACCCAACCATGGCATATCTGGGCTTTCACTAGAATGAACTTCACAACTCCAGAAAGTCCCTCCTGCTAATAGGAGTGTGTTATATACCCTTCAGAAGTTTGGAGGCAGGAAGAAGGTTGCCAAACACTGCTCTAAGGGCTGGTTAGTTAGATCCTTTGAAATCCCCTGGGGAAACTGGGACTGTTGCCACTACATGGGCAGTAATGCTTAAGCTTGATTGTACGGTCCCAAAGACAGCTGAACTCGTTCAATTGTGGGAAACAGAGAACCAACTCATTTAAGGTGTACTTCCATTCCACATAATGTTTTTTCCCCATTTAAAACTCTTCATAATTGGGGTGCCTAGCTGGCTCAGTCAGTAGAGCATGCAACTCTTGATCATGAGTTCAAGCCCCATGTTGGGCTTGAAGCCTACTTAAGAAATAATAATAGTAATAATTTTTCAAAATTAAAAAAATTTAAAACTCTTCATAATCATATTAACTAGATATCAATTGTGTATGAGTATACACTAACTCTAAGAGAAAATACCATGTGGAGCAAGAGTTAAAGAAATATAAGACCACATACAAAATAAGACTCTTACAGAATTTCAATTTACACTGTTATTACTCATTGTGCCTGTTCCTTTTTTAAAATCAGAAGTCACACATCTCATTCTCTGCAGCAGTGCTGAGGGTTTTTAGGAACTTTGAGAGCTGCTGAAGGATACATCCAGCTTGGTGGGAAGACTTGCTGACGCCTGCTCGCACACTTCAGTCTTGCTTCAGGGCTCCAGAGAAGTATCCAAAGCTCACAAACACCTAGCTATTTAGAATTTCCCAGTAAGGGTTTAATTTGCCTCCTGCTGCGGGCTCTAATTATCTAGCCAGTGCCTGAGAGGGAAAATCCAGCCTCCCGCTTCCACTCTGCCTCTATAGCAGCTCTGTGTTACTTGTTTCCTATAGGCTTCCTCATCCTGCACAGACCCAGACACACAAAAAGGCCCTGAAATACTGGGCCGTGTGTCCCTAACATCACCTTCTGCACGACCTGTGTATCACACAATCAGGAAACAATTACTCATGATAATTATCATTTCTTATTACAAGCAGACTATTGAAGATTAGCTGTTAAACCACTCCAACAACTTCCAAGTGTTGTTTTGTTTGCTTGATGGAAGCTGGGATTCTGACTAAGGGCATTCTCTTTAAAAGATTCTGCCTCTTTCCTCATTTGACCATTTTAAACATAATTGAATTTAGCAAAAGCATTCAAATGTGAGAAATTTATCAGTAACATCCTACCTTAATGTGACTGTGTTTTGTGCCAAGAATATAAAATTAGAATCATCTATAACTATTATCAATTCAATTGGAGGGACCATGATTCCCTCAAATTTCAGATAAATCATTTGATGTATAAAGTAACCCAAAATATCAACATCCCCAAATTGGACATATGAATACATTGTTTGGACTCATTTAAGTCTAGGATACCTTCATTAGTCAATCAGGATGCTTTTTCCTAGATTTCAGTCACCAGTATAAAACCTGGTTGAGGGGCACCTGGGTGGCTCAGTCGGTTGAGCGACTGCCTTCGGCTCAGGTCATGATCCTGGAGTCCCAGGATCGAGTCCCGCATCGGGCTCCCTGCTCGGCGGGGAGTCTGCTTCTCCCTCTGACCCTCCCCCTCTCATGCTGTCTCTCATTCTCTCTCTCTCAAATAAATAAATAAAATCTTTTAAAAAAATAAATAAATAAATAAATAAATAAATAAATAAAACCTGGTTGAGAAGTTGGTGCAGATAATGAGGGGTCCTGTGGTCTTTACTGTTTGGCTGAGGGACCACCACACACTGACAAGTAGACTGGTTTAATGTTCAGGGGAATTAATCTCATTGCCATCAGTTGATTCCAGCTCCCCTGTCTATTGGAACATCTTTCTGAGGCTGGGCTGTCTCCTCAACAGGCAGCCTGAACAGATGTAGCCTGTAAAAGCCTGAAATGCCTCCACACCAGCACCCACCATGGTCTGTCAACTAACTGAACAAACCTTTCTGTAATTAACACCTCTTCTCCAGATTTATTTTGATTCTCTGAGAGACCTGGTGTGTGGAAATCTGTTTCATCTTCACTTTTAGCTAGTTTTGAGATAGAGGACCATAAAAACAAAAACAAAACCTAACTCTCAAGTTTTACCAAACAAGTCATTGAAGATGTAATGTGGTAAATTTCCAAAAAAGCAGAAAAATAGCCTCCATACAACTCATTTTTGTTTCATGAGCACTAGCTGAAGCTGGTTGCAGACTAGATGTGTCAGGATGAAAACAGTCAGCAAGAACTGGTTCCAATCTTGTCACTGTTACTGTTTCTTCTAAGGCTCAACCCTCTACTTTTTAAACCCCAGTGGTGAAAAGAAAAGGAGAAATAGGTATGCTTGCATCTGTAGCACTAAGTCCTTTATCCTGACATTCTCGTCCAGCCACCAAGTGCCCTTATGCCTGATTACCAACCTCCCAAGAAGGCTTTCCACATTACTACTACCCAGAGGGACATGACTGGGGGGCAGGGGTTGGGATAAGATACGCAATATAAGAATTTAGAAAAGAATTTAGAATCCTTAGATTGAAGGCTGGAAGTGAGTCTTCTCTTGTGGCCCTAAATCACCTGGGATGGTAGGAAATAAGGGAGGTGCTGATATGCAGTTAACGACTCCATTTTTTTAATATGAGCCAGCCCTCCCCATATCAGAATTCCAGCAAAAAGACTGACAAAGCCTACACTATCAAGAACGTCGTCCATCAAAACAGGGGAAAGAGAACATGTGAGCCACACAGAAATGTCATGTGTTACCTCCACTCACATTTCCTTGGCCAAAGCAACTCCCATGGTCAGACCCAATTTCGAAGGCGCAGGTGAATAAAATCGAACCCTGTGCCAAAGGAAGGGAACTGGAATACAAGACCAGCTCTAACCATTACCATGCCTGCACTGCATACCTCAGAAGGGGTTGAGGATCAGATGAAACAAGATATGGAAAGTGCTTTTAAAACCTGCAAGCCTGGGCACCTGGGTGGCTCAGTCGTTAAGTGTCTGCCTTCAGCTCAGGTCATGATCCCAGGGTCCTGGGATCGAGCCCTGCATCGGGCTCCTTGCTCAGAGGGAAGCCTGCTTCTCCCTCTCCCACTCCCCCTGCTTGTATTCCCTCTCTCACTGTGTCTCTCTCTGTCAAATAAATAAATAAAATATTTTAAATAAATAAATAAATACATACTGCAAGCCCTATACAACGGTGAGTTCTTTTATTAATGAGTGCCACACCACTCACTGACAAGATTCAAGACCTTTGCCACACTGAGATTGGATAACCTCAACCCAAAAATGCAAGCATGTTTTCCGGCATTCAGAAAATGCTTTAGATCTCATCAGAGACCCCACATAATTCTTCCTGTAATCTAAGAATGTACCTTTTTCCCATAATGCTCCTTCCCCACAATAAAAAGCTTTTTAACCCTGTTTCAGAGATCCCAGAATTGGGTTCATTTCTGTTTATACTCACTGTCCTGGGAACAAAGGGGGTAAAAAATGGAAGCTAAACTACTTGGTTGCTACTCTGGCCCTAACATATGCTAGCTGTGAAATCTTAGCCAGCAGTGCGCCTAGCGGTACCTTGGACCTGCATCTTGCTTCAAGAGTGTGCGCTGGGGTGCCTGGGTGGGTCAGTCAGTTAAGCCAAAGACTCAGGATTTGGTTCAGTGTCCTGGGATCAAGCCCCACCTGGGGCTCCATGCTCAGCGGGGAGTCTCCTTAAGGACTCTCTCTCACACTCTCTCTCTCTCTCTCCCCCTCTGCTCCTCCTCCCACTCTCTCTCTAAAATAAATACATGCATCTTTTTTTTTTTTTAAAGAGTGTTTGGGTGTAACAGACCCAGGAGATGCCCCTTCTTCCAGCCTGAGACCACCCTGCAACCTCTTTTCCCTTCAGAATCCTACTCTAGCTATCCTCTGCCTTCAGGGCCAGCCAACGCCATTTTGGGGGCTTACCTCCTTATTGCTGGCCTCCTGCGAGTTCCCAGATTTACTCCACCGAGGTGGAGGCAGCCGTCAACCCCCTGATCAACAGGCATCTGTGGGCCTCTTACAGCTCCCTCTCTCTGGGCTTCCATTTTGACCCCACGAGGATGTGGCTCTGGAGCGCAGCGGACATTGCTTCCTGCGTCGGGGAGAAGAGCAAAGGCTCCAGCCCCTCGGGAACACGGGCACCGCCTGCAGCCACGCCCCCTTCCAGGACACGCAGCAGCAGCACCAGGCTGCCGCCAGGGTCCCCGAGAAGAACCTGTCCCTGCGCTCAGGGGCTGCATGCCTGGGTTCTGCCAGCGCAGACCCCCAGCTCCCTGACTTCCCGGAGAGCCACTTCCTGAAGGAGGAGGTGAAACTCAACAAGAAGATGGGCAACCGCCTGACTCAGCTGCCCAGGTTGGGCTGGGCGAGTAGCTCTTCGAAAGGCTCACCCTCAAGCGCCACTAGGAGCCTCCAGAGCCCCGCGGCCTTTGGAGGGGCTCTCCTGGGACCCCCCTGGTGCCAAGGCTTGTACCTGAGTCTCTTCCTGCAGCCCTCTCCCAAGCCCTAGACCAAACGGAAACAATAAAGCTTTTGGCAGAAAAAAAAAAAAAAAGAAAGAAAGAAATCTTATCCAGTCTTTCTGAGTCTCAGTGTCCTGTGAAAAGTGGGGTCATTCGCAGCCAAAGGTTTTGAAAGGAATAAATGCACATAATAATATAGAAAGTGCTTAACCCAATGCCTGACTCATAAATAAGCATTTCGTTAACATTTTTTTTTAAGATTTTATTTATTTTTTGACAGAGAGAGCGAGAGAGGGAACACAAGCAGGGGGAGTGGGAGAGGGAGAAGCAGACTTCCCTCCAAGCAGGGAGCCTGATGCGGGGCTGGGATCATGACCTGAGCCGAAGACGCCTAAACGACTGAGCCACCCAGGCGCCCTGTCTTTTATTTATTTTTTTTAAGAGAAAAGAAACTGTAAAGTTATTTTAAGGGCCATCATAGCACTGAAGGTAACTGTTATGTCAACCAAAACAGTAGCAATGTCTAGGGAGCAAGGATGGTCCTAGAAAATGGGACCTGAGGCTGCCTCAGTGGAGTAGTCACTCATTTAATTAGTCAATCATTCAGGCATTTACCATTTTTTCTACTCCAAGCACTGTGCTAGGCCTACGATTCCAAAGATAATTAAGACACTATCCTGCCCTCTGTGAGCTCACAATCTAGTAGGGAAGCAGATGCATAAACTTACTGTTATTCCAGAGCATAAGAAACATTATAAGAGATATAAATCCTGGGGCGCCTGGGTGGCTCAGTTGGTTAAGCAACTGCCTTCCGCTCAGGTCATGATCCTGGAGTCCCGGAATCGAGTCCCACATCAGACTCCCTGCTCAGCGGGGAGTCTGCTTCTCCCTCTGATCCTCCCCCTCTCATGCTCTCTGTCTCCCATTCTCTCTCTCAGATAAATAAATAAATAATCTTTAAAAAAAAAAAAAAAGAGAGATCTAAATCCTAAGTGGAGTCCAACGCAGTCCCTAGTCACCACCCATCCAGAACTCCCATGCCAGGTTACCTTGCTTGAGATCTTATCCCAAGAGTTCTAGTCCTTCTGTGTAAAGATTTACCTCTTGTTAAAATGAAAATAGGCCTGAGAGAAGAATCACATTCTCACTTCCTGCCGCCCAAGACCAAACTTGCCAGGGGTATGATCTGGCTGGTCTCTGGGGAGGGTCCTATCCTCAAACTCTCCTCCCTAATCCTGTCATAGGACCTAATATTTCACTAAGATTCATTCATTTGGATCATTCTGTAGGCACCTGGGACCTGATTTGGAAAGAAAACAAATTACCTTTAGAATGATTCTAATTCTCTAGACAAAAATTCCCAGAGAACAAGCCCTGAAATATATACAGCATATATTCATATCACACAGCTATAAATACACACACTTATAAGCCTTCATCAAAATTCTACCAACTCTCCAAATAGTATTTCTAGAACATGATTATCATCATTATTTCCTTGCCTAATCATTTTTCCTTCATATAGTTGTGTCTTTGGTCTCATGATGGCACCTGTGATAGGCTAGAGTTCCCTAATTGTTAAAAGTACGTTCACGAGCTATTCCTATAGTATTGCTGCTTTACTAATCATGAACAGCGATTAAATATCTTGCAAGCAATTTTAACATTCATCAAACTGATAATGGCAAGAAACAAATTGGAGCCTTTCAGTGTTTTACCAGATGTGCTCTCTAATTCCTTATTACTCTATGTATTTCTGGAAACTATTTCTATATACAAGCCAAGCTAAAAAGAAATGTGCTCTTTGCTGCAAAAATAAAAGAACAAGTTTAAGCTGCTTGCCACCCTGTGTATAATCACAATCACATTAAAATGCAGCTCGATGGCTCATCTTTCGTCTTTCCCCTCTATCAGTCAGTAAATTAATTCCTTTATAGATATGAACATCAATATTCTATTTTTGTTAAAAATGCCTTTTTTTCAATTACTTCCTGGGAAAAGCAGAGTTACTATGGCAATCTCTGAATTTTGCACTCTGCAGCTTTAGACTACCACTGTTTTATAAATGGGAAGCTATAATTTAGCTCAATTCATTTTATAAGGTATAAGAACACCCACATGTTCGTAACTGTCTGTGGCAACAATGTGATATGTGGGGGGAGAGGTTGCTGCTCAGGCCTATGTGGGATGGGGAGTGGGGGAATGCACCTTTTCCTAGGGTGAATTTTTATACCCCAGCACCCAGTGAGTACCTCAGTCACAATGGATGCCAGATAAGTTTGTTGAAAATGAAGATGAAGAAGAAATTGTGTATCTTCTTGTGAATTTCCCCTATGACTCCCTCCCATTAATAAATCTAGTCAATGTGTGAAGGAGAGCAGTAGGTGAAAAGATTTTATGTTCCTTTGGGCTATGAAGAGTGGTCTCATGGCCCATGAAGACCCTGATACCTCCCCATTACGGGCTGTGCTCAGTTCTATAGCCTTCTTTTAATCCCACAAAATGCCATTTTGCAGTCCCCCAATATCTAGATAACAAAAATCTTCTTTAACAGGCTTGCATTGACATGGAGACATCTAAGTAATCCTATTGGAAAGCCCATTTGAATGCCACTCTGTTGTAAACCATGCAGGTGGAGCTGTACCATTAGTCACCAGTGGTTACACAGATTAATAACATCCCAGCAACTTATATTCCAGCTTTAGCTTCTACATGCATGGCCTTTAGAGATCTCTTTTGCTTTGGACCAGCTTCTTCTTTTTTTTTTTTTTAAGATTTTATTTATTTATTTATTTATTTATTTATTTATTTATTTATTTATTTGAGAGAAAGTGAGCATGAGCAGGGGTGGGGGGTGGGGAGAGAGACAAGAAGACTCCCCACTGTAAGCTGAAGACAGATGCTTAACCAACTGAGCTACCCAGGCACCATGCCCAGCTTCTTTTTACCACTCCTCTCTCTTTCAGCTAAGCCTCAGACTGGAAAGACAAAAGAAGTTCTCAACCCACACACAGTCCAGCACTCTGCACACCAGAGTGGGATCTTAGAGATGGGATTAAGACCAAAATTCAACATGAAAAGATATAGGGCCTACCTTCCACTTGGAAAGACCTCCCACCTTTGGAGGGCCTATAACAAATTTTCTTAATCTGGGGCCATGGATGAGTTTCTGAGTTCCATAAACTCTCAAATTAAGAGGAAATATTTTATCCAATTTCTAAATAGGAGGTTATATGATTTTCAGCAGGCTCCTATAAGCTCAGGACCCCCAAAATGGGTGAAGCCCATTGGCTCAGCAAGTCTAGAATGGGCTTCAGATAGAGGCTTGGAGCATATGGCTAGCATTCTTTGCAATAATGTCTTCAACATACTGAGAGAAAATAGGTTTTAACACAGAATTCCATTCCCAGAAAAATTATTTTTCAAAAGTAAAGATGTTTTATAGTAAAGAATAAAGATATTTTAGAAAGATAAAGACAGAGAGCTTATTACTCAAATACTACAAAAGAACTATTTAAGGTTGTACCTTGACCCTGAATGAAAAAAATAGGATATAAGAACTATGCTAAACAAAGAGATTTGGTAAACATGAGTAAATTTTTAAAAAATGGGTAATAGTAATGACTAATTCAGGGGATTAAAAATTAGGTACAGTAGGATACATACATAGAGAAGAATTGAGAGATTTATAGAGTTAAATCTTTTTAAGGTTCTTTTATTGTATAGGGAATGGGTAAAGATACGTATTATCTTTAGACCTTGTTAAGTCAATATATTATGTTAAAAATTTAAGGGTATCGGGGCGCCTGAGTGGCTCAGTCGGTTAAGCGTCTGCCTTCGGCTCAGGTCATGATCCCGGGGTCCTGGGATCGAGTCCTGCATTGGGCTCCTTGCTCCGCGGGAGGCCTGCTTCTCCCTCTCCCACTCCCCCTGCTTGTGTTCCCTCTCTGTGTCTCTCTCTGTCAAAAAAATAAATAAAATCTTTAAAAAAAAAAAATTTAAGGGTATCCACTAAAATATAAACCCAATATACAATTTCCAAATGATATAGAGGGGGGAAGGAAGCAATAAAGAAAATCAATGTAATAGAAATACACAATAAAAGGAAAGTATGAAAAATAAAAAATAAAATTAAATAGTAGAAATAAATCCAAAAATACCAGAAATTATGAGTATTAACAGAACAAACTATCCAATGAAAGAATCTCAGATTGATTTTTTTTAAATCCAACTGCATGTTATTTATAAGACGTACCACTAGGGCGCCTGGGTGGCTCAGTTGGTTAAGCAACTGCCTTCGGCTCAGGTCATGATCCTGGAGTCCCGGGATCGAGTCCCGCATCGGGCTTCCTGCTCAGCAGGGAGTCTGCTTCTCCCTCTGACCCTCCCCTCTCTCATGTGCTCTCTCTCATTCTCTCTCTCTCAAATAAATAAATAAAATCTTTAAAAAAAAAAAAAGACGTACCTCTAAAGTACAAAACTAATAGGGGATTACATAATAACAAAGGGAACTATTCACTAGAAATAAATAATAGTTCTGTACTTGAAAAATGGAAAAAATTACAAGAAAAAATTAATTAATCTACAGTTAATGTGAGAATTTTTAATATGTTGAATTTGATGGTAATATCTAGGATCTCCTTATAATTAAAGAGCACACATTCCTTTCAAGCATACATGAATTATTATCAACAGTTGACCATGAACTAGTTCACAAAGTCTCAATAAATAATATGAAAATGAGGTCATACAAACCACAGTGTATAACTGTAGTATAATAAAACCAGCATTCAATTTTTTAAAATATAGCAAACTATTTTTTGCAAGAGTAAAACAAACTTACAAATAATTTAGGCACTAAAGAAAAATATAAAAATAAAAATTAGTAACTATTTAGAACTAACACTGAAATACTACATATTCAAAATTGTGAGATGCAGCAAAAACAGTTTTTAGGAGAAATTTTATAACACATTGTATTTATGTGTGTAACAGAAGGGAAACGGGAAGATTGACCTAAGTCTTCAATAAAAGATTGCAGAGGAAAATAGCAAGATAAGCCCAAATAAAATAGTATGAAGGGAATTTTATTTGTAAGCATAGATATTAATAAAATAGAAAACAAAGAAATAACAGGATTGGTCAAACCAAAGCCTTCTCTTTAAAAAGATGAAGTAAACACACAGTCTTGTCTTACCCTGAATGCAGCTACAATATGCGGACAGAATTCATCAAGCAGTTATTTGAGGACTCTGAAAAGTAAATGGGAGCTGGTAGATTGGGAAAAATGATTCAAATTCTAAGTAGCACCCAACCAGTGGTGAATTGGTTATTCTTTTCCCCTCCATATCCCCCAGACTGTTCTAAAGACAGCCTGAAACCCAGAAGTGAATATTGGCATAGATAGAGAAGGCTCTAGGACAATACCTCTAATTCAGGCTTGAAAGGCAAAAAAGGGGCCTCCTGGTAGCAACTGGCACCTAAAACTCTGAAGGAAAGGAACTTTCCTCTCTGATCAGATGTGCTCTAGTCCCAAAGAGGTAGAATGAATATCTTTTTTTTCTTTATCATCCAATCACTTGACCCCAGATACATGTGCAGTCATAGAAAGTATGTAACAGAAAAAGGTGAATAAATCTCCAGATTTTTGGCTGGATGATTAAAATGGGAACTCCAGGAAGCCAGACTGTACCATGGAGATCACAGAGAGGGAAGAGCTTAGGAAAGCAACCCCATAAAGTTGTTTATGAACTCATGCACAAACTCCCAAATTTTACCTGTGTGGATCTGATCCTAAACAGCATACCAAAAAAATTTGAGAATTAAACTAGGAGATTAACCACTACCCAGGTCCCAGATTGGCCGCTGGGTAGTACACATGCTGGACAGATCTGAATGATACTGTAAAGGCTTTGAAACTGATGGTAAAATCACAACTCACAGAGGTTGGATGGAACTTTTGGCCTATACTCAACCAGGTCAATTGCATACTAAAACAAAAATATCGACATTCCCCCATAGAAATAAACAAGACTCAAAATCTTAAAATATGCTACTCAAAATGTTGAGTATACAATCCTAAATTATTCAGCACACAAAGAACCATGAAAATCTTGACTCAGATGGGAAGACAATGAATAGACATTAACACTAAGATGACACAGATGTTTGAATTATGTGACAAAGATTTTAAAGCAGCTATTATTAAAATATTCTAATAAGTAAGGGCAAACATTGTGGAAATGAATGGAAAGAGTAACAAACTTTGAAGAATATATGTACATACGTATACATATACAGAAAATTTAGAACTGAAAAATACAATAATCAAATTTTTAAACTCTCAGAAGGGTTAAATACAGAATGGAGAATTTAAGTCTGTGAACTTAAAGAGAATTATCTGGTCTAAAGATTAGAGAGAAAAAAACACTGAAAAGCTAGTTTCATTAATATAATTATTAATTGGGGCGCCTGGGTGGCCCAGTCATTAAGCGTCTGCCTTCGGCTCGGGTCATGGTCCCAGGGTCCTGGAATCGAGCCCCACATCGGGCTCCCCGCTCAGTGGGAAGCCTGCTTCTCCCTCTCCCACTGCCCCCTGCTTGTGTTCCCTCTCTCGCTGCCTCTCTCTCTGTCAAATAAATAAATAAAATCTTTAAAAATATATATATATAATTATTAATTATAATCACTAACTTAATTTATTATATTAACAAATTAGAGGAGAAAAATACGTGATCATCTAAAAGTTTAAGAAACATTTGATAAAATTCAACACCTATTCATGATTTAAAAAACTAAACTTTTAGGAGCACATGGGTGGCACAGTCATTGGCGTCTGCCTTCAGCTCAGGTCATGATCCCAGAGTCCTGGGATCGAGCCCCGCATGCATCAGGCTCCCTGCTCAGCGGGAAGCCTGCTTCTCCCTCTCCCACTCCGCCTGCTTGTGTTCCCTCTCTCACTGTCTCTCTCTCTGTCAAAATAAATAAAATCTTTAAAAAAAAATTAAAATAAAATAAAAAAATAAACTTTTAGTGAAGTCAGAAAAAATTTATAACCTGAGAAAATATTACCACCAAAAAATATTTATATAACAGTGGAACCATTCTTCAAAATTAGGAAGAAAGATGCCCACCATCACTTCTATTCAACATAATACAAGAAATAAACATCAGAACTAGTAAGAACTTGTAAGTATTAGAACAAACAAGCAAAAATCTCACTTAAAACAGCAATAAAAATATTAAGTAACTAAAAATAAATCTTTTTTTTAAATATGCAAAACTTTTATTAAAAGTATAAAAGTTAACTGAAGGACATAAAAGACCAAAATTAAAGGAGGGCTATACCATTTTAACAGATGGAATGACTAAATATTTTAAAGTTCATTCTTCCCAAATTACTCTTTAAATATTTGCAATTCCAAATAAATTCCCAATAGGATAGAACTTGACATACTACTTCTAAATTTCATATGAAAAAGTAAAATGCCAAGAATAGCCATAATAATTTTTGAGAAGGGGAAAAAGGAGGAGAAAGAATGTAGTGGCCATGACTAGATCTGTTTGTGGAAAGCCCCTAAAAAGTAAGCATAAATGGGAAACTTCCCAGACCATACAGTATAGGTAAGGATAGAGGCCAATTGCCCCAGTGCTGATCCAGCAAGAACCTCACGGCCAGTATAAAAGAATTATGGAGGTATTCATACCAGGTCTGCCAAATAGACCAATGGAACAGAATACAGAGTCTAGAAATAGGTCTACAGTGACACCTGGGTGGCTCAGTCGTTAAGCGTCTGCCTTCGGCTCAGGTCATGATCCCAGGGTCCTGAGATAGAGCCCCACATTGGGCTCCCTGCTCAGGAGGGAGCCTGCTTCTCCCTCTACCTGCCGCTCCCACTGTCTGTGTTCCCTCTCTTGCTCTCTGACAAATAAATTAATAAATAAAATCTTAAAAAAAATAGGTCTACATATAATAAGATTTAGACATCTGGTAGATACGACATTACAAGTCAGTGGGGAAAGATCAAATCAATAAATGGTATTGGGACAATTGGCTTTCCATATAACAAAAAATTAGGTTTCTCTCTCCCATTATATGAAAGTTGAAAATTTCAAATGAATTAAAGACCTTAAATATTAAGAAAAGCAACACTTTAAAAAATATGTAGAGAATAACTTTATGCTTTCTATACAGGTAGTGCTTTCTACAATACAAAAATATATATATAATGAAAAAAAGACTGAGAAATTTGACCACACTGAAATTAAAAGCTTCTGCACAATAATAAATATCATAAACAAAATTAAAATACAGGCCACAGGGGCACCTAGGTGGCTCAGTTGGTTGGGTGTCTGCCTTTAGCTCAGGTCATGATCCTAGGGTCCTAGAATCGAGCCCCGCACTGGGATCCTTGCTCATCAGGGAAGCCTGCTTCTCCCTCTGCCTGATCCTCCCCACTGCTTATGCTCTCTCTCTGTCAAATAATTAAATAAAATCCTTTAAGAAAAATAGAATAAAATACAAGCCACAAGAGAGAAGATATTTACAACACATAAAATAGTAAAGCTTAGTATTCATAAACTATAAGATATTCCTATACATTAATAAAGACAATAAATCCTTTGAAATGTAAGTTGCTACTATCTGATTAAGTTGAAGATGTGCATATCCAATAACATAGCTGTTCTACCTCTAGGTGTGTCCTCCAGAGAAATCCTCATACGTGTACACAAGGAGACAAGTACAGTATTGCTTGTAATAACAATGCCAATGCCCATCAATAAGGACAAGGATAGGTAAAGTATGACATATTCCCATAATGGAATATTATGCAACAGATGAAATGAACAGATGATCTACATGTATCAACATGGAGAAACCTTAAAAACATGATGTTTAGCAGTACAAAAGCAAGATGCAAATGAACATATACAGTATGAGACAGTTTATGTAACATTTTAAAACAAACAATGCTCTATGTTATTAACAGATGTATATGCAATAAAAGTTTTAAAAATGCATGGGAAAGATACACAGTGTGATAGTCACCTCTAGAAAGGAGAGAGAGGAATGAGATGGGTAGGGGTACTTTACCTTTATCTATTACATTTTATTTATTAAGAACAAGGAATTTAGGGAGATGTGGGAAGTTCACAGGTATCATTATTTTCTAAGCTATGTTGCATGTTTTAATGTTTAACACACAAAAATTAAATCAAAATTTATAAACCTAAGCCACTCTCTTCAGGGAATATATTATTATAAACATTTTTCCCAAGAGTTCCCTTCTTTCTTTCTTCTCTCCATTATTCACTAAAATTCTGTGTAGGCCTCAACATCTTTGAAAAAAGCTCCCAGACTCCTCTGTCTCTCCCCCTCCCTCCTCTGCATCCCCACTGGACACCGCCACTGGACTCACACCCTTCTCTGTTATCAGAGCTACCACACTGATGTGTTGGGCTGAACCACAAAAGACTGCTATTGTTTCTAGGTCAAAAACATTTGAATATTGGGAATGTCATATGGTTCCACTGATAATTACCTTTAGATATCTGCCTTTCCTACCAGACTCTGGGCGCCCTGAGTATTCATGTTAGATTTACTGCATTGTGCAGGGGCATCACATAGGGGTGCTCGGTGGTCACTTGAATTGAACTGATTCCATTAAGGACAGGCATTTCTTTTATGCCCCTTCTTCAATCTCTTCCCCCTAGATTTAAAAGGGTAGGTAATTGGTACAAACATTTTTTCCACCTTGTATCATCAAGGAGCTCTGGAGTGGTCATGGCCATGGTCTTTGCCTCAGGGAGTTCTACTTATGGAAGGAGGTAGAATTAAAATATGTAAGCAAAGAACTCACAAGAACTGCTCAGCTGTGGGGCAAAAGGGATTCCTGGGAAACTGAGGAGCCAGGGTACTGCTGCAATAATGCATGAAGATGCTCATCTATGTATCTTTCCATTCATTCATTCACTTATTCATTTGTTCAGAATCAGATGCAAGTTATCCAGACTTACTAGGAACAACCCAAGAATCCAAATATCATGTGCCATTTTAACTGCCATCTTCAACTATTGCTCATCGTCAGCCTTCTGATATCTGCACAGGGAACTGACCAGAATCTTTCGACCCAGGAAGAGGAAATTACAATTGTTGTTAGTGGCAATTGGTTTCAGGAATGAGCCAGTTTGTGCCTGCTTTACAAAGGACCAAAGGATGGTCTGCTTGTTTCCTTTCCTCCGTTTTTATAAAAGGCTGTGTCCCATACTTGCAGTTCAAAGCAAGAGACATTGTAACAAGGAAAAATATCATAAAATTTAAACAGTATAATGAATTCTTTTTAGTATTTAGGATATTTGGAATCTTATTTAATAGCTTCAAAATCTTGCAGCTGTTGCCTAAAATAGAATGTGTGTTATTTGAATTCCAAAGAGCTATTTTATAAGGGAAATGGAATGAATTGTAGAAGGGATTCTGAGTATAATCCTTTCCTACATCTTTGCTGTATATATAGGACTATGGCATTCTTAAAATTTCAAGCAGGGAAACCGGCTCTGGTTACCTTGGTGATAAACTGGGGATAAAAATTACACATAATTGCTGCTGATGTCACTGCTG
The DNA here is from genome assembly GCF_029215605.1 of Mirounga angustirostris. Taxonomy (NCBI): domain Eukaryota; kingdom Metazoa; phylum Chordata; class Mammalia; order Carnivora; family Phocidae; genus Mirounga; species Mirounga angustirostris. The sequence goes on along the minus strand of NW_026991711.1, from coordinate 134,437,023 downwards.
CCATATTGTTTCCAAGGCTACAGATTGTCTCCAAATAATTGTAATGCTTTGTGCACTGGAAGCCCACTCTGTAGGAAAAAGCTTAGTACTGCAGTTACTCTTTCTAAATCTATCTAATAAACCATCCATGGCCTCTCAGGGACTTTGGATAATTATGGAGATAAATCAGCATTGAAAATGCCTTTATCTTAAGTTATTCCAGACCCACAAACATAATTTGAAAAATCTAATATATAGAAAAGTTAGTTTCTACTATGATATATCAGAAAATTTCCTTCTAAAATACGTTTCCTCTAAATGCTAGCAAATAAAGCAAACTGCAGAAATATGTGTGTGTGTCTGTGTGTGTGTGTGTGTACTCTGCATGGAAAATAATGAAAAATGTGCAGCAGACTATATACTTCAGTGGTACCCTCTGAGAGGGAGGATGAAGGCAGGCTTTCATTCTCTACAAGACATATGTTTGTATAATATCTGAATTTTTGCAGTCTGCATATATTATTTTTGTAATCAGATAAAGGAGTACAGGTAAAACAAAATTCCTAGTCCCCAGCAGAGCTATACTTAAATTACCAGCCTAAAAGAAATGGTTTTCCTAAATTGAATGAATAAATGAAGCCATTTATAAAGGTCACATTTCCCTCTGAGCTGCTTTCATTTGTAAAAGCAGCACCAGTGAGTTCTTTGTGCAATCACACTCAGCCACAGCACAGTTACTCTCATATGTTACATTATGCAAAAATCAAAAGTCTCTTTGAGAATCAACAGTTGATGTATACTGATTTAATCATGTGTGTGTGTGAACCCTAGATGCTCACTGCCCAAGAGCTCAGCTGTGGTCAATGAAAAACACCATTAAATTTTAGCTTCTTGGGAAATCCTATTCAAAGCATAATAGCCTCGAAAAACACTCCAGTAATGATGTCATTAACAATAAGAATCATTAGAATAGAGTATCTGTACTTCCAAAGCCACCAAACCTGCTGGTAAACCTGAGTTTCTAGGTGCAGCTGGAGCCCTGGATTTAATTGCTCACCTGACCAACAGACAGAGCAGGGGCCTTGCACTCAGCCCTCTCCAGGTGCTGCATGGGCCTTGTAAGGCTTGATGACACCCAGTTCCAGCAGTGACCTTGTCAGCAGGACATCTTCCACCAGAGCAAAACAGCGCTGGTGCTCACTGTATCTTAGCTGCCCTTGCTTGCCTAAACAGCAGATTTTGCATAGTAACAATTTACCTTTGGAGGCCATTTACCATATAATGCATAAAATGGCCCACATCTGGGGGCAGGGAGGGGGACTCACAGAAAAATCTTCATCTTTTAGACTAAAATATACAGAAACTGGAGACAGGAACTTTGATCCAAATAAATAAGTAAATTATAAAGCAAAAACACAGCCCTTTGTATCACAGAGTCCTGATTCTTTTTCTGCTGGTGAAATTTACATAGGAAATTGCAGCTATAAAAGAGAATGGAGATCAAAGAACTATGTTTATAAGAAAAGCAATGGGATATATTGGGCAGGTATTATATTATCCACCTGTGAGGAACTGAATACTAACTTCTCCTACTTGCCTTTTGATGGTCATCACTTTAGACTCTAATAATTTAATGATTTAATTTTGTGCTTCCTATAATTGGCCATGTATGTGACTACCCACACATTTACAACCTAACTACTGCTACAAACTGTACAATTAAGAAGGCACGACTGTTAGGCTACAGGATTTGCACACCATATAAAATGTTTTCTCATTTTGCCAAAGTCGATTCTGGAAGCTCTTAGATAACCATAAGCATACAGGTTCCACTCTGGAAAGCTCTTCAGGACATCATGGGACCAGAATTAAATAGCTTGGGTTTTATGAACAAGTAGTCTATAAATAACAGAAGACTCATTCATAATACTCCAAGGTTCTCTAAGTGACCCAAATTTTTGCCATTTCAATGGACCATACTAGGAATAGTTCAGTCAGGACTTGATCCCACACCAGTTTCTGCATCACCCACTCCTGACTTGGGCAAAATCTCTTTCTGTGGCAGTGGGTACAGATGGGAAATCTATACCAGCAGCTCTTTATATAACTTCATTTGTCTAAAGTGACAATTACTATTCCAGGGATAAAATTCATAAGTGACCTATGAATGACCCCATCCAGAAGATGACACTGGCTAGCATGAAAAAGTATGGAACTGCAACTCCAAGGTCTTCTCTCATTGCAGAAGAGAGCAGCTTGGATTTAGCAAAGATTAAACAATTCTGCTGTTAAAAAACCATAAATGATGGAGATTATTAAAACTTCATAACCACTGCAAATATATGCAGACTCAGAGGTGATTTTTGTTTTGTTTTGCTTTTCCTGTGTGAACAAAATATAAACACTATTTAAGGTGAAAATTTCTTCCTTTACCCTCATAAAATGCAGATAACTGGTTTAATCCATTTTTTGTTTTGTTTTCTGCACAGATTTTATTGGTTTTACAGTACTATGCGTTTTCTGCAAAGCACGAAACAATTCCTTAATAAACATGCCTCAGAAGTCAAAACAAGAAAATCATTCTTGCCCTAACAATGAGTACTACTTACAAACACCAAACTTATTTTTAAAATAAGGTAGTACTAAACTAGTATGTGAAAAAGAAGTTCAAGAGGCCCTAAAACTCCATATCTTTCTAAATAAAACAAAATAAAATTGGATGCAACTACCCAGTATATAGGACACAGTACACATGAAATATGTCATAGTAACACTAATATTTCATTTAAACCAAGTTCCAAAGTAAAGGTGTAGGAAGGAGATGACAACATTTAGAAATTTGGAATGAAATAGGATTGACAGTAATCTGAGACATTTGTAACTTTCAGTATCTCACTTGGTGGACTCTATCCTAAGACATCTGAAAGTCCTGGGTGCCTGGGTGGCTCAGTTGGTTAAGCGACTGCCTTCGGCTCAGGTCATGATCCTGGAGTCTCAGGATCGAGTCCCGCATCGGGCTTCCTGCTCAGCAGGGAGTCTGCTTCTCCTTCTGACCCTCCCCCCTCTCATGTGCTCTCTCTTTCTCATTCTCTCTCTCAAATAAATAAATAAAATCTTAAAAAAAAAAAAAAAAAGACATCGGAAAGTCCTGAAACAAACAAAAAAACCTGTTTACTTTGTTTAAACCAAAATGTCCCAAATGTACCTGATCACAGCTACTTTCATAAGTCATAACTGTTTTTGTTGTTTTCAATTAGCCTATTTGTTTAAGTCTGGGAGATGCTGGCTTAGGACAGTATAATCAATATTATTTAAAGCTCTCAAATAGTTAATAGGCAAAATGTTAAATGAGGGCCTAGCAGAAACTGAAGCTTAGGAATGTGGATTTATTTCTCTTTGAACATAGTCTTTTGTTTCAATTGCTACTCAGAACTATAAAGTGGAGAAATGGTACCTTCTATTTTGGCAAAATTTTGATGCCAAAAAGCAAAATCATGTTCCATAATTAAACATCCCTATTATGTGGAGCCTAAGGTCACAAGAAAATAAAAAAAAGAGAACTGAGTAAAACTATACATAAAAAAGTATTGAGATTTATTATTAGGAAATTAATAGTTACATGAAGAAAATCCTATTTTCTTTTGCTTTCTTTTCTTTTTGATTGATTCATTTTTTAGGTCAAATTATACTGCGTTATAATTGACATTTGGCAAAACTCATCCTCTTTAGGTGTGCAGTTCTGTGCATTCTGATAAACATATAGAGGCATGTAATCACCACCAGAATCAAAATACAGAACATTTCCATCACTCCAAACAGTTGTCTGGTGCTCCTCTGTGGTCAATCTCCAACCCCACTTCTATGCCTTTCAGTTTTAATTCTACATAATAATTTCCTGGGCACGCTACAGCAGCATTCATTCAATATTTACTGAGTGCCTACTAACACCAGGCACCGTGCTATGTGCTATGGAAGTGAGAATATAAAGAGAAGAAACCTTGTGCCTTCCCTCAGAAAGCTCCCAGAGATAAGCTACCCAAAGCTCTCCTGGTTGCACTGAAGAAAAACCTGTTTCAAATAGCTTGACCCAAAGGAGTTTTATTTAAGGCTTTAGCAGTCCAGTGAACCTGAGAACAAAAGATTACATTCAAACAGGCCCCAAGTTAACCAGGCTGGAAACAAAAAAAGTCAAGAAATTTGGATTAGATCCCTACACCATATTGTCTCACCAACTCCTAAAGTTACCTAGCTTCTCTGTCTCCCCTTCTCCCTCTCCCTCCCACCTTGCTCTACTTATCCCTCTTGATACAGATCCAATATGGCCATCCCAGCCCCAACTCTTTCCAACTTTCAGCTCATATACTGCTACAGACTGAATGTTTGTATCCCACCCCAAAATTCATACATTGAAATCTAATCCCCAGTGTGTTGGCCTGTGGAAGGTGAATAGATCATGAGAGCAGATCATGAATGGGATTAGTGCCTTTAATAAAAAGATCCCATAGAGGTCCCCCATTCCTTCCATCATGTGAGGACACAGCAACAGAACGGCTGCCTATGAATGAGGAAGCAGGCTCTCCTCAGACACTGAGTCTGTTAGCACCTTGATTTTGGACTTCCCAGCCTCCAAAACTGTGAGAGATAAATTTCTGCTATTTATAAGTCACCCAGTCTATGATATTCTATTATACCACCAATTGGAACAACCCTCTCTGTCTCAGTTAAAATTTCCGAGAGAGGAAATCTGATTGGCCCAGCACCTTAATCTATGGCTTCCCCATTTAAAGTGGGGGTCTCCAAGGATATTTGCAAATGATATATCCAATAAGGGGTTAATATCCAATAAATATAAAGAACTTATACAACTCAACACCAAAAAAGCAAACAATCCAATTAAAAAATGGGCAGAAGACCTGAATAGATATTTTTCCAAAGAAGACATACTAATGACAAACAGGACACATGAAAAGATGCTCAATATCACTCATCATCAGGGAAATGCAAATAAAAACCACAATGAGATATTACCTCACACCTGTCAGAATGGCTAAAATCAAAAAGACAAAAAATAAAAAGTGTTGGCGAGTATGTGGAGAAAAAGGAACTCTCATGTATTACTGGTAGGAATGTAAATTGGTACAGGCACTGTGGAAAACAGTACAGAGGTTCCTCAAAAAATTAAAAATAGAAATATCATATGATCTAATAATTCCACTACTGGGTATTTACCAAAGAAAATGAGAACACTAATTCAAAAAAAATATATGCACATGTATATTTCCTGCAGCATTATCTGTAACAGCCAAGGTATGGAAGCAACCTAAGTGTCCATCAATAGATGAATGGATAAAGAAGAGGTGGTATATATATACAATGGAATACTATACAGCCATAAAAAGGATGAGATCTTGGGACACCTGGGTGGCTCAGTCAGTTAAGTGTCCAACTCTTGGTTTTGGCTCAGGTCATGATCTCATGGGTCATGAGATCAAGCCCCATGGTCTGGCTCTGCGCTCAGGGAGTCTGCTTGAAGCATCTGTCTGCCCCTCTGCCCCTCCCCCCACTCACCTGCATGCTCTCTCTCTAAAATAAATAAATAATTAAAATCTTTTTAAAAAAAAGATGAGATCTTTCCATTTGCAACAACATGGATGGACCTAGATACTAAGTGAAATAAGTTAGACTAAGAAAGACAAATACCATATGATTTCATTCATATGTAGAATCTAAAAAGCAAGTGAATAAATGAACAAACAAATAGCAGAATCAGACCTATAAATACAGAAAACAAACTGAGAGTTGCCAGAGGTGAGGGGTTGGAAGTATGGGCAAAATGGGTGAAGAGTAGTGGGAGATACAGACTTTCAGTTATGGAATGAGTAAATCATGGGAATAAAAGGTACAGCATAGGGAATATAGTCAATGATATTATAGCAGCATTGTATGGTGATAGATGGTAGCTACACTTGAGTGAGCATAGTATAACATAAAGATATTGAATCACTATCTTGTATACCTGAAACTAATGTAAAACTGTGTGTCAACTATATTTAAAAAAATTTTTTTAAAGATTTTATTTATTTGAGAGAGTGAGAGAGAGCACGAGCAAGAGGGAGGGGCAGAAGAGAGGGAGAAGCAGGCTCCCCGCTGAGCAGGGAGCCTGACGCCAGGCTTGATCCCAGGATTCTGGGATCATGACCTGAGCTGAAGGCAGATGCTTAACCAACTGAGCCACCCAGGTGCCCCTAAAAAACTGTTTTAATAATAAAAAAATGTTTTAAATGAAATAAGTGGGGTCTCCAGGCCCCTTTTTACTACCTTTGGCCTAGGAAATTGGGGTCATTTCAAGCTTAGAAATATCTTTTTTTTTTTTAAAGATTTATTTATTTGAGAGAGAGAGAGTGTGCACAAGTGGGGGGGGGATCTCAAGCAGACTCCCTGCTAAGCACAGAGCCTGATGCAAGGCTTGATCTCACAACCCTGAGATCATGATCTGAGCCGAAATCAAGAGATGGACACTGAACCAACTGACCCACCCAAACACCCCTCAAGCTTGGAAATATCTTATTCTAGGAATAAGGCAATTGTCACAAAAAGTATTTATTAGACCAACATTATATGGTAAATGCATACAAGGGTCCAATCTTGCTTGGTGGGTTTGAAGATTTCATAGAGGAGGTGATATATGAGCTGAGTTTTAATAGATGGTCACCAATGCAGCTAGTGGCAGGGTTCAAGGGTAATGTGGAAGGTGGAGTATGTGAGAGCATTCCAGGCTGAGGATACAGTATGTGAAAAACATGAAGAACCATGCAAGAGCATATCTTCTTTAGGGAACTTAATCTGATATAATTGGAGAGCAGAGTACACTTGGACAGTGACAAGAGAAAGTAAGTGGGAACCAGAATATGAAGGGCCTTGTAGGCTATAGCAAGAGATCTGAACTTCATCCTATAAGCAATTCAAAGATTTGAGGCAAGAGTAAGACTCTAGATTTGTTGATATAATAAACTTAAGAACTCAGAGTCCCACAGTCCCAGAATTCTCAGATCCCTACCTTTGCCCAAGAGAGAAATGCAGAAAGATTGCTCCAGGCTAAGTCACTCTGTTAATTATCAGCTGAGGCTTTCATCCCAAACCCCAGGATAGTCATTGGGTGAGGTGGGCCAGACTTCAGAGAGCCGAGAGGACCCCTTTTGACTTGGCTCCACGCAGCCCTCAAACCTACACCCAAAGCAGGCTGAGTAACCTCTATGGATCCTTCCTGGAGACCCACTTTTAAATCTTGACTCTTTTGATCTTGTGTCTTGGATGGCAAAATAAAGTTGATCACAAGGGAAAAACGTAACACCCCACCACCCCTAACTAAAAGAAAAGGGAGAAAGAGTAGTTTACCCAGTGCTCCTTCCCATAATAGTTACCATCTCCCCAACATGGCTCTATCTCTACTGTGGTCTTACTGCATCCAGTGCCTGGGCCCACTCCTTGTGGGTGAGTGGAATAAAGGGGGAAACTCGGGATCTCTCAAGAGTGTTGAGGGCTCCACTGGTGACAAGACTAAATCAGTCTTTCATTAAGAAGGCTGACAGTGATCTAAAGAATGAATTGCAGAGTTTGACTGTGGAGGCTGGGAGACCAGTTGGGGGTGCTATTCCAATGGTTTGGGTTTGATGTTGATGAGGGACCACCCCGGAACAGTGGTATAGGGCTTGGAAAGGAGTTCTCAAGCCTTAGGGAGCATCAGGATCACCAGCAGGGCTTGCTAAAACACAGACATGTGGGCCCCACCCCCAGAGTTTCTGATTCAGTAGGTCGGGGTTAGGAATTAAGATAATGCATTTCTAACATGCTCCCAAGTAATGCAGATGGTACTGGTACAGGGACCAAGCTTTGAGAACTACTGGAAGAGCACATTCCATGCACTAAGTAAAAAATGAAGTGTTTTCTTTTGTCCCCACTTAGAAAAGTGATATGTCCTTTGTGCTAGGGGCATTAAGATAAAACGTAGAATATTAATAGTCCCTCACCAGTCAGCAAGGTTCCTAGGCACAAAAAGCTATTGTTACATTGTTATATACTGAACCTGGGTGCAAACAGTCACCCAAATCTACCAGTCCCCACACCAAATTCTGAGACTACATTCAAAGCAACTTGGAAACAAAAGCCATCTTAAGGAAGGTTTCCAAATTTCACCATAGGTACTATCAGAGTCAGCGCCAGGCATAAAGCCATTAAATTTGGCTTCTCGGTGGTCAAAATTCTTATTATGACTTAGCAATTTTCACAAGTTCTTAGTAAGACTAGGTAAGTAGCACTAATATACATCACTTTTCACAAGATAACTCAGCTTAAGGAATTTCTGGGTTCAGTGCATGTTAAAATGGTTAATTCCAGTGACTCTCAGCATTAGGCCATGCTGTGCTCTATCCACTGAGCCGGACTCAACACAAGCAGAGGCAGCAGATGGAGGAGGTTGAAAGTATCAAATACCAAAGTATCAGCTTTACTAGGCCACCTCCCTTCATAATTTAGACCCTTCTGTTGGAGATTTGAAAATATATTCTAGACAGATGACATGTTAACAGAATCATTTCATGGTTCAGCGTCCTCTCAGCATGATTTATCTGTATCTGTAGGCACCGGAGGCCCCCTATTCGAGAGATTTATGAGCTACCTATACAATTCTATTTTGTTGAAAGGAAATGTGTGCATTATTGAAAAACAAAGTGATAATATTTATTTTAAGATTATGCCATTTTCCAATTAGAAGCTTTAAAGCTAAAACATGTTCACCACTTTTATGCCCATCCATTTCTTTACGCCATTAGCAAATACTAAAATAATACCTTGAGGCGTAAAGGAGGAAGACCTCCTCATTTCTAAACACTTGGAAAGGACTTGATCTTACAAGACTGGGTATACATTCCAAATATGCTACTTAGTAGCAATCTTTATGGGCTTCAGTTTCCAGATCTGGAAAATAAATATAATACTTCCTTCCAGAGTCTGAGAATTAACTGAGATAAATACATGTGGGGACACCTGGATGGCTCAGCTGGTTGAATGTCTGCCTTTGGCTCAGGTCATGATCCCAGGGTCCTGGGATCAAGGCCCCTGTCGGGCTCCCTTAGTGGGGAGTCTGCTTCTCTCTCTCCCTCTGCCCCTCCCCCTGCTTATGCTTGCTTCTCTCTTTCTCTCTCAAATAAATAAAAATCTTTTAAAAATTAAAAAAAGCTTTAACAAACAAATAAATACATGTGGCTACAGCTTATAAATGGCGAAGTATTACTCAACTCCATGACTGTAGAACTAGTAGTAGTAGCAGTAGTGTTAGTTGGAGTAAAACACATTTTCTTTTTCTTTTCTCTCACATTTACTATACAAGCTCAGCTAAAGAAAGGTTGATGAAATAAACAACTAAAGTTACCAAATGTCTAAGTTCATGCAATAGTCATGAGTTATAGCTCCCTAGGTGAGTACCACCCTCCCCGGGGCCACAGCTCTGACCCCTCACCCCCACCAAGTTCTACCCTCAGCTGGCATTCCAACAAGCTTGCAACAACTGGAGGCAACACAAAATGGTGGCTCCAGCGGTGACTGTCAGGCTACGGCGGACTTCCAGGCAGGGCAGGGCCACAAGGACAGGAGCCTACATTGTACAAGTGGTCGGATACTACAGGTTAAAACTGCATTGGGTTTAAGACCAAGGAACAGAAAAGTCAAATCCAAAATCTGAGAAAACAGGCTCAGGGAGAAATAAACAAGGACCTCAGATGTAAGCAGCTGTGAGCTCGGAGTGTATAAAAGCTGAGCAACATTTAGACTGAAAACTTGATTTTATGGCTCCATCACCCTATCACTGTCAATCGTTCTCATCCAAACTCTAGTCCTGTTTCTCTTACAACTATTGAACAGACTTACTAGTTCTCTTTTTGTTTCTTTTTATAATTTTTTTCTTTTTAACACAAGTAATACATAAATATACCCTCCATGTAAAAAACTGAAATAATACAAAAGTGTAGAATCAAAGTAAAAGTGCTGCCTCTCCTCAGGGGAAAACATTGTTAGCAGTTTGATGTATATCCTTTGAGCCTTTTTCCATTTCATGTCCATTCAAATATGCAGAGATTCATAGTAACTGGGACCATACTGTACATAATAATCTGCAACTCAATTTTTTCCATTTAGTACTGAGTTTTTGGAACATTTGTTCTCAAAGTGCAGACCCCAGACCAGCTGCATCATTATCACATGAAACTTGTTTAGAAATACAAATTCTTCTGCCCTGCCCCCAACACCAGACCTCCTGAATCAGAAACTCAGGGTAAGCCCCGATAGCTGTCTTTAAACAAGTACTGCGGCTGATTCTAATGCACACTAAAGTTCGAGAACCTCTATTTTTGAAATCTTCCCAGGTTGGGACATACAGATCTACACATCCTTTATCATGGATGCATATTACTCCATAGACTGTATATATCAAAGCTGTTTGCCATTGTCCTCCTGACAGATAGTTTCTCGTAAGACAAAAACTGTAGCAATGAACATTCATATCATGAACTTTTGTGCTTTGTCTATAGATGGATTGCTAGGAGTGGAACTGCTGTGCCAAAGTGGTTTTGTTTGTTTTTGTTTTTTCCAGATTTTGATACTATCAAGTTGCCCTCCAAAAGTGTTTACCAGTATTCCCATCAAGGGTGGTAGGACTCGTTTCCTCACATTCTTAACAACACTTGTTATTAGCAGTTCTTCTCAGTTTTACCAGTCTGATGAGTGAAACAAAAATGGCATAGTAAACTCACACGTTACCCGGGGGTTTAAGGTAAGTGCAGGTTCTAAGGCGGTAAAGTGAAAACCACGTATAGTCAAAATTACTCTGAAGATCTCTGAAGAATAGCTACTTTGGAGACCTACACACTCACTCCAAATATGGACAACTCAGCAGACTTTTTCCCAGGCTGTTTCTGGAGATCAAGACGAAATGTTTGGGGGCACTGTCATAAGAAAAGTACGCATCTTTAAACACCAGACTCACACTCCATGAGGTAGAGTCTCTCACATCAAGAGGCAGCCTGTGAGATACGCAATCATGTGAGCAAACAGCGACTCCCGAGCTCACACCTTACCTTCACCCAGGCAAAACTGCCCCACCTTGAGCCCTCAATTAAGCTGGATTCAAGTAACTTATGTGCCCCTTTGAAGGAGCTTGAGGGTGTTCCATTGTTTAATTTTATATTTTCTTTATTTTTATTTATAGCGATTTGAACATTATAAGCAGATTTTCAGGTTTTCAATGGCCATTTGTATTTCTTCCATAGAATGCCAAGTTCTATCTTTTGCCTTTTTCAATTGGACCACTTTTTTTCTTACTTATTTAAAGGGTTCTTTATATTATTTTAGAAATTAATTTTTTTATGTTATGTATATTACAAATATGTTCTTCCCATTTAAGTATTGCTCATTTGGTATTCCTTTATACACTTGCATTATTTATCTGTTTCCTATGTCTTTCCAACTAGATGACTGTAAAATTAAAGAGCAGTGAGTGTGCCTTACATTTTAAAATTTATCTCCTCATCCCCTCCAGCCCCCAAGTTTGTAGTAGAGTTACAAATAGTTCCATGTTCAATAAACGGAATGAATTATATAGGAAGGCAAAGTCTTAAGCACATAACCACATATTACTCAAGATTTAATACTCTGAGAAGTTTCCATTAGGATTCCTTCTTTCAAACACTCTATCCATTGTCCACTATTTTACATTATTACCATCAGAAAAAAAACTATTAGGAACCATATAAGACTGTTTAAAGCTTTATATACTTTCCTTTAATTTCTGACTCCATGGATGAGAATCTATCATAAACTAGGAAGAATGAACTCATCAAAGATCCCTAGTTGTTACGATGCTTCCCTAAAACTTGGGCCTTCCTTCCCTCACTTGTATCAGTCCTTCCACTCCCTTCATGACAGAAAAAAAAGATGGTAAAGCATACTTCTATACACAGAGCACTGACTTTTTTTTTAAAGATTTTATTTATTTATTTGACAGAGAGAGACCCACAGCTAGATAGGGAACACAAGCAGGGGGAGTGGGAGAGGGAGAAGCAGGCTTCCTGCTGAGCAGGGAGCCCGATGTGGGACTCGATCCCAGGACCCTGGGATCATGACCTGAGCCGAAGGCAGACGCTTAACGACTGAGCCACCCAGGCGCCCCGAGCACTGACTTTTTTTAAACACAGAAACTGTTAAGAAATAGATGAGCCATAGAAAGAATTACTTAAAAGGGACACCTGAGTGGCTCAGTCAGTTAAGTGTCCGGCTCTTGGTTTCAGCTCAGGTCATGACCTCAAGGATCATAATCTCGTGTGTTGTGAAATCGAGTCCTGCATCAGGCCCCACATTCAGTGCGGAGTCTGCTTGAAATTCTCTGTCTTTGTCTCTGCCCCACCCCCCTTACTCAGGCATCCGTGTGCATACAGGCTCTCTCTCTCAAACAAAATCTTTAAAAAAAAAAATTTTTTTTTAAGAATTATTTAAAAGTATTCTAAAAGCAGTGATAATTTCCTGTAGATATACTACAAAAATATAGTTTATAACTGGCAATAAACCAAATCGATCAGTTACCTAGAAATCCATTTGTTTAACTCAGAGAGTATACCAGGAAATGGATTAAATACACTAGTTTAAAAATTAAAACTAAATGCTTTATTGACTTTCAATGTATTTTTATAGCCAAGGTGGGCATTCAATCTATACTCTATAAAATCCAAATATTAATCTTGTATTAGGCCAACCCACCAGAAAGCTATATATGTGAGCTGCACTGTTTTATTAATTTTGACTGAATTTTTCTTTATAGTCATGATGTCAATCTACACTGAAAAACTGTTGTTGGATTTATCATAAAGATGATCGTGAAAACACTACTATGTTACCCATCCTGAGCACAAAGCTTGTTTTTAATCTTCTGAACACTGCAAACTGTGCAACTGAATGTATTTTGCTTTTTGGCTTGGCAGCTAGGAAGCTTGGAAGCAAATGGGTAAGACCATGAATGAGTAAGAAATTAAGGTGTGCATTTTGTTTATCACCCTTGCCTTGGCTTAATCTTTTCCTTATCTTTGTTTTCTATTTGTACAAAATTCCTTTCCTTACATATTTCATCCGGTTGCATAGTTTGTGTTTTTGTAAATGGTCTTAAATACTTTTGGGAATGAGCCAAATGATGGAGAGATGGATACCTAACTAGAGAGAAGAGCGAAATCAAGCTGTTAGAGTGGAAGCTAAGTGTAAACCTTCAATAGAATCACAGATTTTTTTCAAGGTACTATGCCTAGCATTACCTGGGCCATAATCCAACCAGGGGGCTAAAGTCCTTTAACTCCCTATCTCCATCTACCTTGAAGCTCCTGGTTTTGACATTTCTCTGACTTGTCAGCTCCTTCACTTTGTTTCCTGGCCCCTACCTCACCTAATCTTGACTTCCCTCTGCTTATGACTACCTACATCTTGGCATGGAGACCTGGGTCCCTGTCTAGTTTGCTGATTTGGGCCCCAGCCATGCTATAATTACTCCCAAATGCACATATGGTAGAGGTTTTTTTAATCACATTTACCTTCCAAGCTATACAGAAAAGTGCTTTCTTTTAAAAGTATCTTTTTGGAATGCATGAATCTTTTCAGAGTGTTGGAGTCTCCAGTGGTATGATTTCTAGGCAAAGAATTCATAGTTCTCTGAAATTGAGGCCAAGACTTAAAAATCTAGAGGAGCTACATATTCTTTAAGTGTCTATCTCCAACCAAGGAAGACTTTGGGAGATGAGGACAAAAGAGCCCTCCACCAGGAGTTAAATGAAGAGATTGAGTCCTGATATGACAATAAAACCCAATGGCTTTCTGGTTTCTAACCACAGCATTCTAAATATGAATCTGTAAAATCTTAAGAAAGCTTTTTAAAACCCTGCCCTCATCAATGATCTCCTCTCACATATCTTCATTTTCTACTCTCCACTTGCCCTTCTGCCTAACCTGATTTTCCCACTTGACAGGCCCTTTCACTGCCAAGCTGTGCTCACTGCCCTCAAATCCACTTACAGCTTAACTTTTGCCACTGGCTTCTCGTCCTCATCCTGCCACTACTCTCTTGCAAAGTCAGGCTGTCACCGTAGGTCTCCGAAATGTCAAATCAACAAACATCCTCTTCCCAATTTTCATTGTATTTATCCTTGTAAGTGCATGTGACAGTTGTAATAATAGTAGCTATTATTTATTGAGCACCAACTAACTGCATGCTAGGGCACTTTGCCACATCATTTCTCTCCCTCATAGCACCCAATAATGTTGGTACTATCTCGGCTAAGAGAATTCCCATAACTCATGCCAAATCACACAACCAGCAAGTGGCAGATCAGGGATTTAAGTCTGGGAATGTTGGAATGGTGGTTTCAGGGTGGCAGCAACTCCTCCGCCACCATTCTACTGGTCAAGTCTCAATCTCTGTCTTACTGGACTCAGGAGCATTTGGTACAGTTGATCATTCTCTCTCTTTCAACTCCTTCTCTGGCTTCTGGAACTCTACCCTTTTCCAGCTGTTCTCTTGCCTCAATGCACTGCTTCTCAAATTCCTTTCCCGGTTTCTCTTCATCTTTTCCATTTCTAAATGCGGGACGGACTAGCCTTCAGGACCTCTTACCTTCTTCATCTACATCCACTGCCAGGGTAAAGGCTACTAGACCCATGAGATTAAATATCATGTACACTCTGATGACTCCTACATTCATGCCTCCAGTCCAGATGTCTCCATGGAACTCCAGACTCCTGTGTCTCACTGCTTACTCGTTATCTCTATTTGGAGGACAAATTTTCATCTCAAACTTAATGTCTGAAACAAAAGTCTTGATTCCTGCCCTATCCCCTACCACGTCATCTCCTCCTACAATCATCCTTACCTCAGATAATGGCAACTCTTACTTTCTAGTTTCTCCAGCCAACAACCTTGAAATTTTTACTATGTCCTCTTTTTCACTCATGTGCTATATCTAACTCATCAGCAATCCTATCAATTCTGCCTTCAAATTATATCCATAATCCAACTAGTTCTCAGGGCGCCTGGGTGGCTCAGTTGTTAAGCATCTGCCTTCGGCTCAGGTCATGATCCCAGGGTCCTGGGATCAAGCCCTGCATCAGGCTCCCTGCTCGGTGGGAAGCCTGCTTCTCCCTCTCCCACTCCCCCCTGCTGTGTTCCCTCTCTTGCTTGGGTCTCTCTCTGTCAAATAAATAAATAAAATCTTAAAAAAAAAAATCCAACTAGTTCTCACCATCTTCACCTTGATCCAAGCTGCCATTCTCTCTTACCTGAATTATTGCAGGTAAGAACCTCTTACCTTGTCTCTCTGCCTCTACTCCTACCACCCCCCACCCCCATTCACTAGCATTCCATTCTCCATGTAGTATCCAGAAGATCTTTAAACAGAAGTCACTTCATGTCACTTCACTACTCCAAACTCATAATGGCTTTCTATCTCACCCATAGAAAAATCCAAAATCATATGGAGGACTTATGGCCTTACACGGTCCATCCCCAGCTCTCTCTCTCTCTTCCATCATCTCCTACCTCTCTCCCTTTCTCTGTGTTCCAGCTGCCTTGGCCTCCTTACCATCCCTAAAATGAGCCCTCCTCCTTCCTACTTTAGGGCCTTTGCTCTTACTCCTTCCCTAGGCATGGCTTGTTCCCGCACTCCTTTTAGACTCTTCCCTTTACCTTATCAGACAGATCTTCCCTCAGCACCTTATATGATAGTAAATCCCACCCCAGCTGTCACTCTCTATTCCCTTTATCCCACTTTACTTTCTTAGTTCAGGCACCTATCACCACCTAGCATAGTATATACTTTATTATTTCTCTCCACCCCTTTAAAATATAAACTCCATGAGGATAGGGAATTTGTTTTGTTCACTGCTGTGTCTGATACAGTACCCAATCACAGTATATGCTTAATAAATACTTACCAAATGACTGAATAAGTTCATTCCAAGCATCAGCTCAAACCCCATTTTTAAGTAGGTCACTATTTACACAAAAGCTCCTAAAGACCTGAAATAGTTTTAATTAGGAAGCTCTTACATTTTGCCAAATTCATTTGGCAAACTTTGTTACCCTGGGGTCATTCTTTCCTTACTTGTAATTTTGTGCCAGGTACATTAATTTTTTTTTCAACCACTTTACAGGTGGAGAGTATATTCTTACCAAGCCATTGAACTCTTTCCTGGTTGATAATACATATGTAGTTACAGTAGGGTTTGTTTTTTTCCTTTTTAATAGACACAGAAGTGCCAACATGTGAACTTTGGGAAGGAAGTGAAAAAATGCTCAACATCATCTGGCATCAGGGAAATACAAATCAAAACCACAATGAGATACCACCTCATACCAGTCAGAAAGGTTAAAATTAACAATCCAGGAAACAACAAGTGTTGGTGAGGATGTGGAGAAAGGGGAACCTTCTTACACTGCTAGTGGGAATGCAAGCTGGTGCAGCCACTCTGGAAAACGGTATGGAGGTTCCTCAAAAAGTTAAAAATGGAGCTACCTTCCAACCCAGCAATTGCACTACTAGGTATTTACCCAAGGATACAAACAGTGATTCGAAGGAGCACCTGCACCACAATGTTTATAGCAGCAATGTCCACAATAGCCAAACTATGGAAAGAGCCCAGATGTCCACTGACAGATGAATGGATAAAGAAGACGTGGTGTGTGTATACACAATGGAATATTACTCAGCCATCAAAAAAAATCTTACCATTTACAACAATGTGGATGGAACTAGAGGGTCTTATGCTAAGCAAAATAAGCCCATCAAGAGAAAGACAATTATCTCCACATGGGGTGGGGTAAGGGGGTTCCTCTTGGGCCCTGCCACCTTATTGCTTCTTCTGTATCTGAACCCTCAGCTCCCATTTATTTTGGTTTTGTATTCTTTTTTCATTTTTCTTTCTTTCTTTCTTTCTTTTTTTTAAGAGAGAGAGAGAGCGCCAGCATGGGATGGGGGAGAGAATCTGGGGAGGGGCACCTGGCTGGCTCAGTTGATGGAGCATGCAGTTCTTGATCTGTGTTGTGAGTTTGAGCCCCACATTAGGTTAAAATGTTAAAAAAAAATTAATCTGAGAATCATCTGGGGAAACTTTGAAATATAAAACAATATGCATGTTATTACAAATATGTATCTGTTAATTATATATTTATATAAATGCTGCTCTTAAACCCAGATCACTTACACTGGAATCTCTGGAGGGTGGTATCCAGGAGCTGGTCTTGTTTAAAGCTCCCAGGGGATTCTAACCTATAGCTAAAACTGAGGAACCCTGTCCTGGGTGAGACTCTGCTATAGGGAACTGCTATAGAGACCACCCCTACAGTTGGGTGACTACTCACATTCCTCTGTATTGAGCCCCTTCAGAATGTAGGGAGGAAACTGAAGAAAATATATAGGCCTAGTTATCTGAGTATAAAACATTCTGCTTAAGGGTGGTGCCATTTCTGCCCCTCTGAAGGGTGAAATGACAGACTGGTGACAGAGCAGGACCAGAAACAGCACCCAAGTGTCCATCCCAGCTTGAAATGCCAGCTTCAGGCCCATTAGACTCTGCCTGAGTAGGACTCTCTTGTAACAGTTTGAGTGTGGTACCCAGAATGAAGCCATCATTCCAAAGGGGCTGCTGACTGGGACAGAGCCAATGTGGGGGTAGGGGTGGTATTTGTTTTGACTATTAAACCTTATGTTAACCATGCAGTTAACTGATTTGATTCCTATTGGACTTACAGTCACAATTAAATTCATTTTTCCCCTGTGGGTTATGAAGCCATGGCTGTCAGCTGGTAAAGCTTACCAGAGTTTCTGAGTTGTTTGTTAGAAATCCCCATTGTTCTTGACAACTGAGATCTTTTGGGGTTCCAAGTCTGTCATCCAACATACCAGCTACCCTTCCATGAATGTGACCTATAGGCTACCAATGTCCTCCAACTCATTACAAATTTTAAAACATTCAACAGGCAGGGTGGTCAGCAGAACCCTGCCCAAGGCCTCTAGGACTTCCTTTGCCAGGTTGACACTGACACCATTATCAAACATTCCTTAATACAATCTTTCTTGGGTATGATCCATCACTACCACCATTCTCTAGCCTATGTTTCTCCATCGTGGCCACAAAGATATCACAACAGATTTTACCTAAAGGCAAAATTACAAATATATTATGTCTAAAACACTCTCCATTTTATACCAGTCTTGCCAAACAAGGACATTAATCTGACATGTCCTACTTTTAGTGAACCCATGCTAATTCCTAGTGATCACAACTTTTTCTCCTAAGAATTCACAAACTATTCAAGGAAAAGAAAAAAAAAATCTTAGTAATTAGTCCATAATGAAAGTCAAGCTCACCAGGTAGTAATTTGCAGATTCTGCCTTCTTCCCTTTTTTGAAGAATTGTAGCACATCCTCCCCTTTCCACTCCTTGAACACTGTTCCTGTTCTGCAGAATTCTTCCAAGATCACTGACAGTGGGTTAGCAGTCTTACCTGTATATTCTCTCAGGACCTGGGCTATCACTCCTCCCCACCAGGAAACCTGAACTCATCTGAAACAACTAAGTGCTCTCCTTACAATTCCCTTGACTGGCTTGGGTTTCTATCTCCAGTTGCCAATGTTTTTAGCCATTCCAGCCTGGGCTAAAAAAAAGTCATTCTCTTTGGTGGAAAAAAATGGGAGCAAAATGGAGCCCAATCTAGACTCAATGCTGCCTACAACTCCTACTCCTGTCCTTTTACCTGGGGACAAGAAATATCCAGAACCTGGGCGAAGTTTGTACTTATCAAGGGAGCTAAAGGGGCCCTATTGGGGGAGGCAGCCAAACCCCCATCACACAACTCATCCACCAAGCACAAAGCCACCACAAAGATGGAACTGATAGGGAAGGAAAAGCACTGTGGCCTCAGCATCTCCATTCATTGTAGACACACTGGAAGTGGAGACAAGGCCAGCTCTGCTTCCCAATGGGCAGTTCCTGTCATCACATTCACGGGTGTGTATGGGGGCAAGGGGAGAGTCCATATCTCTTAGGAGTGTGTCTATTAACAAAGGAGTTGTGACAATAGATATTCATGGCAGAGTCCTTCAGACAGGTGCAGTAGAAGTAGTAAGGATTTACTGAAAATCAGTCTTCATTCTCTCTCAATTCCCCATACAATCATCAATCACTTAGTTAAACTTTCAAATGACTGATTTCAGGGTGGCTCTTTTGAATAGAAGTTTTCAATTCTTGAGCTACAAGGGAAAGCAAATTCCTTACATACAACTATATCCTTGGGATTTTTTCTTTGGGAGCACCCAGCAAAAATCGAATGATTACTATGAACTGTTCTGAGCATTTTACATTGATTAACTGCTCCCAACAATTCTATGAAGCTGATAGTATTCACATCTCCATTTTACCAAGGAGGAAGCTGAAGCACAGAGACATTAAGTAACTTGGTCAAGTTCATTCAGCTTGAAGGTGGTAAAGCTGGTATTTGAACCCACATAGACTAACTGTAGAACACTTATCTATGGTAAACTGATTGCAAAAATGGGCCAATTTTCTACCCCTTCCTGCTTGGAACCCTGTCACCAATGCGAGAACAACCCTGGCTAGCCTAGTAGAGGATGAGGAACCGCATGAAGCAGAGCCTAGTTGTCCTAGCCAAGGCCATCCTAGACCAGCCAGCCCCCAGCGAAATCCCCAGCTAACCACAGATGCATGAGTAAGCCCAGCCAAGATCCACAGAACCACCCTGAGACCTGACAGACTCATGAGAAATAATAAATGATTACTGCTTTAAGCAACTAAGTTTGGGGGTGGTTTGTTACATACCAGTAAATAACTGATACACCAATGCTTGACCAATACTCTACATTTTCTTTCTGATGACACTGGCTTCATCTGACTCTAAGATTCTCCTGAAAAGGACAGCTTCTGCTGTGAAAAGCCTTCCTCCAGACTACTCCCTTTCCTCTTCACCCTTGTGTTGCCCCTGCCCTACCACTATGACAACCTATCAAGGCAGTTTATAAATATTCCTCACCTTTAGTCCCTAGCTTTTTCTGGAATCAAGAGGAAACTAGGGAACTTCAAAACTTTTGGTACTATTTTGAACTCTGTTTCCTTGTCTACCCTCTTTTCCCATCTCGCCATCATTTAGGAGCTAAGCTGGAATTAGCCAAAGTGGTGCCAAAATAATGAAATCAAGAGTAATGAGGGAGAAAGCATGGATAGTGCTGTAAATCAACACCTATCATTCTCGGGCCTTTCCCTTCTCTCAGGATAGGCTTCTTACTCAACATGGATAGGGACCAGCAGTCCCTGAAGGCACACTTCTGCTTTGCCACCTGATCCCCAAATGAAACCTTGTAGAGCTGAACTCTCCCTGCCTGCCAGGATTCAGGGGGGGCAGCAAGGTGCACCTCCACAGGAACTAACAGCCCCAGCTGCTCAACTCAAATTAAAAAAAGAGTTTGGAAACATGTTCCACAGAGTGGAAGCCTTCTGGGGCATTTCTTCCCTCTGCCTCCAGCTACTGTGTTCCCAAGGAAATGGACAGGAGACTCCAGGGGAGAAGGGGCACCCCTAAGGCATCCTGAGGGATAGGGACCACAATCCACTGAAAACGGGACTAGAAATCTCCCAAAGAAAGAAAAAGACTCATAAAAGACGACTGTTTTTCCACTGGATTATGTCAGAACTTTTTTTTCTGTTAGGCACTCAATAAATACTAAATGATGCTAATTCTTCTAGCTTTTCTTGCTTTATGAGTGAAGCCAAGATTGTGAGGGTTCGTTGCTCAAAAGGCCAATAGTTAAGTGACCTGGGTTGGTGAAGAGGGCAAATCTAGCCTTACTGTGCCATTAAACACCCACCCCCCTCACTCATTACACTTCAACAACAATAGTTTAGTTTTAATTTCTTTTCCTTATATTTCACAGCCCTAAGGGAAAATGTCCTGTGACAATTCTGTAACAGTAAGACAATTACTGGTGACTCAGGGCTCCCTGCTGCCTCTGCATCCTCTTGCAGCTGAGGAGCAGGCTTCCCACGTAGGAACAATTTGGCTTGTGAATTAGTAAAGTCAGAATAAAAAGAATCTTTACCTTTAAAAATGATAGAAATTCAGATGAAATTCGATGAAAATTCAGCTCAAGGACTCTGTTTCAGAACAAGAGTCAATTGTAGGCACTGGGTCCCTGAGGAAACCTCTCAATTAAACTCACAAATATTTCAACTGGGAATTTACCTCTTCTGAGCCCACTACCCACATCATCCAGGAACCCTAAGAGTATCCTTTTTGACTTCTCCTCCTTATTCCTCTTTTTTTGCTATCCAACTTCTGCCTTTTTCACCTTTGCATAGGAGAGAATAAATAAAACTGTTCTTCTTGAGAGAAAAACACATAAACCCTGCCTTGTAACTCAAGCACTCAACCAGAGCCTAATTCAGAGTGAACAGTTAGAGATGTCCTAGGGTAGAGGACATAGGCATCCCCAAATTCCCAGCAGATTGTGTTCCAAAACACTTTTGTGAATGGGTAGTTTAGAGCTTAGACAGATTTTTTCCCATAAGCATAAAGTTCTAGGGATAGGTTAAGTCCTCAGACTCAACCATAAAACTCTACTTGGCCACAAGAGTCCAATAATGCACCCAAAGTGAAAACTTTAGGTGTTACATTGCCTCCTCCTAAACAATCTTTTAAAATAGTTTCCATGAGAGAATGCATGAGAGGCGATGCCAGAAACAGATTTCCACTTACCCCAGAACCAAAATGAGCTCTTCCTACTTAAAAAAATAAGAGGAAGGTGAAGGGGGAGGAGATTCTGGCTATACCAGAAGTAGCCCTGATGCGGCAGGTGCAGGTTTTCCAAGGAGGGTAGGATGGCACAGGAACTTCTGGGTCCCAATAATGATAACCTGAAATGCCTCTCTTTTACATAACATATGTTCTGCAATTCTTTAGTTCAAACACTTGTCTTAAGTGTTTCAAATTAGGAACTAGAAGGCAGTTACTTAAAAGGGAGCTTGGAGAAGGAAGGGATTTTTGGTTTGGGGGTCATAAATCAATCAATGAGCCAAGGAAGACCTATGTTCACTTGTGATGACACTCTTGATTTCTGTTCTTCAATTTCATGGCTGACACAATCATTGATGTTAATAAAATTCTCACTTTCAGGTTTATAGTAGCAGTTTAAATTGGGAGCAGGAAGAACGATGCTGGATTATAAGCTTCTTAAAGACTAGGATGTCCCATTTATTTCTGTATACTCCGGTCCCCTTAGTGCTTAACTCATAATTCATCGATAAATATAACTTAAGAGGGGCTTTAACTTTTCAATGTACAGTTGACCCTTGAACAACATGGGCTTGAACTGAGTGGGTCTATTTACAGGCAGATTTTTTTTTCAGTAAACACAGTAGACTGCTATAAATGTACTTTCTCTTCCTTATGATTTTCTTAATAACATTTTCTCTTGCTTACTTTATTGTAAGAATACAGTATATAATACATGTAACATACAAAATATGTGTTAACTGACTGTTTATGTTATCTGTCAGGCTTCTGGTCAACAATAGGCTATTAGTAAGTTCTGTTTTGGGAGACTCAAAAGTTAAATACAGATTTTCAACCACAGAGGGTTGGCACCACTGCTGTCCAAGGATCGACTGTAGTCGCAAACATGTGGGCTTTGGAGTCAAAGTTCTCAGATTCAAACCATTTTCCTCCATGGGTGCATAACCAGGGACTTTCTCCCTGGGCTTCCAGTTTTCTCCTCCGGAAAAAAAAGGGTGATGATGGTATCTACCTCAACAGGGTCACTGTAGGGATTGATGCGTTTATATTTGTGAAACACATAGCACTGTGCCTGCCACATAGTTAGCACTCAACAAATCTAAGCTATTATTTTTCCATCATCATTTAGCTAGCTATCCTAGATTCTGCCCCAAATTAGTTTCTCAGGGAATTTAGAAAACATGAAAGTTGATGGTATAGTAGGTTGAACTGTGGCCCCCAGAAGATTGTCCACTTGGGACCTGAGAATATGACCTCATTTGAGATAAGGGTCTTTTGCAGGTATAATTAAGACAAGGGTCTTGAGATGAGATCATTCTGGATTAGGATGGGTTTTTATAAACCAATAACAAGTGTCTTTCTGGGACATGACAGAAAAGAAGACAAGGAGAGACACAGAAGAAAGCCACATGAAAATGGAGACAGAGATTAGGATTATGCTGCCACAAACCAAGGAATATCAGAAGTAACCAGAACTTGGAAAGGGCAAGGAAGGATTCTCCTCTAGAGCCTTGAGAAGGAGCATGGCTCTGCCAACATTTTGATTTTGGATCTCTGGTCTCTAGAACTGTAAGAGAATACATTTATGTTGTTTTAAGCCACCAAATTTGTGGTAATTTGCTGTGGCAGCCTTAGGAAAATAATGTACAGTTTGGGTACAGTTTGGAACAACCTAAATTTGGTGATGAAAACAAGCCTAAACATGAACTGGTAATTATCATGAGTTCTCCTTTCTTCAGCATACTCCAGGGAACCTTCTCTTTAGGAAGGGAAAATCACCGGCTTCAGGGACTGGAATGTTCGGGCCATTCTGTCCCATCCACTCCCAGCCAAAGACATTTCGGCTAGGAATCTTGAAAACATTCTGCCTTTTCCACAAGGAATGAAGTGGAAGTACTCGATAAGTGGTAGGACAGTGGACAGAGTCAGCCTCTATCTGGCCCCAAAGAAATGGGCAGGCAACACAGCTCTTAGTCCTTGTCCAATAAACACACTCACACTGGTCCCCACTGCCTTTCTGACTCCTGTCTAAGGAGGTCAAAGAGGTCATTAGCCAAAGATTCCAAGCTAAGGAAAGATACCTGGTTGCCAAGAGAGCAACATAATTGTATTTTTTCTCCTAACTCTATGGGTTGTTGCAATTACATATTATGAAACAGATCTCCTTTTAAATGAAAAAAAATATCCAGGTCATCTGCGAGATCCTTCTAAGCCTTTGAAATTTTAAAGGAGTCCTCAGGAGAAAGTCATCAGAGAGATGTCAAATCCACTGATGCCCAGAGAAGTGGTTTTCATTCTTTGCCTCTCTTCTAACTGCTAGAGAAAAATAGCAGCAGACAGAGCAGCGACCGTCAGGGAGGGGTGACTTTTTTTGGAGCAAAGGCCTTAGACAAGATGACACATGCTGACAGGTTCAGCAAATAGTGGATGCTGTCACAATCAGCAGATAACTTCTGTGTGTTTGTGATGTAGGAAAGACTGCGAGTCACGCAGTATTTCAAAGACAGGTCACGATTACTCCATGTGCCATCTTCTAACGTGAAGGTCAAAAGAAAGGGGAAGGTAGTCCAAAAGAGATGGAGGAAGAGCAAGGAGACCTGTGTGCGAGCAAATCAACCACATCCAGGCAGGTCTCACTTCATATTTCCTGACCATGTCCAGAGAACCTATGTAATTATCTGCTTTGTTGACATCTGAGGCTCTCACCTGACATGTAACCAGCACTTCATTAATTCCTAAGTCCTTTGTAACTTGTGAAAGTCACGTCTTCCCTGACTCAGTAAAGGGTTTCTTTTCTTCCCTTATTTTGGGAGTTTACTCAATTTATTTCCAGTAAAGAAGGCTCTAAAGGGAAGAAGCAAGTGAGGAAAGGCAAAGGAGGAAGCCACATATGGTGTTCTGGACCCCAGAATATTCTGAAATGGACCTCATTGCTTAACTGAAGGGAATTCCAGAACACCTAAAACACTCATAACCAAAGCGGGGGAGGGAATCAGAAGCCAAATGTCTTCAAAGGATTTTTGTCATTACTTGTCATTTTCTTTTCTTCATCAGGGAAGAAAATGCTGAGAGGATGAGAGAGAGAGAAAGAACCCCATGAAACACAGAGGTAAATAATCTGAGTGCCTATTTAAAATATGTAAATGCTTAATTTTTCCACTCTCCATCAAAGAGCTTTTCTGAGGAAATGTACATTTTTAGCACTCAAAATTAAAATAGTACACACACATATGTGCTTGGTCAATCCACAATACTTCATAAGAGAACTGCATGATTCTAATTGACAGGGTAATTTTTAAGTAAATTACTTGATGAGTATAAAATGCTATGCAGTATATGCAATTATGCTACATTTTAATTTTTAAACCTCTATCCTTCCTGCCCAGGAATGTCAAGTTGGCTGTTAGGATTGGGACAACAGCAAGTGTTCAGCACATAGAATCACACCAAGGATCTGCTGACTGATTATTGTTGACATTACCTAGTCCAATCTGATTCATCACTTGGGCAGGAACCAAGAGATGGTAAAAGGGCAGGAGGTTACATTAGGAGGAGAAAAAGTTTCAACCTATGTTAGGATAAGAATCCTTGTTGCCCCTAAGATCTTTTTCTAGCAATTGTCCTGTTCCTGGGGTTCACCCTGTCTGGAAGCAGGCAGTGTGGGGCTTGGTTATTTGTGTTTCAGACCTGGAAGCTTCTCCCAAGATGGAAGAAGTGAGGTGCAGAGATTACTAGAGACCAGAGACTTGGCTGGGCACAGAAGCAAGCTCAGAGGAGTCACTGAAGACGAAGTCTATTTAAACACGCACGCAGGCACACACACACACACACACACACCCCTTCTAAGCTGCCTCACATTTACACCCTATGAAATTTTTGAACGGGTGGTCTGTACACAAACATATACTTAAAAAACAGAAAGAAAAAAATATGCCCAAATAGATGATTTCTTATCAAAAGTACATATATCTTGCTAATCAGAAGCCACACCTTAATTCTGATCTTTGGGAAATTATGTGGTCCCAGTAAACAAATGATGAAAAGTAAATGATTTGTGGGCACCTGGGTGGCTCAGTAGGTTAAGCGACTGCCTTCGGCTCAGGTCATGATCCTGGAGTCCTGGGATCGAGTCCCGCGACGGGCTCCCTGCTCGGCGGGGAGTCTGCTTCTCCCTCTGACCCTCCCCCCTCTCAAGTGTTCTCTCTCATTCTCTCTCTCAAATAAATAAATAAAATCTTTAAAAAAAAAAAAGTAAATGATTTGTAAAAAATCAAAGCATACACACAAATCATCCCAGACACCATTTCTCGTTTTCTGACATATTACTGAATACAATACTGTTTTTGGTCCTGCATTCTTACATCGTTTTGAATGATCACCAGACTATTAATTTTAAAAGTCAGTCACTTTGTCTGTTCTTCTAATTGCCTGGACATGTTTTTATACTTTGGAAAAAGCAAAAAGACCAACCCTGACTTGGGCGGGAATCATTTTTGGAATAATGGTGGGTGGTTGTTCACATCTGGATTAGGTATAAACCGATAACATTATGATGATGAACAACACAGAGCCTCATCTGCATATGAATAGGCCTAATCAGAAATGCAAATTGCAATCAGGAGAAATTTTAAGGCTGTGTGATTGTGCAGATAAGGAAAGGCTAACACTTGCACTGTTAAAGGAGTTCAACGGCTGCAGCTCCACTCCGGCTTGGAGCTGCCCAGAGTCTTCCTCTGAATGAGTAACGGGGAGGGTATGAACCTCTTAATTTGCAGCCTGGCCAGGACCGAGCTCCCTGATTGCTTCGTTTTCGGTAACTAGAGGCTTAAGCAGCCAAACAGCAGCCCGACTCTGATGAGAGACAAACAACCAAACCTCTTGTACAAACCCCTAATGAAGACATACAATAGAAAATATACTGGCATTTAAATGCCCTCCAAACAGACCTCTTTCAGCACAATGTCCCATTGAGATGGAAATCGGGGGACGGAGAGAAGGTCTTATGACTGATGCACTTTTCTGATATTTTTTTAGTGCTGCTCTGAGGGGATATGAAAATATAATACAGTTTTTCATCCCCAAATTTTCCTGAATACTCGAGAAAGATTCAAACAAACAAAATGACCAGATGTGATTATATAATTAAAAAGAAAACACCAGTATTTAGACAGATTACTTAATCCAAAACTGCATTTTTAGTCCTCTTGTGCAAAGCACAATAAACAAGTATCTCAGAAAAATCAGAGTACTGAAAATATATGCAATGGTTACAACACGGTCCTATTTTTCCTCGGGATACGCTGTCTTTCAGGAACATCCATCCTCTTTCCTCCTCGACTTCCCCTATTTTCCCCCAAAAGAAATACATTTTACAACCAGGCTTTCTCAGGTTTGGCCAGAAATTGTTTACGAACGATTTATTATCCCTCTTAACCAACCTCTTTCACAAAGAACTAATGAGCCAAGAGCGCCATCTTGTGTCCTACCTTGGAATCTTAAAAAGCGTTTTCACAGGATGCATGTCAAAGAGCGGAGGGTCTCCATCCCCCAGTTCAATAGCTGTGATCCCCAAGGACCAGACGTCACACCGAGCGTCATAGGAAGAGTCATACTGCTGCTCACAAGCAATGACCTATCAGACAAAAGCAAAACACATCAACCCCACTGCCACCTCAGATGTCCTAAAAGACCCTTGGACCATCTTAGCCCCCGCTTAGTTCCCTTGGTTACAATGATATTGAATTCCAGTGATAGTAAGGTATGTGTTATCTAGACCTTATTTGTGTGTGACTGATTTATCATCTGGGTGTTCATTAACTTTTTAAAATGTGTCCTTTCAGTACAATAAACATACATTGAACCCTCTAGGTACCAAGCACAGTGCAAGGGGAGACACAAGGGTGCATACCTCACTGAGCTCGCTCTGACATCCCTTAAGGAAAGGCTTTGTCTGCATCCTTCACCTCATTACCAGCTGCTGAATTCAACAGCAAGGAACAGCTGCTTGCAAAGATGTTTGTTTCCTGCACAAAATCCCCAGGAGTGTGGCCAATTGAGCAGAAAGATGTTTGAAGACTGGAAGACTGATGTGGTTAACATAAAATAGGAACCATTCCCTTCCATCCCTTTTTTCTAAGAACATCTGCCCCCTCCACCAACCCCAACAACTGGTTTGTATTTCAGTAGCAGCTGCTTCTTCTGCTATTGGCTTGACTGGGTACAAGGGCAACAGAACCAGAACATGCCCCTGGGTTTTTCCCTGGTTTGGGGAACATGGAACCCTGTGGGGAAATCTCTTTCCATCAACTTTTTGAGTCAGGAAAAGCCCCTCCACTCTGACTTGTGGCTATCACAGTGGGGCTGGAAGAAGGTTGGGGTAGACCAGAGAATGCGGAAGAACCAGGTGTCCCTATTTGACCTGAAATCGGCCTCCTCAACCAAGGATGACCCTTGGCTACAGGCAGGTAGGAAACTCTGTACTGCTCCAAACAGCCTATGAGGTAGACAAGCGACATCCCCGAAGAGCACTGGGGGGCCAGAGTGAGAGGCCTGCCTGCCCTGATACGCCACCAGAAGCTATTTGGCTTTGATTCTGAGTAAGACGGGTCAACTGGCCATGAAGAGCAGAGTGACAGATTTGGCTTACCTGTTAGCAGGATCACTCTGGCTGGTGTGCTAAGGATACATTAAAATGGGACATGAGTAGAAGAAGCAAAACCAGTTTAAAATGCTACTACAAGAATACAAACTGCAGACAGTGAGAAATAATCAGACTGATTATGTAATTTTGAAGGCAGAGCCAACTAGATTTGCTGACTGGAGCTTATGAGAAAGAGGAGTTGAAGACGAGTCCACAGTTTTTGACTGAGCAATTCCAGAATGGAACTGGTATTTGATGAGATGGGGAAAACAGGAGGAGAAACAGCTTCGGGTTGAAAGGCAGGAGCTCCATTTAGGTAGGACATGTTAAGTCTGAGATGCCAGTGAGAATTCCAGATGGAGTTCATTTTAGCCAGGTGAGTCTTGTACCTGACTAATGACCTGGAGAATAAACGTGTGTTGTTTTAAGCCTCACATGTGCAATACTATAGTTTGCAGTGACAGAAAACTATTATATCTCCTCTTGGCCAGACCCACTTAATTGGACTTGCAATGACAAATATGCCTACCATCTTGCCTGAGACCTGGTGCTTTTGCTCCTATAATTGCCCTCTTACCCTTATCTTCTGGTTTCTGAACTGAAGTATGCCTTTTCATATTCCTACATCCCTGGCCTGATACCAGCCCTATTCTCTGAATAGACTAACCTGCCATAGAATATCCTGCCATTTTAACACGTGATTTTCAAACGTGCATTCAAACTAAAGTTCAAATAATTCCAACTTCAGAAGCAGAAGCCATTGCATAGCCCCCAAAGACCTCCCTTTCATACCCCAAGCAGGTGAGGAACACTGCTATTTTTAAAGATCTCCAAAGAAGGCTATTCAACAGCTTCCCTTTCAGAAATGACATTTCTAAACATGTGGAACAAACATAACTTTAGACCTGTCAATCAGCAAATAGTTCACCATTCTTACACGTTCCTATGAGGGAAAGAAAAATAAGACTCTGTCCTTCTCCAACAAAAGCTACGGCCAATTAAAATTTGAAGTGAGCCTATAGTAAGTAAATGACAAACCACGTCCACTCTAAATGTCCTAAGACAATATGTACTAGCATATCCAATAAAGGATATGGGCTCCAAATGCTTGGGATATTAGAGGGAGACCATGCCAGGGGAAGCAAGACAACAGAAAGTCTCTAGTGCCCAAAGTCCACACCTTCTGGGAAGAAATTCAAATCAACTTCTAGCCATTTTGGATGGGACACAGAAGGCAATTCCAAGAACCCATCCAAATGTGGGAATGGAGATATCCTAATGTTTCGCAGGTGCAGGCATAAAATATTCAAAACATTTATCTGGTTTCAACTTCTCTTTACAGACCTTATCTTCAGTTCTGTCTGACTAATAGAAAAGTTTCTCTTGGCCAAATTCTCCTCCCAAAACTTAGTCTGTAATTCGACAAAGAACTTAAGATCAGCTTTCCAAAGAAGTTTACAGAAAATTTTGCTACTAAAATAATTCACAAATAATTACTGAGTACCCATGAGTCAGGCATGGTACCAGGTCCTAGGGAGAGAAAGCTAAATTCACTCTGAATTTTCTCTTCATAATCTTTTTTTTTTTTTTTTTTTTTTTAGATTTTATTTATTTATTTATTAGAGAGCGAGCGAGAGAGAAACAGCATGAGAGGGGGGAAGGTCAGAGGGAGAAACAGGCTCCCCACCGAGCCGGGAGCCCGATGTGGGGCTCGATCCCAGGACTCTGGGATCATGACCTGAGCCGAAGGCAGTCGCTCAACCAACTGAGCCACCCAGGCGCCCCTCTCTTCATAATCTTCTATGAGGTAGGTGCTCTCATCACTTTGCATAGGTGTGGAAACTAAAGCATAGGGCAGTTAAATAGCTTCCCCATGGCCCATAGCTAGTCATTGTAAGGGTCAGAATTTGAAACCAGGCAGAGACAAGTAAACAAATCATTATAATATGGCAAGTGTTCTACACAATAAAGGTTATGTTCAAAGAATGGCTGAATTATCAGCTTCTGCCCTCATATTTTGAATAAATTTAACCACGTTTCTTGAGATTTTTGTCACTTAAATTCCCATCCCCTCAGAAGGAGTCTCTTTCAGGACCGATCTTTCACAGAAGTAAAAGACCCTTTATGTGGGCTACATGTGTGATGGGATTCATAGACGCACCCTAAGAGGATGCATCACAACTGAGGTCAACACATCCTGGATTCCTTATCTATCCAACACCAAAATCTACAACTATTTCTTTTTTTTTTATTAACATATAATGTATTATTTGTTTCAGGGGTACAGTTCTGTGATTCAACAGTCTTGCACACTTCACAGTGCTCACCATAGCACATACCCTCCCCAATGTCTATCACTCAGCCACCCCATCCCTCCTACCCCCCACCACTCCAGCAACCCTCAGTTTGTTTCCTGAGATAAAGAGTCTCTTATGGTTTGTCTCCCTCTCTGGTTTCGTCTTGTTTCATTTTTCCCTCCCTTCCCCTATGATACTCTGTCTTGTTTCTCAAATTCCTCATATCAGTGAGATCATATAATACTTGTCTTTCTCTGATTGACTTATTTCACTTAGCATAATACCCTCTAGTTCCATCCACGTTGTTGCAAATGGTAAGGTTTCAATTTTTTGATGGCTGCATAATATTCCATTGAATACATATATCACATCTTCTTTATCCACTCATCTGTTGATGGACATCATGGCTCTTTCCATAGTTTGGCTATTGTGAACATTGCTGCTATAAACATTGGGGTGCAGGTGCCCCTTCAGATCACTACATTTGTATCTTTGGGGTAAATACCCAGTAGTGCAATTGCTGGGTCATAGGGCAGCTCTATTTTCAACTTTTTGAGGAATCTCCATACTGTTTTCCAGAGTGGCTGCACCAGCTTGCATTCCCACCAACAGTGTAAGAGGGTTCCCCTTTCTCCACATCCTCGCCAACATCTGTCGTTTCCTGACTTGTTAATTTTAGCCATTCTGACTGGTGTGAGGTGGTATCACATTATGGTTTTGATTTGTATTTCCCTGAGGCTGAGTGATATTGAGCACTTTTTCATGTGTCTGTTGGCCACTTGGATGTCTTCTTTGCAGAAATGTCTGTTCATGTCTTCTGCCCATTTCTTGATTGGATTATTTGTTCTTTGGGTGTTGAGTTTGATAAGTTCTTTATAGATTTTGGATACTAGCCCTTTATCTGATATGTCATTTGCATCTACAACTATTTCTTAAGGAGAAGTAATCCCATTCTTCTTAGCACAGTATTCTCCTTATTTCAAGGTAAAATAAAGCTGAGTTAAGAATGCTTAGATGGTCTATTGGTCTTTGGTTCTCTTGCCCCTAGGAGAAGGCAACCTTTCAAACAGCTCTCTGAATCAGATGTTCTGGTACTCTCCTAAGAAAAGGAGACTGGCAATGGCAAATAAGTATACTGTGCTGAGACCAAGTTTCCCAGGTTCTGTTAAGTCATGTTAAAGGGGTAGA
This sequence comes from Mirounga angustirostris, assembly GCF_029215605.1. Lineage (NCBI taxonomy): Eukaryota > Metazoa > Chordata > Mammalia > Carnivora > Phocidae > Mirounga > Mirounga angustirostris. The sequence goes on along the minus strand of NW_026991711.1, from coordinate 134,405,039 downwards.
GAGAGACAGGGTGAGATGGCACGGACTCAGGCCCAGGACCCCAAACACTTCATTGTCTCATACCTCTCCACCTCACCTCACTATCACCACACCAAGGAGGAGACATGCCCAAGGCAAGTGTATACACTCCTTGACCTCAAGCCTTTGCTTCAATCACAGGAGTATAAATGATGTTGGTGGCAGTGGAATAGGGAGGACAGAGTAGGCGTAAAAGAGAGCTCAAGGGAAGACCTGTAGGACTTAATATGGAGATGGATTTAATATGGGAGGTTAGGGAAAGGGACACACCCAGGAAGACTGACTTTTTGATCCTGGGTGATCAGGAGAATGATGGTGCCATCAGGGATGTCAGGAGGAGAAGTCAGTTTGGCAGGCAGTATGACAAGTTCAAACTGGGTCTGAATTCTACCCCTCACCAGATGTAGAAAAATCGCTTGTACTCTTGGGAGCTCACTTTTTTCTCACATGTAAATGCAGTAACAAAAGCAAAATTCTATTAAGATCAGAAGCAGAATATATACTAAAGGGTAATGATAAAATACATGTTTTCAGTGACTAATTTTATATTACAGTAAATATATCTTACATTTCAGAACTCTATAGGTTTAAATCTTCCTATTGTTAGTTGCCAACACAACTTGTCAAAATTTGTAGTTTTAATACATAGTTATAAATACCAGAAGCAGATACCAGGTTGTTTATCATGAACTCTAACAAATTTGTGTATCTATCTTAATCAAGTGTTGTGAATTGAAAACCTGCTAATAAATGTCAATTTTATAAAGTATGGATTCTCCAAAGTTGATTTTAAGTCCCACAGCATGTTGGAGGTTGAGATGAAGAGGATGTGCCTTCTGGAATATTCTATGAGACGTGTATGGACTGTTATAAAATGTTTAGTGTACCTGGCAAAGGCTAAGAGCATAGCATTAAATGAGTCAAAACAGAGATAGGGTCCTAGTGCAGTAATTGCTAGTGGCCTAATGGCTCCAAGATTAAAATATTCTCTGAGTCTCAATGAAGTTTCCGAGGTATATAAAGCCCTACATACTTCTGCATAGACGCCTTTAACAATCCTCAAGTCTCTGGCATATCAGTGAGTGTTTATACTGTTTCTGAGTTTTAATAAATAGTTTTATCCACTTGGTGTTAATCTACTATTAACCTCATCATTTTTTTTTTTATGTTTTAAAGGGGCCAGAGCCTTGATGATCTCACCAAAGTTACCCCTGAAGTAAACATAAGTAACCCAGGGTAAGGATTATGTCTTATCTTTCTTCCCTCCCTGTCCACATCAATTTGTGGCACACTTCAGAGAAGCTGTGTTGAAAAATCTTCAGATTGGAATCAGAAAGTCTGAACTCCATTATTTACCAGCTGAGTGCCTTTGAGCAAGTCCCTTGAAAACTCTGAGCTGAGGCTTCTTTAGGTATAGGGCTCTCACTTTCTACATTTATAAAACGGAAAGGTGGGAATGAATGATCTCTGCTATCCCTTCCAGCTCTTATACTCTTATGGCTTTACACTTTCCAAATAAGTGATTTTGGGGTTGATCTCAGAGAGGATAACCTCTCCATGCAAATTAGCTAGAGCGAACAGATTATTCTGGGGTGTGAACCGGAAGGCTGAAACCTTAGAGATTTTATTGCCAATATTTTGTAAAGGGTCTTAAGGTCTATGAAAAGATGCTGGTTGCTGTGATAACGCCTCTGTTAGGGAAGATGAGCTTCAACGACAGAGCACTTGTTTGGATGCTGGTTAATGGAGCATGTCCAGATTCCTACCTTGAAATGAGAACTTACAGCTTTTCTGGTACACTTAGACTACACTGCTGCTTATTTTAGGAAGAGGAAACACACTAATGCTTGGATTACTAGCATTATCTGTGTGTTAGCAGCCACAGTGCCCAATGGCAATAGCTATTTTACCCGGAGGTGGGCTTGAGCCTCCCAAATGTCGGTCATTACCACCTTGGCTGCCAAAAACTTTTCTTTCTGGAAGGGCATGAGAACAAGAAATGTGTTCACTAACCGTTTAGCTCTACTGGTCTTTGGAGCAAAGGCTAGCGGTCAACCCTCTTTGTTAGGGCAGTTCTCCTTAGCCTTCTTCAGGCTAACGAATTCCAAAGTTCCAGACTCTCTAACCCTGCCTTGTCATTCCTTCCAGCCCCACAGAGGGAGCACCTCCTCCACTCTCATGAAGGAGTTCAGGGGGTAAAACTGTACCCACAACTTGATAACACAACTGCTTTGACACATATCATCTCCTGGTCCACCGTTGGGCATGGTCGGCTGATTTCTGTTGAGGACGGGTGACCCTTTCCTCAGTTACCAGGGGAACGGCAGAGAAAAAACCACTCAGTAGCTCTTGGATTGTAGAAAAAGTTTGTAGCTCTGGCTGGTGAAAGAAAATCCCAGAGCCAGGCATTTTCATTCTGGTTTTGCCATTCCCTTACTGGATTACTTTAGCAAATGACCTAATATCCCTACATCTCTTCTTCCCATGCAAACCAAGCAACCCCTTCTCTGGGCCTTGTCTGATTCACTGATTATGAAAATGCTGGTTACCCAGCTTTTTCTGTGGTATCAAAAGTTAATTGTAGATATCATTGCATCACTGATATATGGGTAATATCTATTTTGTTTACTTCTTTAACCCTTTTTGCATTTTCTAAATTGTCTAGAGGGACCATGAATTATTTCTATAACAAAAGCAAATGTTGTCTGTTTTTTGTCTTGAAAATGTAAATAGTATTGAAAAGTTTGCCTTAATTTTCAAGGATGTCTTTCGTTCCTCCAGAGCATTTATTTGCTGTTGGGATTTTTCATCAACCAGTTGGAAGGTTAAAAGTAGTGTCAGTCATGAAACGAGGTACCCGTGAGATTAAAGAAATTCCCTTCCCAACAATATCCCTTTCTATTGTAAGCACAAGGCTACAGGGAGTACTTTCACTTTCTTAGGCCACCACCATCCCATGAAATGCCCCAAGATTATAGTTTCATTTCAGCCTTGACTAAGAGTAGGGCTTGCTGATTAAGCTCTGAAGATAGAGGTAAGATCCACTTTCTATCTCTTGCAAAAAGACGTGGGCTATAGGAACCTGAGGGAACAAAACAGTCTCTCCTCATCTCAGGTCTTCACTATCTAAAAAGAACACCTGTATTAGATGTAAAGGGGTTAAAAGACAGTAACATATGAGCTCCTGCATTCAGAAAACCTAGATTTCTCCAACAAGATATTTAACTTAAACCATTTATCAAATTATATATCAAAGTGCTGCTGGGCTGAAATCTTTTTCAATAATGTGATTTTAACCAATACTTTCAAGCAAGTAGTATTATAGGAGCACCATCTAACATAAGGAAAAATATTTTTTACTCTTATAAAAAATAGCTTATCAAACTTAAAAAATAATAGATGTTATTCAGACTATCTCATTTTCCCACTAATATTTTAAAATGTCATTAAATATGCAGTTAGGTTTGCCTTATATGTTCTGATTTCTCACCTTAATAGAATTGATTGTGTGATCCAAAATTATAATCAAAGCTCGAAATTAAAATTTCACTCAAGTACACAGGCAAAATGTTATTTCAAGAGCTAAATTCAGCTTTAAAATCAGCAAGGCAAATAGACCTAAAGCTATGAATCCTTGCCTGACCTTGAGCCCAAAAATGCAGTCAACACACTGGCAAATAAGATGGGCTGAGAAGTAGGCAGGCAAATAGGATTCCTAATTTTGCTTATGTAATTTATGCAGCATAATTGGTATATGTTACTGATCTTAAAGATTTCTAAAACAGAACTTCTCTGGAACTGGAAGTTGCAGTTATAAATATTCCAATGGCAAATATTATTCATCAGTTTCACATACAAGCATCTTAAAGTGTTACAAGCTGAGATACTGAATAAACATATGAAGGCTCTTCCCTTGGGTGAAATATAACTTCAAGGGAGGATATATTTGAGATTTGCTTGAATATTTTTGCAAAGGGGAGGTGGACTAGAAGAACTGAAATTGATAGGGTTGGGTTTTTTGGGGGGGGTTCTTTCAGAAAACTCAAGGCTAGACTTGAACCTATATTTTGTATACTGAGAAATTGCCAAAAATGGTTTATATTATCTTTATGAAATTCAGGAAGTTCTCTAATTAAAATATAATGTTCTATAAGGCTTTTCTCAGGATTGCTAACATTCAACTTATACCTTTAGAGAAATAAAACAAGGTTCAAATTAATGCCTACACAATACCAACTTCCCACCATGGTAGTGGAGGTTAGAGGTGGACTGGTTTTGGGTTTGAGGCCAGCACACAACACTGATTTTTGCACTTAAATTCCCCAAAGCCCCAGGAATGTGTAACTTATTCTTATTTATGTGATAAGCCCCATACTTAAACTCAGGACCAATATTCACAGAACTCTTTTGTGAAAGGTAAATTAGTGTGCCCACATTCTTCTATGTGTCCTTAGTACTCAAAAGGTTCTGAATCCATGTAAGGATACCGAGAAGACAGTATCTGTGAACCAGGAGGCTAGCAGGCCTCACCAGATACTGAAGCTGCTAACACGCTGATTTTGGACTTCCAGCCTTTAGAACTGTGAGAAATAAATGTTGTTTAATTTAAAAAAGAAAAAAGGCTCTAAAGGAGCACATTTGCTTGAAAACCCAAGATAACCCCACTGCCCTCCCCTGCTGCAGCAGCTTTCCCCACTAGAAATGGATGCTAGAAGGGATCTTAGGATTCATTCAACCCCCTTGGAAACTTAAGTCCCAGAGCTGGGGGTGGGGATGTGACTTGTCCAGAGTTACACAGCTGGTTTGTGGCCATACCAGGAGCAAGCTCCATGGTTCCCCCACTATCCTCCTGAGTGAGGCATCTCCTGGGAATTCTTATTAAACAGGGAATGCTAGGTCATTGCCAAAGAGATTTCATGTACCATAAGCCACAGCCACAGGAACTTCCATTCTGTGAGCATATAAGCACACTCTCCACTTAAGCAGGTGGATTTACTGCCACGTCTCACTTCCTTGCTGCCCCTTCCCTTTACCAGCTAATGCTCCATTTCTACCAGAGTTCAGTTAAGGAAATAATGAGTAGCAGTTATACAGTTCAGTTCATTTTACAGCTTGCTAGGTCAGGTTTAATTACCCCAGTGAGGAAACAGATTCAGAAAGGTTAAGAAACTTGCCCAAAGTCACACAGCTAGTAGGTAACAGAATTGAAGCATGAGCCCACAATAAGAAACTAATGGAGGGGGGTAGTTTTCTCCTCCATAATACATCTGAAAAATAGGAAGGGAAGCAAATCAAATAGAATATCTGAATGCTCCAACGTAGGCATACCTCTTTATTTGCAAGTTGTCTCTGGATTCTATCCTCTCACAGACTGATGTCACCATGCAAACCAGGATGCCCTTGGGAATGTCATACATTCCTACCAGATAGTCATTTCCTTTAACCTTCTAAGACTAAAGAAGGTGTGGAAAAAACCTGGGACATAATACAGTGCCACAAATACTAGTCTCCCCACACCCCACCTGCTCCTGCCTCACTCCCACCCCAAGGCTCCTCTGGGATCCCATTCCGAAGGCTGAATACCCTCCTCCCTTTGCTTCCTCCTCCAGCTCAATGACCATCAGGCAAAAGATCAAATGCAGGGTCTGGCCTAGGCATGAACTCCCTTTCATGGGGCCGAGCCCCTGGGCCCTGGGCAGGCCAGTGGAGGCACTGATGGGAGCATAGCCACCAGGTAACTTGGGACTCAGAGCTCAGGAAGAGCCAAGGCCGGGTCTGACATTCCTTCAGCAAGCACTTCAGCAAACAAGAACAGTTTGGCCCTTCTCACCTCCCCAGAGGGGTGGGAGGACAGCCTGGAAAGCTCCAAATGTTCACAGAGGCCATTATTTTGATACTTCTTGCTCAGCACTGAGTGGGGGATGGTAGGGGTAGAGGGAATATGAGGCTTCTGCTCTGGGCCTCACATGCTTCTGCACATCTGGGAGCTGAAGCCCTCAGAGGGAATTCTATATTTAGACCCACCAGGAGGAGGGTAATGACATGTCACCACCACCTCCAGGGCCAGCCCCCCACCTCTGCACTAACATGACACATGACTCAACTTCCCTGCAGAGCTCCAGCTGAGGGGGGACCGCTCAGCTGGAGCTGAGGTTAAAGACTGGGGCTGCACTCAGTCATTACACCCTTGCCCTGGGCCCTTTACCCACCAGGGCCCCAAGTTCCTGGGTTATGCTTCAGAGCCCTTCAAGGCAGAACCACTGTGGGAATGCAGGCAGGGTCAGCCCAGAACAAGGAGGAAGGGAATCCCTCTGTTTCTTAGAAGCTGACACAGGAGTCTGGAGGGAATCCAGGAACACAAATGGCTACAGAATCTCAGGAATAAATGTCTTGGGGGAAGACACACAGGTCTTCCAGCCAGTGATCTGGGTTCTAAACCCCTCACCCTCACTTGAATCTCCTGAGCAACCAAGGCCTGCATTCCTTAAAGTGAAATGACTGGCACATGGGATCCCAATACCCAGCCATTTAAAACAAAGTCAGGTAAAAATGGACTCTAATGTTCTCACCATTTTTATCACTTCAACCTTACTGAGAGTTTGAAGAGATCCTGCTTTCATTATCAGAGGAATACTAAAGCCATGGAATATGGGAGCTAGAAGAGGCTTTTTTCCCTAAAAACTGTAAATGTTCTCTGAAAAATAGAAGGGAGCTTGGAGGCAGAAACTACCCAAGCCAATCTCTTCTTCGTACAGAAGAGAACAGGTTAGGGAGGAGTGAGGTGCAGACACTATGAGCCACCATTTTTTAAAGCACTTACTATGCCAGGGACTGCACCAAAAATGTTCAGAGCGTCACTTAATTTTGTCCTTTGAAGCTGTTCTTTTTTTTTTTTTTCTTTTCATTTTACCTCTTTTAACTTCTTCCACCTTACTAATCACAAATATTCAGTAACTTGCTTGAGGTCCATGGTTAGGTGGGTAAACACCTACGATTTGCTCCCAGGTCTGACTCCAAAATGTGTGCTCTTAACTTTTCTACCCAAACTGAAGCCATATTAAAATAACTGAACCACAATCACTTTTTAAAAATGAGTGGCAGAGCTAAAACTAAAATCTAAATCTCCTAAATTCTCTTCTGAAGAACTTTGTCATTTTATTTTTTTTGGATCCTTCCCTTGCGTATTAATCACAATGACTTCTAGTGTCATGCTGAATGATTACATTTTCCTCAACAGATTAGGAAGGATAATTCTTACCCAAAATAATTTTGAAATTGAAAAGGTTAACATCTTACCTGGTACACTGGTGGTCACAATTAAACCATTTGCGCTAGTATAGTGGTTAAGAGGAAGGATTCTGGAGCAAAATAGCTGGGTTCAAATCCTGGTGACATCATAATACTTGGTCCAAGGACAAGAACAGTATTTTCTGTGACTTACTTAATCTAAAACATTGGACTAGTAATAGCACTGACTTTATGGAGTTATTGTGAGGATTATAAATGAATTCATTCATATAAAGCAGTGCCAAAAGATGTCTACACCCCTATGTTTACTGCTGCATTATTTACAATAGTCAAGATATGAAGCAATACAAGCGTCCATCAATATGTGAATGGATAAAGAAGAATGTGGTCTTTATATACAATGGAATATCACACAGCCATAAAAAAGAATGAGATCTTGCCATCTGTGACAACACAGATGGACCTGGGGGTATTATGCTAACAGAGAGAAAGACAAATACCATATGATTTCACTTACATGTGGAATCTAAAACACAAAACAAAAGAACAAACAGAGCAGAAACAAGACCCTAAATACAAACCACAAACTCGTGGTTGCCAGAGGGGAGAGGGATAGGGCAATGAGCAAAATAGGTGAAGGGGGGCGCCTGGGTGGCTCGGTTGGTTAAGCGACTGCCTTCGGCTCAGGTCATGATCCTGGAGTCCCGGGATCGAGTCCCGCATCGGGCTCCCTGCTCAGCAGGGAGCCTGCTTCTCCCTCTGACCCTCCCCCCTCTCATGTGCTCTCTGTCTCTCTCATTCTCTCTGTCTCAAATAAATAAATAAAATCTTTAAAAAAAAAAAAAAAAGTTTAAAAAAAAAATAGGTGAAGGGGAGTGGGAGGTACAGGCTTCCAGTTATGGAATGAATAAGTCATGGGGATGAAAAATACAGCATAGGGAATATATAGTCAATGGTATTTTAATAGCTTTGTATAGTGACAGATGGTAGCTATACTCATGGTAAGGATAGCATAACATATAGAGTTGTTGAATTATTATACTGTACTCCTGAAATTAAAGTAACAATGTGTGTCAACTATACTTCAATAAAAAAAATAAACAATAAAAAATCATTTCCTAAAAAAAATAAAAAATAATGCACTTAGTACCTGGCACATAGTAAGCACTCAACAAATGCTAACTCTTATTTGGGAACCAAATCCATTAGCTAGAGCTTAGGAAGCAAAATGGTAATAATGACAATAATATTTCAGTTCTGTACTGTTTTATGGCTTTCTGAGCCCTTCAACACAAAATATCTCATTCGTCATCTCTAGTCCTGAAAGTGTCAAAGGAAATAGCATTATTGTGCCATTTAGCTAGGAAAGGCATAATTAATGAAGGCAAGAGCGGTGCAAAAAGCCTGTGATATTTCTGCATTTGTGTAAGCTTGTTGTTATGGCAACTGTCCCGTGTCAACGACCCTTTTTCAGGCAGAGAGAGACCCAGTCTTGGAGCTGTCGCAGCACATCTGTTTCTCTGCTCAACTGATTAGCTCTTGTTTGCAACAATGAGCAGATGGAAGTAAAAACAAAAAAAAAAATTTTTTTTTTTTTTTTTTTCTAAAAAGAAGCAAATGTTTACTTCATCCGTAAGTCTGCTTTCTAATACAGAAACAGATCTTTAGCTGTTTTAAGAAGATGCCGAGTAAACTGGATCCTTAATATATGGGCCACTTCTCTCCCTGGTAGGACTGCAAATTGTAGTCAACTATAAATTACAGGTGACAGGTCCTTCATGTATGTCTTTTAAAATGATGTGTCTCATGCTCTAGTTTCAGAGTATTCTTCTACTACATCTCTGTGTGTCTTTGTTGTATGAGCTCATACAACAAAGTGGGTTGGGAAACCTGAATTCTGGGACCGAGACTGCTCTGAACTAGCACAGAGAATGGCCTCTCCCTGCCTTAGTTTCTTCATCTGTCAAATGGGACTTGCATGCCCACGCTCTGAAAGGCCAAACAGTTCTGGTACTTACTAGGTATGTGGATTTGGGCATGACCTCTCCTATACATTTCTTTGAGCCTCAGTTTCCTCAGTGGCAAAATGGAGAAAATAGCATCTACTACAGAGAGCTGTTGAAATGAAATGATGTGTTAAATACCCCTAACCTAGTTCCTGATACATTAATGTATCCTCAAGCAAGTGAAAGTCCCCTTCCCACCATACACTTGCTTATTAGCAGGTACAATATTCAAACTATCTGACACTCAGCTGGCTCATGGCACTGGAGCTGGTCCTTGTGGTCCCTTGCTTGACAGATATTACCTGTAGTGGGTGAACCATTAGGAGATCTGGGGTGTCCGAAGGAAAGAGACAGGCACCTCTGGTGGCTGAGGAGCACTCAAGGGGCTCTGGAGGCCAGCCACTTACCATCCAGAATAGAAGTATTTCAATATTTTACCAATCAGTATGGCCACACCCATGCATACCAGTTAACTCTAAGGCATTATTCTAACAGTCTACAAATGTCCCCAATAAAAATAACAGTGATACTTTGGTCCTTTTTCTTGAGTTTCAGTCATTTACAAACATTCAGTTTAATTCTTTGCTACATGTGACGGTGGGAAGGGAAGATGAAGGATCAATTTCCCCAACCCCCCACCATCACCATCAATACACATAAAGTAGGCCTGTATCCCATTTTGTTACAGACCAGGATATTACCAGGCATGTAAGTGATACAAATACTAGCTGAGCAATACCAACACTGACAGTGGACATGGGCTGTATTGGAAATCTTCTAGTTCAGTGGGTCACAAAATATAGATTCTAGTCACTGTTACCCACCTACCCAGTCAGTGTCCCTGAGCACTTAGCCTGGCAGAACCTTGGATACCTTATCTATTAAGTCATGTACTCATGCCTAACTGACATCCTCACAGATAGGTGTGAGCACTTAAAAAATAATATCTGTAAAAGTTCCATGCAAATGTGAGATACTATTATGCATAATATTTATTATAAGAAATTGGCTGTCAGGAAACAGTAGAGTAGAAAATAGACAATAAACATAGCTAATAGGAAGACTGTGTTAAATATATACATACATATATATATATATGTATGTATGTATATATGTCTAAGATATAGGCTAAAGTAAGAGGCAGGGAGACCAGAAGTTCAATGTAAACGGAGGGTTGAAGGAGGTAACCTGAGTCAAACATCGCAGGAGATAATAAAAAAAAAATGCTTGGCTAGAGATCAGGTAGGACAGAACAAAATTCTGAAGATGCTGAGTACCCAGGTGGGAAGGCAATTTGTTATGCTTAGTACATCCAGAAAGAACTGTGTTTGCCTTAAACACCTGAGGCTGTGAGAGAACAGTGTGTGTGTGCGAGCATGTGTGTGTGTGTGTGTGTGCGCGCGCAGAGAGCCAAAGCTGAGCTCTCTAAGCTAGCTCCTCTAACATGCAGACCTGTAGATCCCAAAAGAGTGGCTGATTATCCTGGAAACTTGAATTATTTACTACAGGAGGGGTATTAAGAATTTGGAGGGCTGTTATGGGTTAAGTTGTATCCTCCAAAAAAAATATGTTGAAGTGCTAACCCTCAGAACCTCAGAATGAAAACTTATTTGGAAATAGGGTTGCTATAGATGTAATTAGTTGAGTCAAGGTGAGTTCATACTGGAGCAGGGTGGGCCCCCAATCCAATGTGACTGGCGTCCTTATGAGGAGATAGCCATGTTAAGGCAGAGACACAGAGGGAGAGGGCCTTGTGACTACAAAGGCAGATACTGGAGGCCAAAGAATACTGAAGACTGCCAGCAAACCACCAGAAGCTAGGAAGAAACGAGAAAGGATCTTGGAGGCTTCAGAGGAAGCGAAGCCCTGCTGATGCCCTGATTTTGGACTTCTAGCCTCCAGAACTGGGAGATAATAAATTTCCGTTGTTTTAAGCCACAGAGTTTGTATTACTTTGTTATGGCAGTCCTAGAAAACGAATATGGAGCAGATAGCCTTTGACCCCAGGACAGGAGGAGAACCCTCTTTAACTTCTTCAACACAAGATCAGCCTCATGGAAGTAAAGGGGGGCGTCTGTTTGTACCAAGCGTACTTTCACTGGTGGCTACTGCAATACTGGAGCCACTACTGCCCCTCAGATATTCACAGGCAAGACTGCCCCCCAAGTCAGCCCCTACCTACAAAGCCATGCAGGTCGCAGCAGGCACAGCCGGGATTTTTGATGGCTTCACGTAGCTGCTGAACCAACAAACTCTGCAACTCCCCACGTCTGTCCTTACGCGAGAAGCTTAATTTCCTATTGCTTAAGTCATTTTGCTCAGGGTAATCTGTTAAACACATAGTTTCTATGTTGAGTGTTTTTCTTTCCCTCTTGTCTTCCCTAAGTCATAGTATGAAGTACTATCACACTTAAGGGCACCCCTAGAATTCTTCTTCTATTTTGCTGAGTTGATACTGCTTTTACCGAGTATTTTTCAACTTTAGTCATATCCAGATGAGGCAGTGAGAGGAAATAAGTGGAGAGTGTTGACAATCTCAGAGTCAATGCCTGCCGCAGCTTTGAGCTGCCCCAGTGAACTGTGCATTTGGACTGTTCATCAACATTTGATTGTGGTGTGGTCACATTCCATTAGCTACCTGGTTTGTAGTATAGTCTACTTGAATTAAATACTGAAGTTACTCAAGCTGGCGAAATAAAAATGGAAATAAAACTGTGGAAAGAATAATTGGGTTCCATTTCTCAAAATTAAACAGGATCAAGGATCTTTCAGCTGCATTTTCAAAATAAAAGCCCTGGTCACCTGCAAGGATTTCATGCCACTGGTACAGGCATTGTTGTCATGTTTAATCTAAACACCGCTTATTCACACTAGAGAAGCAAAAGCATATTAAGATCAATATACTACGCAGGCTGTCACATGAAGGCAATGTTCATTTGAACCACTGCTGATTATACTTTCGAGAACTGCTCTTGACCCAAAGCTTTGCTCGCCAGGGAGAGTACAAATGTTTGTGGAATCGGCCAGACAAATGGAAAACTGTTCCTGTGGACATTCTTATGCAGAATTATGAAGCAAAAAAGCAGCTTTGTTGGAAAGAGTAATTCTCCATTTAGAACATAAAAACATGAGGATTGTGTAGGCTTGAGCACCAAGAACTGCAGCCCGGGACTGACAGCATACCCCTGGCACAAGCAGGCATCCTGAGAGAATCTATGAGGCAGGCATGAGTCACCAGGCACTTGCTGCTGAAAGGCACTGTCTCTCCACACGGCCATCTGCCTACTCCTCAACTTAACCACTAGAGCAGGTAGGATGCCATGCTGGCTTTTCCCTGCTGAGAACACAACCAGTTCCAGACAATATGGGCAACAGAGGCTCACCACAGATCACTATACTGCCCCTTCTAGAAACATTCCACATATTTTATTCAACCCAGCTGAAACTGAAAAGTCACACACACCGCATGAGAAATGTAGAAAGCCAAGGGCAGGCTTCTCTTATTTACGTTTTGTGATTGTGGGAACACTAGCTTGCTGTGGGTTAGAAGAAGAACACCATCTTCGGTGTTATGTCATCCTAAATATGTGCTGAGTGGCCTCAGTTATTCTTTAATAACAGATCAATCAAAATCTACAGAGAAATTTGTTGATACCAGTAGTTATAAAGCCTCTGCAAACTGCCCTTCAAATGCATCATCTCCTTTGGCTTTTTTTTTTTTACCAATGGATTCATTCATCCGACAGAAGTTTACTGAGCACCTACTCTGTATCAAGCACTATGTTGAGAGTTGGACATCATAGGACCCGCTGACAACTACAATGGGATGATCACAGTGTGCTAATGGAGGCTGTAAAGGCTGCAACAGAAACTTAAGGACACGAGCCTCAGTGTCAGCCAGGCATTAGGGAAGGTTTTGTACCGGAGACAGGTGCATCTGAGCTGAGACCTGAAGACTGAGGAGGAACGTGTCAGAGTTCTGAGGGCTACTCCAGAAGATATAACAGTGCATGGAAGGGTTTAAAGGAATGCTGTATCAACATGGATTTGGGGTGAACTTGTTGTTCACTATTCTTGAGGCTTAAGAACAAGTAAATTGGGAATCAGTAACCTGAGAAGAAGGTGGATAGGTAGATATGGGCTGGAATATGAAGGGCTTTGTTCACCTTCCAAAGGAGTTTTGATTCTGTCCTACAGTGTTTCTCAAAGTGGGGTTCACAAGGTCTCTATGAAAATTTTTATGTTTTTGTTGCAATAATTTTATTAGTAATCAAATGGGAGGAACAGTGATAAAAACATATTCCAAATCATCTGGATGACCATTTGCCTCACAATTTCAGTGCCCCTATTTATGTTTACTATTAAGTCAGCATAAGCCAACAGAGATGTACCAGTTAGAGACCAAAGATGTTGTCTGAAGATCACCCTAGCTGAAATTGAGTAAAGTGGTGGGAGAACGGGGTCACCACATGGTACATGGTAATAAGTAGGACAAAATAACTCAAAATAATACATGCTGTCATGCTCTGAAACATATTCATACTGCAAAGGACAACTGAGTTTCATAAAACAGTGTCATCTGTCTCATTATATTAAAGGTGTTTATTTGAATGATACTGGCTCTGTAGCTTTTTCATAACACATTTTTTTCCTTTTAGTTTTATAGTTCTATAAACATAAGGCAGAAGTTTATAAACATAAGGCAGAACTAGTTTCATGTTTTTTAAATCCTATTTAAGAAACATTTAAGATTTAAGTAAACACTGGAATCTGCAGGGTTTTTCTTTTTCTCCAAAATGGGCCTGTCCATAACCCAAGTATGAAAAAGGACCATAGAGAATTGTGAGCCACTGAAAAACTTTCAGCATATTGGTGTGAACTGACTGCTGTGTTAGGAGCTCACCTGTGCAGTCACATAGAGGAAGAACAGCCATGGGGTCAGAATGGAGATAGAAAGACCTCTAAGGAGATGAACGCCTCAGTCCTGTTATTAAAAGCGCCCATTTGCTTAATCCCAGAGACCTGCTCAGGGCACAGGCCCCAGTACTGTGGAATTAAATGCTGACAGGGCAAGCAAAGCTGTATCAGTATTTCAGGGTATGCCTTATCTAGGTGGAAAATTCCCCAAACTTCTACATGTTTCATCTCATGGAAGCCTCTGTGACGATGCCAGAACTAAATTAGGACCAAATCCCAGGTTTTACTAGAGAGCCAAAAAATCACACAAGAGAAGTTGCTATCTACCTGGTAACAACAACAAAAAAAACCCCAGGACCTCTGCATACAGTGCCATAGTCCGGCTGGAGCTGAAATCTTTCTCTTTACCAATCCATGTGTCACTGGGTGCACCTATGCAGGGAAGGTGACTTTTTCTAACTTACACAAAGGCTGGGTGAACTTGCCAAGCCATGACCTGTGGAGAGAGCTGCATCTTCTGGAGGGAACACCTTTTTCTAATTGCATGAAGGTAACTTATAGGCTAGCTATGACTTAATCCTGCTTTTCTCAGATTATGTGTCATCATTATCACTCCCCAAACCGGAACTTACAGTTCTGAAAATTTGGGGAAGCATATGATTTTCTCATAAAAAGGCATAGTACCAGCACACTCAACAACATAAATAAATGCCTTCTGATTACCTCAGGAGCCATCCAGAATGGGGTGCCAACAGATGTGTTTCTCCGTAGACGTGTACTGGTGAGTTGAGCAGAGACACCTATAAGAAAAGGGTACCATAATTCAGCAGTGAACAGAGGGTGATGCTAAACCAGAGGCTGGCAAACTTTTTCCATAAAGGGTCAGATAGTCAGTAGGCTCCAAGAGCCATATAGTCTCTATCATAACTGCCACTAGAGAGCAAAAAGCTGCACGGACAACACAGAAACAAATGAGTGTGGTTGTGTTTCCATAAAAATTTATTTATGGGTACATATAATTTTCACATGTCATAAATATTCTTTTGAATTTTTTTCCCCAATCATTTAAAAATGTAGAATCCACTTTTCTCTCACAGGTCATATAAGAGGAGGCAGGTCAGATTCAGTTGACCTGTAGTTTGCCAAAACTGTAGTTTGCCAGTCACTGTGTGGGAGCACTTACCTCTCTATCTAAATCACTAGAATATCTTTTTCATAATGAACATTCCTACCCGTATTGCTACAGAATTGGAATTAAAAGAAAATATCGGGGCACCTGGGTGGCTCAGTCGTTAAGCGTCTGCCTTCAGCTCAGGTCATGATCCCAGGGTCCTGGGATCGAGTCCTGCATCGGGCTCTCTGCTCGGTGGGAAGCCTGCTTCTCCCTCTCCCTCTCCCACTCCCCCTGCTTGTGTTCCTGCTCTCGCTGTCTCTGTCAAATATATAAAATCTTAAAAAAGAAAGAAAAAAAAATATCAAAGGGGACCTGGGTGGCACAGTCGGTTAAGCATCTGACTCTTGGTTTTGGTTCAGGTCATGATGTCAGAGTCATGAGATGGAGCCCTGCATCCAGCTCCAAGTCAGTGAGGAGTCTGCTTGAGATTCTCTCTCCCTCTACTCTGCCCCTCCCGCTTATGTACTCTCTTTCTAATAAATACATACATACATAAATAAATCTTTAAAAAAAAAAGAATATATCAAGAACTAAACCCAAAATATCTTCCTATTATATTTCCAAATATTTCAGGTGATTTCTTTCTTAAAATGGTGCTTCATTTTATGGACGAAGAAAATCGGCATGTATTATTTATAATAGAGCATCACTGGAAACATAAAAAGTTTCTAGTCCCTTATCTTACCTAGAAGCCTGGAAACCTGGCAAGAAACCTATGTTTGTCAAATGGAAAAAGAAGCTGACGAAAAATATTATGATCTAGGGCTCAGTGTTGAGGACCAGAATTTTAATGTAATTCCAATGTATTTTATCTATCTTAAGTCTTCAGCTCTCTTCTTTATACAAGTGAATAAAGTAGGGCACCTGGGTGGCTCAGATGGTTAAACATCTGCCTTCGGCTCAGGTCACGATCCCAGGGACCTGGGATCGAGGCCCACATCAGGCTCCCTGCTCGGCGGGGAGCCTGCTTCTCCCCCTCCCTCTGCTTCTCGCCCTGCTCATGCTCTCTCTCTCTCTCTCTCTCTATCTCTGTGTCTCGAATGAAGAAATTTAAAAAAATACATTTAAAACAAGTGAATGAAGTAGAAGTAAAGATGCACTGGATTAGCAGTCAGAAGACCTGTTTTCCATCCCAATTATGCCTTTTCCTAATTGTATGACCTCAAGCAGACACCCTCACTCTGAGCCTCAGTTTTCTTATCCTCAAATTGGGGATAATGATACCTGTCACACCTAACACAAAGGGTTCTTCTTAAAGATCAAATAAGAAAACAAATGTGAAATAACTTAAAAATTGTAAAATATTTTACAAATATAAGGTATTCTTTTATGCCGAGCAGAAATCTAAGGCAGCCCTTAACAGAATCACAAGCATTGCCACTAAGGCTGTTGAGGATGAGAACTTAGAAACCTGAATCAGGCACAGTTTTGCCAAGGCCCAGGTTGTTTTGGGTGATGGTTGCTGGACACTTGCATTCTCTTTATTAGAAATCCAAAGAGGGCTCTCTAAACTCTACTGGCCATGGATAATTTGTTATTTTGCCAAATTCCCTGCTATAATTTTGGTTAAAAAAAAAAAAAGCTTTTCTGTTTTTAATTTCTAGAAATTTCTTTTGCAGCAACTGCCTTCTACTGGCAAGATTAGGAGACTCACTTCAAATCACAAAGCTGGTGAGTAGATAAATCAGCATTAATCCCCATCCTCATCCTCCTAGGCTCTTCCCCTCACAATACATTGACTGCCCTTGGGACCACGTGTAAAATACATCTCTGATGTTATCTACAGCACATTCATAGGGTTATACCATTCCTTATAAATAAGGAGGAGCATAAGACTTGAACAAAGTCCCCCTCTGCTATTTTTCTTTGCTTGCTCTTTTAGTAAATAAACCAGTACACCTAAAGTAACTTCATTTATTTTTGAGTAATTTCTTCTAAGCAAATCATTCACTAATACATTTTAATACTGAATTCTTTCTTAACAACAAAACAATGAATATTCAAAATCATCAATCTTTTCTTCTACTATGTTGACATTTATGAAGAACATTTTAAAAAGTGCTTCTGTAAATGTTTTCTCATTATTTGTATCAATCAAAGTGAAGTACTGTTGTTGAACACATTTAGAAGACTAAAGCATTCAATAAACTTAAAAAGGAAAACCAAATGGTTTGTTGGTTTGTGAATATCAATACATAAGTGTTGCAAGGAGATATTTAATAGGTCTCTGGCCTTAGGTGATATTGCTCTGCATTTCCTCTCACATTTCCATTTCCTGTTAATGTTTCCAGTTCAACCAGCCTCACATGTAGCAGCAATATTCACAATTTAAAGGGATGTTAGCTGCCAGACCCAAAGGACTATTTTACCTTCTGCTCACTGGGAATAAGTATGCCTGAGGCTAGAAAAAGTCATTTGAAAGACCAAACTGCTTTCTCTTTTCATATGCAAAAGAAGAAATGACGAAATGTAAATTATAGACAACAGCCCTGAGAATAGAAATTCTTCCCAGAAAAGCAAGTTTTTCCATCAAATTCTTCTTTTGAAACACTTTTATTTTCTATCTTTAATAAAATTGCTTCAAAGCTGAAAATAGATTAACAAACACCATCTCCTAGGGTGATCCATCTGGTAAACCCCCCACTCTCCAGTCTGTGTTTGACTGGAAAAGCCCCTCAGCCTATGGGATAGCAGAGAGGCCCCAGTCTTCTGAGACTGCAATAAATTGTTGCCTTGGGCTAAACTGCACACATCAAGAAAACAAACGACAAGCAGTCATTACCAAAGTCAACGAGCTTAACTCCTCCTTCTGTTGTCAGTAGAATGTTATTCCCCTTGACATCACGGTGGATGATTCGGTTATTGTGCAAATGCTGAAGGCCCTGCATGGTGTCCCACCACCACCAAACAACAGGAAAGAGAAAGGGGAAATTTGAATGGTTATTTTAAAACAATTACCCTACCTTTAAAAATCCAATCAACGTCCACATTTGGCTATACCTCCCTGCTGTTATACACCTTGCATATTACAGGGCCATTTCCACTTGTTAATATGCAATTGTGATCCAACTGATTACAAATTGCCCCCTCTGATGTCATCCCCAGCCTGATGGATGTTCTTACCAAGAGGGCCCCATATAAGATGTATGAGATCATTGCTTCATCCAAATGCTGGCCGCACCTGAGTAGACCTTTGACAAGTTCGGTGACTGAGCCCCCATTACACAACTGCAAGAGGAGGTGCCAAGGAGAGAGATTCAGCAGGACATACAAAAGAAAATGAAAAAGACATTAAGAAGAAAAGCTGATTATTGACCTGATGTAGTAAATTTACAGATCATAAAACTCCAGGTCAGAATAATTAAACTTCAAATTTACATTATACCGTCAAACCTAGGGTATATGTGTATATTTATTCAGGGTGATGATTTATAAGTGAAAGTACATGTCCAAAAAGTTGATTGTCAAGTGAAATATAAAAGCACAAATTATTTAGACATTTGAAAGAGAAAGCATATGAGTAATCATGGTGATTTATTGGATATTCTTCATTTTACATGAATATTGTCTATACCACACACACACACATACACGTGCATTTTAAGGATAAGAGAAGACCAGAAGATGCCGTTGATACTTGGGAGGAAATAAATTTCATTTCAAACCTTCCTGTCTCCAGGGCTAGCACTGCAGGCATCAGAAGCCCAACCAGCAGCTCTTTCTAGAGTTGCCATTTGCATGTCAAATTTATGAGGTGGAGTTCCCTCATTTGTGCGTTTAACCTTCTCATATTCAACCCTGGGCATTCAGCAACTTTATGCCCTTATTTTTTTCTGTAATGAAAAACACTGTAAAAGTATATCTTGCATATTTGCTCTTTGTTATATATTATACATTACTGAAATTTGAGACTATGTGAACCAGGCATACTATACTTTTGTGGAAATTTAAGGGTTTTCAAGGATAATTTCTACTAACTGTAGAAGTCAATATGCAGGTTTGGGCTTGCTACATGCTGTCTTAAATCAAAAGTTCTTAATCGGTTTGAGCAGGACATGTAAATACCTTGAAATTGTAGGTGGCATGTTGTATATGCATCTTGCATTTTTTCTGCTGAGAAAATTCAGAGCTTCCTTCAGATTCTCAGAGCCATCCTTTCTCTTATAAGGTTAAGACCCCACTTTAGACTAGGTTTCCCCCTGGCACTTTACCTGAAATTTGGGAAAGAGTTAACTAGTGAACAGTGGGGGGCTCCCCGGGGTTGTGGCTGCTTGAATCAACTGGCTTTTCATAAACAAGGAAATATGAGGGAACATAGATTAGCACCTTTCCTAAAAGAAGACAACTCTTTATCAAGATAACACAGTAGGATCTATTGCACTCTAATTATGAATATCTGTAATGTTTTATCAAAGGGTGAGTAGATGTTTTTATTTGATGTGTGTATCATTCCCTGTTACATAAATGGCAGATACCTTGCATACACGTTAACAATCAAAATGATCTGGAACTGAATCTGCCCATTTTTTACCATTTAAATTGCTCAAAAGTAATAATATGTGATTAAAAATCTAATTCAGAATTAGCAATCTTTAAAACATGATAAAATTACTATCAGGAATGATTTAGGAGGGACCCTAAAAGCAGTGAAATGCATTGAAGACTACGATGGTCCCATCAGTTTGTGATTAAAGTGTCCTTGGAATCTACTCTCTACCAATGTCAGGTATAACTTGTAATTCAACACGGATCATTCTGATGGCCCTAAGGCTGAGAACCAGGGTAATGTCTTCCAAAGGATTCCACATTCTCTTGATTATGATTATGTTTTACATGACCCAAAAAGGGCAAATAACATTCAGTATTCAATCTAATATCCTCTTGGGCAATGAATGCATTTTCAGTGCCATGATTTGTATTAAAAGCTAAGCTTTCAACAGACAAAGATAATTTTCCAGAACTCCCCTAAATAGATTCTGTATTTCAAGGAACAAATACTGGAGAACTGACGAGAGTCAAATGATGATCATGACATGACAGAAGGGAAGTTCTCAAGAAAAAGAAAAGCCCTCTGGAGCTGGTGGTATAGAGCTTGGAGAGCTTGAGAGAAAAAGATTGGAGTGACAATGCTCCCTCTTGAGGGGTTCTAAATAAGGGCACAATTATCATAGAAATTTCAATTTCTTATGACCCTCTTTTCATTTGTAAATCTAAGGGGAGACCTTTTCATAGGAACCTCATGCCAACAAAGGGGTGTCCATGTTGAACAGAAATGGCAGTAGGGTAGGGTGAGGCTGACCAAGGCTGGGATTTTAACAGTTCCCTACAGCTCATTCATGACTTACAGAAGATTCAGAACTTTATGCTCCATTTGGGGACAGGGATAAGACTAGAGTTTTAATGACAAGGACAACAGAGTGAGGACCTCATGATAAGAAGGAGTATCAAGGACCAAGGACATGGGGAGATACCAAAGCCATAAAGTATAGGGACTTAGGGGTCACCACAAAATTCAAGGCTCCTGTCCTTACTCCTATAGCTTTACATGAACATCTGTTGTACCTAGATCCAGATGCCACCCAGGACAAAGGGAAGAGGAAGAGGAAAGATGAGGTTCTAAAAATACTGGGTCTTTACCGCCATGATTGAGTTTTGACCTGGACTGTGAAAACAGAATATAAATAGTAGAATTTGCCCCTTTCCAAAGAAATCACTCAGTTGGACTAAGTTTAACAGAATGAATTAAATCAGTTGTCTCCTCTAGGCAGGCTGGGAGCTCAAGAACAAAGTTGAGTTCAGTTATTGAAAAGAAAGCTACCTCTTTGTTCTCAATAGTTTGTGACTGTCCAGTTTATGACCCATTACTCATTCATGAATACAACACAGTCCCTGACCTCAAAAAGCTTACCAACAGTAACAGATACATTAGAAATTAGGGCATGGCATAAGGCAGTAGGGGTGTGCCTAAGGGAGTGTGGTGGCACCAAAGAGGGAATGGTGGCCTCTGCTGAGATGGGGTGAAGAGACAGTCTGTAAAATCTTCTTAGAGGATGCAACATTTACAATGGACACATGAGTTTATGGCAGATGGACAAGAAGGGGAAGGGCATCTATGAATTCCAAATAATCAGCTACTGTTGGAACAAAGAGTGCCAGAATCCTAGGGCAGGGAGATGGGGAATGAAGGTGGGGAACAGGAAATGACAAGTGTGCCCTGCTAATGAGTCAGGCTTTATTACTACATATGTGTCTATTATAACACCATAATATATCATTAGATAGGAATGGTAAGCAATCAGCAGGTTTTAGGCAAGAGGTCTCTATTCAGATTTGTAGTCTAGAAAGACCAGGGCAGCAGATGCAGAGTGGACAGAATAGGAAGACAACAGAAGATGGACACCTGCTAGGAGATGTTGAAGCAATCAAGAAAGGTAGGGTCAAACAGTCAAGAGTCATGAGGATGAAGATTCAGGGACAGATATAGGAGGCTTTTATGAGATAGAATCTGCTATCATTTCTGACCATCTGGATGTAGATAGTGAAGAAGAAAGAGACCTATGGATCTTGTGAGACTAAGGGAAATATCAATAAAGTCCTTTGATCCTCTAAAGCCAAAGTGATGAGGGAGCAGAAGGCAGGCTGAGGACAAAGCACAAGCTAACACCCCAACCCCCCCCACCCCCCGCTGTGATATATATGTGACATTCCTCAGGCACCCCTGGCTGCCCTGAACAAAGGAAAGGGAAAAACAAATGGTTAACTGATAGAGATCACAGTCATGCAGGACATGAGTCTCCATCAGTTTGCAACTGTCTTGATGATTTACAAGGAAAAAAGCATCTCCAGAAACCTACAGACTCAATTTCCTGGACCCCTAACATCACCCTCCCCTCCACAGGATAGAAAAGCTTATATAATCAGTCATACCTCACAACCCCAGTGCAGGTCTTTCTGCCCACGGGTCCTGTCCCCGTGCTTTAATAAACCACCTTTTTGCACCAAAGACATCTCAAAAATTCTTTCTTTGCCATTGGCTCTGAACCCTACCACTTCAAACCACATCAAAAGCAGTAATAGGAATGCAAGCACTATAACACCTTCATCAGAAACTCTCCTGAGCCTGGCTCCTGTCTCCGGGTGGCACATGCTTTGTTGAACTGGAAGTGCACTATTAAAATTCTACGGAGAGAAAATTTAAATTAAATGCTGGGTGATGATCCAAGCTAACTCAACCCTGGAATTCCGCCCCCCACCCTGAAACGTCACTTTATGCTCTCCTGCCCTACTTTAACTGTGGCCACTTTGGCAACACAAGCCTATTCAGCGATATTTTATACATGTAGCCAACTTATAAACTTTCCTCATAGCTCTAGAACCTATGAAGAGATTAAGAGCAGCCATTTCTGTAGCAGAATCAAAACAGAGCTGTGGATTTAAAAACAACAAAAGGATCCTACTTGGTAGGTGCCTTTTGTTCACTAAATGTCAGAGTTTAAGAGCTGTGTGACTTCCTGTGATTCACGAAAACATGTAATCAAACTGCCCACGGCCCCTTTAGAGGAAGCTGTCCTGTGAAATTGAAAAGCCCCCCAGTTTGGTTTTAAAGGGCAGCCTGTGGGTTACAGAAAAAGGACTTTGGGTACTTGGTATGAAAAAGGAAAGCAGGGACACACTGACAATTGTCCTATCAATGGTAAATGTTCAGTGAAATGAAATGAACATTTTAAAAGCATGACAAGGAATTACATTTAAACGCATCAAATAAATAATCCCCTTAGAGTTTTAAGAAGGCAACCAAGCCTCCAGCCCTACCCCTGAAGGTTGGCGCATGCAGCCTTTCATTCCCACCCACTCTGCCAGCCATCAGATTCAAAAACAGAGGTGTGTCTCCATCCCTGCTTTCTTCCCTACACCTTCCGCATTCAGGAAATGTGGCAGCTAGATGCATCTAGAATTTAAAGAGCATTTTGCTCCAAACCAAGAAAAATAAAAAAATCATTATGTACCACATCTGTTTTCTAAAACACCATTGAATATTGATTCAATCACAGTATGTGCATTTGTTAAGATGGCCATAATTTCAAGCAATAAAATGTTCCTTGCTCAATAAGCCATCAACTTTCCCCTGTGTTATTAAAGAATGGCCCATGCACTATAATCACCAAACCTTTATTCTAGTCAAAGCTCCAACTTTCAAGTAGATTCTGTACTGGCATGTTGATTTGACCCAGTCAGATTGCAGAATTAAGAGGAATTTCTTTTCGGTGCCTTTTTGTTCAGGGGATTTTATCTTTCAAGGGTGTTAGATTCAATAGGGGACATAAAGCAAAAGTCAAGAATCATCAAAATTACTCAATAAGATGCCTTAGTGAGTAAGGAAAGGGTTAAGGTATAGGCAGGGAGAGATAGGAGGCCCCTGACCCCCCTGACTCGGCTCACACAAGGGGATATATGACCAGGCTCACAGAAATCCCGAATGTGGAGAAAGGCTGAGGGATACAAAACCAGAGATAAGGGAATAAACCAGACCACCTGGCCCTGAATGTGAGGGAGTATTTTTTTTGGCAGCTACGTTGTAATCACAGAAAATGACCGGATCTCAAGAAGAACTAAGCCAATAAGGGTGTTATCAATAGTCCTTGCTCAAACCAAAATGGCACAAGAATTTCAAGACCACAAGCTTCCCAGTCGGTTCTCAACAAAAGACTGCCACTAAAACCCTACAGTGGCAACCCATTCGGGACCCCTCTCACTCTGGAGAGCTTTTTCTTTCTGTTTCTGCTCTCACCTTCACTTAATAAACTTTCACTTTGTGGCTCAGTCAGTTAAGTGTCTGCCTTTGGCTGAGGTCATGAGCTCAGGCTCCTGGGATCTAGCCCCACGTTGGCCTCCCTGCTCAGTGGGGAGCCTGCTTCTCCCTCTCCCTCTGTGCTCCCCCTGCCCCGTTGTGCTCTCTCTCGTGGTCGTTTAATCTCTCTCTCAAATTAAAAATAAATAAGTAAATAAACTTGCACTTCACCCTTTTGTATCCACAAGATTCATTCTTTGACTCTGTGAGACAAGAACCCTGCAGCCCTGTAACATTAGGAAGCACTGTGTTGGATGCTAGCCACCACTCACTAAGGCCAGAACAACATATTTTCCTCCACACTGTTGGGGCAGATTGTGTTCATTTTCTGATAGCAGGTGAAGTCAATGGCTTGCACTAGAAGAATGAAAACTACGCCACTTACAACCCTAGCGTTCCCATCAGAGTGGGGAGGTAGGAAGCCGATTCCCCGCTGAGGGAAGTCCCACCTCCCTTGTCATCTCTCCAGGGCACGTGCTTATTGAGGAGGGTGGTAGGTGGGCAGAGTCACTCCCACTCCTCACTTCTCTCGCTTTTGTTGAGCACAGACAGTGCATGTACACAGGATGCAACGCTGCTGCATTTCAAAGTTCCTCCCTTCTTCTCCACTCCCAAGGGTTCTACACCTTCCTTCTGACCCCTAGCAATCCAGTGACTCTCCTTCTATGCCAGAGGCTGCCATCGGAAGCAGGGCTTGCTAACCATCTCTGGCTAAGTGTGTGTGTGTGTACTTGTCCTATGTTCCAAACTATCAGAGCCCTGCTATGACCCTAATTCGTTAACGTGAGAAACTTGAGTCATGCCACAGTGTCAGCGGGTGAAAATTGTTTAAAGTTTAAACACTTGCAAAAAAATAAAAAATAAAAAAATAAAGTATAACACTTGCAATGATAATCAGGCCCATACCAGACTTTCTGAGGCCTTAAATAAAAGCAAAAACTGGACAAAGGATGTCTCCCCTCACTTCAACCTGGCTTAGTTACTGAACTTATACACAGATCTCTGATAGAAAAAACAGATTTTAAAAAAGTAATTATTTTATCAAGTTTTATAAATATTTTACTTTACACTCATTTATGTGCTCTAAACTCCAAACCATTTAAGATGAACATGTGATTCATGCTGAAATTAATAGTTTCTATCTGCTGAACATTTTACGCTAAAAGGAAAAAAGAGAAAATATAGTTTATGCCTTAGCACACACTAGGTATTTTTTCTGAGTATTATATTTTTCTTAAAGGCCTAAATTCTTATATCTCATTTAGGTGAGAGATAATAGGACTTACAAATTTTTAAAATTTAATATTTAGATTAGAACTTAACTCACAAATTTTCCAAAACATTATTATGTGTGTTTTCTCTCCACACCTTTCTAATATAGTAGGTGTCTGTCACAAAACAGAGCTTTGGTTTATTTTCTGCTAACAATTAGTAATGAATTTCAGAAAGGACATTTTTATTTGCTTTTGTTTTCAGAGTTGTGGTGATTTAAGGGGGTTATTAACAACATTTTTCTATCCTCTAGAATTGCTCTATAGAATAGCTTCTCACTGGTCCTTTCATCTCATTCAGCAAGGAAAGAGCAAAAGTAACATAAATTTAATCTCAATATACATAACGAGACAAGCAATATTAAACAGACCATAAATTTATTGTGTAAGTCCCCTAAAGCATGCCTTAAAAAACTGCAGATAAAGCAAAATGGTCAGGGTGCCGTGTAGATCATCACGGTCTTCCTACTGTGTGTGTGTGTGTGTGTGTGTGTCCAGGAACTACTTTGATTGCAGCCAGAGAGGCTGAGTGTGTGTGTGTGTGTGAGTGTGTGTGTGTGTCCAGGAACTGTTTTGATCGCAGCCAGAGAGGCTGAGTGTGTGTGTGTGTGTGTATGTGTGTATCCAGGAACTGCTTTGATCGCAGCCAGAGAGGCTGAGTGTGTGTGTGTGTGTGTGTGTGTGTCCAGGAACTGCTTTGATCGCAGCCAGAGAGGCTGAGTGTGTGTGTGTGTGTGTGTGTGTGTGTGTCCAGGAACTGCTTTGATCGCAGCCAGAGAGGCTGAGTCTGTGTTCCCCAGGACTCTATGGGCAGTGCCACAGGGAGCAGCAACACGTGATGGGAGAAAAGTTCTGAAGTGTGGTTCTCCACCCAGTTCCGCCATGTAACAACTTATGTAACCACAGACAAGTCACTTCTTCCCTGGACCTCTGTTCCTCAACTGACTACCAGGAGACTGACCTGATGAAAAGCCAAGGTTCCGGCCAGTTCTAGGAGCCCGGGATTCCCTTTTCCTATAAGCAAATGGTAGGCACTGGACACACCTGACCACCCAGCAGCCTGGCAAAGATTGCCCATTCTGGGACAAAAAAAGACTAAGGACATCTGGTTCAGCATACTACCAACTCTGGCATGGGCCAAAACAACCTGCAAAAGGCGTAAATGTCAGCATTGTATTACTGAGATATGAGTAATTTAGTATCTCAGGGCAGCCTCATTATCTGCCTGTGGTCACCCTGAAAAAGCAAGAGATAGTCCGAGAGGAGCATTTGCATGAGGCTTATTAGTTCATAGTTCTGGGCTCTTCTCATCTTTCAAGGCCATGCCCAGCCCTTTTTGGCTGCCTTGCCCATGCCTGAGGGGCTGATGTTCAAACACTCCTCGTCAGGAAGAGCATTTATTCTCCAGGTGGCCACTGGTATGAGCAGCCACCTGCCTGCCTGGTCACATCGAGGGGAGGCCCGTTTTCAGGCCTTGGAAAATTCCTGGAAATTCCAGTTCTCCATGTTTGAATAGAGAGCCTTTATCAGTCAGGGGGTAAAAATGAACTGAAACTAAGATTTCTTTGTCACTGTACTTCCATTATGAAATTGCAACAGGGTTTAAAAGACGGAGATCTTAAAGAGCTGAAGAGGAATATAATCAGAGACCCTAGAAACAAGACTTTCCACGTCCCAAGAAAAGCGGCATTTTAAAAATTAATATTTATTCTAGAGCTCATTGGTAGGATAAAATATATATTCTCAGGAAGGGAGCAGGGAATAATAAAATATAAAAGAAGTACTATGAGAATATGTTCTATGACAACCAGCCAACCAAATAGACAAAGATGATCTCTGAAAACCAAAACCCCTTACATATTTATAGTCTGAGGAAGGCAACTGATTTGACAGAAATGTTCAAACTGGTTTCCCTGCAGATTACCCCATTTGAATATAACAAATGAATTCCCCATACACAGTTGCCATGGCAGCCAATAATATATCGTTCTGTGCCCAGGCCGTCTCGGAGCCAGGCAAAAGATTGGGACAAGAAGCTAGAAGATGTATTGAGGCCTGACCTCTGGTTTAGTGCTTCTCTCTTAAGCTTTCACATGTGGTACCTGTGCTCCTGGACTGCATATGTGGAGTCAGGCACAGAGGCATCTCCGTCCGGAGGAGCGGAATCCAGAACAAATCAGGGTGGGCCTAGTGAACATGAGACAATCCACCTGTCCTAATATACTAATTTCATATATTGCCATCACTATGTCTTTGCCATTTTCAGCCTCATGGGGAATGGGAGTTGCAGGGAATTGACTCTCTTGCATCCAGATACACACATTCATTACCATTAATAAAGAAGAAAAAGGCAGGATTACAGTGGATACAGTGGCGCTCTTCTCAGGCTCCTGCTTCAGAGCACATGCTGCCAGGAATCCTGGCTGCTCCCTGCTCCCAGCTCCCAGCTCCGGGCAGTACCTCTCACTGGGAATCTCCCGCAGCTCCGGGGAACTGCTTCCCCTTAGGTCACACCCCTGCCCAAGGTGGCACCCAGCTGCGACTGGCTGATGCCGAGATACAATCCAGGACAGCTCTGCAAGAGCACCCCAGCTCTCCATCTCCCAGAGAATGGGCAGTGGCCTCTGTTGCAAGAACACTGCCGTCCCATGTCTCCCTTGCCCAATCCTGCCTTCCCCACTTCCTCCCAGGTCTAGCTCCTGTAAGAACTCTCCGATAAACCTGCCACACGTGATGCCCAGAGTCTGTTTGAAGGGAACCCAATCTAAGATGAAGATGAATGAACATGAATGGGCTAATCCAATCTTGCCAAGCCAAGTAAACCTTGCGTTAGCAATTTTTGAAAATGAGTTACAATCAACTGGAACATGTTTTCTATGAAACGTTCCCAGTTTAAGGAAGAAAATAACCTTTTCCAAACTGTATTCCTATATT
The DNA here is from genome assembly GCF_029215605.1 of Mirounga angustirostris. Taxonomy (NCBI): domain Eukaryota; kingdom Metazoa; phylum Chordata; class Mammalia; order Carnivora; family Phocidae; genus Mirounga; species Mirounga angustirostris. Next base: position 134,376,623 of record NW_026991711.1, on the reverse strand, counting down.
CACTCTGTATGAGAAGAAAAGATTATTAAACTTTTGAAGCAGAGAAACATGAACATTTTCAGCTCACAACCTACCTATAAGAACTGTGGAGGAGAAAGTCACATCTGGTAAGATACTTGTGACACACAGAAGGGACCAACTCCTCGTATGTGTATCTTACACTATTTAGGCAACAGTGCATCTGCTTGTCCCTGGTGCTCTGTTTAAATGGATGGGTACCCAATGGGAGCCTCTTACCTCCAGGACCAGCCACAGCTGTCCTCCCACACAGTGATCCGCTTTGTAAAACATCCCATAAAACTTTACAACGTTGGGATGATTCGGAAGAAACTGCAAAATGTTGTATTCTGCTTCAATCTCTTCATCCATATCCTACACAGTGTAAAAAATGCATGCTGGATTAAGTCTAACATCTGAGGAAGGGTACAGGTATGATATCATTAATAAAGCATATTTATTCTATATTTTTTACATCATCATAACTGTATCTTGAAAATACCTAACAATGGACATTCACATCCCAAACAAAACCTTCTAGTTATTACATTAATAAAATGTCTTTATTATATCCTTTCCTCTTTAATAACACTATTACAAATATCTATTTTATTTTAAAACATCTGATTTTTCAAAGTAGTTAAGGAGAAGTAGCTTGAAGGGACCCAACCCAGCTTAGGACACTTTATAACCTCACTGTGCAAGACAGCTTCCAGCATTATAACCTAAGCGCTCAGTGCTCTAAAAGAAGATGAATGAATACCACAAGTCTAGAACACTTTGTAACTTACAAAGACACTAGACTCTGTATAAGGGAGTGAAATACATTACTCTTTCCAAGATAACTTTTGAAGAACCCAGAGGGTCAAAACCAAAACAACAGTAAAATGGACAAGAAACAGAAATTCAAGGAATTTTTTAACTCCAAATGGAATCCCTTCTTTCAGATGAGCTGACAAATCATGACTCATTTTGAAATTTCATGCCAGGTTTTATGAAAATCATCCCTAGAACCAGGAAAGAAGCTGAAAGCTTAATGTAAATGAATTATATAGTAGTTTCAATTTACTACCATTACTTACACTGATTGGATCCAAAATTTTTACTGCAGCCAGACTCCCATCTCTCTTGTTAGTTACCTTGTAGACCTTGCCATAGGTGCCTTTACCTATGGTTTCTATAATTTCCCAGGTATCAGTGGGATCTGGAAGTGATTCAAGTCCAAGCATTGTGGGGTTGTAATGAAACAATCCATACAGATGTTTCCTGATGGGGAGAAAAGTTTGTTATGTGCAACAGATCACAGGACTGGGGGCATTGGGCTTTCAAAACAAGAATATTCTTTTAAAAAAAAAGATTTTATTTATTTATTTGAGAGAGAGAGCTTGAGGGAGCATGAGCAGAAGGAGGTGCAGAGGGAGAGAGAGAAGCAGACTCCCCACTGAGCAGGGAGCCCAACATAGGGCTGGATCCAGGACCCTGAAATCATGACCTGAGCTGAAGTCAGAAACTCAACCCACTGAGCCACCCAAGCTCCCCTCAGAACAAGAATATTCTTATTTCTTAATTAGCAATGTTATGGCACTTTTTCTTTTTCTTTTCCCCTTTTAAGTAGATTAAAAAAAAAAAAAGGTATTTGAAGCCTTCTTAAGTAATGGGGGTAGAAGGTGGAGGAGTGGGCAACATGACTCTGAAATATCTTTTAATCATATGATCTCACTGATATGAGGAATTCTTAATCTCAGGAAACAAACTGAGGGTTACTGGAGTGGTGGGGGGTGGGAGGGATGGGGTGCCTGGGTGATAGACATCGGGGAGGGTGTGTGCTACGGTGAGTGCTGTGAATTGTGTAAAACTGATGAATCACAGACCTGTACCTCTGAAACAAATAATACATTATATGTTAAAAAAAGAGAGAGAGAGAGAAGATAGTAGGAAGGGAAAAATGAAGGAGGGGGGGAATCCAAGGGGGAGACAAACCATGAGAGACTATGGACTCTGAGAAACAAACTGAGGGTTCTAGAGGGGAGGGGGTGGGCGGATGGGTTAGCCTGGTGATGGGTATTAAAGAGGGCACGTTCTGCATGGAGCACTGGGTGTTATATGCAAACAATGAATCATGGAACACTACATCAAAAACTTATGATGTGATGTATGGTGATTAACATAGCATAATAAAAACAAAACAAAAACAAAAACAAAAAAACCATGATTCTAAAAGAGAAGATTGGGGGCGCCTGGGTGGCTCAGTTGGTTAAGCGACTGCCTTCGGCTCAGGTCATGATCCTGGAGTCCCGGGATCGAGTCCCGCATCGGACTCCCTGCTTGGCGGGGAGTCTGCTTCTCCCTCTGACCCTCCTCCCTCTCATGCTCTCTGTCTTTCATTCTCTCTCTCTCAAATAAATAAATAAAATCTTAAAAATAAATAAATAAATAAAAATAAAAATAAAAGAGAAGATTGTATAAGCACTACAGGAAGGAGCAAAAGGGCCAAAGAGTTGCTGCTGGGGTAGAGTCTGCAAGCTAAAGGTCTAACATCTTCAAGCTCAGGTTCTGGTAGCCATGAGCAGGCCTCCCTGATGGTCGCTGGACACCAGTCTCCATCCTCCATGTCAAAGTCTAGGCTACTAGGAAGGAGGATTTGATGCCTCTACCAGGCATCAATCAATGTACAGCACCCACTGCTGACCAGGTCTTGGGTCTTGCAAGGATTAGTCAAGCTCAGACTCCATCCATGCAGCAATAGCCTAGTGTGGGAATCACACTGAGTAGTTACCCAACAGCCGTAAACTCACTTTGTCTATTTAATAAGAACTCAGCCCTGTGGAGTTCAAGTATTTTAAATACCAGCAGCAAGCCTGACAGGCAAATAAATTCATCCAAGACTGATCCCATGAAAAAGCCCCTTTAAGTTCAGTTGCTCCCTGATGAAGGGTCCCAAACCCAGTCTCTTTCTAACCACAGGGGAGGGGCCAATCTGGCTCCAACAGCGAGAGTCATGGCATCCAATCCCCACACAGTGGCTTAGTAGCCACCCACAGCGAGCACTTCTGCCTCATCCTGAGCATTCCAATTTGCACTTCTAATCCTAATTATTTTCTATATAGCACCCTCCCAAGGTGCAGCCTTCTGACCTGGCACAAGAATCCAGTTTTTATCCCTACCCTTTGTGATGGGGGCATTTCAAAGATACTGAAAACCATTACCAAAACAAAATAAAATCCCACTGACTGTGCGGTTGATGCTGGAAAAAAACTCGTCTTTCCAGAACTCACCTGGCAAGCACATAAGGCTCCAAATGAGCCTACAATCAGCACTCAAGAACCCAGGCAAGGTTCACCCTGGGCTAAGGAACTGACCCCAAAAGACTGGCTGGACCCCAAACAACTCCTTTCATCTGCTCATTTCAAGATTTGAATAAACTCCAGCCTTTCCTCCTGGCCACTGTTTTATAAAATCAATCTTTCTCACCACATGCTTCACTATTTTTGCCATCTGTACATTACCTATGTTATTAGTTATTAAATATGTTTAAATTACTTGCTTTTTCATATTAATAAATGTCTTTTAAAGGCACTTTTATTTCTATCCTAAATGTAAAACTAGTTATTATCTGCCATACATCAAAATTAGCTGCAAAAAGAACATTATGCTAGAAACAATAAAGAGTTATTCAAAAGTTCAGCCAGATACTGCTACCCTGTCTGTGCTCTCTCTTTCTGGAAAAGAAAAAGAAAAAAGGGAGATAGAGGCGCCTGGGTGGCTCAGTCATTGAGCGTCTGCCTTCAGCTCAGGTCATGATCCCAGGGTCCTGGGATCAAGCCCCGTATCGGGCTCCCTGCTCTGCTGGAAGCCTGCTTCTCCCTCTCCCACTCCCCCTGCTTGTGTTCCCTCTCTCGCTGTCTCTCTCTGTCAAATAAATAAATAAAATCTTCTAAAAAGGGGGAGGAAGTAAGATCATCAAATGATGGAGAGGAATTATAGACAAGCACTAAGTTTTCCTTAACGTCATCAGAAGACCAGAAAAAGAATGAGCAAGGAAATAACTTTCTCTCTATGTTTTCAGTGTTCTTTATTGTGAGATCCCCCAAACCTCTCAACACCTTGAGAACTGTTCCAAGCCTAGCTTCTACAACAGCAAAAAGTTGGATCAGCCAGGGGTACTGGTCAAGGCCAGACAGGCTTGGGGGTTGCTGGGGAGGGTACTGAGATGTGCTTCCTGGAGAGAAGAATCTGGCCCATCAGCTAGATGGAATCACTTTACATTTGCCAGTGCAGTCCCTGTTCCCCCCAGCAGGGACACTCACATCTGGGTTCAGTGTCCTGACAGGAGTGCTCAAGTCAAACTGTCTGCATGATCCTGGCCCTTCCCTGACCAACCCTGAGATGTGAACTGGCTACTCATCTCTCTGTACCTTGGTTTCTTCATCTGCATCATGGAACCGCTATTGGTGATTCAATCCACTTCACAGAGTTGCTATTAGGATTAGGAGATGGAGACAGAATAAAGTGAGTGTAATGAGAGCCCAGAGACGGCATCTGCCATCATAAAAGCATCGTACCAAGTTCTGCTTCAGAATAGGCAAGGCTTCACAGTTTCCTGTTTTGTTTTATCTCACTTTTAGCCATGAACTAAATGAGAACCAAATTAGTTTTACTCCAATCAGTTAATAGTTTCAGACAAATGGCTGGAATTTGGTGTGTGCAAATGAAATTAAATCACAGAATGTGGAATCGGGAGAGGACCCTAGAGGCCACTGAATCAAGTGGTTTTCTAATGATTTTTGGTCCAAAAACCCTTTCGTTAAATTCAATCTCCCTGAAGATGCTGATGTTTAAGCTGAAAGAAGCAGCTCAGGTCTGGCTGAGGCATGCTGGGGAGCCCTGTGCCCCCATGGGAGACATGTAGGGTGACTAACCATCCTGGTTCACCTAGGACTGCCTCAGCTTTAGCACTGAAAATCCTATGTCCTGGGAAACCTCTCAGAACTGGGAAAACTGAGATAGTATCTGAGGTCCCTTCAGAGCATTATTAGAACATCACTGTTCAAGCACCCCCACTCCACCCCCCTTACTCCCTGTTATGTACTAAATCGTATCCCCCCCAAATTTAGATGTTGAATATGACTATATTTGGAGATAGAGCCTTTACAGAGGTAATTAAGGGAAAATGAGTTCATATGCTGGGCACTAATCCAATATGACTGGTATCCTTATAAGGTATTAGGACACAGACATACAGAGGGAAGACCATGTGAAGACCCAGAGGGAAGATGGTCATGTACAAGCCAAGGAGAGAGACAGAATCAACCTTGCCAATACTGTGATCTCAGACTTCAGCCTCCAGAACTGTGGGGAAATACATTTCTGTTGTTTGAGCCACCCAGCTTGGGGAATTTTGTCATGGCAGCCCTAGCAAACTAGTACACTCCCATTTTACAGATGAAGAAAATAAAACCCAGATTGGTGTCACGACTCTTTACAGGCAATGCAAGAATGGGAATCCAGGCCTCCCTGGGCCTGATCCTGTGATCCTTGTTCCACAGAAGAGAATGGAGGGAGTCAGCTGGTTAACAATGGTCCTGTCTGACCAACTGCATCAAATATTTAAAAGTTCTGTGGTGGGAATACTCCCAATCACATGGAGGCTAAATGCCTCATGAACCTAATGGATGGCAATCTCTGCTCCCCCCCAAAACAAAAATAACTCACCCAGAGGGGCTCATCTACAGTTAGCACCAATGATGGGTGAAGAGAGGGAGGACCAGGTTCTACCGCCATGCCCATCACGTCCATCTGGGCATCAAGAGACAAGGTTAAATAAAGGTGTAACAGAACAGATGCACAATAACAGGGTTGCCAGTCCTTCTCTCTTTAAAATCAATACCTGACTCTATCAACACTCTGATGATTGATTAAACAGTCAGCCCAAACAGTGGCTGCTTATACAGCTCTATAGAGGTGGTGATAATCTGCCCTGGGGAGGCAGCTGGAATAGCCCTTCTGAGAGCCAAAAAGCTGCTCCTTGTCAGAATGTTAACCTTGGGGGAGACTGCACTTCTGCCTATGTCTGGGTCTGGGGCATGACAGACAGAGCTGGACCTCATGGATATAGCCAGGATTGAGCAAAGAAGAGCCAGGGGTGGTTTGGATTGAAGAGATGAACCTGAGACCTCAGGACTCTGCAGAACCTCAGAAGTCCCTGCAGAGGCACCTGAGCTTCCTGCAATCCCTGAAATGGGGCCGCCATCATTTATTTGGACTTGAAATGAAGGGATACCTTCATGAGGCTACAAAACTCAGGTTATACAGGCTACTCTCTTTGAAAGATGAACAGGACTAGTCTGTCTTGGCAGAAGAAAGTGATACATTTGTCAGCACAAGGTAGGCTTGAGCAGTTTACAAACCACTCAGAAGTCCTATTAGCCTGGACATGTCTATGTGTGCAGTTGCTCTAAAGTAAAGACTCAGGGGTGCCTGGGTGGCTCAGTCGTTAATCATCTGTCTTCGGCTCAGGTCATGATCCCGTGGTCCTGGGATCGAGCCCTGCATCGGGCTCTCTCCTCAGTGGGAAGCCTGCTTCTCCCTCTCCCACTCGCCCTGCTTGTGTTCCCTCTCTCGCTGTCTCTCTCTGTCAAATAAATAAATAAAATCTTAAAAATAAATAAAAAATTAAAAAAATAAAGACTCGAACAATCTTTGTTTTTGCATTGTGTGAAAAGGGGTTATATCATAGTAAAGGAATATTTTCCTATCTTTGTCACACATGATTAGCCAATTATCTAGGAGACAGCGAAACTTCTCATTATTTAAGCAGAGAGAGAGAGATTGATTGATTAACTGATTTAGTAAGAGACTTTATCCTTGTGGTAACACAGTCCCTTGGAAGTTAAGAACAATTGTCTTTTTCTTGTTTTGTTTTGTTTTGAAAAGGCAAACTCCTAGAGGGCAGAAGCCCCATCTCCTTACGGTGGTTGAGAATATTCTTTCTGTTGATAAGTACTAACGGACCAAACCTGGCCTCTGCTTGCTGTTAACAGCAGGGGCAGATCTCACGCCACCAGAGAGCAAGCAGCTCAGTTCCAGATCCCTCTTACCACCAGAGAGGGGTGGCTTGCCCAGGTTACACATCACACTGTGGTGAGGTGTTTCACATATGACTGTAAACTAATAGCACAGCTGTTGTTTTATCTTATCAGGACTGAATGTTTAGACTTCCTTAGGAGTTTGGGTTTCATTCATCAGCAGACAACATACTTTAAAAAATAAGCCACAGAATATTCCATAGTTAGGTTTTGTCAAAGATGATTCCATAGATTTCTAATTTCACACACATATACAAAGTCAGGCATTAGGCTTCCTGAACATCCTGCTACCTAAGAAATGGTACTGCCAAAAAAATTAAACCTGAATCTCATCAAGCTTCTGAATTACCAATTTACAGGAATAAAAAAGGGCAGGATAACCACATCATAATACATAGAACTGCCAATCACTATGTTGTACCTCTGAAACTAATGTAACATTGTGTGTCAACTATATTTCAATTAAAAAAACAAAGGCAGAGCACAAGTTAGACAATACCATCTGTGTACAATAAGCAAAATCCAGACTCTAAATCTCTCCAAGAAACTCTCCAAGACAAATGATCCAATTTCTTCAAAAAATAAGTTGCAAATAAAAATAAATTGAGAAGGATAACCTTGGGGTTAAAAAAGGCTTAAAATACATATCAACTGTGAAAGTGTGGATTCACAAAAAAAACAGAAATTAAATTCTAACATTTAAAGACACTCAGATCACTGATTATTTAATGATTATTAAGGAAGCATTGCTAATTTTGTTTTAGTTGTTATAATTGTATTTGTGGTTATGTTTTTTAAAAGGTTCCTTATCGGAGTGCTTGGGTGGCTCAGGTGGTTAGGCATCTGCCTTCTGCTCAGGTCATCATCCCAGGGTCCTGGGATCAAGTCCCATCGGGCTCCCTGCTCAGTGGGGAGTCTGCTTCTGCTTCTCTCTCTGCCCCTCCGCAGCGCTCGTGCCCCCCCAAATAAACAAACAAAATCTTTAAAAAAAAAGATTCCTTATCTTTTAGGAATACACTCTGAAATATTTACAGATGCAACAATATGAGGAAAAAATAAGAAGGGGCATACATGACAGAACATTGGCCATGAGTGGTAATTACTGAAGCTGAGTACATGGGAGGTTCATGATTATATTGATTGTTTACTTTTGTATGTTTTTTCAATTTCCAGAATAAAAAGTTTTTAAAATTCAGTTTAACTAATGAATGTCAGTGTAGATTCGGAATGTAACACACCTGGTCAACCCTGTCTCCCTGAAGAGTTTCCCCACCACCACCCTTGATAATACTCTAAAAAGTCTCAAAGTCTCATGTAGGCTAACACTTTATTCATGTAAGAAACAATAAACCTTTAACCAATGAAAACACACTCCAGAAATTGATAATAAAGCACCCATACTCATACTGTCAGAAAGTCACCTTCTCATTCCCCCTCTAGCTGACTGAAGCACAGTCAGTTCTTCTCTGTGGCTGATGTCTCAGCCCAAACTGCCGTTAAATACAGAACTATAGTTAGGAGGAACTAATGAACCACTGAACAGCACAGGAAAATCAATAGGCAGAAGAAGGCAAGTGACCTTCTTCTGTCCATCCAACTCCTGTTCTTTCTTCCTGAAGAAAAAAGAAGGAACATCAATTTACAGACACTGAAATGAACAAAAAGATTCATCACCACAACGATCTATAATCTTTTTCATCATGTCCCTGATAAAGAAACTGCCCAATGGCATAAAGTTGAATCTGCCCAGGCTAAAACAGAGAGTCACATAAAAGAAGAGAGAAATGCATACTAACTAACTGGGTGGGTGGCCCCTATGAAGCTGATGAAAGGCCTAGGAGGAAAATGAAGAATAGTCTAAGGTGAGCTTTGACTCTGGCAATAAAAGGAACCCATGGAACAAATTTCACAAGGTGCCCTTAAAACTGATGTGTTTACTGAAGAAGGAAAAAAAAAAAAAAAAACTAATCCAAAGGAGGAAAATGCCCTTGATAAATTCCCTGTTCATTCACCTGTGTCTTTTCAGAGGCTCTAAGAGCTGACATCCACATGGGGTCAAAAACAAATAGATGAGCTCAGTTCCTCCAGGGTTGAAGTGAGCACTAAACATCCTCATTCTGAAGTGTGGCCATTTCTTCCATGTCCTATGGCTCTTTCCTTTTGCTTTGCCTGTCACTTCTTTGGATTAATCAAAAACTAGACCTGGTAATTCCAAGGTGGTTGTACACCATCTCCCCTTCTTTCAATAATAGGTCATAGATTAGACAAAATTACCATAAAATTTATTGCTGTGCATTCAGTAAGTAGTTTCTGAATGCTCATTGTATGCAAGCCCTGATTAGGTTCTACAACAAATATAGGTAAGAATAACAAACTCAGCTCTGCTTTTGAGGTTCTAAACTTGTTTAGAAAACCCTTATGACTTCTGGGGCAAGATGGAACAGTGAAGTCAGGTATTGACTTGCCTTAAGACTAAGTGAATGAACAATGTTAACAACAAAAAGTTGAAATCCAGCAAACAAAACAAAAATATAGTAGCAGTAATTAAATAAAAGAAATGACAAAATTTCATGCCATAATCTTTGAAAAGTAGCATTCAGGGAAAGTGAGAGATGGAAGATCCCAGTCACTGCTGTACTCAACCAAGCTCTCTCTTCTCCCAGAAGCATGGTGGGTTTGGGAGATGGTGAGTAGACAAAATGCTGAAAAACCTCAGCAACACTCCCTATTTAAAAAGAAGTAATCAGAGAGGGAGAATTAACAGCAGGGAAATGAATCAAGGCTCATTCACTTATATATTCAATAAGAATTTAAAGAAACTATTGCATAATCACTCAAAACTAGGCTCCGTGGGTCATTAAAAGGAAGTAGAATAACCAGGTTCTGTTCTAAAACAAATTGCATTTCCAAAGATATGCAGGAAGATGCCTCCTGCCAGGTGAGATGACCCCAGCTCAGCACTTGAAATAATATTTCAGAAAGAAGAGCAAAATCAGTATCCACCAACCATGATTGCCCCTAATGCCTAACACCTCTACATCAGGGATGAATGAATATGAATAGGTCTTAGAGAGATATTTCCTGATATCGTTACTGAATATCACAGCAGAGAGAGAATTTTTCAGTTACAGAGAACCAATATAGACACACACTCACCCCCCAAAACAAAACAAAAAGCAACAAAATAGAACAAAAGCTCAGGCTTCCCTCCACAGCAATACTCAATACTCAATACAAGAAAATACATAATCCATGTGTACAAAGTTCTGAAGGAGAAAAAAGTTTGAACAAATATTTTTTATTTAGCCGAACTGTTGTTCAAGTATAAAGACAACAGACATTTTCAGACACAGAACAGCTCAATGACTCCGTGAGACTTGAGCCCCAAATCCAGAAAACCAAAAGATAAATGTGGAGCTCTAGTAAAAAGTCTGATAGGGAGAAATGAACCTATATACATTTAGAAATTAGGTTAAACAACAGCATGAGGTACATTTATTTCATACTGGTAATGTTACACATTTCAACAATAAAAAGTAATAATAAACCAAATTCAACAGTTTGGGGAGAGGTAGAGGAAAAAATAAAGATAGAATTTCCTCACATTTCTTTACTTCTAAAGATGATAAATCAAGAAATTGAGACTTAAGTATACTATTTGAAATTATAAAGTTAACCAAGTAAAATAAAAATATTAGCAAAAATAAGGACAAAGTGTGTATGATAATTTTCTTATCCATCTCAGTAAGTAGTCGACAGATAATTGATAAATTGATAAGTAGAGGTTAAAACCACTATGTACATTTATAAAAGAAATCTCTAAAAGACCAAAAGATAGACTACAAATTTTTGACATTATCATAAAAAAGTACACTTATTCATATTTGACACATACATACACCATACAAAGAAAAGACAATCCATGGGTAAGAGATGAGTTTGGGGTAGGGATGGAGGAATCATTAAAAACAGAAAGTATATGGGTCCTGGGTGGCTCAGTTGTTGAGCGTCTGCCTTCAGCTCAGGTCATGATCCTAGGCACCCTGCTCAGGGGGAGCCGGCTTGTCCCTCTCCCTTTGCCCCTCCCACACTCTTGCTTGCGCAGTCTCTCCCTCTCTCAAGGAAATAAATAAAATCTTTTAAAAATTTAAAAAATAAGATAAAATAAAAACAGAAAATATAATGTAAATTAAGACATATTCATCCTATAATAAATGTATTTCTTAATGAGGCCAAAATACAGAACAAACCAAATCTTGAGAGATCCACATCTAAAATAAACTCTCCAAGAGACTGTTTATAACTCAGAAAGGTTAAAAATAAAAAGGACAGGGGCGCCTGGGTGGCTCAGTTGGTTGAGCGACTGCCTTCGGCTCAGCTCATGATCCTGGAGTCCCGGGATCGAGTCCCACATCAGGCTCCCTGCTCAGCAGGGAGTCTGCTTCTCCCTCTGACCCTCCTCCTCTCATGCTCTCTGTCTCTCATTGTCTCTCTCGCAAATAAATAAAATCTTTAAAAAAATAAATAAATAAATAAATAAAAATAAAAATAAAAAGGACATCAAAGATAAACCAGGAAAATGGTAAGGAAAAAGAAAAAAATTCATAATTTTAATATCAGGAAAGAGCAAATTCAAGGCAAAAACTATTAAAGAACATAAAGGGTTATTTATACATTCAGTAATAATACTTAAGCAATTACTATGTACCAGGAAATATTCTACACACTATTAGAATCACCAGAGTTTAAGTCAATAATGTGCTTATACACGTTATAAATCTTTCATCACCAAAAACAAAGTGTTGAAATTCATTTAAAAAAAGAAACCCTAGAAGAAACCAACAAAACACAGTAATAGTAACAGACACAGCCAACCATGACAGAAAAAGAAGACAAAATATTAATAAGAAATATATACAATACAATTAATATGGCTCACCCATCAGATATATAGATATACATATCTATATAGGTATAGTTATAGATACCTATATAGATATAACATAAAACTTCTTTTCAAGTACTTTTTAATTTTAAATTTAATTTTAATCAGAGAAGGAAATTTAGATTCATCATCTTAACAGACTAAAAAATAAAAACCATATGATCACCTCAAAAGATACAGAAAACACTTGACAAAATTCAACATCCACTCAGGATTTTTTTTTAAATGCTCAGCAAAGCAGAAATAAACATGTACTTCTTCAACTTGATAAAGGCATCTACAAAAAACCTAGAGTTAACATCACGTCTTAATGGTGAAAAATTGAATGCTTTCACCCTAAGATTAAGAACAAGGCAAGAATGTCTGCTCTCACCACCTCTGTTTAACATTGTGGGGGAGCCAGTGCAATAAGGCAACAAAAAGAAATTAAAAGCATCCAGATTGGAGATTAGAAAGGAAGAAACAAATGGACTTTATGTGCAGATGACACATTCATCTACATAAAAAATCTGATGGCATTTACAATAAGGCTGCTAGAATTAGTGAATTTATCAAAATTATAAAATACAAGTTCAGTATTTTAAAATCAATCATATTTCTGTATTACTAGAAAGGAAAACTTTTCAATAAACAGTGCTGAAACAATTGTACAGCCATATACAGAAAGAAAAGAGGAAACTCCACCTTTTCCTCTCATATACAAAAATTAACTTTAATTGATCACAGAACAAATGTAAAAGTTTAAACTTCTACTAGATAAATATACAAGGATGTTCACTGTAGCATTGTTTGTAATAGAAAACCAGATACAACCTTAAGGTCCATCATTATAAAAAGATCACGTAATAAATCATAGTAATTACATAAAATTAAGTACTATCTAACCACATGTAACCATTTAAAGAAAGAAAATAAATTTTGTGTCAATTAATATGGAAAAAACAAAATAAACAATTATGGTTTTTAAAAAGTATTGAACAATATGTAAAGATGATAACTTTTGTGTAAATAAAAGAATATTTACGTGTGTAGCTATTTTATGTGTATGTTTATGTGTGTCTATCGATATATGTGTATCTTTATAAATGTATTTTCCAGAAAGCTACAAAAAAAAACTCTTAAACTTTAGGAAGAGGTACCAGGAGTCAGAGAAATTAGAAAAGTGAGGGATTAATATAATTTTTAGAAAATTTAGACCTTTCTATACTATTTTTCTTTTTGTTTATTTTGGCTAGGGCAAGTATTATATTATTTTGAAAGTTAAATAATTTTTTTAAGCAAATAAGAGATCTCTACAGAGGAGGTCATTCTGGCCCAGATGCCTGCTGAGGTCATGGGAGAACAGAAACCACGTGAAGCTATAGAAGCCCATTTGAGAAGCAGAGGAAAGCAGAGAAGGAAGAAACCAAAAGGACCATGCTAAAAAGAGGACTGGCCAGTGGGTTCACTACCAATTCTAAATCCAGGCCCTCTGAGGCCTGCTGAGCTTTGTCTGTCCTTGTACATCCATGAAATTTCCTACTGCAGTCTTCTAAGAAGCTGCCTCTTCTCACAAGCCAATTTAAGTCCCTCACAAGCTAGTTTTAATTCCTAACAACCCCCAAAGGAGCCTGGCCTGTACCCTTTTTGAATACCTTGCATTATTCCATAGTGGAGGTGCTGCCTTACCGTGCTGAAAACGAAGCAATCTGAAGCATGTACCCTGTGAACTCCTGCAGTCAGTCAAGCCTGGCAAGTATGATTTAAATAGAAACTTGTCCAGCAACATTTTCTACTTGTAAGAAAATTTATGATGAAGATTTCCATCTGAGTATATTATTCATAATATTTTGTCTAAATGTTATAGTAAGCTCTGTATGAATTACAAATCATAGAAGAATGCTTTTAAGCCTAGAGAATAACTTTTAAAAAAGAAATCAGAAAAGTGAACACTGGAAGTTTAGAGGAAGGGGAAATTTGCACAAATATTAAATATAATAAACACCCAGAGACACATCAAAAAAGAAAACACCATATAAGCATGAACAAACTACAGGATAATTCCAAATTAACATATAAGCAAGTGTGTGATACAATGGTAAAGGCTGGTAAGAGACTAGACCCATCTTCAGGAACTAACTTCTTAACAAACAGAACCTACCTGCACAAGGCTACATAGAAGCCACTCAAGTACAGCTTAGATGCCATCTCTTCTAACAAACAGAACCTACCTACACAAGGCCGCACAGAACCCATTCAAGTACAGCTTAGATGCCATCTCTTCTAGGAGGCCTTTCCTAATCTTCCTATTAGAGGTGACCTTTCCTTTGTGGCCTCTCACTGTATCACGTACTCTTTTCTAGCAGTTACTACATTGCCTGACATTTACTGTTCACATGTTGGTCCTCTCTACCAGTGGGCTCCTAGAGAACAGGGGCCATGCCTTCATAATTTTTTATGCCTCATAGGCAAATGCCCATTGTATAATAAGTGCTCAATAAATGCTTGTTGAATACAAGATTAAAAACCAGAACTTTAAGAACCAGTAAGGTTTTCCTAATTAAAAAACAACAGCTGTATTTTCATAGAGCGCTAAAATGAGGAAAAAGAAAAATGCTACAACACTCAAAATCCCACCATTCCAATTCATAACCACTCTTAACTATAAATATCATTGCAGATGAACATACACAACCACTGATTCATTCATATCACAACCTCACTTAAACAAGTAACCTGCGATGGCTTCCTATTGCTAAATTAATTACAGTCCAAATTCTTCAGTCAGATATTTAAGACCTCAGCAACCTAAATGCAACCTTCCTTTCCTGTCTTAAAACTCCTTTCATTTCCCTGTATCAAGCTTATGATGAATTTCAACCAAACCCCTTGTCATTTCCTGAATCATCCTTGGATGTCTGTACCTCTGTAATTTTGTCCAAATGATTTCTACCATCAGGAGTGTTTATTCCACCATATCCATTAATCACGATTCCTACCAGCCCTTCAAGAGCCAGCTCATGTTCCCTTATCCCTCCTACAACTAGGCAGCTCCTTTTCCTCTGAAACTCTGTAGTGCTCATATATGATAAGCTGGCCTGTGGTGTCACTCTATGAATAAACCTCAACTGCTAAATGAGGTCCCAAGCACCTTAAAGGCAGAGACTGTCTAATTCATATGAGTTGCCTCTTTTTTTTTTTTACATCAGCTGTCACTCAACAAACATTTGTGAAACAAAGGAAGAGACTGAGTGTAGTTAAACAGGGAGTGCTGAATTTTGGAGTCTCAAAGCAATGACTTCAGCTGACCCTTGAAGAAAGTATATGCCTTGGATTAGTGGAGTGGGGATTGTGCAAAAGACATTCAAGAAAGAAAAAAATAATGGAGACACTTTGGGCATTTCAACAAGAAAGCCCATCATTGTGCAGGGCCGTTCCATATATTTCAGGATTGTGTGTCCCAGCTCATTATGTACCAGCCCCCTTACATTGTGACAACCAAAGACATCTCCCCACACTGCTTCCAGGTAAGAAGGCACTACAGAGGGGCCATGGGCATCTGGAGAGGGAATTCATGAGTCCTGACCACATCTGGCTGGAGCAAAAGAATTACTTCCACCAAAGAGGTGAGAAGAACGCCCAGCACAATCTATCTTTGGACCCCTCATGCTGCTACGGAGGAAGTAAGTCAACTGACAACCATTCCTTTTCATCTCTTTCCCAACAGCTTCATTCATGCACATACGGAGTGAGAAGCAGTGAAAAATAAGGTAAAGAACATGGTCTCTAGTCCTGAGTTTGATCAAATCCTAGCTTTTACACTTAGTAGCCATGTTGGCAAGGGAAGAAATGTTCAACCCTCCTGTGCCTCTGTCTCTTCATCCATAAAGTGAAAATAATGAAAGTACTCAACACTTGAAGTTGTATGGTAGTCCCAGCAAATAGGAAGCACAAAATGTATTATTTATTATTACATCTTGGGAAAATCTGCTAGCTGGACAAGAGGAATATCACCACTAGATACTCTTTTCATGACCTGTAAAACTTCATCTATCGTAGGGAACATTTACTGAGTAAATACTGGACATTGGACACTATACCAGATGGCATACCTCCACAAGGCAGTAACTACTACTATTCCTATTTTACAGATAAGAAAACTGATACGCTGAAAGGTTAAGGAAGTTAAGATGGAAGCCAGGATTTAAATCCTTTTGTTTACCCCACTCTGCCTCATTGATTTAATAAGTATTTAATGAGCATCTGCTACTTGTCTGGCATGTTTCCAGGTGTTGAAGACATAACAATGATCAAAATAGACCAAAACCATGCCTTCATAGAGCTTATTTTCAGATATGGGACAGGGGAGGAGCAGATAAATCACATATGTCTTTATCAGCCCTTTTAAGTTAAAGACCTGGCTTTTACTTAGACTGAGATCAAAAGCCATTGGTGGGATCTGAGCAGTAAGGGCATGATCTGACTTATGCTTTAACAGGTTACTTTGGTGGCTACGCAGACAGTAGAATGAAGGTGTCGTCACTTGAAGATCCCTTAAGAGTGGTCAAAGTTATTATTAGCAGGAAAAAAAGGAGCAATGCCTTCTTCAGTTCCACCAGGTGTGATCACAATGGATTATTTTCTTATTTTTCAGAGCAAAGTGCTTGGGAAGCCTCTTTCCACCCTATCTATGATGTCTTGTTGAATACATCAGTTGTAGGGAACCCTCATTCAATTATACTGCCACTAGGAGCCTTTCCAAAACAGGCTGTCAGGGTGCATCCACAGCAGCTGGCTAGAAATCCCTGCATTCTCACTCATCACTCCTCAGTGTTACCTTCATTTTAGAACATGAACTTGAGTACAGAACTGGTTGTCCCTTCTTAGTACAAAGTTGGCCTGCTATGATTGGGACATTTAGAACACGTTTGAGTGATAGAAGTACAAAGTCCAAAGAGAGCTAGGCTCAAGCTTAGCCAGACATTCCACAAAATGCATACTGAGTACCCACTCTGAGCAAGCCACTGAAAGACTTTAAAATGAATCAGACTCAGTCCTGACCTAAGTGGGCATATGGTTCATACAGTAAAAGGATACAGCTTAAATGCAAGTTGCTATACAGCAGTAAGTATACACTATGGATTGCAGGCTATACACTAACTATAGCTAACATAAGGAGGGAGACAGTCCATCCAGCCAAGAGGATCTGGGGGTAGCATCTGACTTGGGCCTTAAGGGGAAGCTGGAGCTGGGTACACACAGATGGGCAGGCTTGCCAGGCAGATGGAGCAAAAGAAGAGAATGGAAAATGGAGGACTTAAGGTGGGAACCATGGTTGGGAGAATTTGGGAGGAGCCAGGGACATCCATAAAAATCCCCCAGCAACTTATTTTAAAATGCATATTCTCGGCTCACTCCCCAGCAATTTTGAGTCAATAGTGGGTGGAAGAATCTATATTTTTATCAAGAGCCCTCAAGTAATTGTGAAGTTCCCCACTCAAGTCCACACCCACTTTGAGAAACAATGGTAGAGATGAGTTAAAACCACCCCATGTAAATTCCCCTATTATTCTCCCTCAGATAATCCTGTTTATTTCCTCCAAGCACTAATTGCTACAGATACTATTTTTGCATCTATTTACTTATTTACAATTGATTTACTCCACAGAATACGAGCAATGACTTTTCACCTTGGAGCATAAGATTTCACCACAGAAAAAGAAAATTATTTTTCTAAGTAAAAACAAGGATTTTAACACAATGTGTTCTATTTATTAATGCTGTTTCAGCTACTGTGGTTTTTGTAAAGTACAATTGCTTCCACAAATGAGATACATTGTTAGGCAGGTAAATGAAACCCTTTTACTTATAGGTATCACCCCAAAGTTCGTATGCTGAAGCCCTAATCCCCAGTATGATGGTGTCTGAAAGTGAGGCCTTTGGGAGGTGATTAGGTCATGGGGGTGGAGACTGCATGAAAGGGATTCCTACCCTTATAAGAAGAGACACTAGAGAGATGATTGCTCTCTCCCCGCCATGTGAGGACAAAGCAAAGCAGGAAGCGGGCTCTCAAAGAACTCAACGCTCTGGTACTTGTTCTGGACTTCCCAGGCTCCAGAACTATGAGAAATAAATTCCTGTTGTTTCAGCCACCCAGCCTATGGTATTCTGTTGTAACAGGGCAAACTAAGACCGTCAACAAGCTATACCATGGATCAAAAAGGAAAACTATATGATTTGATCATTGAAGGCTGTATGTGGATGGGAAGAAAATCTTTCAAATTTACAAGACTTCTTTTTCTAACAAGTTCCAAATTATTTCACCTGTGTGTAGGTAATTAATCAGCACTCCTTGTGGACAATAAGTCCTATCAGCTCTGCCCTAAAAATAAATTCTGAATCTGGATATCTGCCACAACCACCACCACTGCCCCACTACCGGGGCCACCGCAAGCCACCACAGAGCTTTTTGAGCAAACGAGAAAAAGGACCCCTCCCCAGCGCAGCCAGGCACCTCCACCAGGGCACTAAGCGCAGCCCCGCCACGCCCTCCAGGAGGCCAGGCCACCCTCGTCGCCCCTGGCCCACAGCCTCGGGCTCCCTTCCGGTCCCTGGTTTCAGTTCTCACCTCCGGTCCCCCTCACCCCCTTCCCCAGCAGTCTGTTCTCCACACAGCTTCGAGTGGCTCTTTTTCAAAGTTGTATAAAATGCCACCGCAGGGCGCCTGGGTGGCTCAGTTGGTTAAGCGGCTGCCTTCGGCTCAGGTCATGATCCTGGAGTCCCGGGATCGAGTCCCGCATCGGGCTCCCTGCTCGGCAGGGAGTCTGCTTCGCCCTCTGACCCTCCCCCCTCTCATGTACTCTCTCTCTCTCTCATTCTCGCTCTCTTAAATAAATAAATAAATAAATAAATAAATAAATAAATAAATAAATAAATAAATAAATCTTTTAAAAAAAAAAAGAAATAAAGAAAAGAAAAGTAACTGCCTCCCGGGTGACTGGGTGGCTCAGTCGGTTGAGCGACTGCCTTCGGCTCAGGTCATGGTCCTGGAGTCCCGGGATCGAGTCCCGCATCGGGCTCCCTGCTCGGCGGGGAGTCTGCTTCTCCCTCTGACCCTCCCCCCTCTCGTGTGCTCTCTGTCTCTCTCATTCTCTCTGTCTCAAATAAATAAAATCTTTAAAAAAATAAATAAATAAATAAAAGAAATGTGAGGGCGCCTGGGTGGCTCAGTCGTTAAGCGTCTGCCTTCAGCTCAGGTCATGATCCTGGAGTCCCGGGATCGAGTCCCGCATCGGGCTCCCTGCTCAGCAGGGGGTCTGCTTCTCCCTCTGCCCTCTTCCCTCTCATGCTCTCTGTCTCTCATTCTCTCTCTCTCAAATAAATAAATAAAATCTTAAAAAAAAAAATGCCACCGCAACTAGAACAGGATCCAGCCTTCTCCCACCGTGGCCCAGAGACCCTCTCTCCCTCTCCGGCCGTGCCTGCCGCGGGTCTCCCGCCGCCGCCCGCCATCTTGCTGGCCCCGCAGCACTCGGCGTTCTTTCCCACCCAGGGCCGTTCGGTTACCCTTGCTGTTCCCGGGTGGGAAGTACTCCCCTGCTCCTTCCCGCCCAGCAGTTCCGCAGCCTCCTTCCCGCCATTCCTGGCTCCATTTGTTTACCTCGGCCTCCGAGGAAACTTCTGGAACCACTGTGCTCACTGTGGACCCTGAGGTGGGTGGGCGGGAGTCTGTGGGATGGGCTGGGGTCCCGCGAGGCATCCCCAGCAGCCACACCTCGGCTGCAGTTGGGACAGGAGGGAGGACGAGCGCGGCCTGAGGACGGAGGCGCGCTCTGGGCGGGGCTCTTCCTGCAGAGCCCCAAGCAGCAGCCGAGAAAGTATAAAGTTGGTTTGTGCGCTGCTTCTCGGCTGTTGCATCTTACGTTGGACCTCCCGTTGGGCAGGTGGCCTGACGGGGCGAGGGAGCAGGGAGAGGCACTACAGGAGCGGCCCCGACAACCACGACGAGGGAGGCCAAGGCCGGGAGGCAGCCGCACGGCTAACCCGAAGGTCGCGCGTCTCCCCACTGCGCGTGCTCGCGGAGGGAACCAGGTCTCCGCTACTGCGGAAGGAGCTGGTAACCACACAGGGCTAGGCTAGTTCCAGAGCCGGAGAAGCAAGGGCTTTCTGTCTTGGCTGGTGGAAATGCACTGAACTGGAAAGCAGGACACCTGGCCTGCAGCGGCAGCCTTATCTCTCTGGGATCCTGGCAAATACCTTAAGTCTCTTCATCTCTTTGTGCCTGTTTCCTCTCGGAAGAATGAGATGCTTGAACGAATCACGGTTTCTCAAAGTTTGCTGTAGGCACCACTCGCTGTACTTGCTCAAACCCAGGGCTGCTGACACTGAATCTTGGGGCAGGGCAGGAATTGGCCTTTGACAGGGCACCCTGGGTGATTCCAATGATCTCTAAGTTCACTTCTCTAATGTTCTATGAATTTTAAACCTTAAACCTATACAAATATTGGGGGTGGGGGGAGAGTCGCGGCATAATCGAATTTATTTAATATCATTCAAATTGTCATGTTACCAAATCACAAATCAGTCACGATGTTGCACTCACTTAGGAACATTACATAACCACAGCTATGACAAATGATTAACTAAATGATCAGATTTTTCACTTCCTCACCAAAGCATGGGGAAATTTATCTTAGCTTTAGCTGCCTTAAACCTCTCTGAGTGAAATACATTAAAAATAACTGCAAATTATTTATGACTAATGCCCTTCAATTTGGCCCCAAGCTGAGAAATTCTGTGTAAGAATAAAGTGGTTTATAATCCCACACGTCCGTTCTATTATAAACTGCAGGTGGCAAATCAAGTGGCTATGAACTACGCCGTGTGTGTGTGTGTGCGCGTGCGTGTGTGAAAAATCAATACTCAAGGAGGGTATTTCTTCACTGCCTTAATGGAAATTTAACAGCCCGGACAAAAGGCAGATAGATGCTACCACTGAGGTACCCCAGGTACCACAATACTTTGTGGTACCTCACAAAGGCCTGAGGCTAGAGTGGTCGTCACCCACCTCTAATGCACACCAGCCAAGGCCAGCTGAGCCTGCCCTTTGCAGAAAAGCAATCTAAAGCAAGCACCGAAGAAAGCTGGAAGGAAAATAATTGCAACTCACACCGATGACCTATTTTCTGAATCCGGCTTATCCGAGATTGGACTCTCACTCCTCCAAAAAGCAGCAGAACACTTCATGCCCAGAAAATGGTGTCTTTGAGGAGTGCATGGACCAGAATGTATGACAGATACATTGTCACCAGAGGTCTTTTTTCTGACCCAGGTTCCAAGTGGTGGTAGGTTCAGACAGCTATTGTGGGAGGGGCTGATAAATCTACCAAATCCTTGGTGGCTTCGCTTCCCTGCTAGCCAAGATCAACATGATGCTAATTGGTTGTGAACCTGATCTGCTTAGTGCTTCCTACCAGCAGAAGCAGCAGAATCAAAACCATCTTCCCAGGCCCCATGTGCACATCATGTAATGTCTCCAACTTTATATTCCCCCCACTTGAGGTTGCATTGCCCGTTCATTCCAGACATGGCACAAACTAATCATCTTTTTCTAGGTCAAGGGCTAAGCAAAGCCCGTAGGCAGGTTCACTTTTGTGAGCAGCAGACACACCTGTGAGTTTCTGATTTGGATTCCCAAGGAAGGAAAAGTGACTTTCCACAGCATTCAGCAGCATGCCCTGGGCTGTGTGCAGAACAGCAGGCTAACAGGACAGAGGCAGAGCTAGGAACAGGAAGGCAGGGCCTGCCTGCCCGCAGACAGCTTCTTTTCTGGCCAGCCAAGGTGGCACGGAGGCCCTGTGAAATAAGCTGAAGACAACAAGAGCCGAATAACTTTGGATTATCTGCATCCGTAACTTCTGAGGAAGAGTCCATTCAACCCAGGACCGAGACTCCAGTGGGACTACTTCCTGGAGTAGATAAACTTAGGTATGGTTTTGAAGGAAGAAGTACAAAGGACTAGCGTTGGCAGGCAGGAACTGCACTCAGAGAATGCGGTTATCAGAGCATGGTTGAGAGAATGAAGATCTATCTCTGCTGGTCAGTGCAACCTTTTGTGTTTCTATTAAGTGTCATTAAGAATCTTAAGAATAAGTCTCAGGAAACAAACCTGAGGGTTGCTGGAGTGGTGGTGGGTGGGAGGGATGGGGTGCCTGTGTGATAGACCTTGGGGAGGGTATGTGCTATGGTGAGCACTGTGATTCAACAGTCTTACACAATTTACAGTGCTCACCATAGCACATACCCTCCCCAATGTCTGAAACAAATAATACATCATATGTTTAAAAAAAAAAAAAAAAGAGCGGTGCCTGGGTGGCTCAGTCGTTAATAGTCTGCCTTCGGCTCAGGTCATGATCCCAGGGTCCTGGGATGGAGCCCCACATCGGGCTCCCTGCTACACAGGAAGCCTGCTTCTCCCTCTCCCACTCCCCCTGCTTGTGTTCCCTCTCTCGCTGTGTCTCTCTCTGTCAAATAAATAAATAAAATCTTAAAAAAAAAAAAAAAAGGGAGGAAGGGAAAAATGAAGGCGGGAAATCAGACGGGGAGACGAACCATGAGAGACTATGGGCTCTGAGAAACAAACTGAGGGTTCTAGAGGGGAGGGGGGTGGGGGATGGGTTAGCCTGGTGATGGGTATTAAAGAGAGCACTACTGCATGGAGCACTGGGTGTTATATGCAAACAATGAATCATGGAACACTACATCAAAAACAAATGATGTAATTATGGTCATTAACATAACAATTAAAAATAAAAATAAATTTAAAAAAAGAATAAGGATAATATGTTCTGTGTTCTTGTATCCCTCACAGTGCACATAATAAATGCTCACATTTTGGCTTATACAATTATAGCATCATATAGTTGGACCGAACTTATTGGTCATCCCATTTGTGTGCCAGATGAATAAATGAATGAACAGAATACAAAAAAGACCTTGTTCCAGGAGAAAGATCATAGGCACAATCAAGAGATCTTCATCTCTTGAATTGATGGGGGAACTTTCAGGCAGCCTGGAGGGTGAAAATTTGATGCCAGCAGTTTTTCTCAGGAAAGAGCAGAACAAGAAGGCCAGCAGGACATAGTTTCAAAGGTCATTGACTGCTCAGGAGAACTAACTAAACCATCTTTACCAGGGATTTTTCCCTGGCCCTTCCAGGAATTTATCCTGCCTTCCTTCCCCACCTCCCCACCTCCTACCCCAACCCTCTAACAATACTTATTAGTTCAAAGTGAACCATCTGAAGGAAGGGACATGCCCCTGCAAATGGCTAAGAGCTGCATCTGCTCCAGGTAAGTGTTTCTAAGAAACGAGTTATAATGCATTCCCAGACTGAGGGCAGTAGTAGCAGCCTGACAGCCATTTGCATAATTTCTCTTCTGTAACAGGCCTCAAAAGTAACAATAGGCAAACCAGATCGAATCTATTAATTTTAAATTTGCTTGAGCTGCTCTTTTTAACGGAGGTAAATACTAAAGCACCATGAAGATTTTAAATCCACGAATTACCTACAGTAACATTTGTTCTCTCCAAGGAGACATTTTGCAAAATGGATACTTAGTTTGTGTTACTATAGAATCAGCAACTGATTCTGGAATGTCCAATTGCTCTGGAATAAGGTTGGAAGGTAGCTTGTTTAGAAGGTTCATCTAAGAGTGGCAGGAAAAAAAAAAAGGTATCAAAAATAATAATATATAATAATGGTATCAAGATAATAATAACGGTATCAATAATAATATCATATCAAAAATTAGGTATACACACGTCAAGTCAGCAATAACTCAAGAACCTCAGAGAAAAAGAATGCCATAGATAACTTTTGCAGTTGCTGACATCACTACACGGTCAGCGATACACGGACGGGGACCATGCCTATCAGGTCACATCCCCCCAGGCCTAATATGAGGCCTGGCACGTGACTATATAATGGAGAAAGAAATGACTGACTGGATGAAGGGTGGGAGAATGAATGTGATTTATTTACATAACAAAGGCAATCATATACTTTAAAGATGTATACGTAAGATTTAGTTTTCCAAAACCCTAGAAATAGCAAGAATGTCATCATGTCCATTTATATGTGCCCATGTGCGCACACACTGCAAGCAAAAACATCTTCAGAAGGTAAGTATGTCAAAAAGAGACTTTAGTTTTTAAAGTCTTTACATAGCAGAAATATTTCAAAACTAGCAAAGCATATTAAAACATTTGAAAATGAATTACTGCAGATTAACCTTTTAGTCTCCTTCATCTATTTATGGAGCACCAGGCACTACACTTGGTGGTTAAAGAATTGCAAAGCAAGGGGGAAAAAAGCTAGCTTTTGGGTTTCTTCCCCAGGATAATTTTCCCAAAGAACATTCTATTAAGTTTTACTCGAAACAGATGCATTTTGGGCAGGACCAAATAATCCATTTTCTGCTCTATTTTAATATCCGTATTTTCATTTCATGGGTTTTATCCCTCAATTCCAAATGACATTCTAAGTCAAATGAGAACTTAACCAAAGTCATCAGCTGGTACTTTTTTAAAAAGTAGATCTCGGTGGTAAAAGGAGATAGGATCTCTAGATATTAAGTCTGTTCTGATTGGAGCAGCCACTGAAGAACGGCAAATAATGTGTTCAACTTGAGATTTTAAAAATTGGGGGCCTTGGAGTTCACCTGTTTTGTAACACACACACGCACACACACACAGAGTTCACCTTGTGTCTGAAAAAAACACGAGAGAAAGAATGGCTGAGGAAAAGAGACAAAGACCTAGGACAGTGGTTTTGCTGTAGGTCCTCTACCTACCTGGGTGAGGGGATTGTTTGGGGAGGGTTGTTCCTACACTTTTAAACCTCTGTCCATGTAAAGGACCATCTTCCTTCATCATGAACTAATAGGAGATTGCCCCAATCATATCCTGGGTAATGTCATGTCCAAATCCTTTGGTGTTAGTATTTTTTAATTAATCCTTCTAACACACCCTCTCATCAAAGCACAGTTGGATTCATTCCGTCACAATTCAGTGGTGCCAGGGTGTGACAGGTCCTGGTGACATAAAGCAGAGTCCTTTTGCTCATGAGTGTTACAGAAGAAAAAGACAAGATAGTGCAGGAGGCCTAGACAAACAGAGCTAATCCATCCCAGGTGGCGGTGGGTTCTCCAACTTGGTTACACATTGGAATCACCTGGGAGATTTCAAAATACTGATTCCTGGGCCCCACCACTAGAGATTCTCATTTCATTGTTCTGGAGTGTAGCTCTGAGCACCAGCAGTCTTAAAAGCTTCCCAGATGAGTCTAATGTACAAAAAACTTTTGGGAATCATAGCTACAGGGTAGTGGTTCTCAAACATTAGAGTGCATCAGCATTCCCTGCAAGAGTTGTAAAACACAGGTTTCTGGGCCCCAAACCCAGAGTCTCAGGCATTAGCTGGGGGGAAGAGCCCCAGAATGTGCTTTCTAACAAGTTCCAGGTGATGTACATTCTTGTATACATACCTGATGATTTTAGATTAAAGTCCTGGGAGCAGAATTGTTGGGTCAAAGGATTTGAATATTTTCAAGGTTTATGCATAAATTTTGGGGAAAACATAATAGCATAGACTAGAGAATGATCGAAATACTTAACTATATTAAGAATATTTCTTGAGCTAAATGAAGTTTTTTCAATCACTGGTTCTTCTAAGTAAAAGACAGTCATAGACATTTCTCTTTCTTACTCAGGTTTCAGAACAGTCCAGGGAACATGCACACACACGGCTCCCAGGGAAGCTCTCATAATGCTTTGGCCTTTCAAGTCAACTACCTGCTTATGTCCCCTCAGGAGGACCAACACATTAGCCTCCTTAGTTCTCCTAAGTACCACTGGCACTCTCTAAATGCCTATCCAATCTCTTCAAAGGGAAGCCTTCAGCTTCTTCTTCCTTCCAAGTCAGAATAGAAAGGCTAGGGACAATGATACACTGCATACCCATAGCCCCACGCCTGCTCTTCTTTTCAATGGGGAAAGTTTTTCTTGGCAACCATCTAAATCATTGCCCCAACTCCTCCTGCTCACTAGGTCCCTATATTAGCAAATAACAAGACTCTTTTTCAGGATCTGGACTGTTTCTATTTTACCACTTCCCCCCCCCCCCGCCCCCAGACTCTCTCTCCGTGTGGGCAGAAATGGTGGCTGTCTTCTTTACCACCAACTGCTGTTCTCCCAATGCCTGGCAGCAGTTCTCAAAACGTGTTTGCTAAATGAATAGATGAGATTTAGCAACCTCCCTTTTGTATGCAAGGCTTGTAAAATTCATAAGCACTTCGAATATTTAGAAACAAACTTGACAAGACAAAACAGTTTGCAAACAGCCATATGGTGGTTTCCTCACAAGAGTTGTTAAGAATGAAAATCTCCTGGTTCCTCTGATTTGATCCAAACTCAATTAGCAATGCACCCATTAGAAGTAATTCATAAGAACTGAACATACAGCGTAGTGTTATTTCCCCAACTAGATTATAAAGTGGGAACGATCTTACTGTGGTTGCTGAACATGGTTGGGGAGGTTGTACACTACCCAAAGTCACCCAGCTGAGGAGATAAGAGGGTGCTGAAACACATGAGCCCTGGCATGGGGCTTCATATCCAGAGAAAAGGAAAACTTTTCCTAATGGTCACAAAGTGTAGTTGCTCACCCAGCTGTACAGCATTTCATAATTCACACAAAAAACACTAGATGGGTCCTTTTTGTCTTATATTTATTCATATTCCTCAAGCTCAGGGAGCAAAGTCCTTCAATATGGAGGTGTCCCATCAATATACATCAACTAGATTGAGTACGCTGTTAACTGATAATTTTATTAAAACTACTTTGGGATGGGGAGGGCGCCTGGGTGGCTCAGTTGGTTAAGCGACTGCCTTCGGCTCAGGTCATGATCCTGGAGTCCCGGGATCGAGTCCCGCATCGGGCTCTCTGCTCGGCAGGGAGTCTGCTTCTCCCTCTGACCCTCCTCCCTCTCATGCTCTCTGTCTCTCATTCTCTCTCTCTCAAACAAATAAATAAAATCTTTAAAAAATAAAAAAATAAAACTACTTTGGGATGGGGATAGTGGTGGAAAATCCCAACTGAACTATGGTTTACTCTTTGGGGATCAAATACCATTTTAGCAGTTGAAAATGATTCAGAAAACATGTCCTCCTCATGTAATAGGAAAAAAAAGAGGCTTAGAGAGGTCTCCTGCATTACTGGACTCAGAATAGCATTCTTAAGCCAAAATCAGATGTAAATTAAATTCTCTGCTAATCTAAGCCCTAAACAGCACCTCATAACCATCAGGACCAATAGTTTGGTCCCCTGCTAAGCAAGTGTAATGATAAGTGAGCAGCTCTGCAATTTGGGACTTTGAATTCCAACTGAGTCGTTATATTGCATGAATGATTTTTCATATCACTTAACATCAAGATATTCCCCTAACTTTCAAAATGAACTCTGATAGCAAAGAAATAAATCAAACTTTTATAAGATCTAATAGATGTCAGGGTGTTCTTTCTGTGGCAGCAGTTTTAATTCTTTTTTTGAAAAAAAGATTAATCATCAAAGCAACTTAGTATAAAATTGAAATTCCTCATTTATATTATATTAAATTTATATTACCTGCCACTTCTATCAACTCTAACGGGGTAATTTTCTATATTGAATTATTTATATTCTCTTGTAATCAGATACCTGATAAACTTTTAAACATTTATACATCCACCTAATTCAAAGATGGTAAGTGAATTAATCCTGCAAATGAAAATCTGCCTGTCAGAACTCGGGGTACTACCGAATTGTGTGTCTGTTTATCTATCCACTTACCTATATCCCTACACATGTATCTGTATGATTATTGCTGCAGAGTAGGCATCTGATCATTGCTAAATGAATGATGAATGAGTATAATAAATATTGTAAATTAAGATGGCAAGAGATAATGTCTACGATGGTAGAGAAAGTAATAGATTAGCAAATTATTTCAGTACTCCATGAATTTTAATGCAGCCTACCTTGTTTGTTATTGCCATTTCTATAGAGAAGGCTTGACAATGTTGGTTTCTCCTATCATACTAAGAGTCTTTTTTTTTTTAAGATTTTATTTATTTATTTAACAGAGAGAGACACACAGAGAGAGGGAACACAAGCAGGGGGAGTGGGAGAGGGAGAAGCAGGCTTCCCGCGGAGCAGGGAGCCCGATGTGGGGCTCCATCCCAGGACCCTGGGATCATGACCTGAGCCGAAGGCAGAAGCTTAACTACTGAGCCACCCAGGCACCCCTATTATACTAAGATTCTTATAATACAAGCATATTTTAACTTTTTATCAGCCATAAGGATTCCTAATCAAGATACAGGCTACTAAAAGAAAAAAATTAATTTGCTCCCTGAAAGTGTCAAGATAATTTTTGTATCACATAACTACTCTGCCTTTCTGTATTAGTTTCCTACTGCTACTGTAAATTAACACAAACCAAAATTATTACCTTATACTTATAGAGATGCAGATGTATCACTGGGCTCAATTCAAGGTGTCAGCAGGGCTGTGTTCCTTTCTGAGGCTCTAGTAGACTCTGCTTCCCTGCCTTGTCCAGCGTCTAGGGGCCACCTGCATTCCTTGGCTTATGGCCCCTCCTCCACCTGCAAAGCCAGCAGCATAGCATCTTCAAATCTCTCTGACTTTGACCCTGACTGTCCAGCCTCCCTCTTTCCTTACAAGGACCTTTGTGATTACATCAGGCCCACGCCGATAATCCAGGGTAATCTTCCTGGGTACCCCGATAATCCAGGGTAATCAAGAGCCTTCATTTAATCACTCTACAGAGTCTCTTTTGCCACGTGAGTTAGTATTCACAGTTCCAGGGATTAGGATATGGACATCTCCCAAGGCCATTATTCTGTCTACCTCCCGTTCTAAAACTGTAGTTGGCATTTAGCATCGAGCAGTATCCAGAGGGGTGTAGCAGAAGTAGCAGACGGAACACGTTTTGGAGTGAAGGAGAGCAGTGTTTGAATCCTGGCTTTGGCCACTTACTAGCTGTAAGACCTTGGCTATTTAGTATATGTGCTGTTTAGAATACAGCATACTAAACCCTCAGAGCCTCAGTTGGGTTTTTTTTTCACTTGTAAAATGGAGCCACAGTACCAACTTCATTTTATTGTTGCAAGGATTAAAGAGAAAACAAACAGGGGCACCTGGGTGGCTCAGTTGGTTAAGCGACTGCCTTTGGCTCAGGTCATGATCCTGGAGTCCCAGGATCGAGTCCCGCATTGGGCTCCCTGGTCGGCGGGGAGTCTGCTTCTCCCTCTGACCCTCCCCATTGTCATGTGCTCTCTCTCTCATTCTCTCTCTGTCAAATAAATAAATAAAATCTTAAAAAAAAAAAAAGAGAGAAAACAAACATAATGCATCTGGATCCCCACTCACAGTGGGTGTTGAAGAAATAGGAATCAATTCCTCTCACCCATGCATTAAAAGGGCACAGCAGCATTAAACCAACTGCACGCTGATTTTTATTGTACCGACATGAGGTTAATTATTATTAAATTCAGTACAGAGAGGTTACCTCTGGCCCAGAAAGTTAAGGATGGACAGTCAGTTACGGGTTTTCTTTGTTAACCAACACTGTCAGACATTAGCAGGACTGCCTGAAAATCTGCTCTACTCAGGAGCTTAAATGACAACCTGATTGAAAACAACAGAAAGGATTGCGCTTTATCTCTCATTCTCAGTTACTTCCTCGGTGAGATATTTATAGCCAGAAGTTACTAAAATCACACTTGAAATCAGCAGAAAAAGATTAAATATAGTGGAATTCATATTAAAGGGCAATTAAACAATGCTAAATCTTACCTCCTAATAACTTATTATACTTTTTTTAAATTTGGAAGTTATATATACATAATATATATTGATAAGACTGACTAGAGAAAACAATACAGTAATTACTTGAATGTCATAAACTGAGTTGTCATGGATATAGCATTAAATTTGGAGTCAGATGATTATGATTATCAGGAGTCCCATGTCCAAGTCCTACCTATCCCACTCTTCAGCTATGTGCCTTCAGGGGGTTCACATTACCTCTCTGAGCCTTATCTGTAAAGTCAGGGTGACTACAGGGATTACCTGAGACTATGAAAGTGAAACCACTATATGAGTATAGGATATTATCATCCTTTATTCATTCAACAACATTTTATCTTTACTCTGTTGAAGACATTGAAATAAAAAGGGAATAAAAAAATGAGTAAGACTCTATTGCCTTCCCTCAAGGCCCTGTCAAGGTAATGGGGAAAGGGACAGAAACATATTAATTTTATAAAATTTCCTCTTTAATTTTGTTACTTTTTAGTTGCAATATAATTTGCCTAGAGTGAAATGGTCAGATCTTGTATGTACCATTCAGTCTCATTTTGTCAAGTGCATCTCAAGAGAAAACATTTCCACTACCCCAAAAAGTTTGTGCTCAGTTTGGCTCAAGCCAATCCTCAACCCCTTCAGACATAACAACTGATTAGATATCTATCACCATAGGTTAGTTTTGCCAGTTCCAAAATTTCACATAAATGGAATTATACATTATGTACTTTCTGTGTTAGGTTTTTTTCATTCACTGTATTTTTTTTTTAAGTATCGACCCAAGTTGTTACGCTTATCAATAGTTCTTTTGTTGTTTATGTTTGTTTGTTTTTTTATACTGAGTAGTATTTCTTTTCTGGCTATCTCACAACTTATCCATTCTCCTGTTGGTGGAAATGTGGCTTATTTCCAGTTTGCGGCTATTATGAACAGAGCTGCTATGAACAGTCTTGTATAAAGCTTTCTTGTGGACATGTGTTTTCTGATACCTTGGAGTAGTATTGATGGGCCATAGGATTTCTTTTCATTTTAAATTTAAAATTTATGCTCTTTTCTATACACTTGACGTACTTTATAATTTAACATAATTTTAAGTGTTTTAAATTATTAATAACTATTTTGGACTTGTTAGAGCAACTTCTATTTGAATAGAAATAACCCCAAGAAATTTTTTTTTACCACTGCAAGTAAAATTTCGTTTGCAAAAATAAAAAGAAGTGGCTAGAGTTGGAGGAAAATCTATAAAACAAAACAAAGCCATTTGGAGGAAGCCGACGTGGTTCTGGAAAACACACATCGTGGGCCTGACTACCAGAGCCAGCAGCTAAGGAACTGCCTGTTCGGAGGGCTTTCTCGGGCTTCTCCATTCATAATCCTTTTCCATACTCCAAGACGGCGTTGTTGATATTTTGTTTTTGTTTGATATTTACCTTGTCTGTCTCACTCCTATTATAACCCCATTGCCTCATACAGTGTTCAGCACCTGAGAGGCTCTCAGCAAAATTTCATTGAATGAATGGTAAGCTAAGCAAAAAGAGGAGCCAGAATGAAACAGCACCCAACTCTGTTACCCTCTTTGATCTTGCCATCAAATAGTGATAACCAGGGTGCCTGGGTGGCTCAGTTGGTTAAGCATCTGCCTTCGGCTCAGGTCATGATCCCAGGGTGCTGGGATCGAGCCCTTCATTGGGCTCCCCGCTCAGCAGAGAGCCTGCTTCTCCTTCTCCCTCTGATGCCCACCCCCACTTGTGCTCTCTCTTTCTCTGTCAAATAAATAAAAGCTTTAAACAAATAGTGATTACCCTCCAACTCTCAAATCCCATTCCTCAACCATCTGAGCAGGAGTAAACATATCAGACACCACTGTGGCTCTTTTCAAGTCATCTCTGCCTCCACTACTATCCCACGCCACCCCCAGATTCCATCTGCTCGCCCTCGGGGAGCACGGACACCTGGTTGAGAATCACGGCAGCAGTAAGCCCTTGTCTTTGAGGGGAGGGTGTTGCGCCCCACAGATTTAGGAACTTTGCTCTAAACTCACCAATTCGATGACTGTAAAGTGGACACAGACAGCAGGGAAAGTGAGAGGGAGAGGAGCACCATTGTGCCAGCATCCGGGGGCACAACAGTGAAAAGGAGATAGAGACTCATTTGTTAGAGCCAAAAATTTTCACCAGTTTTTCACTCCACTTCCTACCATAACAGACACTGTACTTTCACCATCTGATGTTGGAGAAACACATATTCAGAAGTTACTATGAATTTAATAACACTCCTAAATGAATTTCTGTTTTATTTTTCACAGGCACTGGAACATGGGCTGTGCCTGTTTTAAATAAACCACCCATTTGGGAGGGATGCACGGATTTGTTGTCCCTTTGTGATCCTGCCGTGGCCTGGGCTCTAAGGTCTGTGGGTGGGGAGCGCAGGAGGAGAATGCGGATTGATTTCTCCACTGCAAGAGAAAACTGGAGAAGTGGAAATAAGGAACTTTGAACCAGAGGAAGGGTAAATACAGGGCAGCATTCATAAGCCCAAGAGCAGCTCTGTGGAGTCTGGTTTTCCATGTATGGGTCTCAAAACAAGGAAAGCTCAGTTGCCACTTGCCAAGACATCTCAATGCTCTGAATACTTGGAGCCTAGTTCTATGTTACCAGACACATAGCAAAGTCAAATGAGGATGGTCTTTTAACTACTTTTTAAATTTTGTATCTCCTTATATATGGGTTACCTTAATCAGAAGGAGAAATCTATTATTTAGGAGAACTTAGATATAGAAACAAAACGGTTCAGTTAGTGCATTTAGAGAAGAATGTACAGGCCAATGAGACCTTGGAGAGACCAAGGGAAGAGGGAGAAGAAGCCAAGAGACCTTTCTGGAGATTTTTTTTTATTCTTCTCACTTCCCAGAATGAGAAGAGTCAAGAACACCACGTATGGTCAAGTAGAACAAAGTCTTCATGAAAGGTTGAACTCACTAGGTGAACCCTCCACGTTGCCCCGACAATAATGCAGCACTTTAAGAGGATATTTGAATGAGACAATGAGGGAAAATATGAAAATGAAGAAAAAGTATTTAGGGGTGGAGACAACATTCAGCCTTAGCAATTAAAAAGCAAATCCGTTTCATATCTTAGGATAGGTCACATCTTCTCCTTATAACTTTATTTTTGTCCGTAGCTCAAAAAGTTTGTAAATCCTAGCCAGATCTCCCCTGCAGGAGGAACTCAGCAGCCCACGGGGTCTCAACCCTGCCTGCTCAGTTGGAATCATCACAGGAGCTTTTAAAAACACAAGACCTGGCTCTTCCCTTAGCAATTCTTATTTAATGGGGCCAGAGTGAGGCCCAGACACCTGTTCACAATGGCTGATACTCTTAATAACCGCAATAGTGTCTTGATTATACAGAAACAATTTCATTCAAGTAGTTCATTAAGACTTACAGCGTGTTTACTATTATTTACTATGCACTTAGCAGGCCAGATGCTTAGAGCTGGGAGCTACCACTATGTATGAACAGATTAGAGAAAAATGAGCAGCATTGTGCATTTTATACTACTAGCATAACCTGAAAGAGAGCAATAATTGGTAACACATTAAAAATCCTGTAAAATGAAGTCAGTTGCTCCCATCCTGGATGCCAGGGAGGGAAGCGATTGCAGTGCAGATCCAGGGCAACTGGTGTGCTTTGGTAAACGGTGTGGAATTAAGGGCCCACCACTTTTCCAGCTCCAGATCTTGTGGGCCAGGAAAGCATTGGGCTGGAAGTCAGGAGACCTGGGTTCTACTCCTGGCCACCTGCCGAGTTATCTCAGGGGAGTCACTTGAATTCAAATTAGGTACTGAGCCCCTTCAGGGAGAGGGATGGTGACTGGGCTGGTTTTTTATTGGGTTAATTTTGAAGGACAAATAAAAGCTCAAATTTTGCACAGGACATAAAAAGCATTCTAGACAAAAGGAATTCTAGGTGGCAGAAAAAGGAAGCATAAAATGGCCTGACATGCTTGGGGAACTGCAAGTACCTTAGCACGGCTGGAGCATAGATAGCCAGGAGAAGCAGAGGCAGGAATGTGGAGACACAGACAGACCGGGTTCCACAGGGTCTTATGAGCCATGCTGCGAATATAGGCAACCAGAGAGTCGCTGGTTACCATAAGGAGTGCAATAACAATCATGTACGTGGGTTTAGAAAGATCATTCTGGCATCAGAGAGAAAAGGGGAGGAGCAGGCTGGAAGTGGGGGAGAAGGGAGGAATCTCAACCCAGTGGCAAGAATTCTAATTAAGAGCCTACTGCAGTCACTTTATTTCTCTGGCTGTCAGGGTCCTCGTGTATAAAAATGAGGCGTCTATTAGTCAGGATACTATTTATAAGTAACAGAAACATAACTTCAACCAGCTTTTTTTTTTCTCTTTTTCTCATGGTTAGAACCACAGGTGATGATGAAGATGCATTTCTCGCTACATTACATTACAGTAAAAAAAGTCACAGAATTATTTTGTGATCAGCAAGAGGATTTTACTGGCATTAGTGGTAAAGGTAAGGAGAGAAGAGTGAAGAAATTAAGCTACCTTCTTTTTAAAAGGTAGTTTCCTGGCTCACATTCCAGAAATGTCCAGGGATAGATGGATTTCAGGCATCACTCAAAAGATCTGATCAGAGTTCTCTATCTTTCTAACAGGATTTCCCTACATGAAAACCAGGTGGCCACCAGCAATCCAGGGCACCCCATCTACAGCCTCCTCAGTGGACTAACAGCTCCAAGAGCAATGTCCCAGGGAGGCCTCTGGGCTGGCTTGGGTCATGTGTCTAGCCCTGAATCAATCACTATGAATTGAGAAATGGAGCTCTCTGAATGGCCAGACCTGGGTAAATACCCACGCCTGCGAGATGGGGGCAGGGTCCGTCCCACTCAAGCCACAAGAAATGGGTTCCCCATAGGAAATGGGACTTATGTTCCCAGAAGAAAGGAGAAAGGATACTGAATGGGCAAAAACAACAGATGTCCACTAGAAGAAGTTGGACTAAATGGTCTTTAAAATTCTCATGCCATACCATAAGCCCGTTCCTCTTTCTCCATTATCCCAGGTTCCCAGAAACCCAAGCACCAGTCCAGGAGGGGAGTTTGGAAATCTCTTACTAATGTTGAATAAAGTTAGGTCTTTTGAGAGAACAGAGCACACGTACAGACACACGCTAATGTGGAGTAATGAACAGATCCCATGACTTCTTTAGTTCTTGTACAGTTCATTTTTACACTAAAATAAATGAAAGAAATGGAAGAAGGATAGATTCCAATAAAGCAAGTTCCTTCTAAAAAGCACTCGGTATCAGAAACTCCATTTAATTACTTTTATTACGGAACTGGAGAGAGTTGAAAAGAGAGCTGCAAAATTAAAGTGCTAGAAAATAAGTTTCTGAAAAAGCTCAAGTATCTAGAATTTTTCAGTGCAAAGAAAAGATTAAGAAAATTAAATAAATGACTTGTACCAGGGAGGTGACATGGTCCTTATCTGCAATATTCAAGAGTTGTCCCAGACATAGGAACAACTATTTATCTTTCCCTCTTTTCCCCCTCTCTTCCTACCCTACCTTTTGATGGAAAGAATTTGCGGTATCTTAAAATGATAGATAAAATTCTACAAGTGAAAGGCATTGGAAATTAAAATGGTTACTAGAGTGAGCTGAGTGTTGAAAGAAAAAAGAAAGAGATTGAGAGAGAGAGAGAGAGACTATAGATTCGATGGATAGATTTGAAATTGCCAGTTCTTTCCAAAGGCAAGGAGAACTAAATGATACTAAGGTTTCTTGAGGTTTTCTATGTAATCTTAAAATTAAATTAGGTGATAATTTATATTCCTCTCACTTGACTTTGGCCATCTTTAAAAAAATGTTCCCTTCATGCATTAAAATACCCAACTGTAAATAATTTAGTCAAACAATATTCTATTTAAACATCATGTAACACTTCAAGAAAAACAATAAGGTACTATAACACTAACATCTTCTGTTTCAAAGTACCAAATAGAATAAATACATTGCTAATTAAAGACTTCCAAATCTTGGAGCGCCTGGGTGGCTCAGTTGGTTAAGCGACTGCCTTCGGCTCAGGTCATGATCCTGGAGTCCCGGGATCGAGTCCCGCATCGGGCTCCCTGCTCGGCAGGGAGTCTGCTTCTCCCTCTGACCCTCCTCCCTCTCATGCTCTCTGTCTCTCATTCTCTCTCTCTCAAATAAATAAATAAAATCTTAAAAAAAAAAAAAAAAAGACTTCCAAATCTTAAAAACAAAACAAAGATCTCACTAGGAAACCAAGTAATAATTTTTTTTTTAAATTTCATGTTACCCATTTTTGTTTAAAGTGGTTCATGATGCCATCAGCAAATATTTACAGGACATCTATCACATGCAAGATATTTTCCCAATAACAGTGGAGAACGTAAAGAAGCAGAAAGTTGTGTCTCTGCCTCTGTAAAACATATAATTAAATCGTGTAGACAAAACATAAGTATTTTGACAAGTTAAACAAACATGCACAAGAATGGAATATAAGAAATATTACCTGGCAGGTCTTAAGGAATTACAAAATGAGTGCAATTTACACCCTAAGTCTCAGCAGGGCCCAGCACTATGGGCTGGGGAGATTGCATGGAAAAGGAGAATCCTGAAGGGAATCTAGATGAATGGGTAAGAACACAGGAGAAAGAAGGGTAGGTGGAGGCTCAGACCCTGTGTGAGGCTCAGAGCTGGAAAGCACGAAGGATGTTTGATCAAAGAGAGCTGGCAGAGGATTCCTCTGGGGGAGCAGCAGGGTCAGCCTGGGTAAATATTTTGGGATAACCCTGGCCTTGAATTCTTTAGGGTTAAGAAGTTTCTTAAGAGAACTCCAAAATCAGGATTTGAGGACCATTTGTCTGGTCACAATTTATTTATTTTTATATACTGCTTGTTATGTGGCAGATAGAGTTCTAATTGCTTTATAAACACTGACTCGGTTGACTGTCATGAACCACGGTGCTATGCCTTGCAAGGAACAACCAGGAAAGAATGTACCTCCTGGAAGCAGATTGAGTACTGAGTCAGGGCAATGGTGGAAGGAGAGGAGGAGAAGGGACACACTAGAAGTATAATGAACTGGACAAAATGATGAGTGGTTGAATGTAGGGTAGGAGG
The DNA here is from genome assembly GCF_029215605.1 of Mirounga angustirostris. NCBI lineage: Eukaryota > Metazoa > Chordata > Mammalia > Carnivora > Phocidae > Mirounga > Mirounga angustirostris. Next base: position 134,339,519 of record NW_026991711.1, on the reverse strand, counting down.
TGGCGCTAAAAGTGATCAGAAAGGAAAAGTCAAAGAAAACTTGGAGTTTTTTATTTGTATGCTTCCTCTGGAGAGGAGGAAGTCTGGTTGGGGAAGATGCGTTCAAATGTAGATATGAAAAGTATGAGCTCCCTGAAGTCAAACAAACCTGAGTTTGAATTTAGCTGTGTGACTTTGGGCAAGTTACACAATCTCTAAGTCTCTCTTTCTTTATTTGAAATGGGAACAATGCCAGTAACTGAGATGATATAAATCAGGGGTTAGCATAGTATCTGACAAAGAGAAAGCCATCCATCTGATGCCCCCAGGCCACTAGAGGTGTGGAACCCAGAGCTTGGGGATGAGTTCATGGCTGGAGAATGTGGATATAGGGATGGAAGAAAGGAAGAGCTTAAAATAAGCAGTGACCAGCAATGTGACTGCCACTGTTCTGGGCTCTTCTAATGCCTTATTGTATGTAATCTCACAACAACAAGTGAGGCCATTTACAGATGGAGAAAACTGTGACCTACAAAGGCTGAGTAGGGGGCAGCTTTTCCAGCGTTGGGTCTGCCTAACTCCAAAGCCCTCAATCCCCACAACTTGTGGTCTCTCCAACTGGAGCTATTAGAGAGACCACACATGGAGCCAGAAATACCAGAGAGGGAAAGATGGATGATGAGGAATGAACATGGGGAAAGGAGACCGAGAGGAGCCCTTCCCCAGTGTCTTGTAGTCATGGCTGCCATCTGCAAATTGTAGGTACAAGCTGGCAAGCAGGGTTGTTCTTCAAATGTCCAAAAGTCAAAAGAGGAGAAGACCCTGGGCAGCAGTGGCCTTGTCCACACAGTCTACCTGTGGAATAAAAGAAAATCTGTATATTGGTTTCTGTCCCTAGCTCCTGGCACAGAGATCCTAAAACATTGTAACTTTCTAAATCATCAAAACACTAGAAGCTTTCTTTGTTCTAATATTTGGTCTTCGACCTGGGTTCCTGACACAGAGCTCCTAAATCCCTTGAAATTTCCTGGGTGATATAGAAGTGTCTTTCCTCTAATGAGGCAAATCTTGGTGGGCTCCTGGCTAGCTTCAGGGTGGAGGCTGTTCACCAGAAAGACTAAGCCATGATTGGAAGCTTGGAACTTTCAGCCCCTCCCCCTATCCTCCCAGGAAAGGGAAAGGGGCTGGAGATTGAGTTAATGATTGATCATGCCTATATGATGAAGCCTACTTCTAGGTTGGTGAACGCATCTATACACCAGGAGGGTGGTGCACCCTGATCCCATAGGGAGGGACAGAAGGTACTGCACTTGGTACCCTTCCAGACCTTACCCTATGTATCTCTTCACTTGGCTGTTCATCTTGTATCCTTTATCATATCCTTTATACATAATAAATCAATAAGTGTAAGTAAGTGTTTCCCTGAGTTCTATGAACTATTCTAACAAATGATCTAATCCAAGGAGGAGGTCATGGGAACCTCAGATTTGTAGCCAAGGTGGACTATGGGCAACCTGGGGGCCTACTACTCACAACTGGTGTCTGAAGTGTGTGTGTGTGTGGTAGGAGGAGAGTCTTGTAGAACTGAGCCCTTAACCTGTCGGGTCAGCTCTAACTCCAGGCAGTTAGTAACAGAATTGCTTGGCGTGGAAAATCCACACATCTGGTGTCAGAAGTGATGTGGGTGTGGTACGTAGTGATAGTAAAGGAGAAACGGGGCGTTTTTCCAAGTCGCTACCCCACATGAGGGCTCTCCAATCAAGTCCACATAGGGACTTGTCTCAGGTCTGGTACCCAGGAAAAGCCCAGTGCTGTACCACAGAAACCAAGTAGGGGTCTGCTTTCTCTTCTTCCTGCCAATCCTATTCCCAAGGCTGAGAGTCCTTTCTTTACCACTAGAGACTTAACTGAACACAGCCTGCTCGGCATCTGAAATCCCATATCTGCTTACCCTCTCAGAAGTGCCCCCATTCTGCTCCCTTAAATACTGACACGGGCCCAGAACTGAACTAGAATTTTCCATGGCCTTTCCTTTTCCAGGGTGTTCTAACCCACTGGACATTGGCCTTTTCCTGGGAAGAAGCCACCACTTCTGCTCATAGTCCCTGCATGTCTTGCAGGCTCTTATCCCCGTTCCATAAACCATTTCTGGAAGAGGGGGAGTGGGGATCCCAGCCATAGACAGCCAGAACAGTCCGTAGTGATAAATGCTACCAGGAAACTGAGGAACAGGAAACAGCCACTTGACTTAGCTCGTGAAGGCTAATGGCGGCTTTCAAAGATGCTGAACAACGGAGGCAGAAGCCACATTGCCGGGGTGAAGAACAGAGGAGCTGTAAACCATTTCTCCCCAAACACCTATCAATGACAGGAAGGGGAAGACAAGATGCTGGAGAAAGGGGGCCACATGATCAACCGAGAGTTTTTTCTCAAGATAGGAAACAACCTAGGGTTATTTTCAAGCATATGATAAAGAAATAGAATATGATACCAAAGTCTAACAGTAATAAAATTCCCCTCTTGTGGATGAAATATTTATATCTATTTGTCATCAAAAATTAACTTCACCTTCCAAAAGCTTTAATGAGTGAGTAAAGTCTATATAAATATAGGTATTTTTTTCCACTTGGATTTTGAGAAAGATAGATATAAAAGCTAATATATGCACATCCTTCAAAAACTGTAAGCCTTGTAGGACTCTCTGACCCCTTTTGAGTAAATTCAACTGGCATAAAAACAAGTAACTGAAGTATTAAGAACCAATTAGCAGCGATCTGGCTGATTGTCATTACACCTTTAACGAGCAGTATTGGTTTCAGTGTAAAGGTTAGTGACTGCAAATGAATTGATTGCCCAGCCACCAGCTGACATTTTGAGAACCTTGAGACATCATCACTTTTTCCTGCTACTAATTAAGATTTATATCTTCCATGGTATTAATATTGCAAAGGCTTTTGTGAGGGAGGCAGGGTTTTTCCACTGCCTTTGTGTCCGTGGGTCTCATCAGTTACAGCGTACGGGCTGGGATCACAGACTGGTAAACTCCATCCCAGGAACTCGGTTCAAACTGGGTCCTCTGCTGAGTCATTCAACGAAGATTTAGAAAATGATGACCGTGTGCAAATCACTGTGCTAAATGCCAGAGCAACGGAGCACCTGAGTGGCTCAGTCGTTAAGCGTCTGCCTTCGGCTCAGGTCATGGTCCCAGGGTCCTGGGATGGAGCCCCGCATCCGGCTCCCTGCTCTGCGGGGAGTCTGCTTCTCCCTCTCCCACTCCCCCTCCTTGTGTTCCCTCTCTCGCTGTGTCTCTCTGTCAAATAAATAAATAAAATCTTTAAAAATAAATAAATAAATGCCAGAGCAAGCGAGGAGAGAGGACCACCAAGATGGATAAGACACTGGCCTGAATTTAGGGTGCTTGTCGTCTCCGGGGAATACACACATGGTACCCAGTGTAACCCAGCGGGATGCAAATTAAAACAGGACAGAAATAATGCAGATGGGGGCATAGACGAGGGAGCATTCATTGTGATTCCCAAAAAGTGGATTTTTTTAATGCTACCATCACCAAGATTCAAGAGTTCACCTGAGTCCATGCAACTGGGACGGGGACTGTTCATGGATAATTCCACAACAAGCCTGAACATTCGTGGGAAAGGCTGCTCCTCCATCTACAGCTGTGATTCGCACTCCGAAGGGAGAAGGGACTGGCACAGCCTATGTCCCACGCTGGCTTGGCTCTCCATTCATGGGTCAGAGGGGTACCTGCACCCTGACGGGCATACATTCTCTCTTCCTCCCACAGCACCTCAATGCCCACTGTTGCTTATTTAATTACATAGGGATGGCTGCAACTGAATAAACATGCCCAAGAATCACTTTGGAAACCTTTTTAAATTCCCATCTTTAGGCTCCACTCTAAGAGATTGTATTTAAACTGATAGCCTAGGTTGTTCTGATGCTACAAGTCTCCAGGCCACATTTTGAGGAAAATGGCCTAACCCAGCGCTCTCGCTTTACAACTGAGGGAACCGGCACCAGAGGGGGAATTGTCCTAGGACCCACGTAGTGTTTAACAACAGTGGACGCTTGTACAGCGCTTGCCACGAGCAGGTGTGTTTCCAGATGTCCCCCACGTGCAGAAGCCATCCCTTTAATTCTCACAACAAAACTACCAGGTAGAGATGGGCATCATCTCTTGTATATGTAGGTAAGGAAACTGAGGCACAGAGAGGTGAACTAAGTTGCCCAAGGTCACACAGTGAGAAAATAGCACATTTAGCCTTTGAGCCCAGACCGCCTAACTCCAGAGCCCACCATAAGCACTAGTCCACCGAGCAAGGGTGGGTCTGAACCTGGGCTCTCTGACTCCCAGGCCAGGGCGCTCTCCGCCACACCACACTGCCTTTAAGGCTGTGATTCTCAAGTAAGGACTTGGGGGTTCCGTTGGCCACTGAGAGCTCCAGTGGGTTTTCCTTTGAGAAGAGCTGCCTTCTCTTGGAGACTTTCCCACACCACTTCTTCTCCTCTGCAACATTCCACGCTTTTCTTTGCTGAAAGCATCCTGAGAACCAGAGACGCTCAACTTTAGAGCTACAGGTAAGCATCCCTTTAACACATTCTTTGAGCAATTAAGCTGAAGCATTTCATGAGCAATTCTAGCAGGTCAAGGAAGAAAAAGATATCCCATACCCATTTTTGAGTGTGTGCCGAGCATTAGAACTCCCCACATTATAATTCCACCTTGGCCTCATCATTGAACTTTTCTTCTTTTTTTTTTTTTTGCCTGAACTGACTGAGAGACTGAACTTCTCAAGGAAGAGCTTGGAAATGTCAGAAGTTCCAGGTCATTAAGAAGAAAGTATGGGGAGTCTGGCTGACAGAAATCAGCTCAAAAGCAGAAGAGCCTGACCACGGATTCGAGTGCACCCATCTGCACAAGAGAATAACCTTCATGAGACATTTCTCTTTATGACTCTGCTGTTTGCAATCTCTGGCAGGCTGTAACTTCAATTAAACAAAGCTTTTTATTTCTGAGTCTCTTCACTATAGGAAAAAAAAAACCTCTCCCTGGTCTCCTTAGCGAGTCCTTTCTTGCTACTTTGTTGCTTGATGCTGCTAGCTAAAGGTCTGTGTTCCAGCTGGTTCTACAGCCCTGGCTCAATCCTCAAGTACTTAAGGACTTTCAGAAATCTCATTTCCAAGACCCGGCTGTTTTCCGGGGCGAGGTTGGTTGCCAGCTCTCGTTTCCAGAAGGTTCCCAGGCTCAGCTGAACTGCCCGCTTCATGCCACGTGGCCTTGCTCTCAGAGCCTCTGTCCTTGCTCAGCAAACCCCTTCTCCACCAGCCTAATGTCCTCGCCGTGCTGTTCCTGCACAGCGTCGTCACAGAAAGACACCCGGTGTGCAGTCCCGATGCCAGCGCCACGTGATTAAAGGAGCAGGGCTCACTTCTGCTGCACCTGTGTCCACACCAACTGCTGGGCTCTGGATTGTTGGAACTAATGAGCACAATTCTGGAAGCGGTGTTTCCTGGGACTTGACAGCTAAACCACACTAGGACAAGGAAAGCAACTGTCACGTAATGTTGCCTGGGATCTTAGCAGCCTTCGTTGGTTTTGCCACAGTCGAGGCTTTTTGTAGACGCCCTTTGTCAGGTGGAGAAGTTCCCCACTGTTCCTAGTTTGCTGCAAAATTTTAGTCACAAGTCAATGCGGAATTTTGTCTTCAAATGCTTTTTCTGCAGCAGTTGACATGACCATGTGCTTTTTCTTCTTTCAACTGTTGATAGGGTGGATTCCATTGATTTGTATTCAAACATTGAGCTAGCCTTGCATGCCCAGGACAGATCCCACTTGGTTGTGGTGTAATATTCTTTTTTTTTTTTTTTTTAATGGCTGGATTTGATGTGCTGGTATTGGGGATTTTGTGTCTATGAGGATATTGGTCTAGAGTATTTTCTTTACTGCCTTAATCTAGTTTTGATATCAGGTTAGTACTGGCCTCATTAAATGAGTTGAGAAGTGTTTCTCTTGTATTTTCTGAAAGAGATTATGTGATATTTATTTCTTCTTTGAAATATTTGGTGGACTTATTAAACCATCTGGTATTTGGAAGATTCTAACTATGGACTCAATTACTTTTGGTAGTTATAAGACTATTCATATTATCTATTTTATCTTGGGTTAGTTTTGCTAGTTTCTGTTTTTTAAACTGGTCCATTTCATCTAAGATGATAAATTTATATACATAAGAAACAGAAGCCTCAGTCCGACAGCCCCAAAGAAACGAATTCTGCCAAACCACCCGATGATGCACAGCCCCAGCTGCAACCTGGTGAGACTCTGAGGTAGAGAACGCAGCTCACGCACGCCCAGGCTTCTGCCCTACAGGAACTGTGAGATTATAAATGTGTGTTGTTTTTAGCCACTAAATTTGTATTGTTACACTAATACAATCTTTCCCCACCTTTTACCTGTATGACTATATTTGAAGTGAGTTTCTTAGAGACAGAATATAGTTGGTGTGTTTAGACATAATTATTGATAAGTTTGGATTCAGGTCTCCTGCTTTATTGTTTTCTGTTTGTTCTATTTTTTTGTTTCTCTGTTGTTCTTATGTGCATGGATGTGTGTGTTTATTCATTTTGACAGTCTCTGCCTTCGATTACTATTAGCTGGAGTTAGTCTCCTTTTCTGTACCTTCTTTTGGATGATTTGAACGTCTTTTAGTATGCCATTTAAATCTGTTTATGTATTTTCTCACTGTATATCTGTGTGTAGTTTTTTCCCAGCAGTTGCTGAAGTGATTACAGCTTAGCCAGCATTCCATTTGAAGAAACACAAGTGGGCTGTGAAGCATGCAGCATGAATTCGTGTCATGAAATGGAAATGATGTGACGGAATGCACGGGGATGAACGACACGGGATGTCATAAAACAGGGCCTATGGCCCATCCTTTCCACTCAAGCCAGAATGCCAGTGTCAGAATGCTCAAAAATAAATTTTCTTTTACACGATCAGACTGGCAAATATTGGATTCTTTCCTAGACCATTTATCTCAAGTAATTGGATGTTATGTTCCTTGGCCAGATTTGATATAATCTGAAAATTGTTTTCTTTTTTGTTGTTGTTGTTTTTAAATGTTTACTTTCCCTTTCTCTGTAGACCCACATACCCTGCCTGGAGGTGGTGCTTGTGGGGCCTGGGGCACGGTTTTTTTTTTTTTTAAAGATTTTATTTATTTGAGAGAGAGAATGAGAGACAGAGAGCATGAGAGGGAGGAGGGTCAGAGGGAGAAGCAGACTCCCTGCCGAGCAGGGAGCCCGATGCGGGACTCGATCCCGGGACTCCAGGATCATGACCTGAGCCGAAGGCAGTCGCTTAACCAACTGAGCCACCCAGGCGCCCCCTGGGGCACGGTTTTAAAAAGCGACCACCATGCACAGCTGGGAGCCCCAGCCCAAGCACCCTTCGTCAGTGGTCAGTCCTCACTGTGTCTAGCAGACTGTACACACCTACCACCATAAGTCAGCTCTGTGAGAAATGATCGGGCTAAGATGGTAGTTCAGACCCTTAGTCTGGTGGGTACAGTGGCGCAGGGCCCAAAGCAGATCCCAGCCCATTTCCCATCATGTTAGGCTGCACCAGTCGACCGCTCTATTCATGCTCTCCCCTTCCCCTGAGCAAGGTTGGGGGGTGGCCATGATTTCCAGCCTTCTCTCCCCTCTGTGCAGTAATGGTGTTCGGCCCTGTGCCAAGGATCTCTCAGTCCCTGCACCCTCAGCACTGTCCTCACTGCTCGAGATGCCAGGATCTCTTGAGATTCCAACAGAGAGCAGCCCCACGGAGTCACCAAGGCAGCAGCAGATGGTGAAAGGTGACTGAGCAGAGCAGTGCCTTTATGTGCAGCCAGAGAGAGAAACTGACTCAGGCCCTGGACTCTGCCAGCTGCATTACTTCAAGGGCTTGTGATGAAGGCGGCCTTAATAAAGTCCACTTAGTATATTTTAAAGGTACAAGGGGTAACGCACAGGCACACTCTCGCTATCCTTCAAACCCCTGATGACTCTGACCCTAGATACTTAAGGAGGCTGTGATCCCGTTGTTCTTATATTGTTTCTTCCTCCTTCCTTCCCCATCGACTTACACTTAGGTGACAAGAGGAATGAGTTAATTCCTTAAGTTACATGAATACTGTTCAATTCTCTTCCCTCTAGGTTGATGAAAGTCAAAGAGAACATGTGCACAGTTGTGGTATACCATTTACAGAATTCAAGGAACACAAATAATTACTTAGTACCGAGAAGAATAAACCATGTTGTCAAATGGGGAAGCATATTATAGATAGTCCTGTCTATTGGTAAATGGACAGGCATACACACAGACTGGAGCCTCCCACCCTCCCTCCCTCCCCTCCTTCCTTCTTTCCTTCCATAAGTATTTACCAAATATTCATCCCATTCCAGGCACTATGTTAGGCACTGGGATATTTATGGTCTGAGAATCATTCCATAAGAGTTAAAGAACACTACCGTCCATCCAAAGCCATTCTTTCTTTCATAGTAATGTGATTGTAGCTGGGTATGCCATCAGACTGATTTCCCAGCCTCTACTGCACTTACGTGTGCCCATGTGTCTACATTATCCCCAATGGAAAATGAGAGGTAACATGTGCCATTTATGACCAAAGCTTTTTAGAAGTAGATATGTTTCCTCCATGCTCTTTCCTCTTTTATCCATTAGGGGCAGTCCAAAATGAGAGGGTGGCAAGGCCCCAACAAAGGAAGTAGATTCACACTCTTGAATCTCCATGTGAAGGAGACTCTGACCCAGGAATACCTGCCTCAAATGTTACATGAGGAATATAATGACAGGAAAAATAGATACTCTTATCGACACTTATATAGATGTAGAAACCAAGGCTTAGAGAAAGTAGGTAACTGGCCCAAATTCACATGACCAATTAGTATCAGTCAAGACTAGCATCTCCAGGCCTTCAGGTTCCTGTAACATTTTATTCCTTTTTCATATCAAGCGCACACAAGCATTCAGGACGTTCTCGTGTCCACGGCACAGGGGACAAGTGTTCCTGAAGGTTCCACTATTTCAGGGAGCCACGGTCTGGCCAGGTCAGTCAAGCTCTGTGCTGTGGGCAGATCTTCATTTAAATTAGGAAACTGATTATAGTCACTCCCCCACATAGTTTACTTTCTCTGATTATTTTCTTCTTTTTCTCCGTAAGTGAACCATATCTACTTATTTATAAAACTCTGCCTGCCTACCAAATGGCCTCAGGCTATAAAAACAAAGAAAATTCATAATTAAAGTATTAATAGAGTTTTAAAAGCTAGCAGAAATAATGATAAAAACATGGGCCTCAAATCTATAAATTAAGCACAAAATTACATTCAGAAATAATTTTCTCCCAGTATCCAATCAAGGTGGCTCAGCAGACTGCAAAGACAATATAACACACAGCAAAGCATCTAAGAAATAAATGACCCTCATCAAAACAAGCATGTAATTTCTGCACAGGAAGCAGGACTGTTTTTACTTACTCACTTACTCTTTAACCATTTTAGCAAATTTATATTTGAATAAGGAGAGACAGGGAGAGTGGGAGGCAGGGAAGATGAATAGATGTTTTTTCACAGTTCCCAGCCGGCCAGGAGTGGCCACAAAGGCTTTAGAAGGTCAGGGCCTTCCTAAATTCATCTGTCTCCATCCTGAGGGCTCTGGTTTTTCAAATGGGCTGCAAGGCTGAAGAGAAGTTTACAGTAAGCATAGGCGGACGGCAGCAGGGACACACAAGGACACCCATCCGTGCCTAAAAGGGATCCATCTTCCGGATAAAGACCATTCATAAGCAGTCTTATTTCCATGAGTGCTCGTGAGATCATAGATACATCAGCTTCTAGACTGACAGCAAACCACAGATTGCCCACATATAAGGAAACACAGCAGAGTTCATGCTGAGCATAAAATGTGCTTGAGAAATCCCCTTGTTGAAATTTCAGTCTTCTTTATTATTTTGACATGAAAAATATATTTGCTTTGGACTCACTATGGGGAAAAAAAAAAAAAACTCAAGCTCTTTATATAGGACCAAAATAAAAATTACTTGCTCACAAAATTGTTTTCATCCTGCCAAGTAAGCAAAGTGACCACTTGATAAGCAAGAATTGCACTCAAGTCCTTAGACAATTATCACCAATACAAGCTCTGTGAGTTATTACTGATTGCTTCTTTTTTTTTTTTTCTAAGCAACTCAGCAAAAAATATTCTAAAAACCAGAGTGACAGAACTGAGTTCGGAGGAGACAGGACAACTAGATAAATGGTTTGAGGAAAAAAAGACTATGGATGTGGATTCTCTACCATTAAAAGCCCCAGAGTGTTCTGCTTTAGAATTGGAGTTTCTGGAAAGATCCCTTTGGCAGAGATATAACATCCTATCCAAGTTGTAGCCAGCGTGAGTCTCCCGTTTGAAGTAGGTTAACGTTTCCTAACTGGCTGAAATTTTGTAGTCTTTAGACCAGATTCTTGCAAGCATTTGCTTCCAGGGAGTTTGGAAGCTACCTGCAAGGGCATTTGGCTGCGCCAGACAGACACCGCAAGTCCCAGCGGGAACACCCAGATTATGTGGAATGGGGAGACCGTAAGGTCAGGTTCCTCCCTCCGCAGCAGGTTTGGCACCAGTTAAGTCCATTATTTCCCCTTGAAAGGAACAGGCTTGTCAAACGCGGAGAGGAGGGAGCTTCCCCCGCACCCCACAATTGCTGTTACAGATATTTTTAGCATGTGACCAAATACCGGTATTTAGGATTCCAACAAAGGGCTCTCTCGGCTAAAAAACATATGCCAGATTTACTTTTCCATAGAGACAACCACTTCTGGATCCCATCTCTAATATTCTCTCTAATAAAAGACTACTAGGGCTTAAAATGTGAGTCTTATTAAATCCTTCCTAAGTTATAAGCAATTAGAGCATTTTAGTTTCAATCCATTGTCCTTTTCATGTCAAGTAGACTGAATCTCTGGCGGCATCATTTGAACACTGAACGGTTGGTTGCCTCCTCCCAAATCACCTTCTTTTTCACAGATCCTGCTCTAATTATTCATTCCGCAAACACGTGTCGAAAGCCCACGCCGTGAAAGCCGCAGTGCCAGGCGTGCGGATGAGACCGTGAACACAGCGCTCTCTGCCCCAGACAGATATTCCAGCTGAGTGCGGGAGAATCTTAGGCAACCTGCTTTTTCACATCTCAGGGCAAGTTGCCTTCTACCTTCATCTTAGGTGAGACTATTACTCAGTATCCTACTTCTTGGTTTTATCAAAAATTTCTGATGAAAAATGATATGCATACTCACTGACACAACTGAGAAATGTCGACATGGATGAAGGAAAAAGTAAAATCTTATGTATTCATCTCACTCAGAGATAACTGTTAAAACATAAGGGGGTATATACTTCCAGACCTTTTTCAATGTGTGTGTGTGCCTGCAATTATGTACACTATTTTGTGAAGTTTGCCAAAAAAAAAAAAGAGAGAGCAAGAAACAGAGTGGCTGAAGCAGAGAACCAGAGGCAGGGTGAGGGAGAGAGGGAAAGAGAGGGCAAGTTGGCATTTTCCCTGAAATCAGTTTAGGTCTCCTTTGGCTCCAGGATCCACCGGTCTCAGAGTCCTGGGCCAGCCAATTAATGAGCAAAAAGCTTCCATCCTACTTGTCTTTCCAAGCACACTAGATCCATAAACTAACCCAATCCTGCAATAACCTGCCCTCAAGCCCAAGGCCACTAGAAATTTACACTGGGCCTATGAATAGTAAAAAGCACCACTGCTTCCTGACTGGTTTAAAAAAACATTTATTTAAAAAAATTTTTAAGGAATTATGAGTTTAGCAGTGTGTTTGGGAAATAATAATTTCTATCATGAATTTTTGACTACACATTTTTTTTTTGCTTTTCTTTATGCTTATATTTCAATATCGGATTAACTTGTCACATCACCTCCTGTCTTGACATTAAAAGGGTTTATTTGGCAAAAAGGAAAAAAAAAAAGTGCCTAGTCACAAACCAGCCAAAGATTCTGGCTGAGTCCAAGGTCATCACTGAACAAAAGCAGATTGATGGCATTCAAATGTACTAGTGTAAATGTTTTTTTGGTTAAAAATACACCCAAGCCATGTGTCAGAGCCAAGAGACCAAAATACACCATCTTTTCAGGCAAAAAAAGCCATATGATACAAAAATACCTTATGCTAACTACATTCATTTCTCACTCATTAGTGAGGGTTTTGATGTCACATGGAGAATGGCTGTTTTCCTTCTGGTTAGTAAAGTAAAACAAGGTCTCTGACAACCCCCCATGAGGGGTCCCCCACCTGCCTGGATATCCTCCCGGAAAACATTCTTCATGTTTCCAACCCAGGGCTTGACAACACCAGGAGTTAGTCCCAAAGCAGAAGTAGCCACCCCTGAGGGTCTGGGGATGGGCTGGAGTAGTGGGGACAAGAAGACAAAAGCATTCAATTCTTCTAGGGGAGAAGGAGCACCTGCTTGGGAAGAAGGGCCCAGCAGCGCCCTTGGCTGTCACAGAGCCCATTGCCTCAGAAGAAATTGTGCTCGCTCAACTCGCTTCCGCCTCATCACAAGAAGGGAGATGAGTCCAATGACCAAATTTTCTGTTAAACATTACTGAAGGGGAACGCACTGAGCTCTTGAGGTGTCTGTGATCATAGGGCAGGCTCTGCAGTCACTTAAAAAAATCATAAAAAAACTCTCAAAAAGGCTGTGTCTGTCAGTGGGCTCTGAGCATTTTCTGTGAATGCTTCCTGATTACTGGCCCTCCAGTCTCTCTGCCTCCCTGTGTCTGCAGTCAGGCTGCCAGGAGGGTGCTCCCACCCTGGCTTCGAGGCCCGTCCAAGGGCCCATATCAATTTAGGAGCAGGGATTGATGATGGGAGGGAAAGCCACCTGCCTCTCTGAGGTTGCTCCACCCTCCTGAATCTTGTCATCTCACCCCCCCAACCCCCTGATGACACAATGTGGTCTTCATCAGCCACCTGGCCCTCTGCCCTGCAGACGCCAGCCAGCCTTGGGAGATGGGGAAGAAGGAAGGGTGCTCAGCCTCTCGTTGAGTCTCAAGACTGATTGCAAGCTAAAATTTGGGGATTATAGAGGGAAAAAAAAAACAGGTAGATTATTTCCTTTAAGCCCTAAGAAAGAGCAAGAAGGTCTGAGCAATTCAGCAGCCCGCCTGCTTCCAACATTCCCGCTCAGCAGGACGAGTCTGTGGCCTCCATCTGCATGGACACTCCCTCTTGCACTGCTACTCAGGGCCCCTCTGCAAAGGGAAGGTCTCACACAGCCCGAGGAAGGGAAGGCTAGAAAGCAGGACCCCCCACAGGGAGAGCAGGGGACACATAGAGCTCAGCAAACATCGTTTCACCGAAGGACCTAATTAGAAGGAAGGCAAAAATTTCCTATTTACTATGTCTACCTAGTTGCACTAAAATTCACAGCTGTTGCTTAACATACTTCTGACGAGAACATGTTAAACAAACATACATAGGAGGGGTGCACAGTGAGCAGTTTTCAATCGTACCTTAAATTTACTTAAACCTTGCTAATTTTAATTCTTCTTACTCTGCAGTTGACATCATCGTCATCACATGATTAGCAGATCTTCTATATGATCATTAAAAAGGGAAGTGAGTGAGAAATGAATGTAGTTAGCATTTCATCTTCAGGATGAAAACAAAAGCACACGCCAGGAAGATCAAGCCCAGCTCGGGCACATCGGCCAGGCCTACCGTCCAGTTCTCCAAGCGGAGAAGACATGGCTTCGGGGATTCTTTCTCTTACCCTGTTTTGTTTCCTTCGGGGCTTTCACTGCTCACCTCCGGTGATGCCGCTGCAGTGAACAAGCAGAAAAAGCAGAATCGTGACAGCCACCGGATCCCTGTGGCCCCCAGCCTGCACCAGCCCACGGTGGCCACCGGGGACGTGGGGGGCCAGGCACTGCCTGTCACCCACTCAGCTCCCGGCCAGAGGAGGAAGGGCCTTACCTGCCATTGTTCACCTCGACCACAGGTGGGACTAAACCTGAGGAAGTCCAGCTCCCAAGATAAAGGACTAGGAGGGATGAATAATTAATAGTTCACTGGAACTTGAAGCAGATGGTAAGTGTGAGGCCAGGATGAATAAAAGAAAGAAACATTAAACGGAAAGGCCAAGTTGTATTCGTAAGGAAGCTCAGACCAGGGATGCTCATGTTGAACTGCTGGGAACTGGGGCCTCCTTTTCCAAACACTAGTTTTGGACTGAGAGAAATCAAGCTTTGGTTTCCCAAAAAACTCCAAGGGGAGACTTGTTGTTAAAGGCAAATGCCCTCTTTGGAGGCCAGTCACGCTGGTTTCTGCACCTAGCCCCACACACCAGTGGGTTGTGAGGAGTCCATCCCGTTCCTCATGTCCTAATAGTTCTCATTCCTAGGAAACTTCCTTTTCATTTTCAAAGCAGTTCATTGCAAGCACAACAACTCAATGAAGGCATTTGCTGATTCTTTCAACCATGCGCCCTTCATTCAACAAATCTTTAGGAAGCCTCTCTCTGTGCCAAGATCTGTGCCGAGACACTGGGATCAAAAAGAAAAATAAGACCAAATTGTCTCCAGACAGGCTTGCAGTCCTGTGGCTTTAAATGCCTCTCTGTGGTGGTGACCTCCACATTGCTATCTCTAGCCCAAACTTCTCCCCTGAACTCAAAACTCAGAGCCAACATCTCTCCTGGCTACCTCATGCTAGCTAATAGGCATCTAAACAGAAGTTGTCCAAACCCAGACTCCAGACCTTGCTACTCCCACAGCCTCCCAGCGCACATGTTTCTTGGAGTAATTGATGCCTTCGGCATTAGTCAGAGTCTGTTTGGGAATTTGACAGCACAACAGTTATTTTAACAGAGAGGGTTGAATATAAATCATTGATAACTGAAAAGGCAAAAGAAGACCCCTGAGGTAACACTGTGGTGGTCAGCGTTGGACGTAGCCACTGTTCCCCAAGAGGTAGGGGAACAGAAGGGTTGGGGTTATCTGAACCTACAGTCTGCAAGGTGGGGCCCACAGAGCTAGATCTCTGAGGAGAGAACCAAAGCCCCCAGGTGCTGGTACCTCTGAGGGGGCCCAGTGAGGCCGGTTCTGGGGGTGTGAGGAAATTGGAACCAGCTACTGACAGGAACAGGAAGTCCTCATGATGGAACATGGCCCCCTCCTTCCACAGGCTTGCAATCCCCTCTAGCACCTCTAAGCTCTGTCAGCAAAGCTCAATGTGGAGCAAACTGGCAAAGCTGAAGGCTGGTCTGCAGAGAGACATGAGCCTAGAAACATGCACTTAAGAACCAGCACAGTCTACCTCTTTAGCTACTTAGCCTCCACACACCTTCCTACCAAACTTCTTTCTCTCATACCCCACCTCCAACTTGCCACTCGGCTCTACCTTTAAACCCTCCCAAGACCTGGCCGTGTCTCACCGCTGCATTCTCACCGCTGTGTTCCTGGCACCTCACCTCACCTGGCACTGTAGCCTCCCGAGAGGCTTCCTTTACTTGTCCTCCAGTCAATTCTCCACGCCGAAGCCAACGTTACTGTACTCATTAGCTAGGGCTGCCGTAACACATTACCACACACTTGGTGGATTAAAACGGAAATTTATTCTCTCACCGTTCTGGAGGCCAGAGGTCTGAAGTCCAGGGGTCAGCAGAGGTGCGTACTTCTGCAGGCTCGTGAGGGAGAATCTCGGTGTTCCCACCTCTCTCTTAGCTTCTGGTGGTTGCAGGCGATTCTTGGCCTCCCTTGGTCTTGTAGACACATCACTCCAACCTCTGCTTCTGTCTTCACATTGTCTTCTTCTCCATGTCTCTGGGTGTTTCTGTGTCCATTTCTCTTCTTATACGGACAAAAGTCATTGGGTTGGGCGCTTGGGTGGCTCAGTTGGTTAAGCGACTGCCTTCGGCTCAGGTCATGATCCTGGAGTCCCAGGATCGAGTCCCGCATCGGGCTCCCTGCTCGGCGGGGAGTCTGCTTCTCCCTCTGACCCTCCTCCCTCTCGTGCTCTCTGTCTCTCATTCTCTCTCTCTCAAATAAATAAATAAAATCTTTAAAAAAAAAAGTCATTGGGTTTAGGGCCCATCCTAAATCCAGTGTGATATGATTTTGAGATCCTTAACTTCATTATTATCCACAAAGACTATTTTCATATAAGTTCGCATTCACAGGTATTGGGGATCAAGACTTGAAAATTGTTTAGGGTCCACTGTTCAACCCACTACAGTGATAGTGTTAAAACACAAATCAGATCACGTCACCCCTCTGCTCAAAATCCTTCAATGGCTCCCATCATGCCCTTGTCTACAGCTCTGGATGCTACACCTCTCTGATTTCCTCTCCTGCTTCTCTCACCTTCTTCACCCACAGGAGCTACTTCATTCCCCACACTCCCCACACATGCCAGCTGCAAGTCTCTGCACGTGCTGCCCCTCTACAGAGAACGGTCTCCCTCCAGATATCCCCATGGCTCTCGCCCTGTGATTCTTCAGAGCTTTTCCCAAAAGTCACCTTCTCAGCAAGGTTTCCCCTAAGCGTGCTGTATAAAATTCCACCCTCACCCTCATTTCCTGCTTTATTTTCTGTCAGAGCACTTAATGATATATCCTACTATAACTTTTCAGTTTTATTACTTTCTTTTATGTCTCCTGTCATTAAAATATAAGCTCTACGAAGACCATGGTTTTTTTTGCCAATTTCATTCACTGCTTTACCTGAAGTACTTAGAATAGTGCCTGGTACCTCTATGCACTCAGTAATTATACTTTAAAATGCAACTTATACAACTGAAATTGCACAAAAGAGAAAATATCAACGTTCCTGTTTTAATAGGGGCCAATCCTAGAGACACACTAAAAACAGCAAGTACGTCATAAATGAAAACATATGCAAATCTCATTTTAGTGTATCTGATTCACCTTCTACCGGTGATATATAATGATACCAAGCAGAATGCAGAATTGTCACCAGTGGGGAATAAAATAGTTTGAAACTTTTTTCAAATATAAAAAATAAAAAAACAATTCTGATTAACAATGAAAGAGGAAAGACTAAATTCTTTCTGTTCTAGCTGTAAAACATAATGTTACAAAATCTTTGTCATATAGAAAGGCAATTAAAGAGTTTTCAGCAAAAATTTCTAGGAAAAAAAGGACTTTAGAGATGCATCAGAAGGTTAATTAATAAAAATATGTTATTTTCTGGATTATTTTATGTTTTCAGCATCTATCACCTTTTTAAATGACTTTTTAAACTACTTTATTGAGATATAATTGATATAGAATAAATTGCACATATTTAGACTAGGCAATTTGGTAAGTTTTGACATTTCTATAAACCCATGAAATTATCACCCTCCAGATAGTGAATCACATCACAATTAAGATAGTGAATATAGCCATTACCCTCATTTCCTTGGGACTCTTAATAACCTTGTAAGCTCCTCTTACCTGCTCTTTGATAGATTGTGGTTTTATTTGCATTCAGTTTAAAATACTTTCTAATTTTCTTTTTGATTTCTTCTTTTACCCATTTAGAGGTATATTCTTTAGTTTCTAAAGATTTGGAAACTTTCCAGAGATCTTTGTTTTGTTGGTTTCTTATTTATTCCATTATGATTACAGAGCATGTTTTGAGTGACTTGGATCCTTTTAAATGTATTGGGACTATTTCATGCTACAGAATATGGTCTACCCTAGCAAACGGACTATAAAAAGAATGTGTATTCCACTCTGATTAGATGGCATGCTCCCTAAATGTCAGTTAGGTCTAGTTGGTTGGTAGTGTTGATTTAGTCTTCTATACCCTCATTGATTTTCTTATTTATCTACTTATTCTATTGATTTTTTGAGGGAGGTGTATTGAAATCTCTAGCTATAATCAAAGATTTGTCTACTTCTCTTTGCATTTGTTAGTTTTCACTTCATGTATTTTAAAGCTCTGTTAGTAGGTGCATAATATTTAGGATTTTTATGTCCTCTTGATGAACTGGCTCTTTCATCATTAGAAAAAGATATTTTGTAGCCTTGGTAATACTCTTTACTCTGAAATCTACTTTCTCTGATTTAAATATAGCCATTTCAGCTTTATTTTGATTGATATTAACATGGTAAATTTTCCCATTTTTTTATATCCAACTTATTTGTATCTTTATATTTAAAGTGTGTTTCTTGCAGGCAACATATAATTAGTTCTTGCTTCTTTAATCAATTTGACAATCTCTACCTTTTAATTGGCATTTATATGTATATGTATATGTAATATGATTACTGATAAGGCTAGCTTTAAGCCTAAGCCTTTTTTGTTTTCTTTTTTTTTTTTTTAAGATTTTATTTATTTATTTGACAGAGAGAGAGACAGCAAGAGCAGGAACACAAGCAGGGGGAGTGGGAGAGGGCGAAGCAGGCTTCCCGCCGAGCAGGGAGCCCGATGTGGGACTCGATCCCAGGACTCTGGAATCATGACCTGAGCCGAAGGCAGATGCTTAATGACTGAGCCACCCAGGCGCCCCCTTTTTTGTTTTCTATTTGTCCCATCTGTTCTTTATTCTTTTCCCTCTACTTTTCTGCCTCCTTTTTGATCGAGTACTTTTTACAATTTCATTTTATCTCCTTTCTTGGCTTATTGACTATAACTCTTTGTTTTCTTATTTTAGTGTTTGCTTTTGGGGGTTGTACTCTACATCATTAATATAGATGATATGCTTTCAAGTAAAATTATATCACTTTATGTAGAGTGTAAGAACCTTACAATAGTATATTTCCAATTCTTCCCTCTAGGCCTTTATATTGTGTTTCATGCATCCTACTTATGCATATGTTACAAAACTCATGATTAATTGTTATTATTTTTGTTTAAACAATTACCATTTTTGTAACTGCTTTATTGAGATATAATTCATATACTAAATAATACACCTTTTGAAAGTGTACAATTTAGTGTTTTTTAGTATAGTCACAAGATTGTGCAATCATTACCACTATCTAATGCCAGAACATTTTTATCACCCCAAAAGGAAACCCTTTTTAGCCTGTATCTCCCAAATCCTCCACCCTTCCAACCATAAGTAACTACTAATTTCCTTTCTATAGATTTGCCTATTCTGGACATTTCATATAAATGGAATCATACAACATGTGGTCTTTTATGACTGGCTTCTTTTGCCTAGCATGCTTTGAAGTTTCATTCATGTTGTAATATGTATCAATATTTTATTCCTTCTAATTGCTGAATAATATTCCATTATATAAATGTCACTTTTAAATACTTGTATCAGTTGATGAACATTTGGGTTGTTTCCACTTTGGAACTATATAAATAATGTTGGTGTGAACACTCTGAAAATAAATAAAGGAAACCTCATTTAAACTGGAGTCAGGAGCTCTGATGCGCTACCTTTCAAGCACTACCACTCACTGTAAGAAGCGTATCTCACATTCCCCAACAGGAAGAAGCTCACACTCTACATACCCCATCAGGAAGAAGGAAGAATTCCTCCTTGCCTAGCAACAGCCCAGCCAATGAGAAACCACCACACTCAGCCAACAAGAAGCTATAACAGCCCCTCCCAGCTTCTTTCTTTCCCTGGTAAAAGCAAGCCCCTCTTCTCTGTTCCCTGAACTTGTCTGTGGTTCAGCACACTTGGCTTGTCCCAAATTACAATTCTTTGCTATTCCCAAATAAACTAATTTTACTGGTTAAATAGCTGGCTCTTTTTAAAAAAAAAAAAAAAAAAGGTCAACAACACTCATGTACATGTGTTTGTGTGGATGTATGTTTTCATTTTACTTCGGTGTACACCTACAAGTAGAATTGCTGAGTCATATGGAACTCTATGTTTAACCATTTGCGGCACTGTCAGACCATTTTCCAGAGCAGCTGCACCATTTTACACGCCCATCAGCAATTGTAAGTGTTCCAATTTCTCCACATCTTCATCAACACTTTTAACTATTTGTCTTTTTCACTATAGCTATCCTGGTGGTATTTCATTGTGGTTTTGATTTGCATTTCCCTGATGACTAATGACCAGTTAATTATCTTTTATTTATTTATTTATTTATTTATTTATTTATTTATTTATTTGAGAGAGAGAGAGCACATGAGAGGGAGGAGGGTCAGAGGGAGAAGCAGACTCCCTGCCGAGCAGGGAGCCCGATGTGGGACTCGATCCCGGGACTCCAGGATCATGACCTGAGCCGAAGGCAGTCGCTTAACCAACTGAGCCACCCAGGCGCCCCAGTTAATTATCTTTTATAAAACTAGATTTAAATATAAGATAAAAATCGTATATATTTATCCATGTAGTTATCACCTTCAATATTCTTCAGTCTTTTTTGTAGATCCTTATTTCCATCTAGTATCATTTTTCTTCTGCCTGATGGACTTCCTTTAATATTTCTTGTTTATGAGTCTATAAGTGATAAATTTATTGCATTTTATATCTGTAAAGTCTTTATTTTGCCTTCACTTTTTGGAAAAATATTTTTGTTGGGTATACAATCGTGTATTGACAGGGTTCTTTTTTTCCTTTCAGTCCTTTTAACGTGTTGCTCCACTGTCTTGTGCTTTGCTTGTGTGCATGTGTGTTTTTCTGATGAGAAACCTATCATCATTATTATCCTTGTTCCTCTGAGTGTAACCTGTCCTTTTTCCTCTAAGCTGCTTTTAAGATTTTCCCAGCAATCTGATTATGACGTGCCTTGGTATAGCTTTCTTCTTCTTTTTTTTTTTTTGGTTGGGGTCATTAAGTAGTTTTAATGAAATTTGGAAAGTTGGGGACCATTGTTCTTCAAATAATTTTTCTTTGCCCATTTCCTTTTCAGAACTCTAACTGCTTATATATTAAGCCATTTGAAGATCCCTTAGTATATAGATGCTGTGTTCATTTTTTAAAATTATTTTTCCTCTCTTTGCTTCATTTCAGAACTGATAAATATCTCTTTGTCTTCAAGTTCACTACTCTTTTCTGCTGCAATTAATTCTTCTGCCATTAATTCTCTCTAATATATTTTTTGCTTCAGGTATTATAGTTTTTAGCTCTAGAGATTTAACTTGGGTCTTTAAATGACTCTCATGTCTTTACTTACCTTTTTAAACATATGTCATGCCATTATAATAACTGCCCTATGTGCCTGCCCACCAATTCTAACATCTGTATAAGTTCCAGGTTGACTTTTATTGATTTTTTTCCTTATTATGGTCATATATTCCTGCTTCTATTCATACCTGGTAATTTTTTATTGAATGCCAATTATGAATTTTTCTTGTTGGCTGCTGGATATATTTGAATTGCTATAAATATTATTGGCTATGTCTGAGATGCAGTTAAATTACTAGGAAACAGTTTGATTCTTTTTCTTCTTTTTAAGATTTCATAGGTGAGAGCAGACCAGTCTTCAGTCTAGAGGTCATTATTTCCTACTACTTAGGCAATGTGCTTCTGAGTATTTTACCTAATGCTTTGAAAATTATGAGGATTTCCAGTCTGTGTGGTGGGAGGAGGTACTATTCTTGGCCTTGTACAAACTCTAGGTATTGTTCTTTCTAATCTTTCTAATCCTTATGTAGTTTTCACACACACACACACACACACACACACACACACACACACACACTGATGAATGCTCTGCCAAATACTTAAAGGGAACTATCTGTTCTTTGGAATTCTCTCTCTCTGTGCAGCTCTGTCCTCTCCAGTACTCTATGAACTTTAGCTGCCTTGCCCAACCCTCAGCTCAGCCTCTTTATCCAGGGAATCAACCAGGTTCTGCCTGGATTTTTTCTTCTTTGCCCTATAGCCTGGAAACACTCAATGAAGTACGTTAGGGCAATTGTAAGGTTTATTTCATTTGTTTCCCATTTCTTGGGGATTAGTGTCCTTGGCTTCCTGATATCCAATCTCTTGAAAAATCACCATCTCGTTTATCTTGCCCACTTTTTTTGTGGTGTTGTTGGTTGTATATGGTAGGAAGCAAATGTGGTGCCTGTTATTCCATCTTAGCCAAAAGTGGAAGCTTCTGATAGCCCTTTAAATTTTCAGTTTATTATGATTTCTTTTCTTATTCTAAATAAATGTTCACTTTTCTACTTAATTTTTATTTGTAATTTTGTATCTTTTTCTTAAAGAGGGTCTCCATTGTTGCCTAATCTCTAGTCCCATACTCAGGCTCTTGAGCTGAACCACATGGGTTAGAATTCTGCCTCCACCTCCTATTATCATTGTGACCTTGAGCAGAAATGGTATTATAAATTATGGGATTACCTATACAGAGTGAGGGCTTAGGATGACAGGTACCTCCCTACATAACTGATGAGAACAAAGAAAGAATAGACCACAAAAGAAAGAGCATGGCCAAAAAAATGGGATAACCAAAAGAATATAATGTCCTGGAAAACAAAGTAATTAACCTCCCAAAGAAGGGGAGAGATTAATATATTCTATGCCACTAAAGATCAAAATGAGGACTTAAGAATTGCCCCTGGATTTGGCAAGATAGCAGTCATGTTTGATGTTGTCAAATAGGGATATGAATAGGCTTTACCATATACATTAACAATGAGTGTTAAATAAGAATTTCATGCTAATTCCTTAGCACATAGTAGGCCTTCAAAAATATAAGATATTATTGTTACTATTATTATCAAAATTATGTTCACCTTTTGCATCACTAGATCCAACCCATGCCTCACCCTCGTATATAAATGTTAGGGCAGATTCAGAGTCTCTCTCTGATATTGTCTCTGTTTCCCTTGGCTCATCATCACTCATACCCCAAGGCATGACACTAGGGGTCTTTCTGTCACACACACATCACATCACATCACATCACAGGCAATTGATACTACAAGCTACCATGCTTTTTTCCAAGGGCAGACATTTCTCCCAATATCCCTCCCTATCTTATTAAAATTGTGTAGACTTCACCAATTATTAGCACTTCCCGTGGATTCAAGGGGAAAGGCCAATTCTGGGACAACCCTGGGTCTTATGCCCATATGCTTAGAGGTTAGGAAAGATGCTTGGGCCCAGCTTTCCACCACAATTCCCTCTAAGTAAGAAGGGGAATGGACTCTTAGCAGACAAAGACTATGGCCAGTGTTCCCTACATCCAGCCAATTTCAGGGGTTCAGGACATAACCAACCAAACCAAAAAGATACATGGTTGTAGCAGATCAAACACCTTGAATTCTATTTCTAAATTCCCTTTTTAATTTAGGGAGGCACGGAATCCATTTGTAAGCCTGTATGGATTCCAACTGAAAAACTGATCCTAAGGTTCTGATTCATTGCTGTATGAATTGTATTAATGCTATTTGCAGAGGTCTGTGTGAAGTCCCAAATTATACCTTTCGAGATGAGAAGTATAATTTGTACCAAGAATCAACTGATTTAAACCCCAAACACACCTGTGTTCAAGCTGAAAATCTGCTATCTGGGCTTCTCTGAACCTTGTACCATGAGTCTTTCTAGATGACTAAGTCTTCTAATACTTGCAAGTTTAATCATTTAAACAGAAGACTTTGGAATTTTAATGCTGTGTGAGACAAAAATGTTCCTGAACAAATATATTCCAGTTTCCTAAACAAGGCGAAATGAACATAGTTTTATCTTTTCTTAGAGACTCCAGGTTACTCATAAAAATATCATAAATGGCCCAATCTAGAATAGATTTAAGACTCCAAGGATTATTCAACCCTACACTAAATGGGCCCAGATGGTTGGTTTTAAGTTCTTGGCACTGTTATAGGTTTTCTGTCTCCCTTCTTGTTGGCATCTGTCATTTCCTGCTGTTATCAGTTACTACGTGCGGTAGCAGCTTCTTCCACATTTAATTATTTGTTGCTTTTTATAGCTGAGAGTTTAGACAATGGATGAGAATTATGTATAAAATTAGTGTAAATGGATTCTGAATGGGGCCCTGAGAGATTTCACAAGTAAACAATCTAAAGTTGCTCAAATGCTGTTTTTGAAAATAGGTAGGGTATAAACAAAACCATGGAACATTGTGTAACATCAGTGCTGGCTTCTCAGTTGTTTTGTTGGTTTATTTCGTTTTCCTTACTTCGTGATTCTTGGCCCTGTCCCGTACTGGTAAGGATGATGAATGGTAGGTTTCCCATGACAGAGACTAGGCTTCTGGTGTGCTTCCTTCTCTCTATATCATCATGGGCATCTGCCTGGTTGAACATTTGGCCAGAATGACTAAAAGCATGAGCTCTTGTCCTGGGCCTTATTGGAAGAAGTTTGTTCCATAGGTTCGGATTTGAGTGGGCCGAATCCCGTGAGGGGAAGTCAGGCTGTCAGCCACCATGTTCCCATCCTGCAGAATTTGCTCCCAAGCACGGCTTTGTCTCTGGAGCCTCTTCCTGCAGCACACCATCCGGCCCCAGAATTTCTCTGTACCAGGAAAACCCCCCACCCAACATTTTAGTATAATCCTGGGGAGCGTTTTCAATGCATGAGTGAGCTTCCAACCATTTAATTCCTTAAACAGCAGAAACTTCAACTGTTCCCAGGAGTCTGTGCATTGGCTCAGAAAAAGCCCTGCTGCTTCCCTTCCCTAAAAATCCACTGGCAAAGGATGGCTGTGGCATCCATCATCTGTTAGCACAATGGCTGTAGGGGGGTCCCCTAGAGAGGCAGGAGTTCCGGTCCTGGAGCCTGCATCTCATGGTCCCACCCCTCTGCTCCCCAGACAGGCTGGCCTGTGAGCTTCTTTCCAGCCTTTTCCCTCTGGGCAGCTCCTGGCTTACTTGACCTATTTTCTATAAGCTCAAGACAGAGAGCATAGGAAAGTGCTGAATCACTCTAAGGTCTGCAATGTGTCCAGTTATAAAGCCCAATGTCAAAGTGAAATACCAACCTTTTAGTGGCCCCATATCTCACAGATTTAGTGGTCAATTCTAATTAAAGATCAGCATCTGTTTCTTTATTTTCTTTCCCTGGAGTAAAAGGAAAAAAGTTCTTTTCTTTTAGGAGATTCTAGATTGTTTATTTCTAAACATCATTAGAGGCTATATGTTTTCTCAACGATGGGAAAAGTAAAGATTTCATCTATTCACCCAATCAGGATAGAATTGTTTCTCTTTTTATTAGGAAGTTTTCTTCCCTCCCCATCTCCAGCTCAGTGTCCTGGGTTTCTAGGTACATAGTAGCTACTCAAGAAATATTCATTGATTGAGGGGCACCTGGCTGGCTCAGTCTGTAGAGCATGCGACTCTTGATCTCGGGGTTGTGCGTTTGAGCCCCAAATCAGGTATAGAGATTACTTAAAAATAAAATCTTTCATTGGCTGAAAGAATGAATAGAAGGATAGTTGGACAGAAAAATGCTGTGCACTGTTGTCTTCCAGGGCACCCTCCCAACTAGGTAGAGAAGCCTCACAATGCTTCTTGGCAGCCCTTCTTCAGGGACCATTGAACCAAAACAAAACGGAATCTCTTATGTCAGAGACAAAATGGAAATGGTCAACATAGGTGCATAAAGGAAACCTAACCTAACCTTACAGGAATTTATGGTTCTTAGAAATCAGCAGGGGAAGGGTGCCTGGGTGGCTCAGTCGGTTAAGCGGCCAGCTCTCGATTTTGACTCAGGTCATGATCTCAGGGTCCCAGGATCGAGCCCCACATCAGACTCCACACTCAGATTGGATTCTGCCTGAGGATTCTCTCTCCCTCTCCTTCTGTTTCTCCCCCACACTCGCACATTCTCTCTCTTTCTCTAAAATAAAAAAATAAATAAATCATTTAAAAAAAAACAGCAGAAGGCACCAGCCAATCCCTAAATACTAAGTCTGTTCATGACATGTCAGGACTTACTTGTTCCCCTGACTCAGCTGCCCTGATCCAAAGAAGAAAGAAGACCACTAGGCAACCAATCAGCTGAAAAAGCCAAATAACTTCTGCATTTACCCCATAAAATATCTCTTAGTCTGTAAGGAACCTTGAACTCGCTTCTCCCTTAGCCATGAGTTTCCCAGTCTGCATTTTAAAAGTCTTGCAATAAACTCCTCTTTCTGTTTTGTTTTATTCCTTATATGCAGAGTTTGGTTTCTGACAGGACCCACCAACTGAAGGTGGGTTCTGTCAAAGGCCTATTTGGGGTTCATACAATAGAATTAAATAATGAAGACACTTTTATTTACGTCTTTGTTTTGCAGAAGGGCTGGATGAAAACCTAGCTCTCTCAGTCCTGGGTAGAATTTCTCAGTGAATGGTTGGGGAGTTTTGTTTCCCACACAGCTCAGCTCTGTGCATAACCAGGGTCTGAACAGGAGTTCAAGTGGCTCCTCGGGGGCCCTGAAGCAATTAAAGGTGGGCCTTGTTCTTCTTTGTCATGAGGCTGTTGGATTTTGTGGTCTTTTTAGAAGCCTTGGCAACTGCTGGCCCCATTTTCCAGAGGGCATCCTCCCTCAGATGTTCCTGGAGGCCACTGCCCCCTGAGAATGCTGCAGATGAGGCCCGGGGCCCACAGAGTCGGAGGCGGGGGGCTCAGTTTCATGGAACCAGGCCAAGCCTTCCTAGTGCAGCTCGGTGCCTCTAACTTCCTTACTCCCATCCCCTCGGATCAGTTTCTCCCTTTCCTGGAGCTGAGCCAGGCTTCTGGAAGCTGTCTCCCCCTCTCAACAGGGCCCTCTAATTAACATTTCTTCTCTCTTCTTTTTCTCTGCTCCAATTCCATCTGCAGCTGCCTAATGACAGCATTAACAACTGCAGATCTGATCCCACTCCTCATACAGCCTAGCCAAGGGAGGACTTTGAGCCAAGAGAAGACAGGCTTGTGGTCATGAGAAACGGAAGGAGCCTCCCTAGGATGAAAAGAGGCCACACAGTGATCAGCACGGGAAAAGTGCTCTTAAACGGTTGCTCTTCGGAGACTAGTTGTGTCATCTTAAAGTGACTCCCCACATATCACTTACTAGTGTCAAGGGAGGGGAAAAAAAAACCAGCAAGCAGACACTGGAGAAATTATACAACACCTTGACTGGGTGGTCCAAATTATCACTGCGTGGGACAGATGACATCATGTGGCTCCAGATGTGGAGGATAGGACACACCTCATCTGGGCAGCATTCTGGCTGTGATTATATAACCAATGTAACCATAAGGAAACACCAAACACAGAATGAGGAACGTGCTATAAAACAAAATGGCCCGCGGTACTCACTTTGGCAGCAGATAGACGAACGTTGGAACGATACTGGGATGATTAGCATTGCCCCTGCACAAAGATGATACACAAATTTGTGAAGAAAAAAGTGGTGTGGGAGCAACAGGAGATGGACCTCATAAAAGCCAGATTAAAGGAGGCTAAAAAGACATGACAGCCAAATGTGGGACCTGACCCTAGAGCGAAGCCCATACCAGAGGCGAGGTCCTATAAAGGACACTGACAGGTCAACCAACAACACTGATTTGTGGAGCATAGACCAGATAAAAGCACTTTGTCAGGCTGTATGGTTATGTAATAGGATGCTCCTAGTCCTAGAAGACACATACTAAAGTATTTAGGAGTGACGGGCCATGAAGTATGGAACTTGCTTCTACATTGTTCTGAAAAAAATTACATTTTACATATAAACATATACATATGTACAGCTAGAGAGATAAATACAGATGTATATTCTATATATATGACATTTTTCTCTGAACTGTTTTATATAATGTACATATACAGGGAGTGGGGGAGAAACGTGCAAACGATAAAGCGAGTGGAGGAAAATGAAGGCAATGTAGGGGCTCCTGTACTATTTTTATCTTTGCAGCTTTTTTGTAAGCTTGAAATTGTTCCCAAATAAAAAGTTGAAAAATGTAGCTGCAGTTTTTCGATTCTCCTCTGTTCACTGAACACTGAACTTGGGCGGAGGACATAAGGCCGCATCTCTGTGAAGCCTCTCGGGCGCATCAGCCCTCGTGAGCCGGGGCCCAATTTGAGCTTACCTATAACTCTGAAGGCAGTGCTCTACGATGGCAAGCACTCTGGCCCTGCACGGGGGAAAGGCATCAGGATGCACTAAGGAAGACACAACCCCATCCCAAGTCCGGTCTGGAAAACAAACAAATCTGCTGTCATTTCTGACTGATCAACAAACGCATATTGATTTTAAATTCCATCGTTTGAGCAAAAAAGTAGAGATGCGGCATAGAAATTTGAGTGTGGGGGCGCCTGGGTGGCTCAGTTGGTTAGGCGACTGCCTTCGGCTCAGGTCGTGATCCTGGAGTCCTGGTATCGAGTCCCGCATCGGGCTCCCTGCTCAGCGGGGGGTCTGCTTCTCCTTCTGACCCTCCCCCCTCTCATGCTCTATCTCATTCTCGCTCTCTCAAATAAATAAATAAATAAATAAATAAATAAATAAATAAATAAATAAATCTTTAAAAAAAAAAGAAAAGTAACTGCCTCCCGGGTGACTGGGTGGCTCAGTCGGTTGAGCGACTGCCTTCGGCTCGGGTCATGATCCTGGAGTCCCGGGATCGAGTCCCGCATCGGGCTCCCTGCTCGGCGGGGGGTCTGCTTCTCCTTCTGACCCTCCCCCCTCTCATGCTCTATCTCATTCTCGCTCTCTCAAATAAATAAATAAATAAATAAATAAATAAATAAATAAATCTTTAAAAAAAAAAGAAAAGTAACTGCCTCCCGGGTGACTGGGTGGCTCAGTCGGTTGAGCGACTGCCTTCGGCTCAGGTCATGATCCTGGAGTCCCTGGATCGAGTCCCGCATCGGGCTCCCTGCTCGGCGGGGAGCCTGCTTCTCCCTCTGACCCTCCCCCCTCTCATGCTCTCTCTCTATCATTCTCTCTGTCAAATAAATAAATAAAATATTTTTAAAAAAGAAAGAAATTTGAGTGTGCTGGGGGTCGGGTGGACCTGGGTCTAAATCCTGGCTCTGCCGCTACCAGCCATGACCCCCAGGGCAAGGGACTCTGCCCCCGAGTCTCAGTTTCCTTCTCTGTGGAGGAACAGTCGGCCGAGTTTGGTCAGGGAGAGTCAGCGAGGCCGCACGTGTCGGGGGCTGAGGGCGGCACGAAGAGCAGGCGTGGCAAGCGCTCTGCGCCCGTGAGGAATCCTGACCCTGAAGGTGGTGTCTCCTCCCCGACCCCCGACTCGGGGCTGCCGCCGCACGCAGTCTCACAGCTACAAAGGCTCTGCTGAGCCAGACGGCAGGGGCGTCCAGGGGACGCCGTTTCGGAGACACGGCTTCTGCGGGGGGGGAAGGGTTCCTTGGTGGGAGAAAGCCACCCAAACAAGACCTTGGTTGCTCTAAGGAGCTTCCGCAGACTGAAGCCGTGGCCTGCTTAGGCCTTCCTCCGCTGTTGAATAAGGACAGGACACACACACACACACACACACACGCACACACACGCTTCATTGGATCAAAGGGCTGTGCGTATTGGACAATTTTACCACAGAGGCCGAGTCTCTGCTGTAGGATTATCAATCCCCCCACTGAGGTCAAACACTTTGGCCTCCAAAAAATACTGTAAACAATTAAAAATGCCTTTAAACAGTGAACTCACCTCTAAGAAATCCTGAAGGCATGAGGACACCAGAGTCTGGGGCAGGGTGGGGGAGGAGAAGGAGGGTGACTCCCCTCTTTCTGCAGGTGGTCATCATGCAGCCTGTGTCTGTTGCCCACTTCTTTGTGGAGTTGCCTGATGTCCTCTCTGTTATAATTCCAGAGACACTTACTTGAGCCAATGTGGATTCTGATTTGGGCCCTAAATGCCTGTTGCCTGAACACCGTTTGCCTGTTGGGAGCTAGTTCTCTACGTCTCTAAAATTCTTTTCCCCTCGCCCTCTGTCCACATTCTACTCTCAGCATGTGGGAGGGTGACCTGCTGTCAACACAGTGCACCAAGGACAGGATGATTTTTCAGATAGTTCTTTAACTTGGTAAAAAGTCTCCTCGCACCGGACCTCCCCTCATTCATGCCCCAGACGTTTACTGCCGTCCCCCTGTGTGCCAGGCACTGGGGTAGACATGCAGGTGTGGAGAAAAATGAGCCATCATCCCTGCCCGTCAAGAGCTCAGCATCGAGCCAGCCAGATGGACACAGCAGCCAACACACGGGCAGAGCTGCAGCTCAAACCCCAGTGTTTCTCAATCCACCTTTGTGCTGCCAGAATCCCTGAGCAGCTTATTGAAAATGCAGCTTCCAGGCCCCAGCACACCAGACCTACCAAATCAGAGGGTCTGGGGTAAGGCCTTGAAATCAGCATTTTAGTAACGAAGCCTTACATACTCCAACATTGAAAACTCACAGACCTGCCTTCTACCCTACTACAAATTCAGACACATCTCGTGTTTCTGAGGGGCCAGCAGGACAGGCCCATCAAGGATCTATTTCTATGGGGTTCCTGGGAGCCCACGAGACTCAGCACAGCCCATGACAGTTCTTCAGGAAATGGGAGGCCTGGAGCTTTGGGAACACAAGAGAAGGTGAAGGGGATTCACCCCACCCCGGCCTTGTGACTGCTGACAGATGGTGGGGTGCAGCGTGAGAGGAAGTGCCAGAGGCCATGGGGCACCGGGCACGGAGGACCAGGAGCAGAGAGTCAAGCCGACCACCAGAGGATGATGGCAACCACCACCCCCTGCCCCGCCCCGCCCCATGTCAGGAGAGGCCAGCGCTGTCTACCACGGCTGGGCTGCAGGCTGGGGAGCCCCTGATGCCTCGGGAAGAATGTTTTGGGGGTGGGGAGGTGAGTGAGCTGTCTACACCAGAGCTGCCAATGTCTCCCGGCATCTACTCGGAGAGAAACCTCTGGGCATTTCCGAAGTGTCCGGCCCCAGAGCCACTGCAGCTTCCTGCACAGTTTAAATGGCGCCTCCCCCCCCCCCCCCCACCCTGCCCCAGGCCTCTGTTGTGGGCCCCCAGGCTGTGTGCTTCCCTACACGTACCCCAGAGGGGCCACTGAGGACACAAGTCCAGATTTGCAGGCGAGCACATGTTAGACGCAAGCCAGCCCGTCTACATTGGCTTCAACATTGGCCTTATCACGTACACCGGGTCACTGGCTTCTGTCCCTGAGGGATCATGCAATGACAACTAGACCACCCGCAAGACCGCAGAGGGCCAGCCAAGCAGCCAGCCTCCAGCACCTTGAAGTCCGTGCCAGGGGCACCTCACGCGCTGGAATTCACTGAATCCTGCCTCTGCCTCGGGCTCATCCTGTGACTAGGGGGAGTTACTGACCTTCTCCGAGCTTCAGTTCCCTCTTGTATTAAACTTGGATCATGTCGTGTACCTCACAGTACTGCTTACTAAGTAGCTGCCCCTTCCCACTTCTTTATAGTCCCACGCCCCAACAGGCCCATGGATTTGCCGTTTGAAAGGACACCTAGGTGTCCTTTAGGGGCGCCTGGGTGGCTCTGTCGTTAAGTGACTGCCTTCTGCTCAAGTCATGGTCCCGGGGTCCTGGGATCTGGCCCCGCATCTGGCTCCCTGCTTGGCGGGAAGCCTGCTTCTCCCCCTGCTTGTGTTCCCTCTCTCGCCGTGTCTCTCTCTGTCAAATAAATAAAATCTTAAAAAAAAAGAAAGACACGTTTATAATTGGCCATTTTTTCATATTTTCATATATTGATTTCAGTTTGAACATTTAGTTAATAGAAAAGACTTTAGATGCAGTAGGAAATTCTCCAAAGATATTTTTCAATGGGTGGTAGTTTTTAAAGTGTCTCTAGGCCTCTCGAATGGATGGCAGACAATTAGCTGCCTCTCGCCTGAGAAATCAGACTAATTGCTGGTGAGGCTTGGCTAATGGGGTCTTTTGTGAACTCCCTCCCTAAATGAGAAATCTTTAACTTTTCACAAAAACTCAATCTCATTTGTGCTGCTGATTCCTAATATTTCTAAATAAATGCTTGGCCTCTGGGCTTTTGTAGTCAAATAACCCAAATCAAACCAAGCTGCTCTGCCAAGGGAAAAAATTTATTTTGTGTAAATCTACTGGAAGAAACTTTTAGAATCAGTTTGGAACCACCATAGGCAAAGACTAGCTGCAGCCCACTCTGGGGCAAGTTTTGTGGATGTGGGCTAAAAGATGAATTTACTCTATTTGGGCTTAAATGGCTTGTTGAGATTGCTTAAACAGTAAACACTGGCATGTTTCCAAGATCAGAGTATGCAAGAAGCAGGCTTGTCCCCGGACTCCAAGTTGACTGCCACACATAGACAGGGTCAGGGTTCTGTGTCTAAGGCAGAGGAGACAAAAATCCAGGGAAGCCCATTACCTGTCCTGCATCAACCTAGAAAGGAGGGGAAAGAGCCTGGGAGGGCAAGAGGAAACCGACGCAGGAGGTCACTCGAAGACAGTCAAACTTGAAACAGAGATACACGTAAATGCCAATAGGAAGAGAGGGATAAGCAATTCAGAACTTGGCAGGAGTCTGGAGAAAATTCCAAAAGTGACCCAGAGCTGAGGTGTAGCCTACATGGTTGGCTGGGGGGACCTGCTCCAACAGAATCTCCAATGACCTTGGAGGGGAAATCTGGAATGTTCTACATATGAGTCTTTACTTCCTAGTTCTTCCTCATCAAGGACTTTAACAACTCTTAAAATACAGGGTCAAAGTGGAACTTGGGAATGCTGGGTGTTTTTGGATTCTTTTTATAATATTAAATTGCTTTGAATTGTCTCTTGGATGACCCTGAGATCTTCCTCCATTGTATTTTTACCAGCTCCATTGGTTCTTTCCAAAAAATTTGAGAAGAGATGGTTATCTGTCCCATAGCTGCTTGGGATATTCTGGGTCCTCAATCTATTCTGACTATGGAATGGAAAAAAAAAGTCCTTTTCTTTGGCTTAAAAAAGGAGCTATTCAATTTTTTTCTAAAAAACAACAACAACAAAAAAGATTGGATAGAAAATTTCAAGATGATAAAACAAAAAGGGACAAAAATAGTTTCAAGAGATAGTTTTTTATTGTAATGGGAGTACCTGGCAAATGTTAGGACCCAGTAAACCCATGTTTCATTCCCTCTCTCCTATACCTCCACTTGGCCTAGAATATCCTGACCCAAATCCTCTTTAAAATCCTTCAGCATCTCCATTTTTAGCACATGTATTTCCCCTCCAGGAAATAAGCTTAGGCAGAGACCTCCGTCTCTAAGAAGAGAAGAGAAAAATAAACCTAAAGGAAGCAGAAGGAAGGAAATAATAAAGATCAGAGTAGGAATTAATGAAACTGAAAGCAGGAAAATTGACACAACCAAACGCTAGTTCTCTGGAAATAACAATAAAATTGATAAACATCTTGGAAGACTGAAAAGAAAAATGATAAAAGATACAAATTTCCAAGATCAGGAATGAGAACATCACTATAAATTCAATATACATTAATAGGATAAGTGAGCACTATGAACATCTCAATGCTCATAAATTCAAAAATTAGATAAATGAAGTAATTCTGTAAAAACCTCAAACTTCCAAAACTTACCCTAAATGAAATAAGTAATCTATGTAGTCTTAAAACTGTTAAACAGATTAAATCCATGGTCAAAATCTTTCTGAAAAAGGAATTTCCAGCCCCAGATTGTATCACTGCTTAATTCCATCTAACATTTAAAGAAGAAATAACACAAATGCTGCACAATGTCTTCCACAAACCAGAAGGGGAAGAAATATTTCCCAACTTATTTTATGAGACCAGCACTATCCTGATACCAAAACTCAACAAAGACAGTACAAGAAAATTATAGACAGATATCTCTCATAAACATAGATACAAAAATCTTCAATGAAATATTAGCTTATTTATTATATATATTATATATACACACACACACACACACACACAAACTAGTACACCATCACCAAATGGGGTTTATGCTCAGAATGCAAGGCTGGTTTCAATAATCAAAAATCGATCAATGTAATCCATCCTATCAACAATCTGAAGATAGTATCAATTGATGGAGAAAAAGAATTAGACAAAATTCAACATCTATTCACAGTCAAAACTTTCAGCAAACTAGAAAGAGAAAGGAACTTCTATTAAAGGACATCTACAAAAAGCCTATGGCTAGCATCATACTTAGTGGGTGAAAGACTGAATACTCTCCCCCTAAGACTGAGAACACAGGAAAGATGTTTGCTCTTACAACTGTTATTCAATACCATACTAGACATCCTAGCTAGTGCAATGAGGCAATAAAAAGTAATAAAAGGCATACAAATTAGAAAGGAAAAAACTGTCCCCATTCACAGATGACAGGATTGTCCTCATGGAAGATCCCAAGAAAGCTACAAAAAGCTCCTAGAACTAATAAGTGAGTTTGATAAGGTCTTAAGATACAAAGCCAATAAAATTAACAAGTCAGGAAACAACAGATGTTGGCGGGGATGCAGAGAAAGGGGAATCCTCCTACACTGTTGGTGGGAATGCAAGCTGGTGCAACCACTCTGGAAAACAGTATGGAGGTTCCTCAAAAAGTTGAAAATAGAGCTACCATACAATCCAGCAATTGCACTACTGGGTATTTACCCCAAAGATACAAATGTAGGGATCCGAAGGGGTACATGCACCCCGATGTTTATAGCAGCAATGTCCACAATAGCCAAACTGTGGAAAGAGCCAAGATGTCCAATGACAGATGAATGGATAAAGAAGATGTGGTATATATATACAATGGAATATTATACAGCCATCAAAAGGAATGAGATCTTGCCATTTGCAATGACGTGGATGGAACTGGAGGGTGTTATGCTGAGCGAAATAAGTCAATTAGAGAAAGACATGTATCCTATGACCTCACTGATATGAGGAATTCTTAATCTCAGGAAACAAACTGAGGTTTGCTGGAGTGGGGGGTGGGGTGGGAGGGATGGGGTGGCTGGGTGATAGACATTGGG
Organism: Mirounga angustirostris; assembly: GCF_029215605.1. Classification (NCBI taxonomy): domain Eukaryota; kingdom Metazoa; phylum Chordata; class Mammalia; order Carnivora; family Phocidae; genus Mirounga; species Mirounga angustirostris. Next base: position 134,304,585 of record NW_026991711.1, on the reverse strand, counting down.
GAGGGTATGTGCTCTGGTGAGCGCTGTGAATTGTGCAAGACTGTTGAATCTCAGATCTGTACCTCTGAAACAAATAATGCAATATATGTTAAGAAAAAAAAAAAAGAAGGTAGCAGGAGGGGAAGAATGAAGGGGGGGAAATCAGAGGGGGAGACGAACCATGAGAGACGATGGACTCTGAGAAACAAACTGAGGGTTCTAGAGGGGAGTGGGGTGGGAGGATGGGTTAGCCTGGTGATGGGTATTAAAGAGGGCACGTACTGCATGGAGCACTGGGTGTTATACGCAAACAATGAATCATGGAACACTACATCAAAAACTAATGATGTAATGTATGGGGATTAACATAACAATAAAAAGTAAAAAAAAAAAGATACAAAGCCAACACACAAAAATGGTTTCTATATATTAGTCGTGAATACTACTTATAAAATGAAGTTTCAGGTATAAATCTAATATTCAGCCTTAGATTGTTTTTCAAATTCCTACTGTACTAACGCATTTAAAAGTATGAAACTGAAGTTCAAAAACAGGCCAAAGTAAGCTACGGCACTAGGAGACAGAAACGTCATGGGAGGAGAAAGGATGTAGGACTTGGGGTAGGGCATAGAGGGACTTCTGGCTTCTCTGGTGCTCTTCCATTTCTCGCCTTGGGTAATGATACATTTATTTTGCGATTATTCACTAGAATAAACAACCATGAATTGTATACTTTTCTATGTTCTGCATAACAAATTCTTAAATAATGATAAACATAAAAGGAAAATATAGAGTGCTATCATTCTTGAAACATTTGTAAAACCGCATTTTGAAATTGCAGTTTTAATTTATCATTAACCAACTGAACATTAGCCGAATGATTTGAGAAATATATTTAATTTGACTTTACCTAATTTACAAAGATGATTAGCTCTCCATAAAATATTTTTGTTACATAAAATTTGCATCATCCTCACCCTAATTTTCCTCACATTCCTACCTATCAATGACAGTAAGTGTTGTTACAATGGCCAACACTAATCGTCCTTACAAAGCTTGAGGATGCTTTCATTTGGGGGATGGGTGGTCTTAGGGTCAGAGAGTTGGGATAACTCCCATCTACACAAGGCCCATCTTTTTTTTTGTTTGTTTACAACACCTGTAATTTATTTTCCTCTCTGTCCTCCCCCTGGCCCCAGACATAAGTAGCTAGAGAATGTCCTTGTGATTATCCTTGGCTGTTAATGTATTCTTTAAGATTATAAATGGTAGAAAGTTCCAGTTATACAGGATGAATAAACTCTAGAGCTCTAATGGACAGCACGATGACTATAGTTAACAACCGTGTATTGTATACTTGAACTTTGTTAAGAGAGTATATCTTAGGGGCACCTGGGTGGCTCAGTCATTAAGCGTCTGCCTTCGGCTCAGGTCATGGTCCCAGAGTCCTGGGATGGAGCCCCACGTCAGGCTCCCTGCTCGGTGGGGAGCCTGCTTCTCCCTCTCCAGCTCCCCCTGCTTGTGTTCCCTCTCGCTATCTCTCTCTGTCAATAAATAAAATCTTTTTTATTTATTTATTTATTTATTTATTTATTTTTTTTAAGATTTTATTTATTTATTCATGAGAGACAGAGAGCGAGACAGAGGCAGAGGGAGAAGCAGGCTCCCCATGGAGCAGGGAGCCCGATGCGGGACTCGATCCCAGGACCCTGGGATCATGACCTGAGCCGAAGGCAGACGCTTAACCGACGGAGCCACCCAGGCGTCCCAAATAAAATCTTTTTTAAAAAAGAGAGAAAGTAGATCTTAAATGTCCTCATCACACACAAACACACACACACAAATGATTACTACTGAGGGATGACTATGTTAATTAGCTTGATTGTAGTAATCATTTCACAATGTATATGTGTATGAAAACATCATATTGTATACCATAAATACATACAACTTCTATTTGTTAATTATACCTCAATAAAGCTGGAAAAATTATATAGTTTTTTAATGTGTATAAATTTTTAATTTATTCAAATGATTTATGCCATAGATCTTATTCTTTGGTTTTGAACAATTCTCTCTAATGCTATGTGCACAACTAGTTCATTATTTCTAACTGCTGCAGAGTTTGTTCAATGTGTATCTTCTACTTTTTTATCCATCTTTTTCTTCTGTAATGAACAACAACAAAAAAAACACTGCATTACCTCCTACCCATCTCCTGTGCAAAATGTTCTCTGGAATATATATCCAAGGTTGGGATAGCTGGGTCATTTACCTTTGCTAGGTACTGTCAAAATGCAGCTCTCTAGAATAGTATCTCATTATGCTTTTAGTTTGTATTTCCCTGATTGTTAGTGAGGTAGAGCATTTCTTTCATAGACATATTCGTCATTTAGATTACTGGTTCAGTGAACTGCCTATTTATATTCTTTGCCCATCTTTATTCTCGGTTTGCAAGTACTCTTTACTGATTTAAATAAGTCCTCCCCAAAGTGCAAAGTAAACAATTTGACGTCAAACATTAAACATTTTTCTTCCATAAATAACATTGTAGGCAGAATTCAAAGTATACACAGATAAAATATGGGAAGGTATCTGCAGCATCTAAAACATGACGGGAGTCTCCATTCTAACTTATTTAATCCTCCCAATGATCATAGAAGTCAGTGCCCTTATAACTCCCATTTTATAGATGAGAAAACTGAGACCAGAGAGGCCAAATAACTCACCCATGATCCAATAGCTAATTAGAAGATTATTTGATTTTAAAGTCTATGCTCTGAGACTTCTGCTTTTCCTTTCCACAGGGAAGAAGTTTGAAAGTCATCACTCCATCCTAAGAAGTAAAAAGCTGAACGAACTGAAATATCAGCAACTCTTCTTAGATCCATAAGAGCGAGGAGGACACAAGGCAAACCGCTGCCCCTAAGACTGGACAGACAGGCAAATACAGGGAGGTGCCGCTAACTAAAGCGGAGACGCAGGAAGGGAAAAACCTGTGGGAGCCAGGACCAGGATAGAAAACCTGAACTGGAATTGACAAAATGCTGGAGGCTCAGTGTGGACAAGTCTCAGAGTTAAAAACTCCAGGGGGGCTTGGTCATAAAGGGAGCTCACAATATTATGAGATTTACCTCCGGGAGCTTGATTAGGTTCCCACAGTAAGTAGCAAATAAAAATCCCTCATATATCTGGCAAGAGGAGGGGAAAAGAAACCATTTTGAAATGCATCAGAGCACAGTGTTCTTCTTAACAAGGCCTACCCTTAGGGGAAACTAGATAAGCTGAGCCTAAACTGCTGGGGTAATCTCAGAGCCTAATTGACCTGGGGAAGGGAAATACCAGCTCTAGCCATTTTGTCCCAGATAAGAGGGAGAAAAAGACTGAGAAATACCTCTGAAGTTCACAGGCCAGAGGCACAGGCTCATGAAAAGACTGAGCCCTAGTCGTAAGACTATAGATCACTTCCCCTCCCCCAACACCACACCACCGTGTTACTAACGGCCTATTTACAGCAGTTTCTTTTTCCCAGTACATCATGTCTGGCTATCAAGAAAAAATTACAAGGCATACCAAAAGGTAAGGAACATGGTTTGAAAACACACAGCAAGCATCAGAACCAGATATGGCAGGGATGTTGTAATCATCAGACCGGGAATTTAAAACAACTATGATTAACATGCAAAAAGCTCTAATGGATAAAGTAGACAGCATGGAAAATCAGATGGGCAATGTAAGCAGAGAGATAGAAATCCTAAGAAAGCACCAGAAAGAAAAGAAGAAAGTTCTTCAGGGCGCCTGGGTAGCACAGTAGGTTAAGTGACCGACTCTTAGTTTCAGCCCAGGTCAGGATCTCAGAGTCCTGAGATTGAGCCCCACATCAGGCTCCACATTCAGCAGGGAGTCTGCTTGAGATTTTTCTCTCTCCCTCTCCCTCACCACGCTTGCTCTCTTTCTCTAAAATAAATACATCTTTAAGAAAAGAAAGATCTAAAATTAATAATCTAAGTTTCCATCTTCAGAAACTGGAAAAAGAAGAGTAAATTAAACCAAAGTAAGCAGAAGAAAAGTCTATGCTCTTACCAGTTTCCTTCTATTCCTTCTACAAGATTGAGAACCCCATTCCCCCAATTGCCCACCTTCTCTTTTTTTTTTTTTTTTAATTTTTTATTTATTTGACAAAGAGAGACACTCAGCGAGAGAGGGAACACAAGCAGGGGGAATGGGAGAGGGAGAAGCAGGCTTCCCGCCGAGCAGGGAGCCCGATGTGGGACTCGATCCCAGGACCCTGGGACCATGACCTGAGCCGAAGGCAGACGTTCAATGACTGAACCACCCAGGTGCCCCAATATATTACTTTTATAATTTTCTTATTATACTAGCCAATTGTGGTTCATACTGTAATTGCGATGTTAATTACTTTTTACAGGTAAATTAATGTTTCACCAGCTATAGTATAACCCCCCTTGAGTACATGGACATTTTAATTCTTTGTATTGCTAGGAACAAGCAGCATAGGGTCTTGAATTTAAGGCCCTCAATACATACATGATGCTTTAAAATAAATAAATGCATAAAACACCTCTCTCTTATTTTCTGTCATCAATTTCCACAGAGAATGGAAGATAGAAATGTTTGATGTGTCTTTTAGGCATCTGCCTGATTTTCTTTTGCTGCTTGTGGTAAGTACGAACTTCTTTTTTTTTTTAGTGGCTAATTAAGTAAATAGTCACAATTGAAAGAGTTGAAAGATTTACTTCCATCTTTGGCCTGAGCATTCACTGGTTGAATCATCTTAGGGCAATTATTTCTGTTACTGTTTTAGTTTTCTTATTGGTAAAATGTGGAAGATTATATGCTTCAGGGTCTTTTGGACAGAATAATACAAGAATATAGAGCCTATATATATAAACGTGTGGATGGTGAGTTTAAAAAAAAGCCCACTGGTCATTGTTAAACCTCTTGATTGATTAAGCTGTGTCCTATAAACCTATATATGTGAACATATGCAGTTATATCTTATTTATAGTGTATCTTTCTATCCTTTTCAAAATAGTAAAATATGTATAATGGTGATGACACAGTAGTATTGGAATTGCAAGCCAGACAGATCTAGAAGCAAGTCGAACCGAAACCAAGGGGAAAAAAAATAAACTTCTAGGTTTATAAAAAACAATTAAAGGGATATTAAGAAAGGCCCCGAATTCGGGGCACCTGAGTGGCTCAGTCATTGAGCGTCTGCCTTCGGCTCAGGTCGTGATCCCGGGGTCCTGGGATCGAGCCCCACATTGGGCTCCCTGCTCAGCGGGAAGCCTGCTTCTCCCTCTCCCAGTCCCCCTGCTTGTGTTCCCTCTCTCGCTGTCTCTCTCTCTCTGTCAAAATAAATAAAATCTTTAAAAAAAAAAAAAGAAAGGCCCCAAATTTGTTGTCAGTCAACTGGTCAAAAACAAAGATATCAAAGAGAGATCGACTATACAAGATCATCTGCCTTTTTTTTTTTTTAAGATTTATTTACTCATTTGTCAGAGAGAGAGAGTGAGAGAGAGAGGAAGGCAGAGGGAGATGCAGGCTCCCTACTGAGCAAGGAGCCCGATGTGGGACTCGATCCCAGGATCCTGGGATCATGACCTGAGCCAAAGGCAGACGCTTAACCGACTGAGCCACCCAGGCATCCCTCATGTGCCTTTTTAAAAAAATTTTGTATTTTGAAATAATTACAGATTTTCAGGAAGTTGTAAAGATAGTACAGAGACAACCCTATATCCTTCACCCAGTTTCCCTAATGCTTATATCTTATAAAACCATAGTATGACATCAAAACTAAGAAACTAACATTGGTAAAAAAAAAAACGGGTGAGGTTCTGCCATTTTATCACGTGTGAATTTGTGTAACCAGTACTGCAATCAAATACAGAACCATCTCATCCCACAAAAATCTCCCTGTTGCTAACCTTTATAGTTCAGTTTGCTTGTAAGGAAGGTAACAATAAATAGAAGGAGAGTAAATTAAAAGCCCGGAGTCTGGGAGCACATTCAGGGAGGTGTGTGTTGAGACAGTAAATGGAAGGAGAAGGCTATCCATGAACTGTCACTAAAGCCAGACTCTCCGGTGTGTTAGGGATTCTTGGTTGGGGACCTCCCACCATTGCTCATGACTCCCCGAGAGACAAACTCTTAAGTAGAAAGAGATTAAAACTGTTCCTGCTACACCACCCCCAGACGGTGCACACAACCTTCATCCCCTGCCCTGCATCTCCCCAGCCTGGCCCGTTTACTCGTTCTCTGGCTTCTCATTCACTAAGAGTTGCACCCAATCCCCAAATCCCTCAGTCAGACCCTGGCCTACCTAATCTAACAAGTACCACCCCCTATCCCAGGTAACCATAACCCACATATACTTCTAAATGGAGGTATTCCCAGGACTCTGTCTTCTACCCTCTCTTACTGTGTCTTATCCCCATGGCCCCATGGAAATCATCCCAGCTTGCGAGTCTAGCTCCAGACAACTTGCTGTGAGGTAGCTCCGCATGCATGGCCCTAGCACCAAGAACTCAACTCTATTATTCTAATGAAACGTTTCCTCCACTGTGCTCCCTCTTGTGGTGACTAGAATCATTACCCTCTCAGTCACCTAGTCTAGAAGCCTCAGTAACATTTAATTCTCTCATATCCCTCACTTTCAGCATCCAATAGACTTGGCTTCTTTTTTTTTTTAATTTTTTATTGTTATCCAGTTAATCCCCATACATTACATCATTAGTTTTAGATGAAGTGTTCCATGATTCATTGTTTGTGCATAACACCCAGTGCTCCATGCAGAACGTGCCCTCTGTAATACCCTTCACCAGGCTAACCCATCCTCCCAACCCCCTCCCCTCTACGACCCTCAGTTTGTTTTTCAGAGTCCATCGTCTCTCATGATTCGTCTACCCCTCTGATTTCCCCCCCTTCATGCTTCCCCTCCCGCTATGTTCTTCTTCTTTTTTTTTTAAACATATATTGTATTTTTTGTTTCAGAGGTACAGGTCTGTGATTCAACATAGACTGGGCTTTTGAGCACCTTTTTGTGGTTCCCTAGTTTTTCCTGCATTTCCCTCGGATCCTGATTCTCACGTGCACCACTAAAATAATTTCATTCTCCTTCACAGTGCTGCAGTGCTCTTTCCCTCAAAACTTGGCATGGAGAACATCACTCCCCTGCTCAAACTCCTGGGATGGCTCATTGCTTCTAAAGGTGAACTCCTTTTGGCATCTGAAGGCCTCCATTCCCTAGATACTGTGTGTGCTGTAGAGCCAACTTGCCTTTGCTTCAGCTGTCCTTCACTGTCCCTTTTACCTGTTTAATGAAATATGCATCCTTCAAGGCCACTTTTAAAGCCATCTTCTTTGTTGAGCTTCTTTGGCCTCCCAGATGGAATTAATTCTCCTTGGCATTCCTATGGCACTTCATTCTAACAAGTACTTAAGTCTGCCTAGAAATATGGTTTATGAACATTCCTAACATTGCAATCACCTCCGTCATTTTCGATATAGCAAAATATTGAAGACAGATAACGGGTTTTAAAATTAAACTAGGGTTTGAATTCCAGCTTTGTTGACTGTGTAACATTGCACCAGTTAGCCTCTGTGAGCCTAATGTCTTCATAAGTAAAATGGGGAAATAGTATATAATAAGGTTGCTATAGGAATTAAACAATGTGGATGAAATGTCAAGCACAGTGTCTTCTTACTTAGAGTAGGCACTCCAAAATATTAGCTCCTTTCTCCACTTTGTATCATACCTAATATCTAAGGCAAAGCCTTAGGAAGAGCAGGCTGTTTATAAATGTTTCTTGGATAAAATTGATAATCTAATGGGAGAAAATTGTATTAAAAGAGTCTAAGGAATTATAGCTAAAGCCACAAAGTAGCTGAAAACTGAGAAGATATTGGAAGAAAACATTTTTATTTTAATTTTTTTTAAAGATTTTATTTATTTGACAGAGAGAGACAGCGAGAGAGGGAACACAAGCAGGGGGAGTGAGAGAGGGAGAAGCAGGCTCCCCGCCGAGCAGGGAGCCCGATGTGGGGCTCGATCCCAGGACCCTGGGATCATGACGTAAGCCGAAGGCAGACACTTAACAACTGAGCCACCCAGGTGCCCCAGAAAACATTTTTAAAGAGAGAAAAAAGGGAAGGATGAGCTTTAGGAAGTAGACTGGTAAACAGGGATTCCTGGGGCTGGGGGCCAAGAGGAAGACAGTGTGTGTGTGTGACTTCCTAATGAATACCGGTAGTAATAATACAATCAACTTCACCTTTGAGGTATCTATTCAAATTGTGCCCATATTCTCTCATCTCTCTATCTTATCAGAAATGCTGAGCAGTGGACATTCCACTCAATTCTCCGTATTCATCCATTTCAGATTATTTGCAATAAGAACAAGTACTTTCACAAATATTTTTCTCAATCACAAGGATAATTAGTTGACAGGCTTAGCCTTCCTCGTCTACCAGTTCAGGGTCTTAATCTAACGTGCTCTCTCTATCATACCTTCTAGGTAGGGTTGGTAAAATGAATTGTGGGATAGCTGAGGTGTGGGAATTGCACTTCAATATTAGGGTAAGTTATATATTAAAAAAAAAAAAAACCTCCTAACCTACCAAACTAAATATCAGTGAGCTTACAAAACAGGTATGAGAAATGCCTAATGACATGTATATGATAGGAGACCCGCTGGCTAGCTACTGTGCAGTCTGGGATTTGTCTTGTTTTATTTTCCTCTATAAAACTGAATTGATATCCAGAAGTACCAAATAGGAGAAAAGACATAGAAGAACCAAGAGTATAATTTCCCCAACAGATTTGAAAGAACCTACTGTTTATATCATCTTTTAGAGAAATAAAATTATACGTGACAAATTTTATCAGCAGCAGAGTTAATATATGGCAATATCACAGATGAGAACCATAGGTTCTTATTTTATAAATAATTAATAGTGGAAAATTGCAGAGAAAGTAATTTTTTGAAGCAACTCTTCTTTTAAATAAACAAGAACACTTAGGAGAAATTGCTTACCTATAATGTACATTCCAGGCAAGCAACCAATCTCTGTAGATCTGGGTCTCCAAGGTGATGGAATTATCTCTATATAATCATTCATCATGGATATTCCCTTTGGAAAAACAAAGTGAAGGGCATTGATCTGAAGAAATGTAAAAATCACTGAAAAAAATGTAACCTTAAAAAACGCCAAATGTCATATAAGGAAAGAAAACCCTGGAGATAAAGTTACATAATTATGATTCTTTTAAAGCATCCAAATGATACAACTAGTGTGGACAACAAAGAAAATTTACTAGCAAGTGGATAGCGAAAGAAATATAATCTATTTTTTGAAGGAAACAAACTAGAATATATGAGTCAATATATGGGTCAATATAAACAACTCAGTAATATTGAAATAAAATATTTTACTTCAGATAGAAAAATCTCAAACATTTTAGGCCAAAAGCATTTAATTTCATCTAAATTTTCTCATTGACCTTTATTACTTGCTTATACATATTTTACTTGCAAGAGTCATAATCCTTTTAGGCAAAATATTTTACTTAACTTTGACATCTCCTTCTTTACATCTAAAGTCTGTGAACTCTGGGAGTTTTATTTTAATGATTATTTTTCTTTAGAACACTTTAATAACAGAAATACAAAGTGATTTCATATACATTTTAAGAATTGATATTTATTAAAAACCTGTTGCAGAGAAAAACGTAGACTTTAGTTAAAAATGTCCAATTACATAGAAAAACAAAATGTGAATATATATAATAAGAGAAAGGGACTTGTGACAATAATAAACACTTCCCCTTAGAAAATGGAAAAATTAAAGAAATACAACAGTCATCGATTCATAGCAATTTTGAAATGTGCCTGGCAAGACATTTTGAAAGCCCTTTATCTGATGGGTGTATAATATATCCTGATTAGGTCCACAGTCTGCTTCTTGAGAGGATGTTCTTTGTCCAGTGTCTTTGTGGCCCACGGTTCCATGCTCTGGGAATATGTTGTTGTTTTTTTTATACTACTTGTCCACACCAAAGAGAATATGTCTCCCTGGGAGCTGCGCAGCTCTCAGAGAGCCTACTTTTTTTCAGTATATGCTTACAAAATCATTTTAAGTCCTAAAGAGTCACAGACTTCTTTTTCTTCTACTTTTTTTTTTTTTTTGTAAGAGAGAGAGAGCACATGGGGGTGGAGAGGCAGAGGGAGAGGAGGAGAGAGAGAGAGAATCCTAAATAGGCTCCATGCCCAGCGGGGAACATGACGTAGGGCTTGATTCCATATCATGACCTGAGCCGAAATCAAGAGTCAGATGCTTAACCGACTGAACCACCCAGGCCCCCCAAGAGCCACAGATTTCTAATATCCTGTTTCATGGTTTCTTTAATATAACTCTCTTAAAAAACATAGTAGACTTTTTATCTATTAGTGTCATTTCCAGGCTTCAAAAACTCTAGCAATAGCTTTTTTCTAGACATTCTTCTTAGATTTGCTCTGTATCATTGCTTTCTGTCTTCCATGACTCTCTTTCTACTTATTTGTAGGTAAATTAAACTTACCAGACCTCAGTGGGAGAGCCACATTTTTAGTCTCTTTTCCATAAACCATTTTGTCAAACTAAAAGAATATATTGCACACCACACCCTTAGTTTGATCTTTACTCTGAAACAAGTACTTTCACAAAGGCTTTTCAGAGGTTTTAACAATGATGTCAAGACTATAATCTCATTTCATCTTTGCCAGACCCTGAGTTTACTGTTACTCAACACGTTTTCAGTTTTATCTTTCAGTAATTGCGGTTGAGAGAAGCTGTGTTTTCCAACTCTTCAATTCCCCAAATTTTTCAACTGTGTTCTTTTTTAGTCTTGCTACAAAATGGTCAGTTCTTTTCTGAGCTCATCTGCTCTTGTAATACCTTGTGTAACGCAGCCAACAGCAGGGAACACGTTATGTTTTCCAAAACTTTTCCCGATAGCTACAGGTTCATTAGGTATCTTGTTCATCTTATAAAGTATTGCAGACAACAGCTTAACAAATATTTTGCCCCTGGATAACATAGATGTCCTTTTCATCCTTAAATATCCGCTTTCTTGCTATCTACCATCAACTCTTAAACCACTGACATACATTTTATTTTTTGTCACAAAAAATCCCATTCCTCATAGCAATTTCTCTATCAGTGAGGATAATCCAGATTATATTACAATAACAAGCAACTACAAGAATCTTATCATATTAAAATGCTAGGTTTATTTTTTGTTGTTTTTTAATTTTTTAATTTTTTAGATTTTATTTATTGGAGAGAGAGGCAGAGACAGAGCATGAGCAGGGGGGTGGAGGCGGAGGGCGGGGAGAAACAAACCCCCCACTGAGCAGGGAGCCCAACGCAGCGCTCGATTCCAGGACCCTGAGGTCATGACCTGAGCCAAAGGCAGATGCTTAACCAACTGAGCCACCCAGGCGCCCCAAGGTTTATTTTTGTTCATGTTTGTTTTGCTTATCCAGCACAGGGTTGGCTTGTTTTCAAACTGGGACCCAGTAGTACTCTGGAACAGAGTAGCCAGCACCTGGAGCATCACCAGTTGCCACGACAATGGGAAAAACAACAGGATGAATCATTCACTGAATTTTAAAGATTCTGCAAGGAAGCGCACATCACTTCTAGTCACATTACATTGACTGAAGCAAGTTATATGGCTATATCTAGTTCAAGGGAGTAGGAAATTATAATCCTAACACGAACCTGAAAATGAACTAGAAAAACTTTGGTGGACAGCATTAATGATTATCACATCCTCCAAGATCTTTATTATTTTCCTTTTCACATTTAGGGCTAGCATCTACCTAGTACAGATTTTGGTATGGTGTGATAGGATCCAATATGGATACCACTATCATTTACTGAAAAACCCATTCTCTTCCCACTGCTATGCAGTGCTACTCTTCTTATAAATCAAGTGTTCACATATGCATGGCTTTGTTTCTGAGCTCTCTACTCTGTTCCTTTGGTCTATTTATCTATCCTTACCCTAGTGGCACATTATCTTAATTCCTTTTTTTTAAATTGTATTTTATTATGTTATGTTAGTCACCATACAGTACATCATTAGTTTTTGATGTAGTGTTCCAGGATTCATTGTTTGCATATAACACCCAGTGCTCCATGCAATACATGCCCTCCTTAATACTCATCACTGAGCTAACCCATCCCCCCACCCCATTACCTTAATTCTTCGTGAACTATTGTTAAGTCTTGATAACAGAACAAGTCTTATCTAGGAAAACTTTGTTCTTCTGTAAGAATGTCTTGGCTTAACTTGGACCTCTGCATTTCCATATAAAATTTAGAGTCAACATATCTTTGAATTTTGATTGCCTGGCAATGTAACGAAAAATAACATCTTTATAAATATTAAGTCTACCCTTTTATAACATGGAAATCTGTTTAGATTTTGATTAATATCTTTTATTTTTCTCATTAATATCATTTTAGCTAAAGAAGTCTTACAAATATATTTTTTAAAGATTTTATTTATTTGACAGAGAGAGTGAGAGAGCACAAGCAGAGGGGGCAGTAGAAGGAGAGGGAGAAGCAGATTCCCTGCTGAGCTGGGACCCCGATGCGGGGCTCGATCCCGGGACCCTGTGATCACGACCTGAGCTGAAGGCAGACGCTTAACCATCTGAGACACCCAGGCACCCACAAATCTTTTATTAGATTAGTTCATAGGTATTTGATACTTTTGTAGAGGTATGTTCTAACAATTTTTTTTTTTTGGTAAATAGAAATAATTGATTTTTCTCTATTTTGATTTTATTTCTTGTAACATATCTAAACTCTAATTGGAATAACTTATCTATAGATTCTTTTGTACTTTCTGTGTACACAATCACATCATTACTGAATCTGAATACTGACAACTTTATTTCTTCCTCTTCAATCGTTATTAGGACATTCCTACAATGTTGAACAGAGTAGTTATACAGGACATCTGGTCTTGTTCCCAATCTCAAAGGTAAAGTTTTCAATGTTTCACCATTAAATATGATCTTTGCAGTAGGTTTTTTTGTTTTTATTTTTGTTTGGGTTTTTTGTTGTTGTTTGGTACCCAAACTTTATCAGATTAAGGAAATTATCTTCTATTCCTAACTTGTTAACAATTTTAACTATGAATGCATGTTAGATTTTTGTCACATGATTTTTTTGCATCAACTGATCTTAACATTTTCTCCTTTATATGTTAATGTAGCAAATTACATTGATTGGTATTTTAATGTTAAACAATCCTTCCATTATTTGAGTGATAAACTCAACTTGGTCATAATTTGTTATGGAAAATTTCAAACCATGTAAAAGTTGAGAGAATAACATAAAAATTCCCATGTACCCATCCTCCAGCTTCAATAATTAATAGTACATAATCAGCCTTCTTTCATCTATATTCCCATCTCCCCATTTCCTACCCTCACCTCAAATTATTTTAAGGCAAACTGCAAACAGTATATCATTATTATCATTATCATATATATATCAGTGAATATCTCTAGCGCTCTTTTTCAAAATATAGCCATAATTGTTTTGGATGTGTCTCCGGTAAACATCAAATGTTGGTTTTCTATTTAATCTAGTCTGACAACTTTTTTCTTAATCAGGAATTCAGACTATTTGTATTTAATGTAATTTCTGTAAGTATAGATTCAAATGACTACCTTCTTATGTAATCTTATTTCTCTCTACTGGCCGCATTATTTTTTTTTAAAGATTTTATTTATTTATTTGACACAGAGAGAGAGCAAGAGAGCACAAGTAGGGGGAGCAGCAGAGGGAGAGGGAGAAGCGACGCGGGGCTCGATCCCAGGACCCTGGGATCATGACCTGAGCCAAAGGCAGATGCTTAACCGACTGAGCCACCCAGGCACCTCTTATGTTATTTTTGATTGGTTTTTATTATTCCATTCTCCACTCCCATATTAGTTTGGAAGTTTTATCCTCTTTCTTATTCTGTATGAAAGATTTTTTTTAATTACCCTAGAAATTTACCTTCCAAGGTATAATATTAATCTTATTTCACTTACCAAAAAGTATTGAGTATCTCCATGTATCAGGTGAAGTAAAAAGCCACAGAGGTAAAATGAGCAAGCAGTCTGGTCCTTGAGGAACTTTAGCCTAAGTCAGTCCCTTTATTTTTCTTTTGAAGAATCTCTAGGTCTCCCAAGTTCAGACTACTGCTTTTTTTCATTATGTAAATACCATGTGTTTATAAAAAGACCCAAATATTTCATAAGCTTATTGTAAAGATTGTCAGCAGTCTATTACATCTTTTTCACATATTAATTTTTTGGTTTTGGTTCATCATTTTGGAGGATCCAGCTGCTCTGGATCTTTACAAGCATCTTTCTACACATCACACCTATTCTCATAACCTTGCGGTGAAGTATTATCATCCAATCAGGAAAGTGATTTCAGTGAGATTGATTCTCCCAGGACCACACATCTTGTGAGTGCTCGGCTGGATTTGAATCCAGATCTGCCTGTCTCTAATGCTTATACTTTTTTCCACCATATTACATGGCAGGATTTGTCAGTGAAGACTAGAGAAATTGTAATGTGTATTAATACCTTAAGAGTACATGATTGTCACTTGATTTTATTTAATTTTATTTTAAGATTTTATTCATTTGACAGAGAGAGAGACAGTGAGAGAAGGAACATAAGCAGGGGGAGTGGGAGAGGGAGAAGCAGGCTTCCCGCGGAGCAGGGAGCCTGATGCAGGGCTCAATCCCAGGACCCTGGGATCATGACCTGAGCTGAAGGCAGATGCTTAACAACTGAGCCACCTAGGCGCCCCTGTCACTTGATTTTATTGAGATATAATTCACATACCATAAAATTCATCTTTTTTTTTTTTAAAGATTTTATTTATTTATTTGACAGAGAGAGACACAGCGAGAGAGGGAACACAAGTAGGGGGAGTGGGAGAGGGAGAAGCAGGCTTCCCACGGAGCAGGGAGCCCGATGCGGGGCTCGATCCCAGGACCCTGGGATCATGACCTGAGCCGAAGGCAGACGCTTAACCGACTGAGCCACCCAGGCGCCCCTAAAATTCATCTTTTTATTCATTTATTTTAGAGAGCAGGGGAGGGGCAGAGGGAGGGAGAGAGAATCTCAAGCTGACTCCCCACTGAGCACAGAGCTTGATGTGGGGCTCAATCTCACAACCCTGACATCATGACCTGAGCTGAAACCAAGTTGGACACTTAACCAACTGAGCCACCCAGGTGCCCCAAACTTCATCTTTTTAAAGTGTACTGTTCAGTGGCTTTTATTATATTCACAAAGCTGTACAACCATCACTACTATCTAATTCCAGAATATTTTCATCTCCCTCGAGAACCCTCTTACTATTGGCAGCCATTCCATATTTCCTCTTCCCCCACGACCCTGGCAATCTCTAATCTACTTTCTGTCCCTATGGTTTGCCTATCCTGGATATCCCAGCTTTTGTCTGCAGCCTTTGGCTTCTTTCACTTAGCATGTTTTCAAGGCTCATCCATGTTGTAACATGCATTAGTGTTCCACTCCTTTTGTGGTTGAATAATATTCCATTTTATGGATATACCACCTTTTCTTTATCCATTCATTGGTTGGTGACATTTTTGACTATTGTGGATAATGCTGCTGTAAACATTTGTGTACAAGTTTTTGTACGACATTTATTTTTTGTTCAACTTAGGTATATAATTCAGAGTGTAACTGCTGGGTCATATGGTAACTCTATGTTCAATTTTTTTAGGGACCTCTCAAACACATCAGTGTTACTTTACATCCCCCGCCCCCCCACCCCAGCAAAGTATGAGGGTTGCAATCTTTCCACATTGTCAGCACTTGTTATTGTCCATTGTTCTGGGTAAGCCATCCTAGGGGTCATGAAGTAATATCATGCTGTGGTTTTGATTTACATTTCCCTAATGGCTAATAATGTTGAGCATTTTATTAATAGGGCTTATTTGCTATTTGTGTATCTTCTTTGGAGAAAGTTTGTTCAAGTCCTTTGTCCATTTTTTAATTGGGTTGTCTTTTGGTTGTTAAATTATGAGATCTTTGTATATTTGGCATATTAAGCCTTTTCATACATATGATTAACAAATATTTTTCTCCCATTCTGTGAGTTTTTACTTTCCTGATAGTGTTCTTTGAAGGAGAAGTTTTTAATATGGACGGAGTCCAATTTATGTTTTTTTTTCTTTTGAGGGGCAATGGGTTGTTTGTGTTTCAGGTGTCATATCTAAGAAACTACTGCCTAATCCAAGATCACAAAGATTTGTAACTGTTTTCTTCTAAGTAAATATTACCTTTACCCTTTTCTGAGACAATGTAAGAAATTTGAAACGTTTCAATTTCATTTATCACTGTAGCTTACATTCTACTGTTGCCACTCATATACATCCATATTGAAATTCTATATAATGCATTATCATAGTCACTTTATGCAATATGTTCATTTAGCTATACTTAACACAGTTTTTGTTTTTTGTTTCTTACTGAAATTTAATCTTCCACCAGGGCTGTTTTCCTTTTGTCTGAAGAACTTTTGGGGGGATTTTCCTTCCTTAGGGAGGATCTGTTGCTATTAAATTCTCTCAGTTATTTTAATGTCTTTATTTTGCCTTCATTCTTAAAGAATATTTTTGTTGTGTAGAGAATCCTTGGTTGAGAGTTTTCTTTCAACACTTTGAAGGTATTTTTCTACTGTCTACTTGTTTCCAATATACTATTGAGAAATCAGAAATCTTTTTTTTTTTTTTTAAGATTTATTTATCTGAGAGAGAGAGAGAGCACAAGCAGGGGGAGCAGGAGATGGAGAAGCAGGCTCCCCACTAAGCAGGGAGCCTGATGCAGGGCTCAATCCCAGGACCCTGAGATCATGACCTGAGCAGAAGGCAGACGCTTAACCGACTGAGCCACCCAGCACCGGGAGAAATCAGAAATCTTTTGAAGGTAGTTCATTCTTTTTCCAGTGAGAGGCTTTTAAGATTTCTTTTTTTCTTTTTTTTTTTTTTGTCAGTTTCACTATGTATCTTGATATGGATTCCTTTCTATTTATCCTACTTGGGTTCTACTGACTTCTTGAATTTATGGCTCAATGTCTTCCATCACTTGCAGAAAATCCTCAGCTACTACCTCTTTCAATATTGTCTCTGACACATTCTTTCTCCCCTATCTTTCTGGAACTCCAAGTGTGTTTGACATTTTCACAATGTCCTCTATGACTTTTACCTCTCTTCCCCACTTTCCAAATTTTTTAAACTCTTCTGACTTTTAACCCAGTTTACCATGTCTTTAGCTATGTCTCAAATGATATTAAACAGCTCCATTAAGTTCTTAATATTTTCAGTACCAGAATTTCTAATTGGTTCTTTTTCAAGTTAAAAAAAAAATCACAGTTTTAGTATCTAGAGTCCCTGTGGTCCATTACTATTATTTTTCTATTGATTTTGGCTTATATGTATTGTCTCATCCTGTTCCTTCACTTTATTTGAAATATATTCAGAAATAATTTGGATGGTATCTTCCAGAGAGGTTGTTCTTTCTGCTAGTCACTGGAAAGCATTAGCAGTCTATGACCAAGACTTTTTTTAGAGCCGGAATTACTCTCTTCACTCCATCAGTTTTTTGTTTTGTTTTTTTTTTAAGATATATTTGAAAGGGAGACGCAAGTGGGGGGAGGGGCAGAGGGAGACAAGCAGACTCCCCACAGAGCAGGGAGCCTGAAGCAGGGCTTGGTCCCAGGACCCTCAGATCATGACCTGAGCCAAAATTAAGAGTCTAATGCTTAAATGACTGAGCCACCCAGGCACCCCTACTCCCATCAGTCTTTTTGCTGAAGTCTTCCCAGTCAACTTGTGGTTAGATAAAACTAATCTTTTAGATTTTCTCAAAAAACATTCATATTTGGATGCTTAAAACCTTCTCTATGGTCTTGGTACTTCAGAGGACAACCCGACCTTAAAATGATTGGGTTACTTTCTTTCTTTGAGGTTTCTGAAAGTCTGCTTTGCATGTTGCCTTGCTTCACATGTTGCATGTGAAGTCTGACACAGTATAATTATCTTGTCCTTTTTAGGTATTTGATCTTTTTGTGTCTGTAGGCCCTGAGAACTTTTATCTTTAGAGTCTAATAATGTTTTTAGGGTGTGTCTTAGATTTGATTAAGGGTCAATTTTTCTGGTATTCTATGGGCTCTTTCAATATGAACTCAAGTCTTCTTTTATTTGAGGGAAATTCTTAGTCTATGCCTTTTTAAAAACTTTACATTTTGAACAAACTTTAGACTTGCAGTTGTATGAAGAGTGCAGTTCCTACATATTCCTCAGTGTTTCCTGTAATGTTAACAACTCAGATAACCATAGAAAAATTATCCAAAATCAGAAATTAACATTAATTTTACACTATTAACTAAACTCCAGAAACTATTTGAATTTCACCAGCTTTCTCATTGTGTTTTTGGTGTCGAGATCTTACTGTCCAAGATCCCACATTGCATTTAGTTGTTTCTCCCTTGGCCCTTCCAGTCTTGTAACAATTCTTCAGTTTTTCCTCATCTTTCACCTTGACACTTCGAAGAGTACTGGTAAGTTATTTTGTAGGATATCCTTTAGTTGGGTTTGTCTGATGTTTTCACATGATTGTTATAAAGTTATGTACTTTTTGCAGTTTTATTACATATTTCTCAGTAAATCATATTAAGGGTTCATAAAGTCAATAAGCTTTATTCCTGGTGGTAGTGACTCTAATCACTTCATTAAAGTGGTATCTACCAGGTTTCTCTACTATAAAGTTACTATCTTACCCTTTGTGGTTAATAAACATCTTGAGGGGCATACTTTGAGAGTACATATATACTCTTGCTTCTTCAACTTTTGTCCACTCATTTGGCTTTTAAAGTTTTCTTCAAGAAGATGGGCCCCTAATGATCTCCACCTCCTGATTCTTAAACACTCTTGTGTGAAGCCCTCTCACATTGTACCAGGGTTGGTATGTGTGGTGGAAATGATCACATGCCACTTCCAAGCTCAGGTTATAAAAGACACTGGGGCTTTCATCTTGGGCATGCTTTTTTATGTTCTCAGTCTCCTTCTCCCTCTTTTGGGTCACTTTTTCTAGTAAAGTCAGCTGCTGTGTTGTTAGCAGCCCTGTGGAGAGGTCCACATGGCAAGAAACCGAAGTCTCTAATCAGTAGCCACAGGCGTGAGTTTGGAAGCAGACCCACCAATCCCCAGTCAAGCCTTGGATGACTGCTGCCCTGGCTGATACCTTAACTGCAGTCTTGTAAGGGACTCTGAGGCAGAACCACCCAGCTAAACTACTCTTGGATTCCTAAACCACAGACACTGTGAAGCAATGAATATTGTTTTACTGCATCAATTTTAGGTAATTTGTTACACAGCAATCGATAACTAATGTAGTGTGAATCACTTAATCTGACATTAATAGAAGCCAGAAGTGTCTATGTTCATTTAGTCATATTAGCTATTGTCTCTATCGCACAGATGAGAAACCAAAGTGTGGCAGGCTTTGAATTAGCTATCTAGAAGTCACTCGCAATCCCTTTTATCTGCCCTGTATTCCTTTAATGTAGAGGCTCAAAAGCTAAAACACTTATGTTCCCAGATTTCTTTGCATTTAATAGTTGCCATTTCACAGTACTGACTAATGAGATATATGTAAAAGTGCACTGGGAGAAGCCTTCTCTTGCTGAACAATGGACAACACCTTAGGAAGAAGCCTTTGGCCTATTTTCCTGCCTGGAAAACAAGGTTAGCAGCCATCTTGCTTTTCATCCTCATAGTAACCTGGAGATTAACAGCTGTTTTGTGGCAATGAGGGTGAAAACTATAATCTAATAATGTAGAAAAGGGAAACAGTAGGGGTCTAGATCCATGGTGATTTCCTTGAAACTAATAAACCCCTTACTTCTTCAAGCCATTGCTTAGTAAGGTTTTTTTGTTTGAAACAGGGCACATTCCTAACTAATATACTGAGATGAGGTGAGGTCATTCAAACCCAGGTCTGCTGACTTTAAGCCCTAGACTCTGATGGTAAAACAACACACCATCGGAATAATAGCAAAAACTACTTGAAAGGAGGTAGTTTGATGCAAACACGACCAGGTGTCCTACAGACAGGGATATGACCTGGCCGTGCTCGGGAGAGTCAGAAATTGTGTTCCACTCCTCCACTTCATTATCAACTTCCTACTTTCTCACCTCCAGAAGCTATACTTTGGCTTCTACCTCTACCACCTCACCAAAACTAAGCTTGGCAAACTATGGCCAACAGCCTGTTTTTATAAGTAGTTTTACTGGAACACAGCCTTGTCAATTCACTTATGCAGATCAATGGATGCTGTTTGCACTGCAATGGCAGAATTGAATAGTTGTGACAGAAACCAACTGGCCCTTTATAGAAAATGCTTGCTGACCTCTGCTCTAAATTAAGGCCATAGTGCTCTTTTTAATATTGCAATCTGCCCTATCTCTTACAATGACTTCCTTAGGATTCCCCTTAGGATAAAGACCAAAATCCATTAACATGGCTCAAGAGGCCATAATCAGATTCCTGACCACTTTTCCTGCATCATCTCTTGTTACGTATTCCACTACCTTCTGCTTTCAATGCTTCAGCTGTACTTCATTTCTTTCAGTTTGTTGAGTGTCCCCTGCCCATGCTAATTTCAGAGCCTATGTGCTATATATAATTTCAGGGCCTTTAGAATGCCCTCCCTCTATTTCTTCCTTCACTTAGCTCACATCTACCCTTTCCTCAGGTCTCAACTTAAACATCACTTCCTCCATGTAGGCTTCTGTGAACTCCCCAAAATACATGAGTCCCCCAGTTCCCACAACGCTCTAACTTGCTTATGACATCTATTTACTTGTAATTATATATTTAGTGTTGTTTTCCACAAGATGGTAAGCAAATACTAACCCTATTTGCCTTGTTCAATGTGATAGCCCTGACATTTAGCTTAGTGTCTAGAATATAGTAGGCACTTAATAAATAACTCCTTGCTCTCCCTTACCCTACTGATTTCCGTCAAGTCTCTTCTGATACTGTCCACCACTTCTATCTCTACTACGATTCACCTAGCTGAGCCAACCATCGTGTCTTGGCTCTTTCAGAAGGTATCTAACAGGTCTTCCCACTCTGGATTTTTCTCCACAGTGCAACCAGATTGATTTTTCTAAGATGCAAATCTAATTATGTCACTCTCCTGTCTACAGCCCTAAAATGGCTTCCCATGCTCTCTGAACAAAGTCTAAAGCCCTTAAAAGGCTTATAAAACCCCTTTGTAATTTAGATTTTTATCTCTCTCTCAAAAGCACCTGTTAGAGTCATAACGATTCCCTTTCAGATCTGTAACCACAAGTCCTCTTTCAACCTTGGGTCTTTGCCAGTGGTATTCACTATACCTGCCTGAGACACTACTCCCCACACCTCCACTTTCACCCAGGTATGTCCTACACAGTATTTGGGAATCATCATAGACATCTCTATCCCCTGGAAGCCTCATCATACTTCCCAAGTCTCATTTAGAGGTTCCTTCAATAGTAATTTACACTCCATTCTCCTCATAGCCAGCCCCCCGGCCCCTTAACACAACACCATTTGTAGCATTAATCACACAGAAAGCTATACGAGAGAAGGGACTATCTGGCTTTTTTTCCATTGTACTTCCAGTATTCATCACTGCTTGGTGCATAAGAGGAGCTCAATAAATATTTACTGAATGAATTCAAATGATTCAACAGGAAAGCAGTTTGTCCTAATTCCAAATGAAAACTTTGAAAACTTGCATTACATTTCCTCATTAAGTTTCATCATGAATTCCAATCCTATAGCCCACAATTTACCCAGCATGGACCCCACACTCATTTCAACCAGTACTCCTAATTCTCTTACCACCCGATATTGCACCTGCCTCTCAAGTCCCCAAATTATGAATTAATTTAGCAGTCTAATTTCTACCCTTTGGGTTCTGGACTGCTGATCTTAGGGGCTCTATAAAGTCCCAGAACCTTTCTAATTGGCTCCACTGAAAATGTTATGGCTTCTAACCCCATTGCGCTCTCACTATGACTTCTGTGGTGCTTCTCCTTATTTCTAGCCTACTCTCCTACCGTATGTCTAAACCCTACCACTTAACTCAAAACTCCCAGATATACTAGGCCTGCTCACCCTCCACAGATGATCCTGCTCCTCTGTCACCAACCTTAGAGGGAATCAGATATGAATCCTCTTTGTTTGCTCTAGACTTTCTTTCCTTTCTCTTGTCCCTCTTCCTTCACCTCAAGCTGAAGCCTTTATCCGTGCTCTTGACCCTACTTCTCTGGCTTGCTCTTGGGCTCTGCCATATTAATGTTGTTATTGCCACGTCTTACATTGCAGCTATATGTAAGGGCCCATCACGCCTTTTCATTGTGTTGCATCAGCTGCAGTCATATTCACTCCAGTGCTACTTGATTATGGCACCCTAGGATGGTGGTAGCACTTCCATATTTGATGTGCTTCATTAGCAAGGGAGCTTGAAGTGTTACAAATCAAAAAATGATCATGTTGCCATCCTTCTGCCCACTCCAGCCAGATCATAAAGGAAAAGAACTATGTGCTGTGAACGGGACTGAGACAGTCCCAAGTCTTCTGCCCTTCCACCAACCATCACATGTCAGGAATAACCCCAAGTGAATGTATCTTGTCTTGGTAATTTGATTAAAATCACGGTTAAAATCATGTTGTGCTTTGTTTTTGTTGTTCAACAGGACCACAAAAATAAGCCAACAACAGGAATTTGAGAGTCAACAATTACAATCCTGGAGATGGTACAGACTCTTGGTTCATATATTCTCTCTCACTGTTGTCACCTTCAAGCCCTCAATGCTTTCAATCAGCATCTTTTCTAAGTCACAGAAATCAATAAATACCAAAATATATAAAATAGAAAAAAAAGGTTTGTGAACACAAATGGATTCTTAGCTGATAACTGCCTGATGAGCTTCAGGATGGAGGGGTAGGGGCAAAAACTGTCAATTCCAACAAAACCACAGTCCATTCAAAATAAACATTATCATAAAACCCTTTAGATTTCTGAAGTTTAGATGGAATTTTCAGAAAGCGGCAAGGACCACAGCAGTGTTCCTCAGATCTGCAGACCCATTTCCTTCTCCCCAACTTCCAAAAACATACATACTTAGCAAAAAGCTTTGCATTCATTTTAAGACAAGGATAGAAGAAACAGGAACTACCTCTGTAAATAAAAGGTATAAGGAAGAGAAAATTCTTTATATTTAACTCCACCTTAGAGCAATTATTAGTTATGTTATGCTTTGATCTTTTCTGCTATGCTCACTTATATATATTATTTTCAATACCTTTAAAAAAAAAGAGAAAAATATGTAAGAATTAAACATTTTAAGGACCTTTCACAAACCAAATGACAGTAGGTTTTTATTAACATATCTTACAATGTTGATTATTCCTAGTTTTGTAATCTCTGCTTAATTATAAAGATTGATTTAGCCTCTACAGTAATGTACTGTATTTAAATGATCATTCATACAAGATATCACACCAGTACATTTTTTTTTTTAATAATATACACACATCACTCTAGCTTGGACCTGTTATTTTTAAAAGTGGGTTTATAAATGGGACTTATAAAAGTTATGGGGAAAAAATTAAAGTTCTAGTTTAGCAGCATGCATGTATGTAATTCAAGTACAATTTTCAACCAAGTGCTTTTTAAAAATTTACTGGTGACTAATTCACCAATATCAAAATAAACACTATCAAATACCCAAATTTTAATGTTAAGGCTAATATTTTCACTTCACATCCATATGCACAATCATAAAACATTCCATTTTAAATATGTAGTAATCAAAATCTGAATACATTATACCATGTATATATAGCATCAGAGTTTCAAACTGTAGAATTATTCAAGTTCATGAATCCTGTAACAGTATTTACTAGAGATTTAAATTAGCATTTTGCTCTTCAACCACACTTACAAATGGTCTGGTATTCAGAATGACCAATGCAAAAAATATGACAGGCTGAACTTATGATACAGTATTTAAAAAAGTAGCAATGTGTTGGAAAGGACAACTATTTAGTTAAACAGAATCAGTCTCATCTTTCAGAAAGTTATCTTAATATTTTGGAAATGTATATAAAAATAGCAAGCTATTTCCATTTATTTTATTGTAGAGCTATAGGTAATTTTTTGACATTTTGAACACATTTGAATATGTACTGTTCTGCTCTATTTTAATGCAAGGCCATCATTTAATGTCCATTTTCACATTCTGTAATGTCATGTCATTCAATAATTTTTAGAACATAGATCTGACTTTATTTTTGAATTTTATCATTAGATGTTTTTGAGTTTATTTTTACATGTAAAAATGTAATTTTATATAACAAGCCATGGAAGTCCAAAGTACCAGGAATTGCTTGATAACACTATATATTAAATAATCATCAAATTACTAAATCATTTGGAAGAAAAATCTTATTAGCAATATGTAACATGCTTTTCTGTAATCTTCCTTCTCTATTTATAGAGTGGGTTTTAGCTCAATCATTCCCATTCTTACTGATTAAAAAAACCCAACAAACATAAATTGCTTTTCGCAGCAGCTTCTAAGAAGAATACAGATGCAAGGCTCATTCATGAGGGTCATCACCACTGAGCCTCTTTTTTCCTTTTAGGAAACTAAGCAGAAATAGCAGTGATTACGCTGCACAAATACAATACAGATGAACCTCTCAAGCTGACAGGAAAGTTCCAAAACTAAGCTTCATTTGTGGGTAAGTCTGAGCATTTCCAATTCAATCATTTAAACAAAAACTTGGTTGGTAATAAAAGGTGGGCATGCATAAAAGCAAAACCTGCCATGTGTATGCTCTTAAAACTTCTGATTTTATAGTAAAATCTATTTGTTAATACCTCAAGTAATTCATCCAACCGAAATGGCAAATTTTGATTTTTAAGGACTCCCTTCCCCAACCACACATGTCCCCCAGAATGTACTGTATTATATTAACAGCAGCTATCTACTTATTTTACAACTATTTCAATTATTTACCTGGGGAGAATATTTATGAAATTCCTGAGAATGAATTAAGTTTTCAGCAAAGCCTTAAACTTTTAACAGATTCCTCACAATAAGAAAAAATTTTAAAGTCCTACTATTAGACCAACTTTTACTATACAATATTTCACATAAATCATGTCTTACATGTTTTTTCTAATTACATACAGCAAAAATCTCAAATCAACACAAGAATGGCAGAGGGAAAGGATGCATTGTGTTTAGCAGATGCAAATTAAAACACACAGATATAAAGAAGCAGTAAAACTTTAAATAAATCACACCCACTCTAAGTATCAATGAATAGCTGATATGCATTGCTGGGAGAATCATTTTTAAACAAGTTGTGCTTCTTATTAATTGTGGACTTAAAAAAAAAAAAAAAGGACCGCTAAAGAATGATTTAACTTGTTATTTGTTATGTTCTCCAGATACTTAAAAAAAATATTATACCATTAATGTGATTACCAAGCACCTAATTTTGGAAAGGCTTTATAATATATGTTTTCTTTTTCTCCCTCAGCAAAAGCGTGAATCCCCCAAATTAAGGTAAAGCTTATTGTTGATAAATTCTTAATGAAAATGATATAATGCAATGCTGAGGTGGTGAGTCACAGCCCATTGTAATGTGGACCCCATCTTTTATTGATGTGATCAAAAGTATGAGAAATCCACTGTTGCTCAAGAACTTTGTATCTTTCCTTACAAATGTAGAGAGGTTTGCCTCGCCTAGAATAAAAAGGAAAAAAGGTATTAAAAGTTATACAATACAGTGAAGATTTCACACACATTTTTAAAAAATAGATTCTTTATGGCTAAAATCTCACATAGTAGTTGGGTTTATTTCATATTTCCTTAGCATGTGGATGTGGAAAGTATCTCAAAAACTAGAAACAGCTCTAACTTAATGACTATCAGAATTTCTTAATATAAAAAAAATATATTATTACAATTACAAAGCCAGGAATGGCGCATTGTTCTTACTGATGAAACTTCAATAAAACATTCAAATATATCCATGCATATCTAACCTAAGATCCCGATCTTCTTCTCCATGAGCATCCAAATACACAGAACCCCAGAGGCAGAAGCGGTGGCCTCGAATGATGATAATCACCGATGCATTGATCAAAAGGAAAATCCCTGTTCCAGCACCACAGTTCTGAGAATGCTAAATAATTAAAAATATATCAATGATCTTCATAATCAAATGGACTTTATAAGAAAATCAAGAATGCCTTAGTTAAATGTCTTCTAAATAATACCAAAATATTTCTTAAATTTTTAATAAGATCTCATCTAAGTTAAACTTACAATTTCATTCTTAACATTTGATTAATAATACATTAGGAGGAATTTGGGTAAGGGTTATCTAGGAAAGCAATTTAGAGCCAACATAAACCTAATTCAGAGGCAGGCATCCACAACAGCAGGTCTGACCACTGTTTCATTGCCCACCATGTGAGAGCCCCTGCCATTAAAGGGCAATGGGAGCAGGGGGAGGAACTGGAATTGTGCTCACTTAAATAAAGCCGCAGATGTTTGGGGTTTTTAAACCCTTCAATAATAACAAAAGAACAAGATGAAATCCTTGTGTACTGTGTATTTAATTCAAAGAAGAGTTAATATGAAGAGCTGGCTTAACCACATATACCACATTTCCATATGATAGTAGATTTGAGTTTGCATAAATTTTGTATTATTTACTATTTCTTACCAATACACATTCACAGTAACTTTGTTGCTTGCAGCAAAGTCCTTTCAGGCATACAAAAGTACCACAAACAAGGCAAACAGCAGGATCCTTAGGAACCTTAGTGCAGACACTACAGGTTTTTCTGTGGTAGTACTGAAAAATGGTGTTGTAATTCTCAGGCAACTGGAGCAGGTGTGGTAATTTCCATCTTGCCTCTTGGATAAGCAAGGCCTAAAATATTACCCCAAAATATTCATTAGTCCTACGTATTTAAGTCATTAACACAAAATGCCTATATTTTAAAGGGCTTTTTTTTTCTTTAAAGAAAAAAAAACATGTCTCTAAGTATGTGGCTTATTTTCTTTATTAACACTCTTCTCATTTCCATTTTACAAATGACTGAAATAGTACTTCAACAACTACCAATCTCAATTTTAATGTAGTTTCCAATTACAGTATGATGTCAGCGTTTAGATTAAGCACCCTAAAACAGTTAAACTTGTCGTTACTTTAAAAGAAAAACATTAAACATAACTAAGAATGCATGGAAAATATATCTAGATGTACTTGTTTTTAAATATGCTTAATGCAAAATTTTAAACAGTTAAACTTTTTAAAAATCAAGTTTTGATTTTTCTCAGATAAACAATTTACTGGCTTTTCTTAAGGTAAGGTTATAGTTATAACTCATTATTTCTACATCAACACTTTATAATTTAGAATCTCCTTCTTAGAAGATATAAAAATTTTCTCATACCACAAGCATTTAAGACCTTTTGTATCCATAAGTGCTAGGGGTACAACTCTTTTCATAAATTTTCTGCTACAAGTATGAAAAAAGTGCCAAATTAGTTAAGCATCCCTGCAGAGTATACTTCATTCATTAACTGCAGTTGTACAAAAATACTGGTAATAGCAGGAATTTTTTTCTAGATGCCTCTCCACTAACACTTAGAATAGATAAAATGTAGTATGAATCTATTATCTCAAGAAACTGTATAGATGGTAGGCAATTCATATGGTGATAATTTCACATTATCTACACCCATAATCTATCTAAATTGATGCAGTACTTAAGTAGTCAGCCTGGCATCTATCAATAAGTTCATGGATAAAGTGGCCATAGAAGCAAGGATAAGGACAATATATGTGCTTACAATATGCTATCTGCCTGCATTCAGTGCCCAAACTCAGACTGCAAAGGTTGCATGTTCTGTAATGGGTTGATTATATTGCACTCTTCCATCAGTGGAAGGAATAGCAATTTGTCCTCACTGAACTTGATACCTACCTAGATTAGACTGTAAATTACCCAGTAGCTCACACCACATGATCTTAAAGAATTTTCTTCATAAAGAGAGATGTAAGGCAATAGGTGGATGTCTATGGAATTAACTGATCCTAACATATATTCAAAACATCTGACAAAACCGCTGATCTTTTAAATGATGAGCCACTTTGCTGATAAATTTTTATATGGTACCAGCTGGGAGAAAATAACTATAAAATGAGGTATATGCTCCCACAGAATGAAGTACATGCTCTAAACCAGCAACCAGTATATTGTGGGTGATCATTTTCTCACAGATGAAATGCATCAGTTTGGAAACCAGGGAGTACAAAGTGATTTTGGTATGTCTCATGATTATACCTAAGAATAAGTTTTATTTCTGTTTCCTGCTATTCTGAATTCTTCTGTGGTTTTAGGACCATCCTAAGAAGTTGTGTACTATACTCCATCAGAGGATATGGTAATAGTTCCACTGAATTAGAAACTAAATGTCAGGGACACCTGGGTGGCTCAGTCGGTTAGGCGTCTGCCTTCAGCTCAGGTCATGATCCCAGGGTCCTGGGATCGAGTCCCGCATCGGGCTCCCTGCTCTGCGGGGAGCCTGCTTCTCCCTCTGCCTCTGCCTCTCTCTATCTCTCATGAATAAATAAATAAAATCTTTAAAAAAAAAAAAAAGAAACTAAATGTCATCTGGCCATTTTAGGTTCCCCACGTCACTAGGAGAAGAAAGGAACGGCTTACAGCATTGTCTGGAGGGACTGACCCTGACCATGAAGAAGAACAGAAATATTGCTATACAATTAAGCAGCAGAATGTTTTGAACTTAGAGACCCCCCAGCCCCACTGCTCGCAATGTCCCAAGCTTGAAAGGTAAACTATTATGGCCTTAATATAAGCAAGACACAACCAATCACCAGAAGCTCAGACCTCTCAGAATAAAGTCTGGTTCACATCCTTGGTCAAATAAATACAACCTGTTGAGGTTCTGGCCAAAGAAGTTGCAAGAAGAAAGTCATATATTCGACTATATATTAGCTACAGCTTTATGACTACTTGCAAATGCTCTTGCTTATGGTTGCATATCTTCTTGCAATATTTTCCATTCTCTTTTTCTTTCACTTAACTATGGAATTCAGGGTGAGGAGCTGCTAATTAAAATTTTCCCGGCCACCAGGGTATAAATACAACAAATCACAGAAGGAATGGACATCTCTCAGAGCCTCTGATTTCAGAGAGGTATGATGATGTAACTATTGGATGTGACTTCAGGTTGCATATTTGGGAAAGTGGTGGATGCATTTGTGATTATAAACGGAATGGTTACATCATTTTGAACAGGGGAAGAAGTGAAACAGTGAATGAGAATAAGGATGTCTATGTGCCAACGGGTAAGATATGAAGACAGTGGGCCACCAGTGTTTGTTATATATGTTTTTCCATTTGTCTATCAACCTTACCTGCCTTCTTATATTATTAACAGTATTACAAGTAATTTTGGAAAATAACCTCTTTTCTTGTTCCATAGAGGTCTGATAGTTGCCTATCACAAGATCCTGCCCCATCACAGGGGTGTACATAGGATGCAAATTAGGCCAATCAGATCCTTTCCCCCAGGAATCTGAATCTTGAGCACCACATAGAAGGAAGGAAAGTGGTTCAGGTGGGGTTATCTAGTGGTAGCACTTCAGAGAAAACACACCAAAACTGTCTGTTGCAATCAAACTGTCTGTGACCAAAGAATCTTAGCTGATACAAAAAATTAGAAGCAGTAATTCAGACTATCTTTCAAGGGTACTTTGGTTGGACTATTCAGCTCTAGTCACTGTTTATATCTTGTTCAAATTTAAAATTCCAGGTAAAGAAAATCTGGTTGACCTGGGTCAGAGTGAGGACTAGAGATAGAACAGAGTGGAACAGGGACAAAAGTAGGGATGCAGGTCAGATGGGAGTGCATTCAAATAACTAGTAAAAATTCTGCATAAGTATAAACAAATACATAAATGTCACTGTTCTGGCTCTAAAACAAATCATTATCACTTAATTTTACAAAAAGATTATTTTTAAATGACAAATTCTTATTTTCCATCAATATCCATACCAATAACCATATACCTAACATGTAAGCTTGCTATTATACTATCAAATGAGTTAATTTTTATCTATTGTTTAACCCATGATCCTAAGAAGACAAAAAATTTTAAGTACACTCATCACTTTCTCCTGTCCTGGTTCTACAATTATACCCCTAGTCTTTCATTATAGGTTTTTAGACATCAATATATAATTTCAGATTCTAGCTATAATCTGAAAATAAAGAAATTACTAGACAGGAAAAAGATTTTTATATATAACATAAAAGGTTCAATTAATGTCCTGAAATTGTCTTTCCTTTAAAAAAGGGAGGGTATAAAATATTATCTCCTTAAGGATTTCAATAAAAAACAGATATGAACAGAAGCAGAGACATTTATTATTTATGCTTACCTTGCCTTTATTATTCACTCAAAGTCTAGTCTAGTCTGACACCTCTATCTAAAACACTGAGCCTGGGTGGCTCAGCTGGTTAAGCATCTGCCTTGGGCTCAGGTCATGATCTCAGGGTTCTGGGCTCCCTGCTTAGCGGGGAGTCTGTTCTCCAGCTCCCTCTGCCCCTTCCCCTGCTCATGCTAGCTCTCTCTGTCTCTCTCTCTCAAATAAGTAAAATCTTTTGAAAATAAAAAACACTAATTTTTTATTGTCTCCTGATGTTAAAATTAAAATTCTCATTTTCCCTGAAACATGGCTCTTCTTTCACCAGTTCTATTTCTACCAATGATATCATCTCCCCAGTTAACTGTTCCACAAATATTTATTAGGTGACTAGTCTATATCAGGTACTTTCTAAGAACTAGGAATTCAAAGATAAATAAGGAACAATTTTTGCTTTTGGAGCCTCCATTCAGACATATTAAACAAACAAAAGTGATAAATATGGTGACTGTTAGAGACACTAGCAAAAGTACTGTCATACAGCACAATAGAAGGAGGGGATTAGAACTGAAGAAGGATTATCAGACAAACCTTTATAGAAGAGGTACATTTATCTTAGCAAAGCCTTGATGAGTGATTAATTCGACAGAAGAACGGTAGGAAAATTGCTTTAGATAAAATTAACAGCAATTAGCAATAACACAGATGTTTAAAAACATATAGTGCACTTAAGAACCATTCTTCTGTGGTTTGAGCAAGCTGGTAGCAAGGGAGTGGGTTGGATGAAGTTAGAAAGACAAGCAAGATGGTGAAAACCCCTGAATGCCATGCAAAGACTTCCTATCTTCCTCCATAGCCAATGGGGAACCATCAATGGTATTTTAAGCAGGATCACATTTCTATCAGAACTATGTCTACTAGTTACTATTCTTTTAATGCTTTGTGTTCAGATCTTAAAGTCAAATACATCTGGTCATCAAGTCCTATATATTTTTCTCAAATGTCTCTTGCAATGCTTATATTCTGTCTAATTTCTACTATCAGAATAATAGACCAGATTTTTTTCACCATCTAATCTCTGGCTTCCCTCTCCCCTCACTTCAATTTACCTACGAAAAAGCTACCCAAATTACCTCCAATAAAACACTACTTTCATCATATTATTCTATTTCTCAAAAACTGTAGTTCCACCTTTAGAGGAAAGTCTCAGCATCAAACCATGGCATTCACAGCCACCTCCCACTGCCCCCACTCGACCTTTCCAGGTCACTTACCTTCAACACAAAACCTATCACTGGCCAAACTGGCAGGCTAGGCGCAGCAAATTTTAAAATTAAAGACATGGCCTTTTAAATCTGCCACTCCAAATCTTTGATTTCTATGTGACAGTTCTCTTCCCAATAAGCTTGCAAGTTCCTTGCCTATCTTAAAATTCCTTTGTATCTTTCAAGTCTAGTGCTATGATTATTTAAGACATTCAATAAAAACCTGATGACCTAAAATGAACTTAAAGTAACATATTAATAACTTAGCTTTATTAACTGAAATATTTTTGCTTTTAGAATCATCAATATTATATAAGGAAACCATTTATTCAACATAATTAGTTTAATAAATGCTGCCAAGAACAGATGACCTGAAATTTTTAATTCTTCGTTATTCTCTTACCCTATTAGCATATCACCACTATGTCAAGTGGGTAATACTACTCTTTTTACATACCTTTCCTTGTTCTGCATGTCTTTCAGTAAATGAATTTATCTCAAAACACCACTGAGATATAATATCAAATGCTGGAACTGGCCAATCCAGACAGGAGGCACTGATGAATGGATGTTCTGTTTGGTAAAACGTTGGTAGAAGTCCCAGGCAGCTGGAAAGAATCGAAAATTCTTCTTCTTCCTTTTAGACATGAAACAGAAAATTCTCAAGGCATTTCATAAAGAACAGTTCCCATTACAGATATTTTAAATGTCATCCTCATCGATTACTTTTGGACAGTAAGAAAATTTTCTTAACTGAGTCAAGTAAAGGAAAGTAAAGGGAGTAGGAGGGGCAAAGGAGAGAATAGGTTCCCAGCTTTTTATCCAAATATCCCATAGTATTTCTCTTTGAAATTTAAATCTTAAGTGCCATAGCATCTGCTAAATAAAAAATATTTATTTTTTAAATAGTGTTGTCACATTTCTGATGAATACAGTCTATAGAACCTAGCTACTCTATGAGAGCAAATGTTCTGGGGGCAAAGAGAAAGTAACTTTTGGTTAAAAAGACATAGGCTGTCAGTGTGGGTGAAGAACAACAGTAAAAACATGGAATTCACAAGATGCAGTACAAAATAATTTGCCTGGACCCTGAATGAGTGTGAAACAAAGTCAGGTTTTTTTTCCCATTTTTAATTTTTTTTATTTTGTTAATCACCATGCATTACATCATTAGTTTTTGATGTAGTGTTCCATGATTCATTGTTTGCGTATAACACCCAGTGCTCCATTCAGTACGTGCCCTCTTTAATACCCATCACCAGGCTAACCCATCCCCCCACCCCCCTCCCCTCTAGAACCCTGTTTGTTTCTCAGAGTCCACAGTCTCTCATGGTTCGTCTCCCCCTCTGATTTCCCCCCCTTCATTTTTCCCTTCCTGCTATCTTCTTTTTTAACAAAGTCAGTTTTTAAAAGAGAGTGGAGTTTTTAAAAACTTGAGAGATCTAAGTGCCAGCTAAGCTGAAGTTCTATTCAGTAATAACAGAACCAAAGAAATCAGTGAGCTAAGGACTCGTATCTTGAGTTTTACAGGAGTTTATTAGTCTTATAAACACCAAAATATACTCCCCAATTCTTTATTTAACTAAAAGACTATTTAGGAGGCTAATATGTTTACCTTCCCGTGTCCACTGGATCAATTCCTATCATCCTTCAAATTCCAGCTCCCCAGGGAATCCTTCCCTGACCAAACTTAAAGAGGCCTTAGATTACTCAGCTCCATTCAGATAAACTTAATCCTTCCATACTTTGTAAACACTTCTCTTCTTGGGTTTGTATTTTCTATTAATTAATTTAAAAATAAATTAGCATTTCCTGTAAGACTGTGGGAGTAGTCCCTCGGGCAGGGGCTCTGTCCTCCCAGTGCTTGGCACATAGTAGACATTCAACAAACATCTGTTTGTAAAACTAAACTAATAATGCAGATTAAGTATAAAATTCTAAAATGTGCTACAAAGAAAAAATGAAGATTAAAAAAGCAAAATGATATGCAGGCTGAAAAAGATGTTAATTTTTATAATCTCTAGAAATGAAGCTATACATCTCCCATTTTAAGAGCTACATAAAGAAGGCATCTTAAAAAACAACTTTATTGAGGTGCAGTATATATACCATAAAATTCACCCACTTTAAGTGTAGTTTGATGAATTTTGGCAAATGTGTAGTCAGGTAACCACA
Organism: Mirounga angustirostris; assembly: GCF_029215605.1. NCBI lineage: Eukaryota > Metazoa > Chordata > Mammalia > Carnivora > Phocidae > Mirounga > Mirounga angustirostris. The sequence goes on along the minus strand of NW_026991711.1, from coordinate 134,270,508 downwards.
ACTATAATAAAACTTTTGAACAATTCCATCCCCTCCAAAAATCTTGCTTTTGCCTGTATGCAATCAATTCCAGCCCCTACTCCTGGCACCAAGCAACCACTAATCCTGTTTTCTGTCATTATAGTTTTGGATTTTTAAAAATTTTCATATAAATAGGATCAAACAGTATGTGTATGTGTGTGTGTGTGTATTGTCTTTTGTGCCTGGCCTCCTTTCAGCATAATATTTTGAGATTCACTCATGTTATTGTATCAGCAGTTCATTCCTTTTTACCACTGAATAGTATTCCACCATATGGACAGACCACATTTTGTTCATGTATTCACTTGCTGATGAATTCTGCTTTGTTTACAGTTTTTGACTACTACAAATTAAGCTATTTTAAACATTTATGTAAGTCTTTATGTGAACATATGTTCTCATTTCTTCTGGTAGATACCTAGAAGTAGAATTGTTGGGTTGTATAGTAAATGCATGCTCAGCTTTTTAAAGAAATTGCCAAACTTTTTTCAAATTTGACTATACCACTTTGCATTACCACCAGCAATGAGTGAGAGTTACAGGTACTCCAAATTCTCATCACTTGTGACATTAATTTGTACTCTTCTAATCAACAACGATGGTGAACACATTTTCATGTACTTGTGGGTCATTCATATATATTCTTACGAGAAGTGCCTGTTCAAATTTTATGCCCACTTTGGGTTTTTGTTTTGTTTTCTTAATTACTGAATTATAAGAGTTCTTGATATATTTTGGATACAAGTCCTTTCTCAATATCTTTTTAAAATTTTTTATTGTTATGTTAATCCCCATACATTACATCATTAGTTTTAGATGTAGTGTTCCATGATTCATTGTGCATAACACCCAGTGCTCCATGCAGAACGTGCCCTCCTCAATACCCATCACCAGGCTAACCCAACCTCCCACCTGCCCCCCCGAACCCTCAGTTTGTTTTTCAGAATCCATCGTCTCTCATGGTTCATCTACCCCTCCGACTTCCCCCCCTTCATTCTTCCCCTCCTGCTACCCTTTTTTTTTTCTTAACATATATTGCATTATTTGTTTCAGAGGTACAGATCTGAGATTCAACAGTCTTGCACAATTCACAGCGCTTACCAGAGCACATACCCTCCCCAGTGTCTATCACCCAGCCACCCCATCCCTCCCACCCCACCCCCCTTTCTCAATATATTTTTAAATTGAGATATAATTTGTATACCATAAAATTCACCCTCTTAAGATGTATAGTTTAGTATATTCACAAAACTGTGCAACCATCACAAACTAAGTCCAGAATATTTTCATCACCCTATTCTAAATGGAATTACTTTTTAAATTTCATTTTCAGATAGCTCATTGCTAGTACGAAGAAATAGATTTTTTTGTACATAGATCATGTATTCTACAAATTTGCTTAGCTCATTTGTTAGCTCTAATAGTTTTCTGGAGATTCCTTATAATTTTCCACATATAAGATCATGTAATTTGCAAACAGACATTATTTTACCTCTTCCTTTCCAATCTAGATGCCTTTTATTTCTTTTTCTTGCCTAACTGTTCTTTCTAGAACTTCTAATTCAATGCTAAAAAGAAGTGATGAGGGTAGCCATACTTTCTTGTCCCTGATCTTAGAGAGCAAACTTTCTACCTTTCACTATTAATTATGATGTTAGCTATGGATTTTTCTTACATGCCCTTTATCAGGTTGAGAAAATTCCTTTCTGTTGTTTTTTAGTGTTTTTACCATGAATGGGTGTTGAATTTTGTCAAACATTTTTGACTACTGAGATGATCATATGCTGTTAAAAAATCAACTCTATTAATATTGTGAATTAAATTAAATGATTTTTGTTGGTGAACCAACTATGCGTTCCTAGGATAAACCCATTTGGCCATAGTGTATTATCCTTTTCTATAGCTAATATTTTGTTAAGGCTTTGCTTCTATGTTCATGAAAGATCTGGGTTTGTAGTTTTCTCATGATGCCTGGTTTGGGTATCAGGATAAAATTGGCCTAATAAAATGAGTTTGGACTGTTCCTTCTTCCTCTGTTTTCTGAAAGTTTGTATGTATCGATACAATTTCTTCCTTAAATGTTTCATAGAATTCACCATGATGTTACCTTTGCTAGTATAAAATTGTTGACTTCTCTTTTTTTGAAGGATAATAATTATAGAAGTTTAATAAGCTAAATCAACTTTCCTAGTTGATACAGATCTAGTCAAGATTTTCTGTTTCTTCTTGAGTCAGTTTTAGTAATTTGTATTTTTCAAAGAATTTGTCCACTTCATCTACATGATCAAATTTGTTGGCAAATGTTATTCATAATATTCTCTTATGTTTCTGTAGGGATGTTTCCTCCTTCATTCCTGATACTGGTAATTTGTACCTTCTCTCTTTTTTCCTTATCAATCTAGTGAGGAGTCTGGCTCCTGGTTAAAAATCTATGTGTGATTTTTTTTTTTTCAGGCCTAACTATAGGCAATTTACAAAGGTTTTACTTCACAGGCTTTGTGGGTCAAAACCGCCCTCCCTACATCAGACTCAGTACACAGCCAATGCATTGCAGTCTCTGAAGGAATTTACAGTCAAGGTCTCAGGCCCCTCCCCTCCCCCAGTCACATTCTTTCACGTATTTACATTCCTAGCTCTGGTACCTTTACTCCTAGGATTCTTTATCTGAGGCCTTGGGAAGGGGTCTCTTCTACTCTTATCCCTTCTCCCCCACCCCGACTTTTCTCTACCTCAGAGCCCATAAAACTGCCAAAGCCTTTTGTTTGGGGACTCCCTCAACAGATCCCCACATCTGGGCTGATCCACCTGACCCATGACTGGTGTGCCACTTCATTCCATGAGGGTAAATGGAACAGGAAGAACTGGCATTTTCTGTGGTTTTAGCCTCTTGCTTATACCATCATAGTAAGTGATTAGAGACTTCACTCTCTCACTTTTGGCTTGTTGCTTTAATCAGCTACTCCGACACCTCCTAGTTCAGTTCTCTCTCTTCCAGTTCAGCTGAGCTCCTAACATTTAGGTTTATCCATTTTACTGGTCTTTGCAAAAAAACCAGACTTTGATTTTTCTCTATTTCTCTATTTCTCTATTACTACTTCATTGATTTCTGCTCTGATTTTTCTAATTTCCTTTCTTTTACTTGCTTTGGGTCTAATCTGCCCTATTTCTAGCTTCATAAAATAGAAATTTAGATGAATGATTTGAGAACTTTCTTCTTTATAAATATAACTATTCGAAGCTGTATCTCTCCAAGAATTATTTTAGTGACATCTTGCTTTTTTGCTATGCTGTGTTTTCATTTTCACTCAGTTTAAGTATTTTCTAATTTCTTTGGGATTTCTGCTTTGATATATAAGTTATTCAAAAGTATGTTGCTTAATTCCCACACATTTGGGGATTTCCATATTTTTTTGTTATTGATTTTAATTTAATTCTTATGTGGCCAGAAAATATGCTGTATGATTTCAACTCTTCTACATGTATTGATACTTGCATTATGGCTTGGCATATGGTATATTCTGGTGAATACTCACGTGCACTTGTAAAAAAATATGCATTTTGCTACTGTTTGGTGAAGTATTCTAAAGATGTTATAGATGTTAATGACAGTAAGTTGACTGATAGTATTGTTCGGGTTTCATTTATACTGTCTCCTCGTTATTGACTAGTAAGAAGTCATTGAGGTCTCCAGCTATAATTGTAGATTTGTCTATTTCTTCTTTCAATTGTCAATTTCTGTTTATGTAATTTGGGGCTTTTTGTTTTGTGCATATATATTTTTAACTGTTATATCTTCCTGCTGTATTGAGAAAAGGCATTTATTTCTAATATAAGGCACAAAAATAACTTGAGAAAAGGGGAACTACCAATGGTAGAAAAATAGTAATATTTTTCATTTTTATGATATGAAATCCAACAATGAATAAAAATTAACATAGATCTACATAAATGAATTTTTTTTCTCCTGGCATTCATAGACTACTTCAGGATTACTTGGGTTATCTTTATGCAGCAGTTGTTGAGTCCAAATCTGGGTCACTAAAATGAGAGAAACCCTAGCTGAGGAAAAATTTATGAAGGAAAAAAGTTTCTCACTTGACTTAGATAAAATAGAGTGGCAGATTATTCTAAACAAAGAAAAGTTATGAGATACTTTTTTTTCAAGGTCAGATAGTAAATTATCTTTTTACTTGTTTTCATTTTCTAATTATTTTCAAAAGAAACATTATATAACACGTAAGTTGTAGTAAAAGAAACAAAATGGCTCCTAAATATGGAAATGCTCAACCTTAGGAGAAATGCTAATTAAAACTACATTGAGATATATTTTACCTAGTTAAAAGATCTAGAGGCAAAGATCAAATAGTTTGAGAACACACTGCATAGACACATTATTAGGGAAACTCTCATACATTACTATTAATGTAATTGATACAACTTCAGTGAAAGGCATTTGGTAATAACCATCAAAACTACAAATGTATGTAAGGGCTGACACAGCAAACCACAAATAACTTATCCCACAAATACAATCGAAAACATACAAAATAACTTGCATGTGCTATTATTCATTATTGTATCATTTATAAATAGCAAAGGATTAGAAATAACCCAAATGTTTATTAATAAAGGACTGATTAAATACATCCTGGCACATCATACAATGAAATATTCTGAATCTGTAAAACAGAATGAAGGTCTTCATACACTGAATATGAAATGATCTCTAAGATACACTCTTAAGTGAAAAAAAATACAAGCTGTAGAACAATATGTTAAAAAGGGGCTGAGGAAAAAATACACACCTCTACACACATATTTTTTGGTATATGTATATCTGGAATAATATAAAGGAAACTGACAGCACCTGATAGTGACTGAGTGGCTGGGGAAAGGGGTATTTCTTTCACAGAAAATGACACAAAGAAATGGAAAGACATTCCATGCTCATGGATTGGAAGAATATATATTGTTAAATGTCTACACTACCCAAAGCAATCTACACATTTAATACAATCCCCAAAATATCAACAGCATTTTTCACAGAGGAAGAACAAACAATCCTAAAATTTGTATGGAATCACAAAAGACCCCAAATAGCCAAAGCAACCTTGAAAAAGAAAAGCAAAACTGAAGGCATCACAATTCCGGACTTCAAGTAATATTACAAAACTGTAGTGATCAAAATAGTATGGTACTGGCACAAAAACAGACACACAGATCAATAGAACAGAAAACCGAGAAATGAACCCACAAGTATATGGTCAATTAATCTTTGACAAAGCAGGAAAGACTATCCAAAGGGAAAAAGACAGTCTCTTCAACAAATGGTGTTGGGAAAAGAATGAAACTGGACCACTTTCTTACACCATACACAAAAATAAATTCAAAATGGATTGATGACCTGAATGTGAGACCCGAAACCATAAAAATCCTAGAGGAGAACACAGGCAGTAACTTCTCTGACATCAACAATAGCAACTTCTTTCTAGATATGTCTCCCAAGACAAGGGAAACAAAAGCAAAAATAAACTATTGGGACTTCATCAATATAAAAGCTCCTGCACAGCAAAGGAAACAACAAAACAAAAAGACAACCTACAGAATGGGAGAAGATATTTGCAAATGACATATCTGATAAAGGGTCAGTATCCAAAATCTATAAAGAATTTATACAACTCAACACCCAAAAACAAATAATCCAATTAAAAATGGGCAGAAGACATGAATAGACATTTTCCCAAAGAAGACATCCAGATGGCCAAAAGATACATGAAAAGATGCTCAATATCACTCATCATCAGGGAAACACAAATCAAAACTACAATGAGATATCACCTCACACCTGCCAGAATGGTTAATATCAAAAACATAAGAAACAAGTGTTGGCAAGAATGTGGAGAAAAAGGAAACCTCCTGCACTGTTGGTGGGAATGCAAACTGGTGCAGCCACTCTGGGAAACAGTATGGAGGTTCCTCAAAAAGTTATGATCCAGCAACTGTACTATTGGAGATATTTACCCCAAAAATACAAAAATACTGGTTCGAAGGGATACATGCACCCCAATGTCTATAGCAGCATTATTTACAATAGCCCAATTATGGAAACAGCCCAAGTGCCCAATGACTGATGAATGGATAAATAAGATGTGGTCTGTATGTATGTTTATATATATAATGGAATATTACTCAGCCATAAAAAAGAACAAAATCTTGCCATGGGTGGAGCTAGACAGTATTATGCTAAGTGAAATAAGTCAGTCAGAGAAAGACAAATACCATATGATTTCACTCATATGTCGAATTTAAGAAACAAAACAAACTATCATGGGGAGGGGGGCAAACGAAGAATCAGACTCTTTTTTTTTTTTAAAGATTTTATTTATTTATTTGAGAGAGAGAGAATGAGAGACAGAGAGCATGAGAGAGAGGAGGGTCAGAGGGAGAAGCAGATTCCCTGCCGAGCAGGGAGCCCGATGCGGGATGCGATCCCGGGACTCCAAGATCATGACCTGAGCCGAAGGCAGTCACTTAACCAACTGAGCCACCCAAGCACCCCGAAGAATCAGACTCTTAATGATGGAGAACTGATGGTTACCAGAGGGGAAGTGGGGGGGGGGGGTCAAAGAGGTGATGGGGATTATATATATAAGCAAATATAAATACCACTATTTCTCCCCTATCTGCATTTAATACAAGCATGCCTTGCCTTTGGTTACTTAATATATTTTTGAGATTTTTCCATATTAGTACATAGAAAACTTTCTATTCTTTTCTTTTCTGCAGAGTATTCCATTATATGAATAAACCACAATTTATTTAGCCAGTTTCTTATTGATCGATATTTGAGATGTTTTCAAATTTTTTCGCTATTTCAGTATGTCTATTCAGCTATCAATAAATTGATCACCCTATTATTGTACTATAAGAAACATCTATAGGTGGAGTATTCATAATTACATTGAGATTCAAAGACAGTATAATATGCAGTATTATAATGGTTTTTACAGACTTAATACTAGAAGAAAATTACCTGTACTCCTCAAAAAATGTTTTGTGTAGCAAGAAGCAGCACAGCTCAGAGGTTAATAGTGCAGATTTGGCATCCAGACTAAATGTGTTCAAATCCTGGCTGCTTTAAATACTAGCTTTGAATCTTGGGCAAGTTATTCATCTCTCTGTTTCCTTGTCTGTAAAGTGAGGATCATAAGAGCTACCTCATAGTTGTTGGGAAACTTAAATGAATTTAAATGCAAAGCACTTAAAACAGTGCTAGCATGTGTCAATATACAATAAATGAGAGCTATCATTATAATTATTCATGGCAGAACTATTGTTGACAGACAGAAGAAAGAAAAAGTTAAAGGAGATATATTAGAGCACTGGTTTTCAAATTTGGGGGGGGCAGTAGTGGTAATCACAGTCTCCTGTAAGAGTCTGATAACCATTTTCTTCTAAGAAAACTACACATAGACAAACATCTTACAAACAATGCTATGGCATTCAAAAATTACCTGAAGTCCCTGTGTAAGAATTCCAGAGTAACTGGATATATATGAGAGGATGCATTTAAGTAGGAGAAATATAAGAGAACCATACAGATTACTATAATTAGCCCTATTATGGTAGTAGAAGTAGTGTTACACTAAAATATTTAACTAAATTCAGAAGGTCTAATAGATTACTTTGGAGAACAAACTGTTGTATTGGAACATGTACTAGGTACCACTCTTGATAAATTCCCATGCTTACCCAAAATGTTAAAAAAATTTTAAAAATTTACTGTTAAACTCAAGCGTCTCCTGGCTATTCGAAATAATTACTGAATTTATTAGCAAGGTGGCTAAATGTAGATGATTAATGTTCAAAAACTCTGACTGGATTTCTACATTTTAGCAACATATTGGAAAATACAATTTTAAATGATTCCATTTATAGTTTAAAAAACAAACAGACAAACAAAAAGACATGCACAGGAAACTTCGTAAGAATTCTCTTTGGGATAGGGCAGAGAAAAAAAGCCTGTTACTTCCACTGCTCAAAATTCTAACTGGACATGTATTAAGACAAGAATAGAAAAAGATTTGAAGGAAAGAGACAATATTGTCCTTATTGTCAGGTGATATGATCATAATTACATAAAATACCTAAAAGAATCAATAGGCAAACTATTAGAACCAATAAGAGAATTTAGCAAGTGGCCAGTCACAAGAACACACCAAAATCAATATTATTATTCCATACCAGCAAGGAGTAATCAGTATGTCAGAGAAATAAGACATCATTTAGACAGAAACTAAAACCATAAAGCCTCTAGGATTCACTTTATAAAGAATGCTGTAGACTTTAAAATGACAATTTTAAAGTCCTATGAGAAGTACCAAAAGAAGACCTGAATGAATGGACATATAAACTATGCTCAATGCCTTAAAACTACATGTTCAAAACAATTCTCATCTATTATCTTGTGGGATTTTGGAAGAAAATTTACAAGTTGATTATAAAATTATTCATGAGAATAAATGTTCATATATAGCTAACAAGAAAAATTAAATGGAAGTGACATAAAGGGAAAAAAAGTGAAATCTACAAAAGTTAGATTATACAAATGACAAAAATCTAAACAAAAAGAGAGCAAATTTCTATCTAAAGTTGTAACCTAACTTTTCTCACTTCAGTGGAATATATCCATATCCAAGCAATCACTCAACTTGAATATAGGCAAAATAATTTCCTTCAGGCCCCACAAACTTACTCCATATTTCTTCCCCCTATTAACTGTACCAGAAAGGTTCAAGTCCCCCAGGCCCAAAACCCAAGTACAGTATGACTCTTCTCCCTTGACCCCCACATGTTCAACTAAAATCCTGAGTATTCCATCTCTGAAATTTCTAATTTCTCCCTATTCTCTCCAACTAGCTTTTCTGTTCCCAGTCTCCATTCCTCACACCCCCAAATCTGTCTTATATTAGAGTGAGATTTTATCCTAAAATAAAATTTGAATCATGTCATTTTTGTTCCAAATCTTTCAGTGGTCCAAATTCCTTCATGTGGAATTCAAGATCCACTACAACTTCACCTTAATCTATTTCTAACACTATGTAGCACTGTTCCTTTTTGTGCCTCCTAATTGATGACATTTCTTCCCTGTTCTAATATGCCTGGTGCACTACTACAAGCATCACAGCCAACCCCCAGCCAGCTTTCAATGCCCAGTTCAAGAGCTTCTGCTTCCAGATCATTTCCAATTTATGGGAGAAAAATACCTTCCAATGAAAACAAATGACAGAATAAACCACAGGTAATAAGCACACAAAGAATCACAGCCTATGGCCTTTAAATATGAAAGAAGAAAAGTTAATGAAGGAAGTAGTAGATTTTTTTTTTCTATTAATCTTCTCCATGCTTGAGGATGCTCAACAGTAGTCCCCCCACTTACGACAGTTTCGCCTTCTGTGGTTTCAGTTACTGGTGTCAACTGTAGTTTAGAAACAGATGATCCATCCTCTGACAAATGGTCAGAAGGTCAAAAGTCGTCTAACTCTACATCACAATGCCTACACATCATTCATTTCATCTCATCACGTAGGCATTTTATCATCTCACATCACCACAAGAAGGGTGAGTACAATACAGTAAGATATTTTGAGAGAGACCATATTCACATAACTTTTATTATAGTATATTGTTATAAATGTTCCATTACTGTTAATCTTTTACTGTGCCTAATTTATAAATTAAACTTTATCATAGGTATCCACGTATAGAAAAAAAAAAAACCTAGTATACATCAGGTTCGGTACAAGCACTGGTTTCAGGCATCCACTGGGGGGTCTTAGAACATATCCCCTGCAGGTAAGGGGGAACTACTGTATGCCAAAGGAAACACTTTTAAGTTGACATTTAAAAATAAATAACTATGAAAGAGAATATCCAATGGATGAACATTTTTAATTTAGTCAATATCCATAAACTTTAAATGTTTTGAGGATAAATGTGCAGAGTTTATCTTGAATCACTTAAAAAAAAACCCAAAAAACTATTTAATGCAATGGTCAATTACGTAAGAGAGAAAGAACGATCAACTGCTTAATTCTGATATACTGCAGGCTTCGAAGACTATATATGTGATAAATGTCTTAATTCCCGTATCAAATTCCCTGGAAACAGAAGACAGATAATGTCAGGATTATAATCCTGTAAGCAGTTTGGTTTACTTACCTTCTGGTTCCCTATTCTGTCACTTTCTTGCCTACTCAGATCAACCCAGTTTTATAAAATAGATTAAACTAGTGATAATTCGTGTATCCAAATTTTTAACATAACTATGTACAAATTGAACATTTTCCTGTTCTAAAATTATATAAATGCCATCATGTCTTCAGACAACCAGCTTTCTGACCAACATAACTTTTAAACAGATAGTAAAAGTAGATGATGATCAGTGATTAATATACCAATATGATAAAAATAATGATAAATATATCAATACGACTACTATGATCCTGTTCAAGTACTGCGTATTTATTATCACTGAATTCATACAAAAGTGCTCAAATATCAAGTATTAGTAATATTATCATAAAAGTGAGTGGATACTAGCAAATACAAAAAATAACATTAATAGTAAATGTTCTAAATATTTATTACTTTGAGTTAGACTAACATACTTGCATGACAGTTCTGTATATAGGTTTAAGTATTATACTATGTGTCAGTACATTTTGAAAAATTAATTAATTGTAAAAACACGACTTCTTATTCTCTACCCCAAATTATACCTGGCAGCTAGGTAAATCTTCCCCAAAAAGGTGGTGCTGAAGAAGGCTGGTGATTCTGAGGAAAGGTAAGCAGAAGTCCTGTAAGTATTTTTCCATGGATTCAGGAGACCAAGCAATAGGGCTAACCTAAAGTTAAAAAAGAGAATCTGAACAATTTATTCTATAATAGATATAGCTTAAAAATTACATTCATAATGGCAACAATATCCAAATTTTTAACAAATAACCACTACATTTGGAGCATACCATTGCACATTCCTGAGTTCCTTCTTCATGGTATAACTTTCCTTTAGATAGTTCACTTATCACAAAGCTCAGTAACACTTCATGAGACTTCTCTGCATCACATGTATTCTGGGAAAAAATGAAAAATGGGCTCCATCAGTCACTGAAAATTACAGAAAAAAATTACATTGGAAAGAACACTTTTTAATAAGTAGAGGTATAGCTGTGACTACATTTTTTTCACAAATATAAACTTCAATTCCTCAAAATCTGTGTACAATAGTACACCTCTGGATTCACAATGAAATTGGGTGTGTGATCAAACTATTCCAATACTTATTTCTGTAAAATTTTTTTAAAAGACTTTATTTAATTATTTGATAGAGAGTAGGATGGGGATAGGAGCAGAGGGAGAAGCAGGCTCCGTGCTGAGCAGGGAGCCCAATGTGGGGCTTGAGCCCAGGACTCTGAGATCATGACCTGAGCCAAAGGTAGATGCATAACCGACTGAGCGACCCAGGCTCCTCTCCAATACTTCTTTAAAAGATGGATGTAAATTACATAACATATGTGTAAAGGAACATATGTAAATCATATCTTTTGACCCAGTAATTTCCACTCCTGGAAATTCTTCCTAGGGAAATAATCTAAAAGGAAAAAATAACTATCCACCCAAGCATTCAATGCAGCACTATAATAATGAAAAACTAGAAATGACCAACAAAAGTGAAGCAGTTACCTAAATTATGCCATATCAACTCAAAAGAATATTTTATAGGCAGGCAGTGAATATGACAAATTTGAGCTGTATGAAAAATGTTCATATGATGTGAAAAAAGCCAACAGAAGCAACATACATACACTCATTATAATGGCAAAATCATACATGCATGAAATAGAAGAAACATGAACCACAAATTTTTTCTTTTACAATTTCCCTCAAATTCCCTGAATAAGATTTGTTAAAACAACTTAATGTGAAAGTAATATAGGACAATATGTTTATTAAAGAATGTACAAATATTTACATTAAATAACAGTTTACAAATTAAGCTTAATGATGCTATACTTTTTATAAGATAGGAGAAATAAAGGATATTTATAAATTCAAATTTATGTCAATAAGGTTTTTTTGTTTTTTGTTTTTTATGAGAGAGAGAGAGAATGTGTGCAGTGGTGTGGGATGGGGGCAGGGGCAGAGGGAAAGGGAGAGAGAGAATCTTAAGTAGGCTCTAAGCCCAGCAGAGTCCCACATGGGGCTTGTTCTCACAACCCTGAGATCATGACCTGAGCTGAAATCAAGAGTCAGATGCTTAACCTACTGAGCCACCCAGGCACCCCTGTCAATAAGTCTTTTTACACATAAAGAAATATGTCCTTTTTTATATTCACTGAGATATTAGAGGTTGTTGCAAATTACAGTAAGGTGTAAACTGGACTAAAGTAATAACTTTGCTATGATGTCATTTATTCTACTCATTAACTATACTTTTTAAATAGTAAAATATAAGACTTGAGTAAACACTATAGGATATATGTTTATCCTGACAGTCTGATAAGCACTAAATGTCTGAACTACAGAATTTGTTATTTGATGATACTTAGTCTTCCTATTGTTTCTCATAGGTTACTGTGCTCTCTTCACCTAGACAGTAAATTCCAAAATGTCAGGAACTATACTTTGTAGTTTATATGTTTCCCTTTGCATAACAAAATTCTGAGCAATAAATACCTGCTGTCTAGTTGACAGAATTTATTTTGGTAATGTTGGAGTTCTTGACCTTGGAACTTGCCTAGATAATCAATTCTTTGCATTATCTTTAAATTACTCCTCTGCTTTCTGTCATATCATTCAGCCATGTAGTGTTTTCATGTCCTGATTCTAAACTACAAAAACAGTCCTGACTCTACAACTGCACTCTTTAAATCATGTGATCCACTCCACCCTTGCCTAATTAACCAACAGGATGATCACTTGCCAAATATGGTGACCTATAGGTTACATATAATTCACAACAATCAATATCCCATTAAATTCAAAACAGCAACACATTATGTTTTTAAAATTAATTTAATCAGAGTAGTTTTTAAATAGAGTTCACTTAAACTCAAAATGCAAAGATGCAAGAGAATATTACCATGATGTTGCTGCTTATAACCAATGTGACATATTAAAAGTTTCTGAAAATATACAATTCAGCCTAAAAGCTTCCTAAATTCAATATACCCTTGATTAAAAGATTTACAGATTATAACAACAGAGAAGTATTTCAAGTCATAATACTTTCTAACTTATGGGGAAAATATCCTCCAATAAAAATAAATGATGTTGAGATCATCCAAGTAAGTTACTGAGTGATAATCAGCTTTTAAGTCATTATTATCAAAATACATCTTAAGCACTTCTTTTACACATGGCAGGTACTATATCAGATCAGGAAGTCAAATATAATGTAATATTCACTCTTTTGTATGGAGAACTTCTGATCAGAAGATTTATTAGATAAGAAAATAATTTTATTTCATATGTAAGAAGTCTTAGGAAAGCATATTATTATATAGGCAATATTTGAATTTACAAAGAGGGTTGTAAAGCTTAAGAAGAGGATTTCCGAGACCATGGATGAAAGAACTAGAATCAAGATCAAAAGAATCCGATGGGAGGGGCACCTGGGTGGCTCAGTGGGTTAGGCATCTGCCTTCCACTCGGGTCATGGTCCCGGGGTCCTGGGACCAAGCCTCTTGTGGGGCTCCCTGCTCAGTGGGGAGTCTGCTTCTCCTTCTTCCTCTGTCCCTCCCCCCGCTCGTGTTCTCTCTCTCACTCTCCCTCTCAAATAAAGTCCTAAGGAAAAAAAAAGAATCCAATGGGAGAGATGGCAAAGGAATGTGGGTTAAATAAAGAAAAGGATCAGAGGTTGAGAGATGCAATAGTTAGGTGTGGGGCAGATGCTTTGTCTAAATTATAGTAGTTCTTCAAATTTTGGGAGTGACAGGAACTTTGAGTATATACCGGATGCTATGGTCCCACTCCCCAGCAAAACAAAACAAAACAAAACAAAACAAAAGGAAAGGAAAAGACCTCAGATTATGAAACCCCGGTATAGTCTTTTAACAGAAATTCCACTAACCAAAAGAACACAATTTATACTAACTGTAATAATGATTTTTCCAGCACAACTAAACCTCATTATCCTTTAAAAATACATAGTACGTATTTTTTTTATTGCCCTGGACCAGATTAGAGCTGGCAAAAATCTGTTTTCACTGGAATTATCATACCTGAGGATAAGAAAATGAGGGATGGAATGAATAAGTGAGACTCAATGAAGAAAGGAAAGAAGTAAAGAAGGGGGTGAGAGAAGGAAGAAGTAAAGGAAGAAGGAAATTAAAAAAAAAAAGAATGAATGATACAGAACAGTTACAGAAATCACAATGATATATTTCATTACTTGTAAACATTGTTTTTGCTATTATTTACAATCTGCTATATATCTAAATGTTTAGATCTATTATAGAAAAAGCTAGCAACATGTGGCAAACCAACCAACAAAATAACCATAATTTTTTGTTTCCATTCACTAAAAGCAATTTATATGGCTATAAACTTCTAATTTATGTTCTGATAAGAATCTGCCTTACATTAAATGTTTCATTAACTATTTTTTAAAATAACTAATAATTATCAAATTGAGAAAGAAAATTGACAGAACAGTTACCCTAAATTAGTTCCATCATAGATTTACAACTGTCTAATTTTCTGTCATAAGGTCTCATTTTAGCAAACAATCAGATGAATATATTTAGACCTAAATAATATCAGAAAATGTTTTAAATGTGTACTGTCTCATAATCAGACAGATTATTAAAGAAATATATATGTATATTTTTAATGATTTTATTTATTTTGACACAGAGAGAGACAGCGAGAGAGGGAACACAAGCAGGGGGGAATGGAAGAGGGAGAAGCTGAGCAGAGAGCCCAATGCAGGGCTCGATCCCAGGATCCTAGGATCATGACCTGAGCCAAAGGCAGACACTCAATGACTGAGCCACCCAGGCGCCCCAAGGAAATATATTTAAACAATGACACAGCAAAGAAACTTAATACACCTGATTTGAATACTAACAATCCAAATATCAAATTACAGTGCAGAGATATTGAAAGAGTATTTAGAAAACAAGAAGGATAATGGCAGAAGGCAAAATTATCCAAGAATGAACTATTTAGTGGCAGGAGTTCAGTCTAGTATTCAGGCCAACAACTAATATCCCTAATTAAGACATCATAAACTTGGTGATAATACTATATTAAATTTTTGTGCATATAATCATGGTTTGATGGGGCACCTGGCTGGCTCAGTCGTTAAGCGTCTGCCTTCGGCTCAGGTCATGATCCCAGGGTCCTGGGATCAAGCCCCGCATCGGGCTCCCTGCTCAGCGGGAAGCCTGCTTCTCCCTCTCCCACTCCCCCTGCATGTGTTCCCTCTCTCGCTGTGTCTCTCTCTGTCAAATAAATAAATAAAATTTTTTAAAAAAAATAATCATGGTTTGGGAGTAAACTAGTAATAAAAGTGAAGATTATATTGAACACATTTCATTAGTGTAAGTTTTCTCTCCTTTGATATAAGTACATATGATTTTAATACAAACCTTTCAGTAAGGTTTAAAACCTCTTGAAGAGTCTATAAACCAATCAATAGGTTCAATTAACACTATACTTGCTATTTTTTCCTACCAACCTCCCCAAATAAACACTGAAGTAATTTTCTTATTTTACCTACCTCTCAGCCAAACCACTAAGTCACAGTTCTTTGGCTCTATAATACCACTTTTGTTCCGAAGTCACTGAAAATACTTATGTTTAACTAAACTTGCACACTTTTTCTAAACTGTTTATGTAATTTTAATCAGAAAACTTTAAATTTGCTAAGAACTTATGTATTTTTTTTAAGAGGGGGAGTGGGGTGAGGCAGAGGGAGAGGGAGAGGAAGAGGGACAGAATCTTTAGCAAGCTCCATGCCAAGCACGGAGCCAGACATGGGGCTCAATCCCACAACCTGAGATCATGACCTGAGCCAAAATCAAGAGCTGGATGCTTAATTGACTGAGCCACCCAGGCGCCCCACTTATGTATTTTTTTTAACATGGAAAAATTATTATTTAAAGAAGCATAATTAAGAAAAGACTAGGATTTTTAAATTCCTAAGTGATGAGTCAAAAGCCATCTTTGGATTGACTGAAAATAGGAGCAAGAAGAAGAAAAGATGACAAATAAAATAGGTAAGTTTGCAGATACTTTATTACTTGCTCACTGGTTGGCACAATTTTTATAACTTCTCTAAGTTTAAGGCTTGCAAGCAAAAGCAAAACAAAACTGCCTAAATAAAAAGGGAAAAAGGCCAAGGTTTAGAGAGAGATGCAGAAGACCTCAGTGATTAAGGAAATATTTTTAACTTTTTTAACCTAAAGGTGCTTATTTCAATTGAAATACTAACTCATTTGCCTTCCAAATACCTGATCTCACTCACTCATATCCCCAACTTAAATGAGTTCACCAAACTACTAAATGACAAATTCAGAGAAGACACTAACCTTTTTGAGAGCTCCCGTGTGTTTCCAGGCTGACCTATCTTCCTCATTGCATTTAACTGAAAGTGCCACAAGAGCTTGTGTGTATAGTAGGGTAAAAAGCACCTTCACAATGCAGGTGAAATGGTCTACAAGAGAAAGAGAAGATCATTATTTCTTTGGAATCTAGACATTTTGTACTCAAGATCATTTCACAAATATATGTCTTTCCTTAAACATGTAATTGTTTTTTGTTCAACATTTAAGTAGTTAATAAAATGAGATTATAATGTGATATTATATTTGCTAACTGATCTGAAATCATAAAAGCAAAATTCCTTTATTTATCCACAGAATATGTAAATGAGAGGCATTTAGCATAGTGTAAAGTGTGCTCTGTTTTAGAAGACCAGAGTGCTAATGCCACTCAACCTTGGAACAGCTGTGTAATGTTGGCAAATCCCCTTACTGGACATTAAGTGCTTAACAACGTCTAGGAGCCAATGTTTAAAACCAGCATTTCATCCAATTCTAGTATGATATAAACCTTATAAAGAATATAACATATAATGCAGAACTTCTGAAGTAAAAAAAAAAAAAAAAAGGAAATACCAATATTTTAGGCACTCTGAGTTTAAAAATTCAATTTAAAACTATAACAATGCAAAAACAGTAGTAACAATACATAAAATGCCTGGTAGCTTCTGGCACATATTAGGTACTTAATAAATGATAGCTTAAAATCATAATTAATATTTACATACAGCTAATAACTTAGAAAATTTCCTCGAATGTCTCATTCAATCCTTATAACAGTCTCAACTGGACATCTGAGCTTCAAAAGGATGTGCCTCTGATAAAAAGGTAATAAGCACCCAGGTTTGAACTTGAATCCATACAGATCATTTTATTGCAGATTCAGTATTCCTTCTGTCGTATTATGCTGCTCCACTAATAAATGGGTACTACCATTTAATCAGCTGCTGAAGTCAGAAACCTGTAGATATCCTTGATACTTTCCTGTTTCATTCTCCCCACATGAAAACAATCACTAAGTCCTGTCAATTCTACTTTTAATAACTATCTCAAGTCACTTCCAACACCCTGGACTAGGCTTCTAACGTTTCTTGCCTACACCTATAATCCCAGATTAATTAGTTGTGTTGGGGGTCCCCAAGACCACTTCCAGGCTTACGATGCACCAGGAGGATTCACAAGACTCAGCATATAGTCCTATGATTTATTACAGCAAGAGATATAAAGTAAAATCAAAGGCAAAAGGCACATTGGGCATAGTCCAGATGAAACTTCCAGAGTTCTTTACCAGTTAGAGTAACACAGGGCATGCTTAATTTCTCCTAACAATCAGTTGTGAAAGCATGTGAGAAATTGACATCAGGGAATCTCGTTAAGAGAAATTCAGTGCCCAAGGTTTTTACTGGGGGCAGGTCACACAGGCACCCTCTGCCTAGCACATATCAAAGTTCTAAACTCCCATGAGGAAAGCAGGTATGTCAGCATAAACCACTGTTTGTACAGTTTAGACACAGTGAGCCACTCTCACCAGTTCTGTGGATGGTGGAGATGATGGAGACCCTCCCCAAATTGAAGTTCCCAGATGCCAGTCAAGGCCTTTCAAAAGTTAACAGTCAGGCATTGTATGTTTTTCCTGCACAGTGATTTATGTGCATCACCTCTTAGCCCCCTGCAATCTACTTTTTTTATTATTATTATTACAGTCAGACTGATCTTTTTAAAAGAAATATTTCGTATCCTTCTACTGGGTCTCTGTACAAGTTGAAACACTCTTTCCTACCTCATAGCCTAGCTAACTCTTAGATGACACCTTAAGGTCACTTCCTAAGGAAAATCTTTCCTGATTTTAAAGTGAGTGAGTGGGTGTGTGCATGCATACACACATTACTCATGTTGATAGGCTGGGATGGGAACTTGACATAGCTGAGCAAGTCAGAGTGCCTATCTGGGATCTTTCTAACTAGAGGTAAATGGAAGGTATAAAGATGTGAGTCTAGAAGTGTCAGAGGTCATGCTCCTGGTCTATGGCAGAGACTGTCTAAAGTAACACTGAATGAAGCAAACCCACAGGGGGAGAGACCCAAGATGGCAAAAACCCTGCCAGCATCCAAAGCCCTTGTTCTGGTAATTCCCAAGACTACCCTCAACTCCTACAGTTTGGTAATGTGAGTCCATCAGTGCTCTTCCTCTGTGCTTATAAGCTAGCTCTAAGTGGATTTCTAAATGTCCTAATACCTAGGTGATAAACATATGCCAGGATACAGACATTAAGACCTTACAATCTGGATAGAGAGAGACAGACAGACAGATGGCTACACATATTCATACGGTATACAGGAAGAAAATAAGAGGAGGAACTAATGGAGATCAAGGGCAGGGCAGAGAAAAAAAGTAAAGTCTGCTGTACCAACCAGGAAAGGTAAGTCTTGAATAACAAAAAGAAATAAGCCATTTCATAAGGAAGGCAGGGGCAGGGAGAGTAAAGAAAAGGGGATTCCAGACAGATGAAGCCATTTTTATGAGGGCACAAAAAAAGCCTAAGGTTTACAAGAATTGTAAACTGTCCAATGTAACTAGAATACAAGTAGTGATTTTTGAGAGATGAAGCTAGAAAATCAATCTTCATGCTAAAGAGGAAAGGTTGTGAACTATAGGCTACCTGTCTGGAGCCTACAGAGATGTTTGGTTTGCCTTTACCCTGTTTAGTTTTTAGTTACTGACATTTAAAAATAGGATATTTCTGGAAGGAAAACTTCCAAACTCATTTTATGAGGCCACCATTACCTTGATCCCAAAACCAGACAAAGACCCCATTAAAAAGGAGAACTACAGACCAATATCCTTGATGAACATGGATGCAAAAATTCTCACCAAAATACTAGCCAATAGGATCCAACAGTACATTAAAAGGATTATTCACCACGACCAAGTGGGATTTATCCCTGGGCTGCAAGGTTGGTTCAACATCCGCAAATCAATCAACGTGATACAATACATTAACAAAAAAACAAGAATCATATGATCCTCTCAATAGATGCAGAAAAAGCATTTGACAAAGTACAGCATCCTTTCTTGATCAACACTCTTCAGAGTATAGGCATAGAGGGTACATACCTCAATATCATAAAAGCCATCTATGAAAAACCTACAGCAAATATCATTCTCAATGGGGAAAAACTGAGAGCTTTCCCCCTAAGGTCAGAAACGCGGCAGGGATGTCCACTATCACCACTGCTATTCAACATAGTATCGGAAGTCCTAGCCACAGCAATCAGACAACAAAAAGAAATCAAAGGCATCCAAATCGGCAAAGAAGAAGTCAAGCTCTCACTCTTTGCAGATGATATGACACTTTATGTGGAAAACCCCAAAGACTCCACCCCAAAACTGCTAGAACTCATACAGGAATTCAGTAAAGTGGCAGGATATAAAATCAATGCACAGAAGTCAGTGGCATTCCTATACACCAACAACAAGACAGAAGAAAGAAATTAAGGAGTCGATCCCATTTAAAATTGCACCCAAAACCATAAGATACCTAGGAATAAATCTAACCAAAGAGGCAAAGGATCTGTACTCAGAAAACTATAAAATACTCATGAAAGAAATTGAGGAAGACACAAAGAAATGGAAAAACGTTCCATGCTCATGGATTGGAAGAACAAATATTGTGAAGATGTCAATGTTACCTAGAGCAATCTACACATTCAGTGCAATCCCCATCAAAATACCATCCACTTTTTTCAAAGAAATGGAACAAATAATCCTAAAATTTGTATGGAACCAGAAAAGACCCCGAATAGCCAAAGGAATGTTGAAAAAGAAAAGCAAAGCTGGCGGCATCACAATTCTGGACTTCAAGCTCTATTACAAGCTGTTATCATCAAGACAGTATGGTACTGGCACAAAAACAGACACATCGATCAATGGAACAGAATAGAGAGCCCAGAAATGGACCCTCACACCTCTATGGTCAACTAATCTTTGACAAAGCAGGAAAGAATGTCCAATAGAAAAAAGACAGTCTCTTCAACAAATGGTGTTGGGAAAATTGGACAGCCACATGCAGAAGAATGAAACTGGACCATTTCCTTACACCACACACAAAAATAGACTCCAAATGGTTGAAAGACCTCAATGTGAGACAGGAATCCATCAAAATCCTAAAGGAGAACACAGGCAGCAACCTCTTCGATCTCAGCCGCAGCAACTTCTTCCTAGAAACATCGCCAAAGGCATGGGAAGCAAGGGCAAAAATGAACTATTGGGACTTCATCAAGATAAAAAGCTTTTGCAAAGCAAAGGAAACAGTCAACAAAACCAAAAGACAACCGACAGAATGGGAGAAGATATTTGCAAATGACATATCAGATAAAGGGCTAGTATCCAAAATCTATAAAGAACTTATCAAACTCAACACCCAAAGAACAAAGAATCCAATCAAGAAATGGGCAGAAGACATGAACAGACATTTTTCCAAAGAAGACATCCAAATGGCCAACAGACACATGAAAAAGTGCTCAATATCGCTCAGCATCAGGGAAATCCAAATCAAAACCTCAATGAGATACCACCTCACACCAGTCAGAATGGCTAAAATAACAAGTCAGGAAATGACAGATGTTGGCGGGATGTGGAGAAAGGGGAACCCTCCTACACTGTTGGTGGGAATGCAAGCTGGTGCAGCCACTCTGGAAAACAGTATGGAGGTTCCTCAAACAGTTGAAAATAGAGCTACCATACAATCCAGCAATTGCACTACTGGGTATTTACTCCAAAGATACAAAAGTAGGGATCCGAAAGTGTACGTGCACCCCGATGTTTATAGCAGCAATGTCCACAATAGCCAAACTGTGGAAAGAGCCAAGATGTCCAATGACAGATGAATGGATAAAGAAGATGTGGTATATATATACAATGGAATATTATGCAGCCATCAAAAGGAATGAGATCTTGCCATTTGCAATGACGTGGATGGAACTGGAGGGTGTTATGCTGAGCGAAATAAGTCAATCAGAGAAAGACATGTATCATATGACCTGATATGAGGAATTCTTAATCTCAGGAAACAAACTAAGGGTTGCTGGAGTGGTGGGGGTGGAAGGGATGGGGTGGCTGGGTGATAGACACTGGGGAGGTTATGTGCTCTGGTGAGCGCTGTGAATTGTGCAAGACTGTTGAATCTCAGATCTGTACCTCTGAAATAATGCAATATATGTTAAGAAAAAAAAAGAAGAAGAAGATAGTAGGAGGGGAAGAATGAAGGGGGGGAAATCAGAGGGGTAGACGAACCATGAGATGGACTCTGAGAAACAAACTAGGGTTCTAGAGGGGAGGGGGGTGGGAGGATGGGTTGGCCTGGTGATGGGTACTGAGGAGGGCACATTCTGCATGGGCACGGGGTGTTATGCACAAACAATGAATCATGAAACACTATATCTAAAACTAATGATGTAATGTATGGGGATTAACATAACAATAAAAAAATAAAAATAAAAATAGGATATTTCTTATAAAAGTCCCCAATTCCCCTTATTCTCAAAAAACAGGAAGATCTGACAATACTGGGCCCACATTCTTACATGTCAACAATGATCTGGAGCTGAGTGATAACTGTCCTCTTCAGCCAAGCATACGTTCTAGAGAATTGTCACAGTCTCCCACTCCCAATTATATCAAACCAAAGACTGTTTTCACAAGGAGTCAGTATATAACATTATTGTTAAGAATGAATTTAGGCTATGAAGCCAAATTGTCTAGATTTAAATTCTGACTCTTCAGATCTTAGGCAGGTTAGTAATATACTCTTCCTTTTATTTTGTCATCTATTTAATGGAGATAATAATCTAACCTACCTTAAAGGGATTAAGTGAAATAAAGTTTATACTTAAATGCTTAAAACAGTAAATAGCAATGACAATCAGTAAATATCTGTTGTTATTAATATTAGTATTTGTTACCTGGTTGATTATCTATAGGCATTTGATTTATAGCCCCTAGACTGGCCAATGGAAGCCACTGAAGAACTTTAAGCATGAGAATGCTAATATCAGATTTGCATTTTAAAATAGTCACTGTTGGTACAGGGTTAAGACGGTGGAGGAGTAGGGCAACCCTAAGCTTACCTCTTCCCTCAAAAACAACTAGATAAATATCAATCTATCCAAATATCATTCAGAACACCCAAAAAAATCGATCTGAGGACTGAGAAAACAAAGCTGCATGGCTACAAGCAGAAAAAGTGACCACCTCATGGAAGGTAGGATCTGCAGAGAGTTGATTTGGGGGAGAAAAGAGCCATGGGAGCTGTGGAGGGGAGGAGCCCCGATTGCAGAGAGAGGAGCGAAAGAGAAAGAAAGAGAGAGAGAGTGAAGAAAGAGTAAAAACACACACAGGGGACTGCACCAGAAAACTCTTCCCCAAAACCACTGATTGAGAAAAGAAGAAAGTTTAAATACTGAGTTTTTTATAAATAGCAGAGTGCAGAGTCTGAAGTTTCAGAGGTCAGCACCATCGCCAAGGTCACGCCTCGTGGCCTTAGTGGTACTCCTGTGGGGAAGGAGGGTGGAAACCAGGGAGTGGGCAGCGTGGTCTGAGGATCCCCTGGGTCCCAAGGGAGAAACAGTTCCCCTGCTTGGTGTGTATTTGGTAGAGGTGATATGGCCTCTCCGGGGGCAAAAGACCCTGCAGGTGCCATTGAGCTACCCTCTTCACCAGCACAGGAACAAAGAAGCTGGCTGAGGGCAGCAAACTTTGGCAGCGGCTTTGTGCTATGATTTATCATAAACTCCAAACCACTGTGCAGTCGTGTGACTGTTTTTTGGGACTAGCTGGCACCAGCCACAGAGCAGCAAGATCCTCCCCCAGAAGATCAGTGCAGGTCCAGCTTCAGGGGGTCTCTTAAGTTTGGAGTTTTGAAATTTAGCCATGCCTGAGATAAAATACAGGAGTGCTGTACTACCTGGCAGGCATTCAGCTTGGACACAGACAGGGTGAAGGCAGGGATCTGATGGAAGCGGGGGGACACAGGAAGGGTAATTGTTTGCTTGTCTGTGAGGGTTTCCTGAGGAGTGATGGGCATGAGCTCTGTCCTGAGACGACAGAGTGGGTTGAATCCATCCCCCGCCCCCACCAACTCTGTCCCCCAGCAACACTGACCAACTTCAGTGAGCAAAACAGCACCACCAAATTGAAGCCAGAGCTGCTTACACCAAGCCCCGCCTCCCTGCACCCTACAGGTGCATCTCCACTAGGGCAAGTCCACCTAAGAATCAGAGCAGCAGGCTACTCCCCCAGAAGACCAGCACAAACCCCTTGCCCACAGCAAGTCTACCGATCATAGAGAGCTTTAAAGCTTCAGCTCTAGGAGAAGCACGATCTAGCTTCCTTTGGGGTTTTCTTGGGTTTTTGGTTTTCTTTTTTGTTTTTGATACAGAAAAAGCAATTTTTTTATTTGTTAAATCAAGCTTCTCTTAACAAGCAGACCAAAACACACCTAGGATCTAGCTTTCCTTTATTTTTTTTAATTTTTTTTTTATTTGGACCTCCAAAATGACAAGATGGAGGAATTCACCCCAAAAGAAAGAAAAGGAAGAAGTAACAGAAGAAGTAATAGCCAGGGATTTAATCAAAACAGATTATAAGTAAGATGTCTAAACTAGAATTTGAAACAACAATTATAAGGATACCAGCTGGACTTGAAAAAAAAAACCATAGAAGACACTTGAGAATCCCTTACTACAGAGATAAAAGAACTAAAAACTAGTCAGGCTGAAATTTTTTAAAAAATGCTATAACTGAGATGTAAATCCGAATGGATACCATGACAACAAGGATGGATGAAGCAGAGGAATAAATCAGTGATGTAGAAGATAAAATTATGGAAAATAATGAAACTAAGAAGAGGGAAAGAAAGGTATTGGATCACGAATGTAGACATAGGAAACTCAGCGACTCCTTAAAGTGTAATAACATTCATATCATAGAAGTCCCAGAAGATGAAGAGAGACAAAAAGGGGCAGAAGGTTTGTTTGAGCAAATTATTGTTGAAAACTTCCCCAAATCTGGGGAAAGAAACAGACACAAAATCCATTAGAGAGAACTCCCATTAAATTCAACAAAAGCCGGCCATCACCAAGACATATCATAGTCAAATTCACAAAATAAACATACAAGGAAAGAATCCTGAAAGCAGCAAGGGGAGAAAAGTCCTTAACTTACAAGGGAAGACAGATCAGGTTCACAGCAGATCTGTCCACAGAAACTTGGCAGGCCAGAAGAATGTGGCAGGATATATTCAACATGCTAACTGGGAAAAATACGTAACCAAGAATACTTTATCCAGCAAGGCTATCATTCAAAATAGGAGAGATAGTTTCCCAGACAAACAAAAAGTAAAGGCATTTGTGACCACTAAATCAGCCCTGCAAGATATATTAAAGGGGACTCTTTGAGTGGGGGGAAAATAAGACCAAAAGCAACAAAGAGTAGAAAGGAATAGAGAACATCTCCAAAAACACCACCTTTACAGGTAACACAGTGTTTCTAAATTCATATCTATCAATAATCACTCTGAATGTAAATGGACTAAATGCTCCAAACAAAAGACACAGGGTATCAGAATGGATAAAAAAACAAGACCCATCTAAAATATTCATGGCTGCTTCTTAGGAGAAAGGGACTGAAACAAGACAAGATTCGTGGCAAGACAACCTATTAGCAGATAGCAAAAGTACCACAAATGAGAAATTAGATGACCTGAACTAAAGGAGAATAATGATGATGGAGAGAATGAGTTAAATTAGAGAAATTTAAATGATAAAAAAGACAGGATTTGGTAACCCTCTGAAGGTAGAGAATGATGGTAGTCTCTCACTGTAAAGTAATGGTCTTCAGTGTTCACCTTCAGGTGATTTGATAGTGGGGTTTTGGTTTTGGGTTTTTTAAAAGCACACTGACTGAGAGAGAGTAGATGTCCAATTTCCCTTGCCTTTTAAAATGTCGATAATTGGATTTGAAAGGCTTTGTTTTCTGTTGCAACCTTAGAAGATAGCAACCGATGGACCCAATGTACATCTTATATAAGTGATTTCTTGTTTTCTTCCAAGTCCCTAAAAAAAATGATTTCACATGGTAAGCATTTAGTAAATATTGGATGAATGAGTGAATGTGGGAACTTAAGCATAAGCTGTGACTTTAAACTGCCATTTGAAATACTTGAAAAATGATGATAAAGCAGAAAAAAATGACTGAAACCCGAAATTAATACTTTGCTGCATTGAAAAGCTAAGATTGTGCTTATAGTAGCTGTTATTTTCCTTAAATATATTACTTCTTTTTAAGCAAGAAAAGAAATGTGGTTTAAAATGAGAGGGCATTATATATGAGTGGTATTTCTGGGCATTACTTTACTTGAAATGCCTGTGCAAACAGACTGTACACTTTATAGTGCTACCGCATGACAGGAAAAAGGGGTGGGGGAACATGGTGCTGTGAAGGCTGCTCAATAATGGAAAACTGGGGGCGCCTGGGTGGCTCAGTTGGTTAAACGACTGCCTTCGGCTCAGGTCATGATCCTGGAGTCCCGGGATCGAGTCCCGCATCGGGCTCCCTGCTCAGCGGGGAGTCTGCTTCTCCCTCTAACCCTCCTCCCTCTCATGCTCTCTGTCTCTTATTCTCTCTCTCTCAAATAAATAAATAAAATCTTTAAAAAATAATAATAATAATGGAAAACTGATCACATAAGATACAAGAGTTCAGTATGGAAGAAACGTTAGCCTGGAGCTCTTTAAAAAGTGAATTTTTTCTTAGGATCAAAAATGAAAATTATATTCCTTACTTCCTATTCTAAACGTCTGTGAACTGAAGTTTCTTTTTTTTTAGGGGGAAGGGGCAGAGGAAGAGGGAGAGAGAGAATATTAAGCAGGCTCCATGCCCAGCATGGAGCCAGACACAGGGCTCTATCTCTCGACCCTGAGATCATGAGCTGAGATGAAATCAAGAGTCAGACACCCAGCTGACTGAGCCACCCAGGCACCCATGTGAAATGAAGTTTCTGAACTCCTGGACAGGTGCCATATCTACCTCATTATACTATTTGAGAACATGAAGTCATCGGTTTTGTTATTTACATTCAATTTATCATTTTTAAAAAATCTTAAAAGAGTTCATAACTCATTAAATTAAAACATTTTAAATAGAAAATGTGTAAATCTTTGCCTATATTTCTGACTTAATTTCATCAAGATAAAATCCTAAAAAAAAGGAATAAATAGTTCAAAGGGTATTGACATAACTGAGACAACCCCTTGACTCTTTAATGATACCAATAAAATCTGAATAAACCAGATTTTCTTCAGTGGGTAATACATAAGCATGCAATGAGCAATTTTCAAAAATAAGACAATTAAGTATTTAGTAAGGTACCCTCTCTCTATGCAATGGCATTTGTGTTGGGTTTTGTAAAAGTAATCCAAGGAACCTATAGTCTTCTAGGGAGGTATTTGCTGGTTGGCCTATGGGTACCATGCTTAATGCAGGTGATAAAACAAGAAGACAAACAGGATTCAGATGCCTGCAGAAATTCCTTTCCCATAAACTGTTTTAGAGTTAAGGTAATACAAAATGCTCCAAGTTTTCTTTTAGGACAAGGTGCACGTAAAACAATAAAACCTTAAGGGGAAAATCATACAAGTAAAAATGATATAATCTAAAGATGGTATCATTTTATTGTTTTCCTAAAATTACCATGAAAAAGTTCTATAAAGAAATATACTATTCCACTGCCTCCATAAAGATCTTTGCACGTATCCATATAAACATCAGATCTTTTCAGTCTTCTCTTTTATGATCTGAGTTTCTAACTACACACACTCTCTCTTCAAAAAGTCTAGTATACAGCAAAAATCAATTTGTGGTGTGTTTTGTGTAATAAGCTCAACTCCATCTTCTCTTTGATGAGTGAAGAACCCAAATAGTTTAATAAGACTCACTGCATTAATCAACATAGAACTGAGAAAAGAGTCCAAGTCCTTCAAACAACTAATAAGGTAGTTAAAGCTATTCCCTTGGGTATACTTCAGGGCAACTGTGGTTTGGGTCTAATAAACTGCCAACATTCTCAAAGAACATTATAGAGAAATGATCACACTATAAGATTCAAAGATGCAAACCAAAGCAATAGCTTTCTTGAATTTCAAAAAAGAAAATAAGCAATTTACCAGAAAATAAGACAACTGGATATTTAATACCCATTCTACAACCATCTACTGAGCATATTATGTAGCAGGTAGGCACTAGGGATACATGTAAAATGATGCAAGTCCTGGAGGAACTGATAGTTTAGAAAAGGAGATATTAAAAGAAAATCTACCATTATGACAATGAGTTAAGTGTCAAAACAGAACTATAGATGAGTTATTATGGGAAAGGGAAAAGCGCTCATTTAAGTGAAAGGCTTCTAGGAGAGGGTAAGAAGGTAAACGTACCACCAGGAATTATTAAGTAAATAATGGAGAAATGGCAAACATTTAAACATGCTCAAAACTCTCCTATCTTAACAAAACAAACAAAAATAACCCCTTTGAATATATCCACATACAGCTTGTGCTCTCTCCCCACATTCGTTCTTGACAGTTCTCTCTGCTGTTTCATTGCCCTCTCATTTCTCATCCCACTATAATCTGCTTCTGATTCTCCAACTACACAAAAGCAACTTCCTTATTATTCCTTATACTGTATATAACCAGGAGTCCTCAGGAGAATTTATAGCTAACTCAGTTTTAAGGGTCAAGATCCTTCTGAAAACCTGGTTATGGGCCACGGAACTTCTCAGAAAAAAAACTGCACATATAGATACAAAAATTTCCTATATCATTTTAGGAGATTCATGGATTCCTACTAATGAACTCTTAAATCACAAATTAAAAAGCCTTGGTCTGAAAAAGCTATCCAAGACTACGGGGGTCATATCATCAGAACACAAGCCAACATGAACGAAACACAAGTGGTTAAACAGTTAGTATTCTATACTGGGAATAAAAGACATCAACTTTGTTAAAATCCATGCATTCATAATACTAAAAAACAAAAAAACAATCATCTCTGAAGGATGCTAAAAAAAAAAATACACTCAATAGGGATACCTCGCTGGCTCAGTCGGTACAGCATGTGACTCTTGATTTCAGGGTTGTGAGGTCCATGTTGAGTGTACAGATTAGTTAAAAATAAAATCTTTTAAAAAACACAAAGAACAAACAAAACAATCTAGGCAATCATTCATAGCCTCTAATGTCATGAAAAGAGAGACATCTGGAATTTGTCTTGTGATGAAAAGTATGTTACATCATCCATGAAGTGTTTTTGCAAAAAAAAAAAGGAAATAAGAACTGAATCTAGGTGTTTAGATCTATCTGCCAGTTTGCAGGGAACACGTGGGAACAGAACATATTATTAAAGGATACCGTGGGGATGCAATTAGTAAAGTACAGACAAAAGATCCAGATTTTTCAACAAATAAAATGTAAGGGGAGAAGGGAAACCCATAGATTTAAAAGAGAAATAACCACCAAATCGAATGTGTAGACCTTGTCTGGATCCCAAGGCGAACAAACCAACTATAAGAAACCATTTATAACAACTATAGAAATCTGAATACTGACTTGGTATCTAATGATAGTAAAGCAGAACTGTCCATTTAAAAATGGGTTCATGGGGGGCGCCTGGGTGGCTCAGTTGGTTAAGCGACTGCCTTCGGCTCAGGTCATGATCCTGGAGTCCCTGGATCGAGTCCCGCATCGGGCTCCCTGCTCGGCAGGGAGTCTGCTTCGTCCTTTGACCCCGTCCTTTGACCCTATCCCCTCTCATGTGTTCTCTCTCTCTCTCATTCTCTCTCAAATAAATAAATAAAATCTTAAAAAAAAAAAATGGGTTCATGGTACTCTGGTTATGTTTACTGAACAAATCTTTATCTTTTAGAGATACATACTAAAGACTATATAGATGAAATGACATGATGTCTGGGAGTTGCTTTGAAATAACCCAGGGTAGGAGGGAGGATGGAATAGGAGAGAATATAAATAAAACAAGATTGGCCATGAGTTGATAATTGGTGGGTACATGGAGGTTCATTAAACTCTGCTCTTTATTGTTATATATGGCTGAAATATTCTAAAATAAACAGTTTATTCTTATTTATAAAGCATTGGCTTGTAACAAAGCAAGACTGAAATATTTCCTTTCTTAAAGTGAATGGGAAATAATAAGCAACCTTCTATCTCTGGATGCTGGATGCAGAAGATAGTCTATAATCACTAGTACCAGATGTTCCACTGAATCCTGGAATCTCTATCCTATAAGGCATGACTGAACAGAATCGTGATACTCCTCAATGATGTGGAAAAGAACAACAACATGATCCAAATCTGAGTAATTGACCCTTCCTAAAAAAGATGATGATTTTATGTTTTAAATCCCAGAGGTTCAAAAGAAGGAAGAACTTTAGCCAAAGGTATGTAAGTTTTGTGTGGAACTTCCAAGAGGACTTCTTAAAAGAGAGGGTGAAGTTCCTCTCCCAACTCTCCATCCTGCTGCCTTATTAAACAAGACTATGATGGCTGCAACTCCTGCAACTTCCTTGAAACACGAAGGTGAGAGCCACATCATAGGGCTACAGTGCTGTGAAGTAGAAGGACCTGACCTGCCTATCTTCAGACTTCCTTCTACATGAAAAATAAAAATGTCTATATTACTTAAGCTACTTTGTTATTTGGGGCTTCTTTTCTGTTATACACAGCCAAACCTGATCCTAAGTTATAAAAGAACTAAACATGCATACCTGAAAATAGGGACATATCATAACCAGGAGTCCTCAGGAGAATACTTACTTTTAAGCTTATTTTTTGGAGGCCAGTGGTATGATGGGTATAATAAATTAATAATAAATATTAATGAATAATATAATAAATATTCATTTAGCCATTATAAATTAACTAGATCAATTTTCTTGACTCATATTTTAGTAAACAATTTGAGAATATGTTTCTACTGAATTTAATCTACTACGTTCAATTAATTCAATGTATTACATCTTCTTTTGGCATTAACTTCACCTTCTATTGAGGGCTAGCTCCAATAGTTGTCATCTCATGATAAGGGAGATGCACCTGTTACAGCTCTCAGACACTAATACAGTAGGTCCCTTACAATCAACTGAACTATTTTTCTCTTCAGATAAATATTAATTATAGAAATAAGTCTATTTCTATAATCAAGTTTCCTTCATTTTAGCTTTTCAGATTTATGTAATTATGCATACATGTAAAATATTTAAATACAATATCTTAAAAAAAAGTAAACTATCTATCTTGAAGACTTTATAAAACAAAGTAAAATTGTTTATATTTCAAAACGTAATACTACTAGTATAATTAGAAGAGCACAGTCAGGGCAAACCAACATAACTCCAAAGCAACTATTTCCCTAAAATAAGGAAAACTAACCAAAGTAACACATAAAACCTAAACAGCTTATAACTAATTTTGCAAAGAGATGAAATTCAATAAGGCTAATTAAAAGGTGTATGTTTTAAAGACTGCAAAATAAATAATGAAATTCAAATACATAGCCAAGCCCCAAAAAAGATACATTCAAAAATATATGAAATTTGGCAGTTCCTCAAGAAGTTAAACATAGAATGACCATGACCCAGCAAACCCACTTTTAGCTATGTACAAAAGAACTAAAGACAGGTATTCAAACAAAAACAGGTATTCAAACAGTAGCACTATTCTTAAGAGCCAAATGGTAGAAACAATCAAAATGTCAATCAAATGATGACTGGATAAACAAAATGTGGCATAGCCCTGTAATGAAATATTACTCAGCCATGAAGAGAAATGAAGTACAACACATACTACATCATGGATGAACCGTGAACACATTAAGTGAAAGCAGCTAGACACAAAAGGCCACATATTGTATAATTCTATTAATATAAAATATCTAGTACAGGCAAATCCATAGAGTAAGAAAGCAGATTAGTGGTTTCTAGAGGCTGGGGAAAGAAGAAACAGAAGTGACTGCTTAATGGATACAAAGTTTATCTCTGGGCTGATGAAAATGTTCTGGAGCTAGATAATGGTGATGGTTGCACAACATATGAATGTACTGAACTGTACATTTAAAAATTGTTAAAAAGGTGAATTTTATGTTTGTTTTTTTTAAAAAAAGGTTTAATTATTTATTTTCGAGAGAAAGTGCACACACGAGCTGGGTGAGGGGCAGAGGGAGAAGGAGAGAGAATCTCAAGCAGACTCGACACTAACCATGGAGCCCGATGTGGGACTCAATCCCAGGACCCTGAGATCATAACCTGAGTCGAAATCAAGAGTCAGCAACTTAATCAACTGAGCCACCCAGGTGTCCCGTGTAAAGTTTTATGCGTTTTATATTTAAAAACAATCCAAAATTACCAGACAGATTTAACGGATATACTCAGAACATTTCATCCTAAAACAACAGAATAATATTCAAATGCATATGGGGCATTCTCCAGAACTGATCACATATTAGGCCACAAAACAAGCCTCAATAAATTCAAAAAGATCAAAGTCACAGCATGCATCTTTTCTGACTACAACGCTATGAAACTATAAGTCAACCACAAGAAAATAACCTCGAAAGACCACAAATACATGGAGGTTAACATGCTACTAAACAATGAATGCATCAACCAGGAAATAAAAGAAGAAATTAAAAAGTACATGGAAACAAATGAAAATGAAAACACAATGGTTCAAAATCTTTGGGACGCAGCAAAAGTATTTCTAAGAGGGAAGTTTATAGCAATACAGGCCTACCTCAAGAAGAAAAAATCTTAAAAAAACAACCTAACCTTACACCTAAAGAAGCTAGAAAAAGAACAAACAAAACCTAAAACCAGCAAAAGGAAGGAAACAATAAAGATTAGAGCAGAAATAAATAATAGAGAAACCAAAACAAACAAACAAAAATACCAATAGAACAAATCAATGAAAACAGGAACTGGTTCACTGAGAAAAAAAAAATCAACAAAATTGATTAACCTCTAGGCAGACTTATCAAGAAAAAAAGAGAAAGGACTCAACTAAACAGAATCACCAATGAACCAATATCACAGAAATATAATTATAAGAGAATATTATGAAAAGCTATATGCCAACAAAATTAGACAACCTAGAAGAAATGGATAAATTCCTAGAAACTTATATAAACTACAAAAACTGAAACAGGAAGAAACAGAAAATTTAGACAGACTGATTACCAGCAAAGAAACTGAATCAGTAATCAAAAAACTCACAACAAACAAAGGTCCAGGGCCAGATGGCTTCACAGGTGAATTCTACCAAACATTTAAAGAAAAACTAATACCAATTCTTCTCAAATTATTTCAAAAAATGGAAAAAGAAAGAATACTTCCAAATTCATTCTATGAGGCCAGCATTACCCGATACCAAAACCAGATAAAACCACACAAACACACACACACACACACACAAAGAACTACAGGCCAATATCTCTAATGACTATAGATGCAAAAATCCTCAACAAAACATCAGCAAACCAAATCCAACAATGCATTAAAAAAACCATTCACCACCATCAAGTGGGATATACTCCTGGTTTGCAAGAGTGGTCCAATATTAGCAAATCAATCATTTTGATACACCACATTAATAAAAGAAAGGATAAGAACCATATGATCATTTTAATAGGTACAGAAAAGCATCTGTCAAAGTACAACATCCATTCATGATAAAAACCCTCAACAAGGTAGGTTTAGAGGTAATATAACATAATAAAGGCCATCTATGAAAAACCCACGCTAACATCATCCTCAATGGGGAAAAACTGAGAGCCTTTCCCCTAAGGTCAGGAACAAGACAAGGATGTCCACTCTCACCACTTTTATTCAACATAGTACTGGAAGTCCTAGCCACAGCAATCAGACAACAAAAAGAAGTAAAAGGCATCCAATTCGGTAAGAAAGAAGTAAAACTTCCACTATTTGCAGATGACATGATATGATATATAGAAAACCTGAAAGATTCCACCAAAAAAACTGCTAGAACTGATAAATGAATTCAATAAACTCCCAGGGTACAAAATCAACATTCAGAAATCTGTGGCATTTCTCTTTTTTTTCTTCTTTGTGGCATCTCTATACACCAATAATGAAGCAGCAGAAAGAGAAATTAAGAAAATAATCCCATTTACAACTGCACCAAAAATATTAAGATACCGAGGAAAAAATCAAACCAAAGAGGTGAAAGACCTGTACTCTGAAAACTAAAACACTGATGCAAGAAAGTGAAGATGACACAATGAAATGGAAAGATATTCCATGCTTATGGATTGGAAGAACAAATATTGTTAAAATATCCATACCCATTGCTTTGGGTACAAAGCAATCTACATATTTAACACAATCCCTATCAAAATATCAACAGCATTTTTCACAGAACTAGAATAAACAATCCTAAAATTTGTATAGAACTACAAAAGACCCCAAATAGCCAAAGCAATCCTGAAAAGGAAAAGCAAAGCTGGAGGCATCACAATTCTGGACTTCAAGTTACATTACAAAGCTGTAGCAATTAAAACAGTACAATACTGGCACAAAAACAGACACATAAATCAATGGAACAAATTAGAAAACCCAGAAATAAATCCACAACTATATGGTCAATTAACCTTTGGCAAAATAGGAAAGAATATCCAACGGGAAAAAGACAGTCTCTTCAACAAATGGCGTTGGGAAAACTGGACAGCAACATGCAAAAGAATGAAACTGGACCACTTTCTTACACCATACACAAAAATAAATTCAAAATGGATTGATGACCTAAATGTGAGACCTGAATCCATAAAAATCCTAGAAAAGAACACAGGCAGTAACTTCTTTGACATCAGCCATAGTAACTTCTTTCTACATATGTCTCCTGAGGCAACGGAAAGAAAAGCAAAATATACTATTGGGACTACATCAAAATAAAAAGCTCCTGCACAGTGAAGGAAATAATCAACAAAACTAAAAGACAACCTACAGGATGGGAGAAGATATTTGCAAATGACATATCTGATAAAGGGTCAGTATCCAAAATCTATACAGAATTTATACAACTACATCAGAAACTAATGATATGGTGACTAACATAATTAAAAAAATTTTTTTAAAAAGAATTTATACAACTCAACACCCAAAAAACAAATAATCCAATTAAAAATGGGCAGAAGACATGAATAGACATTTTCCCAAAGGAGACATCCAGATGGCCAAAAGACACATGAAAAGATGCTCAATATCACTCATCATCAGGGAAACACAAATCAAAACTACAATGAGATATCACCTCACACCTGCCAGAATGGCTAATATCAAAAACACAAGGAACAAGTTTTGGCAAGAATGTGGAGAAAAAGGAAACCTCTTGCACTGTTGGTGGGAATGCAAACTGGTGCAGCCACTCTGGAAAACAGGATGGAGGTTCCTCAAAAAGTTAAAAATAGAATTACCCTATGATACAGCAACCGCACTACCGGATATTTACCTGAAGAATACAAAATTTTAATTCAAAGGGATACATGCACCCCTATATTTACAGTATTATTTACAATAGCCAAGATATGGAATCAACCCAGGTGTCCATCAATTGATGAATGTATAAAGAAGATGTGTGTGTGGGGGGGTGTATAAACACATATACATATATATTGGAATATTTGCTCAGCCATGAAAAGAATGAAATCTTGCCATTTGCAATGACATGGGTAGAGCTAGAGTGTACTACACTCAGTGAAATAAGTCAGTCAGAGAAAGACAAATACCATATGATTTCACTCATATGTCAAATTCAAGAAACAAAACAAATAAGCAAAGGAAAAAAAAAGAGAGAGAGGCAAACCAAGAAACAGACTCTTGACTATACTGAACACATTAATGGTTACCAGAGGGAAGGCGGGTGGGGGGAAGGATGAAATACATGATGGGGATTAAGGAGTGCATTTGGCCTTAATGAACACCAGGTGATTAAAATAAAAACTTAAAAAAAAAAATTCACAGTTTGAGTATAAAATATTATGCCTGTTTATTAATGACATTTAACTCCTCAGAGAGTATCATAATTTGCATAAAATACCAATTTGCTTATGTTTAAAATAAATGATCACTTCATACCCTCAGGTAAAAGATTTTATCAAAAGATCAAGTTGAAGTACACACAAAAAATATCTTCCCCAGTAACAAGGCCTTTATACACCTATAGATGTTCTTTCATGTTAACTCATAACACAAAAACAAAGCTTTTCACCAAAAGGGAATGGTTAATCATTTAATAGAATATTTTAAATGTCTTTAAATGAAAACTACAAAGACTATGGAACAATAATTAAAACATTGCTAATATAATATTAATGCTATTGTTATCATAGTATTAATGCTGTTAATATCAAGATAGTATATTAACACTAATTAAAAATGATGGAGTATCACATTTTGAAAAACCCTATGATTACTACTATAAAAAATATTTATGCATATAGATAGGGTAGAGGCATTAAGGCTGACAGTTTGCTCTTTTTTTCACATTTTTGTATTATCACTTTAAATTTTTTTAAAACAAAAGTCTTTGGGGTGATTTTCCCTTATCTTTACCTTATTATTGAATAAAAACCTGAAAAGAACAGACCCATAAGGAAAAAAAAAAAAAAACCTTTATTTCACTGTCATCTTTTTAGATATATATGATTTACTATTATTAAAAAATAATAAAGTCATTGATCTCAAAACATTTCCAACAGACTGAATATTTGTCCCCATAATTTTTAGAGTATTATGTATACTATATAGTCCAAGAATCATAATTATCAAGACATACCTTTTCGTAAGGGTTGCGGCATCATTAAGATCTGGATGAGCAAAAGGGATGTAACATCATGATAAAGAATTGGAACCTCAGGCTGTTGTTCTTCATTTCCCTGCCTAAAAGAAAAATGCATAATCACTTTAGACAATATTGTATATCTTTTCTAATTCATTTTATATTTCCCATATATGTCTATGGAACAGAAATCAAACTTTCATAAACATCTGAGAAATCTCAAAAGAAAAAGGGGCCATAGTTTTTGCTTAAAAATATAATCTTCTGTATCCATTTATTCCCTTGACTCTGCCTAATATGAAAAAATTATACAGAAAATTTATTAGATCTTACTTAAGTAAACAATTGGGATACATTAACTTGAAATGAGTCTTTTTGATTTCTTAAATTACAGAAATCAAATGAAGGATTAATTGGCACTTTAGAGGATTAGTTTCACTATAAATAGAGTGGATATAGGATACTTGCTATCACAAAGTTTGCATACAGAGTAAATGTTCACATTATTAAAAAAGAACAGGTACAATTCACAAGCAAGTTATATTGAAAAGGCATGATTTTTATTTTTTGTTAAGTTGTTTCAATTTTATGACTATCATAACAATTCAAAAAATCTTCAAAATTTTCAAAGTTTCAAAAAAAAAGATAATGATAGCCAAAACAGAACTTAAAACACACTATAAAAGACAAAGTAGTAAATCTTAGGAATGTATAGTACTATGAGAAACACAGAATATATTCTAAAGCTGGGGCGCCTGGGTGGCTCAGTCGTTAAGCATCTGCCTTCAGCTCAGGTCATGGTCCCAGGGTCCCAGGGTCCTGGGATCGAGCCCTCCATCGGGCTCCCTGCTCAGCGGGAAGCCTGCTTCTCCCTCCCCCACTCCCCCTGCTTGTGTTCCCTCTCTTGCTGTGTCTCTCTCTGTCAAATAAATAAAATCTTAAAAAAAAAAATATATATATATATTCTAAAGCAGATCTCATTCTAGATCTATAAGAACTTTTAAAACCCTGTAGAAGGATACATTTTTTTAATCACAGGTTTAATTTTTATGTCAGAAAGCAAAAGCAAATCTTAAGCTTCAAGAATTGAATATATTTTGAAACTATAATTCAGACTAGATTTAGGGTGAACAAAAATTATTCAACTCTTTTATTAGGCTCCATTATTCAACAAATACTGATTACTTACTATATGTCAGGCAATGGACAGCACTGCTTTGAAGCTTTTAAGTGCCAGAGGAAGACAGCTCTTTAAATGTCTCCATTCTCTACAGATATCCCTTTATTTTACTTGTCTCCCTCTCCAAAGCTAACTTTCCATTAATGCTATGAAACCTACTATTTGTCTCTCCAGTCTCTCTTTTTTATAAGACCAAAGTTCTTTTTTAAAAAGTGGGGGAGGGGCTACCATTTGCTCATCTATTATTGAAATCCCCCCAAAAATGGTTTTCCACATGGCCAACAATGATCTCTTAATTACAAAATCTAGTGGACATTTTTCAATCCTTACCTTACTGACCTTTAACTCTGCATATGATTGAACATTTTTGTCTAGAAAATTCTCTTGGCTTTTGTGAAACACTATCCCAGGTTCCCTTCTAACTCTCTGATTACTTTAGTTTTCTTGACAAGTTCTTCCTCTGACTAACCTAGAAATGGTGCTGTTTCCCAAGGCTCCAATTCCCACTCTCTTTTAATATAAAGGACTCATTTTGAAAGACTTCCTAACCCATGACTCCAATCACCAGCTATACACTGATGACTCCCAAGTCTGTATCTTTAGCTATGACTCTCTTAGACTCTCTATCTGAATATTCACTATCTCCATATATATCTCCTGTATATCTAACAGGCAGCTCAACCTGAGCATGGCTGAAACTGAACTCATGATCATTCTACTCTATTCTACACAAACAATACCCCCCTAGCCATAACCAATCTACTCTCCCTTCTATGTTCTTAGTCTTGATGTGGCTTATTTATTATAATCTCTAGCAGGTAGCACAATGTCTGAGTTAATATAATACAATATACACACAATAAAAATATAATGAATAAATAAGGCAGGATCTTGGGGATATCCTGAACCTATCTTCTCTTACTCCATATTTAATTGTCAGTAAGTCCTAACAACTATCTTTATTCTTCTTTGTCATTCTATAGCCACTGCCTTCTCACTACTCAATCTCCCCAATTTTATGTTCTCCTAATTCATCCTCTACACTGTTAAGTACCCTGGAAAAAAGAAAAAAAGAAAAAAAGGAAACCTTTCACAGAAGCTATATCTTGTTTGCCATCATTTCCCTGATGCCTGGATTAAAACAGTTTATAAAAACCAGTGGAGTAAATTTAAAAATGAAAAATGAATGGATGGCTAGATGGACAAACAGGTGGAAAAAGAGACAAAAACTGGACAGCTAAGACTACAGAGCATACAGAGAGAGATAAAATGTACTGAGGGAAGAAACATCATAGAAAATTACAAACTTAATGAGATTAGGGCCTATAAATCCTACACGTTTTTGTATTTCTCTGGTTTTACCACAGTTCCTTTAGTGAAATGAACAAAATGACTCAAAGGAAATACGCAAAGAGGATAAAACCCATTCCCAAAGAGTAAGAGGAAAGTAACACTGAAAAATCCTTGCTGACCTATGGATAAAAAAGACAGTGGTAAGAAACAGGTCTATTAACAACTAATTAGAATAAAAATGATTTTGGGGGCACCTGGGTGGCTCAGTTGGTTAAGCGACTGCCTTCGGCTCAGGTCATGATCCTGGAGTCCCGGGATCGAGTCCCGCATTGGGCTCCCTGCTCAGCGGGGGGTCTGCTTCTCCCTCTGCCCTCTTCCCTCTCATGCTCTCTGTCTCTCATTCTCTCTCTCTCAAATAAATAAATAAAATCTTTAAAAAAAAAAATGATTTTGGGAGCGCCTGGGTGGCTCAGTTGTTAAGCGTCTGCCTTCGGCTCAGATCATGATCCCAGGGTCCTGGGATCGAGCCCCGCATCAGGCTCCTTGCTCAGCGGGAAGCCT
Organism: Mirounga angustirostris; assembly: GCF_029215605.1. Taxonomy (NCBI): domain Eukaryota; kingdom Metazoa; phylum Chordata; class Mammalia; order Carnivora; family Phocidae; genus Mirounga; species Mirounga angustirostris. The sequence continues at coordinate 134,230,927 of NW_026991711.1, read as the reverse complement.
GCTTCTCCCTCTCCCACTCCCCCTGCTTGTGTTCCCTCTCTCGCTGTGTCTCTCTCTGTCAAATAAATAAATAAAATCTTTAAAAAAAAAATTAAATAAATAAAAATAAAAATGATTTTGTATTATCAAACTACTGCATTAAATCTAATAGCTGACAAAAGACTCATACTTAGAATTCAAAGGAACTTTATGGATCCATTTAAACTAGCCAGTCTCACCCCTATGCAAAGATACATTTTAATGGACAAAACTCAGAGAGGCTTAAGAACTTCTTGCGTCATGACCTAAAGACTACAAATTACAGAGCTTTTAGGTATAGAAAATAAAAGTATTCCCAAATGAATAAATTAAATATAGTTTCTTAAAATAGGGATATTATAAGCAACTGAAAAGTTTAAAGGCCTAATTCATTTGTTATGTGTCAACAATTTTTTTGTAATGGAAGCAATCTTTCTCAAATTTAGAGGTTAATTACTTTTTGCTATTACTTATTTGTTTATTATTATTATTGCAGTAAACTTCAATTATTTAAAATCAGTCTAAATCTCCATATGCATGGAAAACTATACTTCAGATTATACCTCTATTATAATTATTCATATATACTTGTTAAAAATATAGCAATCTTTATATTTATTTTTTTATTTTTTTAAAGATTTTTTTAAATTTATTTATTTGACAGAGAGATAGCACAAGTAGGCAGAGCTGCAGGCAGAGGGAAAGGGAGAAGCAGGCTCTCTGCTGAGCAGGGAGCCCGATGCGGGGCTCAATCCCAGGACCCTGGGATCATGACCTGAGCCGAAAGCAGCCGCTTAACCGACTGAGCCACCCAGGCGCCCCGCAATCTTTATATTTAAAAAATTGAGAATGTATAATTAAGAAATGTTTCAAAACTACAATGATACAAAAAGGAATTTTATCTTTTTATTATTTTATTTTTTTATTTTTATTTTTTTAGATTTTATTTACTTATTTCAGAGACAGAGAGAGAGAGAGAGAGCATGAGCAGGGAGAGGGACAGAAGGAGAGGGAGAAGCAGACTTCCCGCTGAGCAGGGAGCCCAATGTGGGGCTCGATCCCAGAACCCTGGGATCATGACCTGAGCCAAAGGCAGACGCTTAACTGACTGAGCCACCCGCGGGCCCCCACAAAAAAAATTTTTTTTAAATGGGGAATGTCCTGGGGTCCCTGGCTGGATCAGTTGGTAAAGCATGCAACTGTTGATCTTGGGGTCATGAGTACAAGTCCCACGTTGGGCTTAATAATTACTTTAAAAAAAATGGGGAATGTTCTTAGTTGGGAAACTGTCTACTATAAAGATAACTATTTTCCCAAGATTAATTTATGAATTTAAGATAATTCTAATCAAAATCACAAGTGAAGGGAAGGGCTTAGAAAATGGTTCTGAAGATCACCTGGAAGAATAAGCCGGTGAGAACAGTAAAGAAAAATTGGGAAGTAGGGGATGGGATCAGGGGTAGAAGAAATGAGTGAAGCCTAATCTAATCAGAGACATACACGTAACATATCTCCTCAATAAGTAAACCAGAATGGTTCTTCTGTGATAGAATGTTTTTATCACAGACATAGGCTTGTAGGTCAATAGAACAAAGTGGAAAGTCCCTCATTAGGATCATAAGATACACTCATTTAGTATATAACACATGGGATGTAAAATTGCCAAAAAATTAGCTAGTTATTTGAAAATAAATTTTATATCTTCACGCATTACTACTGATGAAAATAAATTCCAATATTTTAAAAAATCATCCCATAAGAAAATTCTACAAAGAATATATGAGTAGGTATTGCAAACCCTAAGGCAGGAAACACATTGTAATAGAATGTGTAATAAAACACATTCTAAGGGTAAACAACAGAACTTGGATGGGCTAGACAGGTATTCTAAGTATAAAAGTAACCAGAAAAAATAAGAAATATAGGGCTTGATTGGTTTGGCTACATGAAATTTTCAAACCTTAACATTTCAAGAAAAGTAATATAAAATTAAAAGGCAAACATATTTTGGAAAAAAGTTTCAACACCTCTGAAAAAATAAGGTTTACTATTTTAAGTTTTAAAGAATCACTCAGATTTTTTAATTATTTAAATTCAATTTAGTTAACAGATACCGTATTATTAATTTCAAGGGTAGAATTTAGTGATTCATCAGTTGCATACAACACCCAGTGCTCATTACATCAAGTGCCCTCCTTAATGCCCATCACCCAATTATCCCTTTCCCCCACCGACCTCCCTTCCAACAACTTTGTTTCCTAGAGAAACAGAAACTTTGTTTCTTATGGTTTGCCTCCCTCTCTACTTTCATCTTATTTTATTTTTCCTTCCCTTCCCCTATGTTCATCTGTTTAGTAATAATTTTTTTAAAATAAGATGCCAACAGAAAAATGGACAGATGTTCTGAACATATAATTCACAAAGAATATACACAAATAGCTAGTAAACATGAAACATTTATATGAAGTTAACTTTACTTTTGTTTTACTAAACAAATTTCTATTACTTTGGAATCCACTTTTTTATATATCAAACTAGCCCAAAATATGTTTTTAAAGTGATAATACCCAAGATTAACAGAAATGGGAATATCCCTACATTGCCAGTGAAAGCTTATATAGGTACAATCTTTCCAAAAAGCAATGTTGTGCTATATAACACAGTGCCTGACACTATGTGAATATTTATAAATTAATGACTAAAACATAAAATATATGCTTTCATGTTATTTTAGAGTTCTGAGATTATATCTGACATGTAAAGAACTGCTTAATACATCATCTGATATTATGGTAGAAAAGGAGAAACAATTTAAAAGATTAACAATAGGAATGAATACATAAATTAGGTATGTTAAGGAATTTTTAATGATGTGAGAATTTGGTTGTTATGTGTTAATTTTAAAAAGCAGATTCTAAAACTGGTATAGTATGATTCAAACAGTATTTAAAAATTCAGAATATATATTCAGAAAAAAAGAAACTGGAAATAAATATTTCAAAATGTTAACAATGTTAGAGGAATTCCCAGAAAACAGGATTGATTTTCCCCCCTCATATTTGCTCTCATTTTTATAGTTCATGAATTCATGAAATTATAATAAACTATATATAACATGTGGGTTATAAGATTTTGGATTCTTTTGGGGAAAGAGTCCAAGATGGCGGAGGAGTAGGAGACCTTAATTTCGTCTGGTCCCAGGAATTCAGCTAGATAGCTATCAAACCATTCTGAACACCTGCAAACTCAACCAGAGATCGAAGAAAAGAATAGCTGCAACTCTATGAATAGAAAAGCGACCACTTTCTGCAAAGTAGGAGGTGTAGAGAAATGAATCCAAAGCAATGTATGGGAAGATAGACCGTGGGGGTAAGGGAGCCTCCGTCAGCCGGCTACTGGCAACTGATAGAGCAGCGGAGCATAAAATCAGAACTTTTAGAAGTCTGCTCCAGTGAGGGACGTCGCTCTGGTGGCTAAGCGAGGGTGGAACCCTCGTGGGTCAGTGTGGCCTCAGGACCCTCGGGGTCACAGGAAGACCAGGGGTGCGTGAGTGCGGCAGAGCTCCCAGCTATTGGAGCAGAAGCCGGCTGCAAAGAGTGAGCCTTGGAGTGGGCTCTCAGCTCAGGGTTGCCATAAACCATGATCCATGACACAGTCAGGCCACTGGCACTCTGAGCAGGGACCCAACAAGCAGCAGAAGCGAGGAGATCCCCGTTCCTCCCCCAGGGAGGAGCAGCATGAGAGTGCACGCTGCTCCTACAGGAGCGCTCCCGTAGGAGCCTGCTGGGTTTGGAAACTCCAAACGGGGTCGTGAGCCAGAGACAGAAACGCTCAGTCATAGGCCGGGTAAACACGGAGTGTGGGCAGAGACCAGAGAGACAGGAGTGACTGACTGCTTTTCTCTGAGGGCTCACTGAGGGGTGGGGCCCAGAGTTTTGGGTTCCGGAGTGGAGATTGGGAGGTCACCATTTTCATTCTTATCCTCTAAAGCTGCGGGGAAAGCCTTCAGGGAACAAAAGCCTCGTAGAGCGTAGAGCAGTAGAGCAAACTGGAGCAGATTACTTAGCCTGTCCCCAGGCAAGGGCAGTGCAATTCCACCTGGGGCAAAGACATTTGAGAATCAATGCAACAGGCTCCTCCCCCAGAAGATTAGCAAGAATATCCAGCCAAGACCAAGTTTACCCATCAATGAGAACTGCAAAACTCCAGCACTAGGGGAATACAGCACATAGAACTCATGGCTTTTCCCCCATGATTCTTTAGTCTTTCAACTTCAATTTTTTTAAATTTTTTTTTATTTTTTAAAAAATACTTCTTCTCTCCTTTTTCAACCTTATTTTATCAACTTTTTAAAATCTTTTTTAATTTTCATTTTTATACTCACATTCTATCCCTTCATTGTATTTAATCTTACATATATATATATATATATATGTGTGTGTGTGTGTGTGTGTGTTTCTTTCTTTAAAATGTTCAGATGCATTTTCTTCTAACAAACCAAAATACACCCCAAATCTAGTGTATGGCAAAGTTCTATTCACCTGCCTGATCATATTCTCTTTTTTTTCTCCTTCTTCCTTTTTTTTTGTTTTGTTTTGGTTTTTTGGGGGGGGGTTGTTTTGTTAAAGTCTTTTTAAATTTTCATTCTTACAGTTACATTCTAATCTTTCAATGTATTTAATTTTATTTTTGTATATATAAGTTTCTCTTCCTTTACAATTTTGAGTTGTAGTTTCCTCTAACAAACTGACCAAAATACACTCAGTAGATAGTGTATTACTCTGTTCTGTTCACCTGTTTATATATCCCTTCCTTTTGTTGTTGTTGTTTTCTTTCTTTTGTTTTTTGTCTTTGAATTTCCATTTTTACAGTTACAATCTATCCTTTCATTGTATACAATTTTACTTTTGTACATATGTAAGTTTTCCTTTCTTTATAATTTTGCGATCTAGTTTTCTAAAAACAGAACAAAATACACAAAGAATCCAGTGTATTGCTCTATTCTGCTTACCACCCCCACCCCCCCGTTTCAGTCTCTTCTGATTTGTTTAGTGTGTATTTCTCTGGGATAACTGTTGCCATTTTAGTATTTTGCTCTCTCGTTCATCTATTCTTCTCTGGACAAAATGACAAGATGGAAAAACTCACCTTAAAAAAGAGAACAAGGGCGCCTGGGTGGCTCAGTTGGTTAAGCCACTGCCTTCGGCTCAGCTCATGATCCTGGAGTCCCTGGATCGAGTCCCGCATCGGGCTCCCCGCTCAGCAGGGAGTCTGCTTCTCCCTCTGACCCTCCCCCTTCTCATGCTCTCTCTCTCTCTCTCTCTCATTCTCTCTCTCAAATAAATAAATAAAATCTAAAAAAAAAAAAAAAAAAAGAGAACAAGAGGCAGTACTGAGTGCCAGGGACCTAATCAATACGGACATTAGCAAGATGTCAGAACTAGAGTTCAGAATAACGATTATAAAGTTAACAGCTGGGCTTGAAAAAAAAGCACAGAAATAAAAGAGAAATAAAAGAAATAAAAGAACTAAAATCTAACCAAGTTGAAATCAAAAAGGCTACTAATGAGATGCAATAAAAAATGGAGGCTGTAATTGCTAGGATAAATGAGGAAGAAGAGAAAATTAGTGATATAGAAGACCAAATGACAGAGAATAAAGATGCTGGGAAAAAGAGAAATAAACAACTACTGGATCACAAGGGGAGAATTCGAGAGATAAATGATACCATAAAGCAGAACAATATTAGAATAATTGGGATTCCAGAAGAAGAGGAAAGAGAGAGAGAGGGACAGAAGTCATATTGGAGCAAATTATAGCAGAAAACTTCCCTATTCTGGAAGGAAATAGGCATCAAAATCCACGAGGCATAGACAACCCCTCTCAAAATCAATACAAATAGGTCAACACTCTGACATCTAATAGTAAAACTCACAAATCTCAGAGACAAAGAGAAAATCCTGAAAGCAGCTTGGGACAAGAGGTCTGTAACCTACAAGGGTAGAAACATTAGATTAGCAACAGATCTATCCACGGAGACCTGGCAGGCCAGAAAGGACTGGCATGATATATTCAGGGTGCTGAACAAGAAAAATATGCAGCCAAGAATACTTTATCCAGCTAGGATGTCATTCAAAATAGAAGGAATGATAAAAAACTTCCAGGACAAACAGAAACTAAAAGAATTTGTGATCACCAAATCTAGGCCTACAAGAAATATTGAAAGGGGTCCTCTAAACAAAAAGAGAGCCTAAAAGTAACATAGACCAGAAATGAACAGAGACAATATACAAATAACAGTCACCTTACAGGTGATATACAATGGCACTAAATTCATATCTTTCAATAGTTACCCTGAATGTAAATGGGCTAAATGCTCCAATCAAAAGACACGGGGTATCAGATTGGATAAAAAAGCAAGACCCATCGATATGCTGTCTGCAAGAGACTCATTTTAGAACCGAAGACACCTCCAGATTTAAAGTGAGGTGGTGGAAAACCATTTCTCATGCTAATGGACATCAAAGAAAGCTGAGGTGACAATCCTTGTATCAGACAAATTAGATTTTAAACCAAAGACTGTAATAGGAGATGACAAAGGACACTATATCATTAATTAAAGGGTCTATACAACAAGATCTAACAATTGTAAATATCTATGCCCCCAACATGGGAGCAGCCAATTATATAAGCCAATTAATAAAGTGCTCAACATCATTCAGCATTATGGAAATACAAATCAAAACCACAATGAGATATACCACCTACACCAGTCAGAATGGCTAAAATGAACAAGTCAGGAAACAACAAATGTTGGCGAGGTTGTGGAGAAAGGGGAATCCTCCTACACTGTTGGTGGGAATGCAAGCTGGTGCAGCCACTCTGGAAAACAGTATGGAGGCTCCTCAAAAAGTTGAAAATAGAGCTACCCTATGACCTAGCAATTGCACTACTGGGGATTTACCCCAAATATACAAATGTAGTGATCCAAAGGGGGCACCTGCACCCCAACGTATATAGCAGCAATGTCCACAATAGCCAAACTATGGAAAGAGGCCAGATGTCCATCGACAGATGAATGGGTAAGGACGTGGAATACACACACACACACACACACACACACACACACACACACACACCGGAATATTATGCAGCCATCAAAAATTGAAACCTTGCCATTTGCAACAACATGGATGGAACTAGAGGGCATCATGCTAAGTGAAATAAGTCAATCAGAGAAAGACCATTATCTTATGATCTCACTGATATTTTAGAATTTAAGAAACAAGGCAGAGGATTATAGGGGAAGAGAGCAAAAAAGGAAGCAAGATGAAACAAGAGAGGGAGACAAAGCATAAGAGACTCTTAGGAAACAAACTGAGGGTTGTTGGAGGGGAGGAGCGTGGGGAGCTGGGGTAACTGGGTGATGGACACTGGGAAGGGTATGTGTTGTAATGAGCATTCAGTATTATATAAGACTAATGAATCACAGAACTGTACCCCTGAAACAAATAATACATTATATGTTAATATAAAAAACTAAATTATAAATAAATAAATAAATATTGTGGATTCTTTCATTTTTTTCCCTCACCATTTTTGCACATTCTAAACATTGTACATAAATATAATTTTTATAATCAGGAAAAAAATTTATAAAAATAATAATAACCTGGAGCTTGTTGGCTACAAAGACAAAAACAATCATTCTGAAGACAGAGAAATGGATCTCTCCTGGCACACAGGAGGCACATAATCAGAATGAATGAATGAATGGATATACCCCATTTAGAAAAGAGAACCAAAAATTTTGACTGTAGGGTTTAATACCATCATTGTGATAACTATGTTTATAGGAAGAGGCCAGATGTCCATTGACAGATGAATAGATAAAGATGTGGAATACACACACACACACACACACACACACAATGGAATATTATGCAACCATCAAAAATTGCAACCTTGCCATTTGCAATGACAAATGTTTACACTTTTAATGTTTAATATTTTAAAATACAAAAAATATCTTAAAATACATAATTGTTTATTTCTTAAAGTTTTTAAATAATCTTCAAAATCCAGATTATAAAAACTGTATACTTCTATTAACTCTATGGATGATAAGAGGAAATGGTGGATTAGATTTAATAGGCTTGAGTCTCCATTTTTTTTAAACCAAAGTGATTAACAACACAGTGAGATTAAAAGGAAATAAATAACTTTCAAGAGGATTAAAGGAAAATGTATATATGAGAAACCTCTATCATTAGACATAAATTTTATGTCAGGAAAGTATTAAAAGTGAGAAAACAGAAAAAGATACTTCAGTCTTTTAAAATCTAATATATAGATAGGAAACACTGATACCATATTATAATCAACTATAATATTATAAGTTAGTGAATTAAAGAACCATAAAAATGAGAACAAATACGGGGGGTGGAAATCAACCAGATTTTCCAGAAATTGCTTGGATCTCTTACTACTAAGAAAGGAAAGAGAGTAATAGTTAAGACTTAGGATCTTGAATCAGAAAGATATGGATTCAAATGCCACCCCTATTTCTTAACAGCTGTGTGCCCCTAAAAACCATGTTAATTAATTTTTCTTTTTTTTAAGTAGGCTCCACACCCAGCATGGAGCCCAACGTGGAGCCTGAACTCATGACCCTCAGATCAAGACCTGAGCTGAGCTGAGATCAAGAGTCAGATGCTTAACTGACTGAGCCACCCAGGCACCCCAATTAATTTTTCTAAGCCTCAGGTTCTTCATATGTAAAACTTGGGATAACAATGGTACCTCGTGTATACAGTTATAGTGATGATTAAGATGATACATGCAAAGCTCAAAAATACCTAGCATGAAATAATCACTGGTTAAGTGTTCACAGCATTTACTACTAACCTAAGTGGTTATTAAATCCTAGGGGTTGATAAGAACACATCTGACAAACAGTACTGAAAGCATAGTACCTATGTCTAGTCTTTAAAACTTTTAATTCATCAATACTACACTTAGGAAACCTTTTGTTTGCTAAACATCTTCAGACTCAGAGAATTAGGTCTTCTAATATTTTACTTGTACACCATCCTTGACCTTGAGTATGCAAGTCTAGCTAGGAAAGAAAATTACAAGCTAAAGTCAAGAAATGTAACTTTCCTTAGCCATAACATGCAAAATACTAATAGCTTGCTAATTTTGTCTATAAACACAAAACGTACACACATTTTTTTGAGAAGTAGCAGAACATATTCATAGCCTCAAAGTATCTCCCCAGAAGGCAACTGTAATTACAAATTACAAAGGATGAAATAATAAATTTAGTTAAAAAATCTGGCAGATACCACATTAACCAAGTGATCAGAGTCATTATCATCAACAAGACAAATCAACAGCATGTACCTCCTAATATGATGCACTAAAAAGAATATGTTACGGGGCACCTGGGTGGCTCGGTCGTTAAGTGGTCTGCCTTCGGCTCAGGTCATGATCCCAGGGTCCTGGGATCAAGCCCCGCATCGGGCTCCCTGCTCTGCTCTCCCCCTGCTTGTGTTCCCTCTCTCGCTGTGTCTCTCTCTGTCAAATAAATAAATAAAAATCTTAAAAAAAAAAAAAAAGAACATGTTACTTTTGTGATATTTCTGCCAAAAGTTTATCATCTGAATCTAACCACAAGGAACTACTGAACAAAAATAAATTGAGGGAGGGGGGCCTGAGTGGCTCTGTCATTAAGCATCTGCCTTTGGCTCAGGTCAGGATCCCAGGGTCCTGGGATCAAGCCCCGCATCAGGCTCCCTGCTCCATGGAAGCCTGCTTCTCCCTCTCCCACTCCCTGCTGCTTGTGTTCCCTCGCTCGCTGTGTCTCTGTGTCTCTCTCTGTCAAATAAAATCTTTTTTAAAAAAATATAAAAGAAAATAAAAATAAATTGAGAGATTCTACAAATTGGCCTGAGCTCTTTAAAAAAAAAAAAAATGTCAATGTCATGAAATACAAAGAAAAAGTTGGGAACAATTTCAGATTAAAGGAAATTAAAGAGATAGGACACTCTAAATGTAAGAACAATCTTGAATTCCCTTTGCATTGCATTTGCATTTCTAGGACATTTCTGAAACAACTGGCAAAATGTGAGTAGGTTCTGTATGAGATAAGGGTCAATATTATTACTTCTCATACAAATTTCCAATTAACCCAGCACCATTTATTATAAAAGTTATGCTTCCCTCACTGCTCCTCAGTGCCATCTATGCTATAAATCCAATATCCAGACATGTGTGGGTCTGGTTTGTTTTAACAAGCAAATACAAATGAACTTTCTCAGCCCTACTTGATTACACAAGTGGTGGCATAATGTACACATTTTTTTCTCCTGTATTTTTCTCTTAACATTGTATCTTGATGGGGATCTTTCTACATCAGTAAACAAAGTGCTTTCTCACCTTCTTTCCCTTTCTTTCTTTCTTTTTTTTTGGTAGTTCTGTTTTAATTTACTATTGTAGGGAAGGCAAAGCAATAGGACATCTGGTAGCTATATGGAAAAAATAAAATTGGATCCATTTCTTTTATCAGATATCATGATAAATTCCAAATAGAGATCCAAATGTAAAAACTGAAGTCAGAAAAGTATTAGAAGAATCGTATACCTGGTAAGAGGCTAATATCCAAAATATATAAGGAATTCATACAACTCAATAGCAAAAAAAACAAGCCAATTAAAAAATGAGCAGAGGATCTGAATAGACATTTTCCCAAAGAATACATACAGATGACCAAAAGGTACTGAAAAGGTGCTCAACATCACTAATCATCAAGGAAATGCAAATCAAAACCACAATGAGATATCACTTTACAACTGTTAACATGGCTATTATCAAAAAGAAATACCAAGTGTTGATAAGAATGTGGAGAAAAGGAACCTTTGTGCATTGTTGGTGGGAATGTAAACTGGTACAGCCATTATAGTAAACAGTATGGAGGTTCCTCAAAAAATTAAAAATATGACTACCATATGATCCAGCAATTCCACTTCTGGGTATTTATCCAAAGGAAATAAAAACAGTAACTCAAAAAAATATATGCATCCTCAAGTTCACTACAGCTTAATTTGTAGTCACCAAGACAAGGAAACAATCCAAGTGTCCATCAATGGATGAATGGATAAAGAAAATGTAATAGACACGCACACACACACACACACAGAGGAATATTATTCATCCATTAAAAAAAAAAGAAGGAAACCCTGCCATTTTTGACAATAAAGATGGACCTTGAGGACATTATGCTAAGTAAAATAAATCAGCCAAAGAAAGATAAATACCATATGATTTCACTTACAATTGGAATCTTTTTTAAAAAAATTAACTCATAGATAAAAAGAACAAATTGGTGCTTGTCAGAGATAGTGGATGGTGAGTGAACAAAATGGGTGAAAGTTCCAGTTTAAAATAAGTAAGTCATGGGGATGTAATGTACAGCATGGTGACTATAGTTAATAATACTGTGCTGTGTATTTGAAAGTTGCTAAGAGGGCGCCTGGGTGGTTCAGTCAGTTAAGTATCTGCCTTCAGCTCAGGTCATGATCCCAGGGTCCTAGGATCAAGCCCCGCATCAGGCTCCCTGCTCAGCAGGGAGTCTGCTTCTTCCTTAGCCCCTCCCCCCATGCTTGTTCTCTCCTGTTCGCGCGCACGCAAAAATAAGTAAAATCTTTAAAAAAAAAAAAGTAGGTAAGAGAACTTAAAAGTTCTCATCACAAGAAAAAAGTTTGTAATTATGTGCAGTGACAGATGTTAACTAGACTTACTATGGTGATCATTTACAATATATACAAATATCAAATCATTATGTTGTAATTAGTTTCATTACTCCTGAAACTAGTATAATGTATGTCAATAATATCTCAATTAAAAAAAAATAGGAAAAGAAACCCAAGTGAATTTCTTTATAACCAGGGAGTGGGGTAAGACCTGAGTAAAGATGAGTCAAATTCCAGAATTAATAAATGAAAAGATTAATAAATATGACATTAAAGAAAAAACTTTGGATGGCAAAAAAAATCATAAACTAAAAACATATTTGACAATCTACTGAAATATATTTGCAACTTATAATACAAAAGACTAATACCCATGATCTATAAACATGTTTTTAAAAATGAAGAGGAGGGGCACCTGGGTGGCTCAGATGGTTGAACATCTGCCTTCGGCTCAGGTCATGATCCCAGGGTTCTGGGATTGAGTCCCGCATCGGGCTCCCTGCTCAGCTGGGGAGCCTGCTTCTCCCTCTGCCTCTCTCTCTCTCTCTCATGAATAAATTAAAAAAAAAAAAAAATGAAGAGGAAAAAGACCAACAATTCAATTTTTAGCAATGGGCAACAGATAAAGAGTTCCCAAAAAGAAATGCAAATGGGCATGAATGGGAGATAGAGGTCTCTGAATTTACTTTATCACACAGTTTTTCCTTTGGAAAAATATAAGTTTTATAAAATTAAGATAAATAAATCAAGGGGGAAAAAGGTAATCTTTAAATACTGAGGAAAAAAAGAACTGAAACAAGTGAATCTCACTATAAATCAAGTTGGAGGCATAAAGACACAAGAAAAAAAGTTACTTTAAATGACTTAAAAACAATGTTTTGCCTGTACATCCGTAGTGGTATATACTCTAGGTCAAAAGAACTTATAGTCAGTAATAATATCATTTTTTTCAAAATAATTATAGTTATACTGTAGGTGATGGAAGTAGTAATAAAGTTAATATTATTATAAATAGATTTTTCAGAATAAGAGAAAAAAGATGCAAATAAAAAAGTTAAGAAATAAAATATAACTTTGCAATCTTACATTTGAATTACAAATACCAGTAAGAACTCAGGATCTTTTACTCATTAAAGAAAAAAAACTTATGAGGTGCGTGGGTGGCTCAGTCAGTTAAGTGACCGACTCTTGATTTCAACTCTTGATTTCGGCTCTGGTCATTATCTCAGGGTCCTGAGATCAAGCCCCATGTCTGGCTCCACACTCAGTGCAGAATCTGCCTGTCCCTCTCCCTCTGTCCCTCCCTGTGCTTGTCTGCTCTCTCTCTCTCCAAAATAAATAAATCTTTTAAAAAAGACTTCCTAACTGTCCACTGGAATGGCCTATAAGCCTAAAAATTATTGTGATAACACAATAGCTATTTATACCAGATTGTGATCTCTAAATACCATTTCCCATTAAAAGGAACTCCACAGAGAAATGGCTGATGCCAGGTAGAGAGTGTAAAATGTACAAAATAAGCCTAGATTAACTTATTGTGCCAGAAAGCAAGGATATTATCAAAGACTACCTGGATCATGTCAAAGTACAACAGCCATCCTAAAGGGATTCTCACTAACCTAAAAGAGAGCAATATATATCTTTTCAAATTGGTGTCTTCACTTTCTTTGGTTAAATACCTAGAAGCAGAATTGCAGGATTGTATGGTGGTAGTTCGATTTTTAGTTTTCTGAGGAACCTCCATAGTGGCTGTACCAATTTACATTCCCACTAACAGTGTATGAGGGTTCCCTATTCTCCACATTCTTGCCAGCACTAGGAAGAGATATACACACCCCTATGTTCATGGCAGCATTATTTACAATACCCAAGATATGGAAGCAACTTAAGTGTCCATCAATAGATAGATAAAGAAGGTGTGATGTGTATATATATGCGCATGTGTACATACATACATACATATACATACACACACACACACACATATACGTACAATAGAACATTACTCAGCCATAAAAAAGAATGAAATCATGCCATTTGTGACAACATCGATGGACCTAGAGGGTATTACGCTCAGTGAAATTAAGTCAGATGGACAAATTCTGTATGATCTTACTCTTACATATGGAATCTAAAAAACAAAACAACCAAGCAGACAAAACAAAACAGAAGCAAACTCATAAATACAAGAAACAAACTGGTGTTTATCAGAGTGGAGAGGAATTGGGGATGCGTGAAATAGGTGAAGGGGATTAAGAGGTACAAACTTCCAGTTAATAAAATAAGCCATGGGGATGTAATATACAGCATAGGGACTACAGTCAGTAACATTGTAATAACTTTGTACGGTGACAGATGGTGACTAGACTTACTGTGGAGATCATTTTGTAATGTTTAAAAACACTGAATCTCTATGAATGTATGCATAAGACCAATAGGATATGGCATGTCAATTATACTTCAATAAAAATTAAAATAAAAAGGGACAATTTGCACTGAAAAGAATGGCTGAAATGGAGTAAACAACATCAAATATATAAAAATTATGAATATCATCAAATAAATAACCACAACTTACTGGTCACCACTGGAAGTTGCTAGGGCATCAACTCACTTCTTTGAAAACTTATAAACTGGGAAAAATCAAGTATTCATCCTGCCAAACTATATTTCAGGGTAACCAAAGAGATGATACGGGAAAGTTTTCCTTTATTAAAAAAATCATTCCTAGCTAATAAATCAGAAGTAAGGTTTCTTGTTTTTGTTTTGTTTTGTTTAAAATCACTCTTTGAATCACCTAATGAAATACTAGACTTAGGCAAGAATCATGATGGGTTACAAAAATCACTGGGTGTAAGGCTGATGGAGAACTTTACAATAAAGGTATCAGACTAAGGCTACCTGAACCCACTGATCAATTCTGACATAAAAAGAGGGGCAATCAGTCATTGTGCACCTCCATTCAAACTTTTTAACTGCATAAAAATTAATGGGATTCTTTAAAACATTTTCTTGCTTGGTATGAATTTTTATACAATCTTTACCGAAAGTATAATGGTAAACGTTTTTTATTTTTTATATATTTCTATGTTTAATAAGGAAAATTCACATATTCATAAAGAATTTTAGTTCTATTTCAATATGTAACTGTTTCTCAAAAACAGTTTTAATTGACTTTAATCTCTCAGTAATACTTACTGCGAATTCACCTCTTCTACTAATTGCGTAAGCTTTCTCCAGGGATTATACTCAGAATCAATGCTATAAAGCCGCATGTGCAAGGCTAATACATGGAACAGTTGATCTAAATAAATTGAAGAAAAGGTAATTAGAAAGTTCACACACTTCTTCCAGGACAAAATTCAGACAAAATTTCTAGCTAATTCATGTGGAAATATTTCCCATCCTCATAATTATAATTCACCAAGTTTAAGTATCAACTACTTCATGCTCTCTTTTAAGGTAAACACTGAAATATATATCCAAAAAACTTCTACTGGAATCTGGACTATTCTTATGCTCAATATTAATACTGGAATGGTTTGTTTTCCTCATCTCCTGTCACAGACCTACTTTTCCTTGGCTTTATGCATCAGACTTGACAACTGGCCCTTCTCACTCCTATGGTTGTCCCTAACAAAGATTTACTATTATCAATACCCTAACCTGAGTAATACTGACAATGACATCCACATAAATTGCTATTAGATGAAATTATTTACATAGTATTTTCCCCTAAATCCTCTTTAGACTGAATTGTGACTTCATTATCTTTTGATTCAACATGAGGAAAAAACTGAAATAACAGTATTACTTAGCACAGCTATTCTAGCTGTTTCCATTCTTCAGTCTAAACCTTAACAATAATCTATGAGTGTTAGCTTTAAACAAAATTCTGCTCATGAGATTTGGGGGGAAAAAAGCCTTTTCTTTGAAACCATTCAGAAGAAAACCCTAAATTTTGCTTTCATATCACATGTCCTTTTTTGGCGGTAAAAATGACAAGGAATGGATTAGATTTTTCTGCCACAAATACTCAAAAACATGTGTGACTAAAAAGTCATTTTTCAGAAAATCAGATAATACTTTCTGACATATGACTGAAATTAATTCTTAAAGCCAGACAGAAAAAAAGCCAAATAACACAAGCATACTGTTGTCACTTATTCTCTAAATTAAAATAACCCAAAACGAAACAAGATTTTGTTTCTCTCAGCAACGACTTAGAAACCAACTATATTTTAGATTAATTTAAGATCCACCAATATGATTCTTGGGGGGGGTAGTAGTAGTAGGGGTAATAGTAGTAGTAGTTGTGGTTTTGGGAAGCTATTTTAAGACGTATGAGAGCTATAGGATGAACAAAGTAAACGTTCTACTCTGTGGGGCAGGTAGAGGAAATGGGAGGAGGGCAAGGGAACTGAATCTTAACACTCTCAATACCTGTAAGTTTCATCCTGATCTCTCTAAAACAAACAGAAGAATGTAAATACCTTAACCTGCTTCGTCTCATGTCTATAGGTCAATGTATAGCATAAATCCTCTCTTAAAATTTCTTCATCCTATTAATACCCACATTAGCTGAGTATGTGTTACATGCCAGGCACTATTTTGAAATCATTTAACATAGATTATCTCAATTACTTTTCACAAAAATTCTACTTTGTTATCCCCAGTTATAAGACCAGTTAAGTTTCCCAAATTTCCAGTTTTTCCAGTAAACTGGTTCAACTAATAACACTGACAACAGGGATGTTTTCAGCAGAGAAATAAAATGATGAAAGATATATTGGTCATTTTATTTCAATTCAATTACACATAAGAGATTGTTTTTACCAAGTACATAATTTATAATAAAAGTGTCTAAAAACCTGAAAGTGTTAAAAAAAAAAAAAAAAAAACCTAAATTCCTCTAGCAGAAAAATATTAACTCAAATTGAAAGGTGTGGAGTTTTACATTTTTTTTATATGTGTTAGCTAAATCAAAGAGCTGTTTTTAACTACTTCGGAAACTTATGTACTATATGTTGGCTAATTAAATTTAAATTAAAAAAAAATTTTTTAAAGAGCTGTTTTTAATATTTCAAGATGAAAGTCAGTTATCAGGAAGTTTATCTGATTTAATCAAAAGCATAGGAGTTGCAATTTTACTAACTAGCTTTGCACTGAAACTATGGTGGCATAGAAATAATGCTGCAATCCATCTATTTTCCTAACCTCTACCATAATTAAAGAAACACATATGCTGAAGGAAACTTTTTCATCTCTTCTATTCCCTCATTTCTGCAGATGAGGAAATAGGCCCAGAGAAAAGCTAAGAATAGAAGCTACCTATGGAAAAGCTAAGAATAGAATTCAAGATTTTGCTACTTCCTTGTTATTTCTACCACTCTGGTTCTCCCTAGGGTTTTTATGATTAAAAGAAAAATGCAAAATTCCTTTTCTAACACAAATATACCCCTTTCCATTCCTATGAAAAACTGATACTGTAACTCTGAGGCATCTCCTAAAGCTATTAATATAATATATAACAAGAGTCTTTGGTATTGACTTTAAAGCTGAAGACTTATCTAATGAGGTACACCTACCTTTGAAAAACAATGCTAGAAACTGCAAATAACTTCAGTAGGAAACAGAGAACTGGCCAAATAACAATCAACACCTTTCACTATTCATTGTATTTTTCAAAATTTAGTCTGAGGGCTTTCAATAATAAATTCTCATTTAGCAGCAAAAAGATCTCTTAGACTAAAACAAATATTGACAGTAGTAGATGTAGGATAAGGAGAAGCTATGATCATAATCAAAAAGTTAAAAACTGAAACTAATGGGAAAACATTTTTAAGTTTTATTAAGTAATCTCTACACCCCATGTGGGGCTCAAACTCAGGACCCCAAGATCAAGAGTTGCATGCCCTTCCAACTGAGCCAGCCAGGCACCCCAATGGGAAAACATTTTAAACACCAACCATTTGTATGATATTTTAAAAGTTGAAAAATAATTACATCAAGAAATCATATCATTAAAATCTTGAATAACAACAGTAAAAAGAATAGATAACTTCTTTTCTGGAACAACATGTTTTACAGTTCTAAAGTTAGACCCACATTTATAAAAGCATTCTGGAAATGAGAAACACCATTAAATTTATTTAGAGGTGTGCTATGATTTCAACATATGTATACAAGGCACCACTGTCTAGTAGGAGCCAGTAAGTCCTAGATTTGAATCCAAGTTCTGTACTGATCATGTGTCCTTGGACAAAAGACCTTAGTTTTATTATCTGTAAAATGGGAATAATACCACCTTTCTAGCCTGTTATAGGAATCGCATATATGTGTAGTATGTAGATAGGTGTGCTTACATACATGTATACACATATGTGTTTTGCAAGAATAAATTCCAAATAATAAATTTAATACTTATAAACTTGAGGGGCGCCTGGGTGGCTCAGTCGTTAAGCGTCTGCCTTCGGCTCAGGTCATGATCCCAGGGTCCTGGGATCGAGCCCCGCATCAGGCTCCCCGCTCGGCGGGAAGCCTGCTTCTCCCTCTCCCCTCCCCCTGCTTGTGTTCCCTCTCTGGCTGTGTCTCTCTCTGTCAAATAAATAAATAAAATCTTTAAAAAAAAAAATACTTATAAAATTGAGATACTACAATTAAAATTAGAAATTATGGCATTACAAACATCAGGTCTCCACATAAAACTACCACTCCACAAAAAATATTAATATATATTTTTAAGTCTCTTCTCTTCTCTCTCTTCCCCTGAACTTTTGGTACTACTCATTCCTGATTCCCCCCCAGTTCTTTCTCAGTTACTTTTACATATTCTTCTTCCTCTGTTAAACCCTAAAAGGTAGCATTCTCCACAAGAAAAGGAAAAGGAACCCTTCTTATTAGTTCTCCTTCCCTCTCATTCTGCCCATACTACTTCACCAAATTCAATTTCCATGTCTACTTACAAGTTTACAATTCACCAATTTCTCTAGCTCTTCAATGTTCAACAGGCACCACAAAATCAGTATATCCAAAAATAAACTGATTATATAGCCCAATGTTATCTGGGCTGCAATGTTCAGTTCCTCGTATAATCCCTATTTAGGGGAATGACATCACTGCAAATAACTGCAAACACCAACACCAAAACAAAAACAAAGACAAACAAAAAAACTTGGGGACTCAATCCCACATTCTTGCCCTCCATAGCCAACTGATTACCAATCCTATTGGTTCTACCTCCTATGATCCATCCTCTTCTGCTTCACTCCACCGCTACATCATTTCTCAACTGGATTACTCAACAGAGTGCTCATTCAGCTTCATGCCTTTTGTTTCACTCTCTCCTGATCCCTGTAAACAATAAGTCTATCATATTATCTCATAACTGGTTGGTGAACCACTGAAGGGATAGGTTTTGAAAGCCCTTCATGAGATAACCCCTATCTTTTATTTCTTAACCTCCTTTCTTTTTCTTCCCTTTCCTTTCCAAGTATTCCACAGTGTGTCATGTTGTCTCATTCTGTCTCTGCCAGCTGTTCTCTCAGCCCAGAATAGTACATTCTTGTTCTCCAGGCAAACTTGATTCATCTTTCAAGAGCTAGTTCAAGTGCTCCTCTGTAAAGTCTTCTCTAATACCATAACTGAGACAGATGTAATCATCCCTTGCTTTATACATTCTCTATACCTTGAGTTAACTCTATTTTATCACTCTTATATAGTCCAGTAATTATTTTCACATGTTTTTCTCTCCCATTAATGGTAAGATCCCTGAAGAAGAAAATTGTGTCCCTTCTTCTTTGTACTTCGTAGGCTAGCACAGTGCTTGGCATATAATAGGACTTTGTTTAAGTATGCTGAATATTGCATGAATAAATCAACAGTCCTATGAAAAAAATCATACAATATAAGCATAAAATTCACGAAGGATTTATACTCTTCCTTTTTTGTCATGACACACTGGCTCAGTAACCAAGAAGTAGGCCAATTAAGCAGCCCTAATTTTATTGCCCCAAAGAGACTGACCTCTCAACTCTAACTACTAGAGCAGTGCTTGACCTACTTGCTCTCACCGTTTTCTTCCCCTCACTGGTTGCTCTGACAACTCACATGGGACAAAGAATTCTATTTTCTGCAATATCAAATCAAATTCTTTCTAACTGTGACAAGTCTAAAGTATTATAATGTGTTTAATCACAAGACAGACATGTCCTTACTAAAATAGAAACACCACTGAAAGACTGGTTTGTCCTTCAAACAAACAAACAAAAAACCCTATGATTTAATTATAAGAACTCTTAGCTGGAACAAAAAGGTAAGCTTTAACAATCCTTTCTATCTTTATCAATATTAAAATAACTAGTAATCTAAAACTGGTAGATTATTTCTTAGTAGAACTCATATCATTAAGACAGAAGTATATGTTAAAGAGTTGTCCTAAAAACTTTTATAAATTGGTTCCATGTTAAATTGTACCACTGTTAAAATTTATCTATAGTAAACTTAACTGGGCCTGCATTTCAGGTCATTCAAGATTTTAGTCCTATCAGTGCAGTTATCACTGATTAAGTAATTGTCAATGAAAAAAATCTCAATTAGCCAAATGATTCTCTGAACTACCATGGGGGAAAAACAATCTCAATTTCTCTGTAACTCATCAATCAAAGTAAGGAAATGGTTCTAACCAATTTATCACACTAGGTGTGAATATACGCCTCTCACAGCTGAGTCAGCTAACCCTGGTTCATCTACACACTCCTGAGAAATTAGCTGCAGAAAGATGGGAGATGGCTCCTCAAATGAAGTCTGGGAACAACTCTAAGAAGGGAAGATCTGCAGCTCTGGTTCCCAAGAAACAGGAGGTTCATGCCATCGGGTGACAGGAGCTGACTCATCTTGCCCCATCCTACTCCTCACCACTCCATGGAAGGTAGGGCAGGGAATAAACTGTCAGTCATGGTAGGAACTTTGAAGGGGGAAGAAAAAATTTAGTAATAATAAAATAATATATATAAAATACTTCAGTTTCATATATAAACTATATGTTAGTATGTGTGTATATATATACTTTGAGTTTTATCTATTACTATTTGATCTTTAAGTTAACCGTGATAGATACATTATTAGATAGCACATCTATGATCATCCCCATTTTCACAATAAGGTAAAAAATTAGGTGACTTTCCTAAAATCCAAAAGATAACAAACATGACTAGAATCCAGATCTAACTCCAACCCAGTGCTCCTTCCAGCACTGTATCCTATGTTGCTTCTAGCCAATAAAGGCACAGACAAGTTTAGGGATAAAGTAGCAGAGCTTTGCTTACTTAGGTGAGGTTTTAGTCCCCCATCTGAGTATGGGAAAATGTGAAAGGAAAAAGCTATCTTTAGTACCTTCCTGCTTTCCATGCTGCGTTCCTTTCCTGCCTCCCGGAGTTTCTGTGTCTCCATTCCCAGACACACTGTGCCATCATTCTCTGGTGACCTCAAGTATCATAGCATTAGTATTAATTTCATGGAACTGTTTTCCTTCTACTTTTAAGGTTTAAATGGCAGCCTCCTGCTTCACGTTTACAACACTGCTTGAAACAATATGAGGAGAGGCACAAATCTGCTTCCACACATAGGTAGTCACAGGAAAGGTAAAGAAAACATTGGTTCTTAAGAATCCCAATTTCCTCCTTATCAAAAAGGGCACACTCCATGAATTCAGATCTAATTTGAGCACCTCATTTAAACTGAGGGGCAGGAGTTCTAATCATACTGCAGAAGAAAGGAGCTGCCCTGCCCTAAGCCTAGCAAGATCTGAGGGCCCCTATGCCCCCTACACCCTGATAGTGGAAATTATTATCTGTGGTACCTAGTTCCTGGAATACACAAATCATAAATTCAGGAACGCTTGACTACCTGGCCACAAAACATAGAACCTTCAGAATGACTTTAAATAATAAAGCCACTCCTTTTAGCTGAAATTTTCAAACCACACTCTTATCCCTCTAACCCAGGCCTCCCCAAATTAACAAAGTATTTTGTTCCCAATAGATAAACTATATCAATCTTTGCTAATAAATCCCATTCTGATCACCTCATCTCATCCCTGTACAGGTCAACAGAACATCTGTTAAGCCCTTAAAAAAAAAAAAAAAAAACTGAGCTAAAAATTAACTTTTATCTTGCTTCTGGTCTCCTTACCCACATATCCATGCCCGAATTTGATAAAGGTAGTGTTGAAGTACTAGAAATAGTAACTATGAAGACTTGACATACATTATGAAATTGTGTTCTTACAACAATCTTCAGGTTGGGTACAACGAGGAAGAGAATCCATGAGGTAAAATAGCTTGCTCCCAAATCATCTGCCTATTCATAAATAGAATCAGGAGGCAATTGCATATTTTTTATATTAATTTATGCATTTTGACTGTTATAATGATTTGGTGGCCAAATTTTCCTCTTGTTATGGGGTAACAAAAAGAATAGAACAAAAGTTGTGATTCAACCTATTTGTAGAATTCATAATTTTTAAATCTTAAGAATAGACCCTAATAAGCTATAGACATCAGAATTTACCACTGTTAAAGAACAAGGTCAGACTACTTAGGAGGAATTTTGCAATCTTAATCAACAATATCTTTATGCAGTCTTACAGTAGGATGAAATTAACATTAAATAACTCTCCTAACTCTAAATTCAACAAAAGTTCATTCTTTGAGCAATTAAAATTACTTTAAGTTGCCTGTACACACCAAAGCTCGATTGCTTTCTATGAATAACAAAACACATGCATCATTTCTTGATGAGATCAGAAATTGTATCACAATTACTCACCACATGCATCATTTCTTGATGAGATCATAAATTGTATCAAAATTAAGTTAGAGCCCCCCCAATGAAAACGTCAAAGCAAAGGTCTGCCATAACCTCTCTTGACTAAAGTTTAATTTTTGATCTCTCTATAAAATCAGGAAATTCATTTGTGATGTGAACTGTGGCTTCTTAAACTATAGTAATATATAAAAAGCCTTAGACCCAAAGATATGGAAAGATGTTTATCAAAAGATAGATATTTTTAAAAAACTATCCCCAATATTAATTTATCAAATGACACTTCTTCCTTCCACTCCTACTCTAGCCACTGGTTTCAACAATTTCTACTTGAGAAATTGTTGTGCTATTAATTTCACTGGAATCTATGGAGCTCCATATCTACTTTTGAATTACTTGAAGAAATTAATTTTAATAAAACATTTTTTTTAAATTTTACTATGTTATGTTAGTCACCATACAATGCATCATTAGTTTTTGATGTGGTGATCCACGATCCATTGTCATCATATAACACCCAGTGCTCCATGCAGTACGTGCCCTCCTTAATACCCATCACTGGGCTAACCCATCCCCACACCCCCCTCCCCTCTAAAACCCTCAGTTTGTGTCTCAGAGTCCATAATCTCTCATGGTTCATCTCTCCCTCTGATCCCCCCCCCTTCATTTTTCATTCTTCTTAATAAAAAGTTATGCCTTCAATTTTTGCATCTGCTTTGTCCTACATCTATTGTTAACAAAATTGGTGGTATTTATCAGTGTATATATCAATTTGCAATAAAAATCCTAAATTCACTTATCTTTTATAGTCTTGTTCAAATGCCATGTCCACCAAAAGCGTTACTGATTTTACCAGCTCAATATGATCTCAAACAAGGGGGAACCAGCCAGCAAACTGGTGAAAAATAAAAGAAAACTCAACTGGTATCCAAAGAAGAAGGAATCAGGGCTTGAGAAAATTTCTGAAGGAGTGGCCCAAAACAAAAATTGGAATCTTAGTGAAAAGTTAACAAAAGAAAATAGATAAAATAATAGAAGTGTTAGCAGGCAAAGCCTGGAAAGATCCCAAGGGAATAGTATATAGTAAGATGTCTTTGACTAAAGCCCAGAGGTAAAAGTTCTTAAACGTTCTGTATCCTTTGGGACACTCACAAGCAAGGGATATGTCTTACATAACTAAATTTAGAGTCAGAATAGCTGGGTTCAAGTGCAAGCTCTGATATTTTCCAGCTGTATGACTTGGCAAGGCAATCACTCTGAATTTCAGTTTCCTTTCCGATGAAAAAGTGGTAACACCTATTTCACAAGGTCATTCTAAAGACTAAATAATTTATGTGAAAGCATTCACAAACTTTAAAACTAGAAATGTTAGGTATTATTAAAATACCATACTATACTACTTTGTTAATTAATTTTGCTCATTTTTTACCTTGGAAAATTTCCCAGATACATATTTAGGAATGAGCATTTATTATAATTGGGTACTGGTCATTTTACCTCAATACTTAAAAAATTTGAATATGTAAGTGCTGAATGGCACTGTCCCACTACAATTTTATTTCTCAGTATAAATTTGGCCAGTAATATTTTTCTGCTTTCGTTGTTATAGAAAAAGCAATCTTCTCCTGCTCTCAACTGTGTGTGTGTGTGTGTGTGTGTGTTCTCGTCCATAATTATCTATTGGGCATTATTCAAGCCGCTCCAGACAAAACTTAAATATTTTCTTGACTAATCTTCAGTTTTATCAAGAAGTTGTAATGGGACACTGTTGAAAAGTGTAAGTTCCATATCATTTGCTTAATTAGTGGAACATTTTCTTACTCTTTCCCCAAAATATTATGGAAAAAAAAAACTTTTAAAATGAAGATATTTAAAAGGTAACAAAGAGCAATAAACAGAAATGGGAAAATACTGACTTATGAGGAGTCTCTAAAAAAAGAATTTTTAGTAATACCATTAAAGTTCGACTGGAAGATGAAAAAATGAAATATTTGATCTAAGGTCCTAAGACACACCATCAATTTAAGTTCTGGTGTTCAACAAATCAGGTCTGAGTTACGCTTGTGTAAATAACAAATACATTAAGTTTATACACTTGCAAAACAGTGGGGCTTTATATAAACATAAATATATTCTACATTAGGATAAATAATGGATAAGCAATTAATAATAAATCATATGGAAACTAAAAATAAAAACCATCATGTTGTACAACCTAAATATATACAATTGAATACAATATAATTTGCCAATCATACTTCAATAAAGTTTGAGGGGGAGGACTAACATAAATCATAAGAAAAAAAGAAAACTGAAAACAGTACTAAATTTAGATTTAGGATGATCTTCATCAGGATCTTTTCTATACTGGCACATTATGATTGCTTATTCATGAAAGGGGAAATAAAAAATGAAAGTGGAAGTAACTATCAATTTAATAATTTAAATTAAAATTAAGGATGATAATTGAAGTGGTTGCTGCTAGAATTTTACACTACTATTTTTAAGATTCTGAATAAATTTGTTATTTACAAGTCTCTGGATATATTTAAGTACCTCAGAGGGGGGAAAAATGAAGTAGAGCTTTTGAACATAAGACTGAAATTCCTTTACTATAAATACTTTCTAATATAACAGTTTCTGGAATATTATTAGCCAATGCCAAACAACAATTAAGAATAAATTAATAAGAAAAGGTAATTCAAATAAGTGAATTTACAGTCTTTGCTAATTCAGTCTAGAAGCTAAAACTCCTATGTATCAACAACTTCTCCTTTAAAACATAATACTAAAGCACTGGGTATAAGTAGGGTTTAAGTATATACAAAAGTGAGTAAATACTAAATATTCAATAAAAAATAACTTCCAACTTACATTTCTAGGAATCAAGTGATAACCCAAAAAAGTATCAAAATCTAATACAACTAGTAAGAATTTTAAAAGTAACTCAGTTGAAATTTCACATAAGTTTGTATCGTTACATTAAAAATTCCAGGAGAGGCATTTGGGTGGCTCAGTCAGTTAAGTACCTGATTCCTGATCCCAGCTCAGGTCTCTATCTCGTGGTCATGAGTTCAAGCCCCATGTTGGGCTCCATGCTGGGCATGGACCCTACTTAAAAATTAATTAAAATCAAATAAATAATTTAAGATGTTTTTGATCAGTCCTTTGCTTTGAAATCATCCCCCAAACACATATATATCTTTTCACAATAATACACATATATTTTGGGGGGCACCTGAGTGGCTCAGTCAGTTAAGCATCTGCCTTCAGCTCAGGTCATGATCCCAGGGTCCTGGGATGGAGCCCCATATCAGGCTCCTTGCTCAGCAGGGAGCCTGCTTCTCCCTCCCCTACCTGCTCGTGCTCTCTCTATCTCTGTCTCTCTCGCTCTCAAATAAATAAATAAAATCTTTAAAAAAAATACACATATATTTTTTAAAAACCTATGTGTTGATAATTTTTAATAACTACGACTATTTTTAGCATTTAAGAAAATATATTCATTTTTCAAAATAATATATTATGTATTTTAAACCATTTTTATTTTCTGTATCGATCATGTTAGGTAATATTTTAACTCCAGTGATTTGGGACCAATAATTAGCTGTACTTCACATTAAGTAGCATTACCCCTAGTATTCACATTAATTCTCTAAAAAATGACTAAATAGTGATAGCATCAAAACCATATTCATGAAGAATCTACATTAAGTTCCAAAGGACACTTCTCTCAAACTTACCCTTACAAAAAAGTATTGAAGAATCATGTTCATTTTACAATATAAACTATATTCATAAATAAAAGCAAACATCCATAATTTTAATACATTTTAATGTCCACATTAAAATACAGTACAAATGCCTTCATTAATTAACAGCAGCACTGTATATTATAGGAATCTGTAGGCAACACAAATTATTTTTATATAAAGATTTCTTTAATCTAGACAATGTAAAAATTCTTTTAAGAAATTTAAGTTGAAGGTAATTTTTTATAGCCAAGGATACCACACTGTTTAATTCTGAGCCAATGTAAATCTGATCTATGGGTATGGCATTTATTTACTGAGTAATCATAGTATAGAAAGAGCTAAATATTCATATGATTCTTTTAAGTACAAGATTAGCCATTTAAAGCATATAATCACTATTAAAACTGATTATATGTAACATAGAAAGAATCTGAAAATACATCAAAAGACCACTTTGCCTGTATAGGCTTTCAAAAATGACATAATTTAAAATGTTTTTAAAATAAAAATGTTTTGGGGGCGCCCGGGTGGCTCAGTTGGTTAAGCGACTGCCTTCGGCTCAGGTCATGATCCTGGAGTCCCAGGATCGAGTCCTGCATCGGGACTCCCTGCTCAGCAGGGAGTCTGCTTCTCCCTCTGGCCCTCCTCCCTCCCTCTCATGCTCTCTGTCTCTCATTCTCTGTCTCACAAATAAAAATAAAAATAAAAAATCTTAAAATAAAAATGTTTTTAAATTTACACTGTTTACTACTTACTTAAGCAAGACCTTTTGCCAGCTGTGCTTGCACCACCTGAACACAAATTGCCTCCCCGATGAATTAATTCAAGTTCCAAATTGGTTCTGTAAGTAAAGCATCAAAATATATCTCAATTAGGCTGAAGCAATACTTTTTAATTTGTTTTACTGATATGTCTGAATTAACCTAAATAATAAAGTTGAAGAACTTTATGAATAGTTTATGGAATATCCATAATAATATTTTATCTGATATTTAGAAATAAAAAGGGAAACAGTTTATCTATCCTTATATGTTCATATATATAACCTGCAAAACTGCACACATCATGATGTAACTGCTGCAAAACCCCAAATGTTGGCAAATACTAAAAACTGGGCCTTAGGGAAAACAACAGCAACACATTTCATAAACCTGCACATAAATCTGATGAAAGAGCTTGTACCCAACTGTTAGTGACTGAGTGGATACTGTCATCTAAAACAGGAGGGCATACCAACTTTTCTATCAGAGAAATGGTTATCACTCACTGGAGCTTAGATGGTATCTAGACATCAGTATTAAACAAAATCACTAACATCAAAGTAGCTAAGAACAACACATATAATTAACAGGAGACTCTTCTTGGACTTCTAAAATTACAGTTTATTAAAGTACACTGTGTAACTACTGGCACTGCTAAACATCAAAAACGTTCATACAGATCTGAAATTCTAATATATTTAGCAATTATTAGCTTAGAGATTAGTAATAATTAGTAAATTGACATTTTAAAAAGCAAATTGTTGCAGAATCTAAAGATTTACTCAAAAACAATACAGTAAAATAGCCAGTGAATTTTGCCAGAATAAATGAAAATTCTGAATGATAAAATGCGTGTATTTTTACTTCAACAGTATTAATAAACTTAAACACACCTTTATTTGCCACTACTAAAACTGAATAATTTATATCCAAGATACGCATTTGACACTAACAGTGAGATAGCCCATCTTTAAAAAAAAAAAAAAAAAAAAAAAGGCAAAATTTCAAGCTTACTCTGCAAATGAATTCAAGGAAGAAGGAAGAATATGATCCTATTTTACTTAAAACAAAACAGTTTGAACTGGTTTGGGTTGTACTTTTAACACAAAATGTTTTGAAACATTATTTTCATATATTTACTTACAAATGCAAACTGTTAACAAAATTAATATTCTTAAATCTGTATATTTGCCACCCATTTTTAAAGGAATGCTTTAATCCTCTCTACTGGTGTGGGGGAAAAGCAATTTAACATTGATAATGTTCCTGCTCAGAACTCCATCTGGTTGCTGCTGATAAGGGCATCTGTGTGACAAGGGAATTTTCCACCCTTCAGGCGATTTGCATTGCTCACTGAACTTCTAAAAACCTACCAGCAAGGAAGCAGGGACAAGGATTTCATATTAGTGGACAGAAAGCGAGCGGAGACCAGCATGTGTTCCTTCATCAGGGGAATATAAATGAGATCAATATATTTTGTTTTCACAAATCTTCTGTTGCCTAATCTGTAGAAAAAAATTAACGGCTATATTCTCTTATAAAAACTAAGATTTCCTAGATTGTACTTTTAAAAGAGCTAACCAGAAACATGATCAATTCTTACAAACGAAGGTCAGAACCAGAATGTCAACTTTTATTTTAGCACAGTTTGCAAAAATATTCATTAAAATATAAATACAAGAACAATTCTGTTTATTCAATCATCAAATAAAATACTTTAAAGGATGACAAACATGTTACCAGGAATCTGATTCTAAAGAATACTTGGAAGAAAACTACTAAATCTAATTAATTGTTTCAGATTATGGTTAGAAAATCTCCTGAAAAACATTCTTTCTGACATTAAAAAAGAAAGGGAAAAAAAAAAAACCCTACCTATCCAAAGGGTTAGCATCATGTAATAATCTAGGACTTTAAAAATCAATATGTCAGAGACCTTAACCCTCAGTTTTTCCTTATTTTATTTACATCAAAATTGGCCCTTTGAGACTTGTTAGAGAAACGAACATACAAACGTGTCACACGCCCCATGTTTGATCTTCCTTCACTCTTGAAAATCTCAACACAATATTCTGTTTCTGCCCTCCTGAATGGATGATATAAAAATAAAGATTGTTCTCGAGAAAAGTAGACTCTACTGTTTATATTCCTAACACAAATCCATTCAAATTAGTTTGGAAAGAAAAAAATCTCTGTAACTGAAACAATAATGAGAAAGATTGCTTACAACTACCTTGGTGCCCACCTACATATTCCATTTAAAAACTCCAACTATGCTTCAGCTTCTTTTTGCATGACCAAGGTCTGCTTTCCCTTCTACCCCCCTCCACCCTCCTTTGATATGAACTTCTATTTTTAGAACTATAATTTGAAAAACAAATGTGTGTATACACATGCACACACAGAGACACTCAAACACACACTGGTATCAGTGTGGGTTCAAGGCCTGAGCCTACCACTTACTGGTTAAGCAAGTTACTCAACATCTCAGAGAGAAAAAATATCTTTGTCCGTACCATAGCCTATATTATACAAGACTCAGCTCAAGCTCTAACTCTTCCAGGAATTAGGGAGAACTAATTCCCTTTTCTTGAGACAGGAAAGAAACATTTCCACATACTTTATATTTCAATTTGTTCATCTTCCCTTTCAAAGTTCTATAGCATTTTTTCAAAATGATATTTTTAAAACAAACTATATTCTGTTTTATACAGGTTGATGTATATTGGTTTTGTCTCTCCAACTAAATGGTAATAAATTCCTGGAGAGCCGGGACCATTTCAGATAAAGCTTCTAAATCCCTGATGGTACACAGCAAAGTGCTCAAAAACACCTTAGGAACCAGAAATCTCTTTGTTTGGGTATGGAACCAATGATAAGATTCTCTTTAGTCCCCATGGCTTATTCTCTTTCTTTTGTTGGCCCTTCCTTCTATTCCCTTAAATCCAGCAGTGAAACAAGAAAAAGGAGGGGGGGGGGAGGAAGTGGAGGTGTTTTATCAAAGAATTTCTTGGCTTTAAAAAGGATTCATAATTTGGTATTTTAGCAAGCATTCCTTTTATTCTGAACATACTTAGGTTGTAAAGTTTAAATTTACAATGCAACTAATATGTAAAGTAAATTGCACTCACTCTACTGAGCAGTTTACCCACTGTGACTTAAAGATATCTCTCCATCTACATCTCAGTTATTCATGTTTCATCTTCTTTTCATTTCCATGTTTCTCACTATATACAGGCCAAGTGTTACTCACCAATACCTCTAGGCTATATGTAACATGAGTCCAAAATCCTTGGAAAAGTCAATTATTAAAATTAGTGTCATTTTTTGTTTCAATGAAGAAATAATGAATTGGTATTTAATTGAGGAAAGCTTTCCTCACCCAAATTAACCTTCCATAATCCATCTGAATGCCTGGTATTTGCAACAGAGCATTTTTTGGAAATACAATAAAACTTGAATATAGTAATTTTGATTAATTTTAATGTAAGAGAAAGATATCATTCCAACAATTTCTTCTCTGCTGCCCTCAAAAAATCCTCCAAGGCTTTACCATGCATATAAAATAAAAAACAAAGAGATAAATTGCCCTACAAAAAAAACCCAAAAAACAAAACAAACAAAAAATCCTCTAATTATTAAAATTAACAGCTTTACAGGCTACTTAACCACTAGAAATATTTTTTTCCTGAACAACAAAAAATTTAAGTTCCCTGAAGAGCAAACTAAATTACTCATTCAGTGGGGAGAAATTCAGCTCTGGGAAACAAGGGTTGTATTCCATTCAAATTTCTAATGTCAAATACAAATAAATGTGCACATTCTAATGAATTATACATTTAAGAATCACAATATTTAATTCAAAAGTTAAATAACTCGAAATAAATTTATTTCTAAATATTTCACTTAAACATTTAAACATTTTAAATATTATCAAATATGCCTACCTTTTAGGCACAAAAATAATCATAATTTGTAATCATACATATTTATGAAATAAGGTTATATGCTAGGCATAAGATATATATAAAGACCTGTTTCTTACCTTGAGAAAATTACTATTCAAATAGGATACAACATCCTTTTTTCCCCCAATTCATGTTTTTGTTAATTTTTTAGCTAATTTTGTTTTGTTTTCTTTTTAATAACTAAGTAAAACTTAGAGAAGGCATGCAATCTCACTGTGAGAACTTCACAATGGCCTGGGTAACTTTAACCAAAGTTTTTTTAAAGGTTACATACTCTCATTTTCAGAAGCATTATCTTGTTGCTTTAGAGTTTATCATGAGCAATCAGAGAAAAATGGGAGGAGAGAACACATTTTCTGTTTCTCTATATACATCCACAGTAAATAACATTTGATATCTGTCCCTGTTTCTCAATAAAAGAGAAAAACCAAAATACATTGACCTTAAAAAGTCTCCTATTACCACAGCAAGGTATATATAAGGTATTTATATATTTAAGAAAATAGGAATTTATATATTCAAGAAATAGGAATCTAAAACTTCCACTAAACTAAATTTAAATCAAGTTATTTATCATGATATAGAAAAATTCCATGGACAGATCATTCCTATTCACCTAGAATTTTCTTACTGGATCAGTCCTAAGAAAGTAAAAAGCATAAATACATAAGCAACATAAATATAGTATTTATACACATACACACACAAACACATATACATCTATATAAACCGACACATATATACATGGCATAACTGAGTGGGTCTACATTCATCTCAATTTTCTACAACATTATTACTACAACATTGTATAGAAGTTTTTTAAAACCTTGAAACCATGGCAAAATTAAATCATACTCAATTTAGTTTTCACATAAAGTGTATTTTATTGCAAGTATGCAGCTGGTAACTCTCCAGACACAAAATGTTGAATTAACTGTTATATCTTCTCTGAAGCATTCTGGATAAATAACAACAATAGTTTAGGAATGTGCAGACTAGAAAGTTACTTCCCAATCCATTAGATCCTTTTACATCAATCCATGTCCAGCTTTTGCATTCTTAAACTAAACACTAATGTTTCCTTATCTTGAGCTCTAACTTGCTTGCAATTTTCCTAAATCTGGTTCCTTTTTTCCTGGGTTCTAAAGACTACATATAATTCATTTACTCTTGTTACCCTCTGGTCCATGAATGGGGCAGAGAGACTGGCCCTGGTGAACTGCATGCACATATGACCTATAAAAGATGAATACAGGGGAGAAAAAAGGAGGACAGTAATTGAAAGAACAATAGATCTTGACTCGGAGATCTGAGTTCTAGTACTACGTGCCACTAATTTGCTGCATGACATTCAAGTTACATTATCTCTCTAAATCTTACCTATTATAATACTACTTGGGACAAGATACAAAAAAGTATGCTTCTAGGGATATCCAGTGGTCTACAACATCAATTCTGGCAGAATGTGTTTACAAGTTTCTAATTGTGCCTGCTTCTTCCCTGTTTACTTCTTTTATGGTTCTCCATTTTCATTCAATTAAGTTTTCTAAAATCCCTGTTTGGAACCATTTCTTAGGGTACTGAACACCCACTCAATTAGACTAATCCTACCTAATTTGAAAGATGAGGAGTATTTACCTGTTTTCTTGAGCCCCCTGCTAGCTACTAATAGAAACTTAGAACTTGCCTGATCTTTTGCTCCATCTCCCTTATCTGATTTTCTAAACCACCTACAGGATATTACTAGATATTTTACTAGCTTAAGGCAAACAAAATAAGTTCTTCTTACTTATAAATTAAAAGTGTTTAACATATTACAATGTTTTTGTTTTCAGTATTACTACTTTTTGACAGGACTTGAACAGTGATTTCTTAACAAGACCCTTCATATTTAATACTCACATGCTTTGAGGTAGACATCTGTCCCACAATGTTAATAATACACTTTTTCCTACATATTCTATAATATATAACACTTCACCCGATATTTCATGAAAATAAAAACTCTTCAGAAAATGAAGAAAACCTACATTTTTATGATCCTTTGAGACGGTTCTAAAACTAGCCATAATTTCAACCACCATAAAAAATACACATCCTTTCTTCAAATAAATATTAATGGCACAAATAAAACAAAAAACCAACTATTCAGAATAAGTAAATATTAAAGTATATACCATGTATACCTACCTAGCAACAGAATACATAAAGAGAAAATCATTGTCTGGTGAACCTGGGGTCTTGCTATAGTCTCTATATTTTTTCTGAGTGGTATTTTTGATATCTTTCATTACAGATTCCATTTCTTTACTTAAGTTGGTCTCTGACTGTAAAAAATGCAAACATACATATAAAGTTTATTCATATTCATTTTCTCTAATATAGTCTAACACTACAATGTTTATCATATGAATACATTAGGAAATTAAAGTTAAAAAGTTAAAACAGATGTACATGAGCTATCCACTATAAATACACTTAGTGCACAAAGATAAAATAGATCAAGAAATATCTTCTATTTTATCCTAATTCTATATTGTGATTGGTTAGCCTATAATCTAACCATGAACTAACCACACAAACCTATATTCTAAACAAATGAGTAGATGTCATTAATATTTTAGAACAGTTTTCATGTTTATAAACAATCTGACTTCATTTAAGTTCACTTCTCAAAGACTAATATTGATGTCCCTTGCTTTAAGCATATTTTAAACACATAAAAATTTGGATTTACAAAAGAAAAAAACCAGACTCTAAAATTAGTCTTCAACTGAGAAAAGAAATTGCAAAGAAATAAATCTTTGAGTAGCTTTTAACTATGAATTTGTTTCAAAAGTCAATAGTTTTCATAAATTTATTGCTTAAACTAGGTACAGCTATCACTTCTTTCTGTATCATACATCTATAATGAAGGTAAAATATTTAAATATTTAAATCAAATAAATAAATCCTACTGGATGGGATAAAAGATGGGTTCACTTACACCAAATCCCACCAAAATAGACTGACTTACAGTGAATGGTTCAATCAAGTATATGATAGTTTATCTGATACATACACACATGAAGTGTATGTAAATCTATAATTACACATATATAAAGTGTGTGTGTATACGTAAATGTATCATCTGAATCCTAATATACCTGATGGGCATATTTTTAAGTGATTAGCCTATGCTTTACATTGTAAGATACATATATACGTAATTTATTTGTTTGGCTTTGTTTTTAAAGATTTCCAACATCTTAAAAGAGTCTAACCATATCTAAGCTTATAGGATTTCATGATCTGGAAGATGTATATTAAAAGTATAACAATTTGGACTAAGGAAAAGTATAGCCTTTGGTAATAATTTGTTCCATTATTCTCATTTTTGTTTTTAATAACCACAAACAGAAAAGAAAAACATCCAAAAGCAATTGCTTTTAAATGTTTAAAGGTCCAGAGTAATTTATAAAGGAATGAAAATGAAAGGAACGAAAATGAGAGCTGAAAGCAGAGCTGAGTTTACCAGGATATTTTTGCCTTACACTGATGCTTACTGGGAAAGCTCCCGGCCGTCCCTGCAGCTCTTCCACTTCCTTTATGAGATCTTGTATGCTTTTGTTACTAGGACGTTGCCAAAGGTTACTTTCCACATTGCTCCCAGGATAACAAGGAAGAACACTGTTAGCAAACTGCCTACAGAGAGGACACGTGAATTCTCCTTTGTCCACTGAGAAGCCCTGAAGAACCTGGTCATTCTAAAAGATGAAATAAACATACAGATTTATAATGCACACCTTTAAAGAAAACAAAAAATTTACACCATTACATTTTATAGTAAACAAATGAACCATGCAAAAAAAAAAAATCTCTAATATATGTCATACATAAAGTCTCTTGATGTAATGAGCACTGGGTGTTATATGCAACTGATGAATCACTAAGCTCTACCTCTGAAACTAATAATACACTATATATTAATTAATTGAATTTAAATTAAAAAAAAAAGAAAGAGGGGCACCTGGGCGGCTCAGTCGTTAAGCATCTGCCTTCAGCTCAGGTCATGATCCCAGGGTCCTGGGATCAAGCCCCACATCAGGCTCCCTGCTCTGTAGGAAGCCTGCTTCTCCCTCTCCCACTCCCCCTGCTTGTGTTCCCTCTCTCACTGTGTCTCTCTCTGTCAAATAAATAAAAATAAAAAAATTTTAAAAAGATGTTACTTGAAGAAAAAAACAAAGTCTCTCATTTGACTGTTGAAGCTTATCAAATCACTTCTTTCAACATGGCAATCATATCACCAAGAGCCTATCACCAAGAACTGCTGAAGTATCTTCCCCTTCTCTTAGTATGAAACAGTTAAATAATGAGGCAATTGATGTGTAATATAGATTTAAGATAAAGAATAACTTAAAAAGTAGGCCACATTACAGTGGATCACCTTCCCCTTACCCCATGCCCCTGTTTCTATAATCTATAGGTGACCACTGGGCAGATTCTCTCAGTGCCCATGATCCTTGATGGAGAATAGACAACTTGATTTAGTCTGAGACTAAATCAAGCCTAAAAATTGTGATGTGTCTTTGTCTAACTGCCAAACACAACTGACTGGACTTTATGCAGTGAATTTGTTTAGGTTTAATGGATAGGGGAAAGATTCAGTTAGGATGCTCAGAATGTAAGTGTGATAGGAGGGGAATTAATTTAACACCCTTTCCTTCAGATGTTTCTGATAGAAGAGGAGAAAACAGAATTTTTTAAACACAGACACATAAGCATATGTGCCTAGGAGGAAATTCTTACTCATAAGAGACCGCTATACATGCTAACCAACCAGAGGACTTAACACAGGAATCCAGACTCTTACATTTGTTCCTTTCTTTCGCTTGACACCACCACACAGCCATTTTGCTCTTTTAGGCCATTACAACTGTGTAGTCTTAACCACTATATTGCTCTTTTTCCCAGCAGTCTCTTTCTTACTCTGCCACTAACCTAACGCTTTATCTCAAAATGTTTTAATGCATTAATGTAAATGTATGAATGCTACAATATGAACATTATTACTAACAAGACAAAAATAATGAGGAAAAAAAGGATACAAAGAGAAGAAAATGAATTTGCCTATGGTTACAAAGGTAATGACAATGTTAGGATGAATTTAAGTTTCCCCACTCTTAATTTAGTGCTCATTTCACTATATTTGGATCTCAAATACTTTGACTAAAAGAACCGAATTCTACTTTTTTTTTACTTTTTGACATTTATTTTTTTCAAGTCCTTAAAAGTGTAACACCACATCTTCTTAAATCCAATTCTGCAAATATTTACTAAGCTCCTATCATGTGTCAAATGCTATGCCAGGTGATGCATAAAGATTTAAGGTACATCTTCACTTAAGGTACTAACAATATAGAAGCAAACAAAAATAAATTATAATAATAGTGTGAAAAATACAACAGAAAAAGCTTCTCAGAGAAGATCTGTGAGCTAAGTTTTAAAGATACACAAGAAGGGTGTATAGAAGGTTGGGGTAAGAGTCCCGATCATTGAAGGACATTCTATAAGCTCCCCTACAGCCTTAATTTTAAAGAATGCTAGATCCCCCTCCTTGCCTTGACTGAAACTAGGTTTTTTCTTGAAGCCTTCTCAGGTAGGCACTGCTCATTCTCCCACACCCCTCACACCTCAGTATTCTTCTAGTGCTGGCAGTATTCTTCTCTAGTGCTGGCTTGAGATCTTTACTTTTGCATTCTCCCATCTTTGTGGCTCATGTCATTCAGGGATATCACCCTTTTCTTTCATTTTTACTGTCATCCACTGCCCTCAATCACTGAAGACTTTGGTTTTCCTCACTGCTCCAAGTCCTACGACCCTCTTATGCTACTTCAGTGTATATAGGGACAATCTATCTTATATCTTAATCCATTAGTTCTTTGACCTCATTAGCTCCTATGGCACTGGCCTCCACTCTACTCCAGTACCTGTTACCATGACCACCCCCTTATTCTAAAATGACCCCAAATTGTCCATATCTGAAAATATTAAATCCAAACAGCTTACAGTCTGACTGCCAACTCCTATCTCCTTTATCTTTAATTCCTCCCTTCTCCCCCAGTTTATCAAGCCTTTCCTATTCTGCCTACACACCATGATGTACCACCTCAAAAACTGTTTGGTCAATACTTCTCATTCCCCCTTCATATGTCCTTCCATCATACATACCCCATAAAACCTTCGTACAAAATTAATCCAGTGTATGACTTCTCCAATTCCGCACTCAAATTAAAAAACTGAAATAACTTCTTGCTACAAACTGTTTCCATCTCAATTAAGCCCTGAATACTTCCTGGCAATCTTTCTCCAACATCCTATGAAGAATTCTCTCACCCAATTCCAAAGTGGTTTTTCCAAACCACCTCCTCACTTCTCAAGTCCCTTCATCTACCCCAGCCTTGCTCCTTTTACTCTAGAAGCATAAAGCTACACCTCTACCTCAGAAAGAAGAGAGTCATGACAGTTCCTTCAGCTTTCTGTCTTCTTCCACTCCAGTATTTACTTAATAAATCCCATTAGCCCTTCCATCCACTTTCTTCCTTCTACTCTCTTTGCTAATTCTCCTAACTAGTCTTTCAATGATACTGTTGCCACCATGATCCACCTAATGTGAGACTCTTATTCCCAATCAAATCTTTCACAATGACAATTATCTCTCACCTTGATTCCTTCCTCCTTCTTACACTGCACATGCCATCTCTCACCAAGTCCAGAAAGACCCTTTTTCTAAATATATTTCAAATCTCTAAGCTCTTCTCCATCTCCAGTGCAATGACTAAGCTCAAGCCACTATCATCTTGTACCTCCTAAATATCATCGCATTCTTTCTTACTCTACTGCAATCCCACAATAATCACCTACCATCTACACAACTGCCACAATGACCTTTCTGAAGATGTCATAACTCTGCTTAAAAGTCTTTAATGATGGGGCGCCTGGGTGGCTCAGTTGGTTGGGCGACTGCCTTCGGCTCGGGTCATGATCTCAGGGTCCTGGGATCGAGCCCCGCATCGGGCTCCCTGCTTGGCGGGAAGCCTGCTTCTTCCCCCTCCCACTCCCCCTGCTTGTGTTCCCTCTCTCGCTGTCTCTCTCTCTGTCAAATAAATAAATAAAATCTTTAAAAAAAAAAAAAGTCTTTAATGATTTTAATGGCTCTCTGTAAAGAACCTATCTAAATAAAGTTCAAATTCCTTACACGAACCACAAGGCCCTTTACAGTATGACCCCTAATTACTTTTCCAGTCTTATCTCTCATCACTCAAGCACCACATTTCATTAAATGTTCTGGCACTCGGCAGATGTTCCAATAAGACCTTGTGTATACCTCATAACACTTAACACATATACTGCAACTATCTATTTATTCTATTTCACGCAATGCATAGTAAACCCCTGGAAGGAAGGAATGTGTCTTATTCACTGTTGAATCCCCAATGTCTATCACAGTATCTGGAACACTGTAGACACTGAGTAAAATATTTGTTGAATGAATGATTGGAGATGTGTGAAAAATGCATAACGTGCCTAAGGAACTATTAATTAGCTTATTAATGCTGAATTGATGAAAGCTAAAGCTAAAGCAACAGGCAATCCCAGATCATGAAGTACCTTAACTACCATTCAGAGAAGAGTGAACTTTACCCCATCGGGAAGAATTCAGTAAAGTATTTTTAAGCCAACGACATATGTCATCAGATTTACATTTTAGAAAGATCAATGTAGTGAATAAATTAGACTTGGAGTAAGGAAGCTGATAAGAAAGCAACTGCAATAGTCAAGATAAGAGATGAAGGCATATACAAAAAGAAGAATAATGAAAGTAGAATATAGTCAAGTGAGATTTAAGAGACAGAGTAAGTAGAATTTACTAAGTGACTGAATATGAGAGGAAAGGATATGAAGGGAAAAGCAGGAATCCACTGCTTCTGAGGTAGGAACTGGGAAATAGAGAAGGCCATGCTTTTAAGAAGCTGAGCTGAGAAAAACAGAAAAACTGCAGCTACAGGGGAATGCAAAGTCAAGGGAAGAAATTCATAATGACAGGGACCTGAGCATCTTTATGAATTGAAAAGAAAGGACAGAACAGGCAGAAAAACTGAAGATATAGAAGAAAAAGAGGTTACTTATAATAGGATCAAGGCCCCTGAGGTGAAGAGGAGAAAGGAATACTAGAGCATCAACAGAAAAATTATTCCTGAACAGAAGAAGGAATACTACCTCAAAGAGTAGAAAAGAAAGGATTGGTTGGGATGCAGACTCATTTATCAGGGAATAAATAAGCAAAGTAAGAAGCTAAGCTTAGTATGTGACAGAAAGCCACAGTTTTCTTGGTGACAAAGGAGGAGAGAGAATCTGATGAGAGGAAAGGGATCTTGGAGTTTAGGTGAAGAACCTGGGATAGGGGAGGCAAAGGTTTGGAATAGCTACTGAAGACACTAGGAGAAGAAACTGATAAAAGATAGGTAAATGAATTGATAAGTAATATCTACAGTTGGTGACCCTAGTCTAAGCCACTATTATACAGGAAACCACAAATTTACAGATATACCACTTCACTTAGTTTTATGACTTTTCTGGCAGGGCTAGCTGCCTGGGTCTCAAATCAAGGCAGGAGGATTAAATGAATGCTATTCAGAGCAGAATAGACATAGTACAAAAAAGTGAGTCTAAGGAAGAACTAACGCTAGGAAAAATGCAAAGGATTAAAGGACTAGAGATCTTGATGTCAGAAACAAAACACACTAATGAGAATGAAAGTAAGAGAATCTGAAGAATAATCATATAATAAAATGATATGGTAGGATATTAAAGCTTAATATTTCAGAGCTAGAGTAACAAAGTCTAAAATTACTACCATGGATATCATTTGCTGAAGTGAAATAAAAAAGTGAAATCCCTAAAGCTGAAGAGGTCAAGGAACCACAAGGCTGCATATTTCAAATGGCAACCGAAATCACCTAAGATGAACTGGGATTTATATGCTATAAAAATATTTAATATCTAGAAAGATATATACATCTTTAAATACAACTTACCCGTAATGATTCCATGTAAGATTTATGACAATCTATATGTAATGTGTGGCCACAGGTTTGTACATAAACACCTCCTTCCCAGCCAATTGATACTGCCAAGAGACAAGAACTCTTAAAAAAAAAAAAAAAGACAAAATACAATTAATTTTAAAGAAACATAAACATATTTAAATATATCCACATAAACCTCTGAATGATTTCATATTGTTATACCAATGTGAACTTTATATTTTTGTGATATAAAGTTAACACCCGACTTGACAGTCATAAGGCAGTATCTTTAAATCTGAAATACCACAGTTTTAGCTTCCAAAAACCTAGGCTCATAATGAATGAGAGTAATTATAAATTACACTTTCTCCACCCCAAGAAAAATAAACTCTCCATATAGTTTAGTGTAAACTATTCTGCTGTTGATTATTTTACCTGTTCTATATGGTACTTAATCTCTCTGTGACATCTGACATTAACAACAACTTTCTTTTCTTTTAATTCCAGTATAGTTAACACAGTGTTATATTAGTTTCAGGTATACAGTAATAGTGATTCAACAGTTCCATACATCACCCGGTGCTTATCACAAGTGCACACCTTAATTCCCATTATCTATTTCACCCATCACCCCACCCACCTCCCCACTGGTACCTATCAGTTCATTCTCTATAGTTAAGAGTCCATTTCTTATGTTGTCTCTCTCTCTCTCTTTCCTTTGCTCATTTGTTTTGTTCCTTAAATTTCACATAGGAGTGAAATCATATGGTATTTGTCTTTCTCTGACTGACTTATTTTGCTTAGCATTATACTCTCTAGCTTCATCCATGTTGTAAATGGCAACATTTCACTCTTTTTTATGGCTGGAAGGGTTAGTATCCAAAATACATGAAGAATTTATACAAATTAACACCCAAAAAACACATAATCCATTTAAAAAATGGGCGGAAGACATGAACAGACACTTCTCCCGAGAATACATCCA
Organism: Mirounga angustirostris; assembly: GCF_029215605.1. NCBI lineage: Eukaryota > Metazoa > Chordata > Mammalia > Carnivora > Phocidae > Mirounga > Mirounga angustirostris. The sequence continues at coordinate 134,189,795 of NW_026991711.1, read as the reverse complement.
GATGACCAACAGACACATGAAAAGATGCTCAACATGATTCATCATCAGGTAAATGCAAATCAAAACTACAGTGAATTATCACCTCACACCTGTCAGAATGGCTAAAATCAAAAACATAAGAAACAACGAGTGTTGGCAAGAATGTGGGAAAAAAAGGAACCCTTGTGCATTGTTGGTGGGAACGTGATAGTACAGCTGCTATGGCAAACAGTACAGAGGTTCCTCAAAAAGTTAAAAACAGAACTATCCTATGATCCAGTAACCACACTACTGGGTATATACACCCAAAATACAAAAGTCCTCATTCAAAGGGATACATGTGCCCCTATGTTTATAGAAGTATTATAATTATGGAAGCAGCCCAATTGTCCATCAATAGATGAATGGATAAAGATATGGTATATATATATATATATATATATATACATATATATATACACGCACACCCACACAATGGAGTAACAACTTCTTTCTTAAAACGCCTACTTCCCCCTGGCTTCCATAATACTACTCTCTTTTGATTTTTCTCTGATCTCTTTAAACCATTTGGTTTAGGCTTCCTTTTAAGACTCTTTTTTCTTCACCTGCCCCTTCAATATTTATACTCCTCAAGGTTCTATTTTTTTGTGCTACTCTCTTCTTACTAAAACTGCTCTCCCTGAGTGATTTAATCGGTAAATTCAACTACCTTCCAAACTTGGATCGCTTGCCTCAGTGACAGATACAAATACTCAACTGCCAAGCAGAAATCTCTAGTTTGATGTCCCTCAGATAACATAAAAAAATGTGTCCTGGGGCGCCTGGGTGGCTCAGTTGGTTAAGCGTCGCACTCTTGATTTTGGCTCAGGTCTTGATCTTAGGGTCCTGAGATTAAGCCCGTCAGGCTCCATGCTTAGCTGAGAGTCTACTTAAGATTCTCTCCCTCTGCCCCTTCCACTGCATGAGAGCGTGAGCTCTCTCTAAAATAAATAAATAAATAAAATCTTTTGTTTTTTCCCACAAATGTGGCATAAGTTTGTCATTTTTTTCCATGAATCTTTCTTTTCCTCTTGGTTTAAAAACTCCACAATCTATTTAGTCACCAAATCAGAAAACTAAGAGTCATTCTACATCACACTCTTTCTTTCACACCACAGTATTAGCTCCCAAACCACACAGATTCTATCTCCTAAATAACTTGTGATTTTGGCCCCTCCTCTTTGTTCCCACTACAACATTCATGTCTGTATCATTTGTTGTGGGGGAGTGGGTTCTTCAATAAATTCTTTTTTTTTTTTTTTTTAAGATTTATTTATTTGAGAGAGAGAGAAACCCCATGCGTGAGCACACAGGTGGGGTGGGGGAGGGGTGGGGAGGGAATGAAGGAGAGAGAGAATCCCAAGCAGACTCCCCGCTCAGCAGGGAGCCCACATGGGGCTTGATCTCATAACTCTGAGATCATCACCTGAGCCAAAATCAAGAGCTGGTCACCTAACCGACCGAGCCACCCAGGCACCTCTTCAATAAAGTTTCTTAACTGGTCTCCCTGACTCCCTGACTCCAATTTCTTCTCTGCATAATGCATCACCCTCCATACATTTTTCTAGACTACAAATTTGGTCATAAGATAAGCCCAAAAGGTACCTTAACGTTTACAAAGGTTTAATATGCAATAAAGAAGGGACCCAGATTATATAAGCAACTACAATACCCTTTTGAAATCTGTTCTAAAAGTTAATTGCTTTTATCTCCTCTTTCTCTTATCTCTTCAACTTATTCTTCTCTCCTTCTCTAATTCCTTCCCTTTAACCTGTAAACAGGCTTAGACTTTTCCTCCTAAAATAATTTTCTTTGAATTTTCATTTGGCCTCTGTCAAACAACACTTGGGCCTGAACTTGAGTCTGGAGTAAACAGATGGCCATGCCACAGCAATATTAGGAACAAAGTCTATCATAAGTGACAGCACTTGATGAAAGATTTGAAAGCCATTAAAACTGAGTACACCTTTAAACTTTTTACATTGAAATGAAATGTTCACATTATAATGTAAGATAACCAAATAATCTTTAAACAATAGTAAACAAAATTCCAATGTTAAACCAAGACTCTTCATGAGTAACTGGAAGTTGAAAATATTACATAGTGCAAAATGCCTTCCTAGCCAATTGAAAGATGTGCAACAGCACAAATCAAATACAGCAGGTGAGCTAGCTTCTACGGTTACAAATCAGAAAAGCAACAGAGACCTTCTTATCTCTGTGTTATGCTTTGGAGCCACTTGAAGTAGCAGCAGATTTAGGTCATTTTAGAATGGTTGGCAGTCAGCTAATAAACAAGCTGCTCTCTTGGCAATGTATTATAAAAACATAATTAATCTTTCTTTTTAATAAAGGCAGCTTTCAAAACTAAAATCAGGGGGCACCTGGGTGGTGCAGTCAGTTGAGCATCTGACTCTTGGTTTCAGCTCAGGTCATGATCTGAGGGTCTTGAGATCAGGCCCCCCACATCGGGCTCCACGCTCAGCATGGAGTCTGCTTGAGACTTACCCTCTCCCTCTGCCCCTTCTCCCCTTGCGCTCTCTCTCTCAAATAAATAAATAAATCTTTAAAAAAAAAAAAAGCCAAACTAAAATCAGTACATCATTTGTCTATGTAACTGTTAGATTTCTTGTATGAATCAGACAGAATTTTTAAAAGGCAGGAAAACATTTACTAACACAAGACTAATATTTTAGAAAGACTTCAATGACGTGCCCACCACTGTGCTAAGAATTGCTTAATGCTGAATCCTCACAACCGCAATATTTATTAAAACCTTACAAAAAAGGAATGAAAAGTTTACCAAGATCACACAATTATAAATGGCAGAGCCCCAGTTCAAACCCAAGTCTACCTGACTCCAAAGCTCAGGTTCCCTCCCTACTGGGTCCTGTCTCTCATATATAATACTCCGAGTTTCAGCAGCAGTACTATCTTGCATGACTAAAATTCTACAGGTCAACTCGTAAAATGCATGCAACTGATGTGAAGAGAGCAGAGTCTACACAGTTCAATTCTGTAATCAAAATCAGTGCCTATTAATAGTAACTCTTCTGCTGTATACAGTCTGTCTGCCTACAAAACTCTGGTACTCTATACTAGAGTAATTCAGTAAAAAATCTAGTAAGCATCTACAACCCACACAGCACATGCTAGGCCCTGAGGGAACCATAAAACCAATGTAAGAACAGCCCTACACCTCTAGAGGTATACAGACCAGGGAGCAAGCCAGATATACATAAAATAACCACGATGAAAGTAAAGAAGTATTGTGTAAAAATATATACATTTAAGAATAAAATCCCACATCACTGACAGACACACAATAGAGATTCTGTTCAATTCAGATTTCAGTTCAGAGTTCTTACAAAAGAGATTTTCTTCTAGATATGAATAACTATGCCGGCTGCTTTAAGAAAGAGATACCATACTCTTTCTCTCCTTTATTAGATCTCCCCTTCCCTCAAACTTATTTTGCTCTTAAGTCCGGGTTATATTTTCATTGAATCAAGTTATTCTGCTTTTCTGTTTGGCTCTAGGATTCATCTCTACTCATCTACTCTAAAGTGATTCAAAATGACAAAATTAAAACCAGGATTATGGCAACAAAATAAAATCTAAATAAAGGTGGTAGTAAATTTCTGCAAAAGGAGAAGTTAGCACGATTTCATCATTTTCTTCAAAATGAAGATATTTATTGGTCTATGATTAATAAAGTAATATATATATGCTGCAAAAAATTCAAAGAAACAGAGAATAAAGAAAAAAGTGTGAAAATGTGTACATGTTCATATGTATGCACACACACACACATAGAGGCTTCTTTTTACAAATAATAATAACTTCATTTTAAAGCCTCTGAAAATCTATGGAAGCATGGTCCTCATTACCTAACCCAAACTGCCTTATAAGGCCTACCTAACCTGAGCCCTTTGAAAAGGCTAGCCTGAATATTAAAAACTTCACTATACATTTATACTGACCTTTATAATGTGTAAAGTGATCTAAAGAAATTTTTTACCTGGTAGGTGACTGTATGAAAGACCACATGAGCCCTATTTTATAGCTGAGGAAATTGAATCCTAGACTTTATCTGGCAAGCTTACATTGCTAAGACCAAGCCCCAGTTTGCTCACCTGGAACTCTTTCTACTCTACACAATGCCTCCCTAACTAGAGCCATCATCTCCTCCAGAACCCGCCAGAACTCTTCTCCTCAGTCCAGACTACTGAACCACATTCTATTCTGATGTTCGTCATTACTAGGTCAGTTATTGTTTATTCTAATTAAGTATTTTGTCTTCCACCTCTCCTATTAGTTTCTTCCATTTAATCCAGTGCATTAAAGGCAAAAAGAATTATATCTGGAAATCTATCAAGATATTCATCTCATATAGCTAACTAAAAATATTTCCCTATGTATTTTAACTATTTTAAGTTCTTATTACATGTGTACTTAATTCAAGATACAGCAGATCCAAAAAACAACAACAGGTAAAAGGAAACCCTGTTTGATAATCCACTGAGAAAATATTAAAAATGGTACAGAAATTTTACAAGGAAGTTAACAGTGCAAGTGCTACTAAATAAATAAAGTTGATCTTCCAAGACTTAGAACACCTGAGTGCTATTAGATAGAACCCCTAAGTGCAAAGAGCTGGGAAAAAAACTACCAAGCTCACAAGAAACCACAGAAGTCATGAATTAAATCTGCCCCTACTTTATATTTTAAATCTTTTTTTTTTTTTTTAGATTTTTATTTATTTATTCATGAGAGACAGAGAGAGAGAGAGAGAGAAGCAGGCTCCCAAGGAGCAGGGAGCCCGATGCGGGACTCGATCCCAGGACCCTGGGATCATGACCTGAGCCGAAGGCAGACGCTTAACCATCTGAGCCACCCAGGCGCCCCCCTACTTTATATTTTAAAAACATCATCATAATAAAATATCAAAGCACATTTCTAAATCTTATTGTATATCTTTAAATGAAGGTAAAAGAAGGAGGCAAAATCTTCATAAAATATTCATGCCAAATCTAAAAGTTTTTATAGAGTGAATACTTATCATTCCATTGAACTGAATGTGTATATTTCACAATAAACAACATTTAAAACATAGGTATAACATTTATAATATGAAATTTTTATTTATTAACAGATTTCCATTTCTTTACTATCCATATATTAACTTTTTTCTAATAAACTTCAATATTCCAAATCAGAATGACATTTGATAGAAGAAAAAATATAAAATTCTAGAGAGAAGTAACCATCAATTTTACAGACAGAAATACTATATGATCAAAGGGTACTTACATCCTTAAAATAACGCTGTAATAATGAAAGTCTCACATCATGAACTGCTGCACATGTATCCCAAGGGTAAATCTGCTCCTCTTCAGTGATAGGCAATTTTTTTGGCTCAATGTTGTCACGGCACTGCCCCAAAACTACATTAACAATAAAAATAAGAGCTCATTAAATAACCAAACTGATTCAACATGATTCACCAGAAGTTGTTATTTATCACACAAGCTACCCTAATTTTCCTACTATTAGAATATTTTTTAAAGACCCCCAAAAAGTGATATTCTAGTTTCTTCTACAGAGTAAATAAAATATGACCAGGGTGCCTGGGTGGCTCAGTTGGTTAAGCCACCAGTTGGTTAAGTTAATTGGTTAAACCAATTCTTGGTTTCAGCTCAGGTCATGATCTCAGGGTTGTGAGACTGAGCCAACGTCATGTTCCACGCTTAGTGTGGAGTTTGCTTGAGATTCTCTCTCTTTCTCTCTCCCTGTCCCTCTGCCCCTCCCCACCTATCAAATAATTTTTTTTAAAGTATGACAATATTTGGTTTTTTGAAATAACACTAAAATATTAGTATGATATTTGGGTGTATGGATGGATGGATGGATGATCAACTGACCAATGGAGGATGAAGGTTTTCAAAATTTGTCCACTGAAAAAGCCTAGAAGTTATGATTCTCCAGTATCAATAAACTTCATTTCTAAATATACTACTACTCACTAAAAAGAAACAGAGATCCTTGGAGAAAAACTGCACCCAGGGTTGGGGAAAAGTTCAAGGGGAGCCTGGAATGTAATAAAGAGCAAGAAGGTATTCAAACACAGAGGGGCCACATCATGAGGACCTGCAGGAGTTCTGATGGCCAAATTCGAGATAATTTGAGTATTGAAAAGAATAATAGTAACAGATAACACATGCATTGATTCAGGCAAGAAACATCAAGTAAAAGGGTGAAGTGTCAGAGTCTCAATGTATCATCCTAGAGATTACCTACCACCATAACCAAGCGATCAAACTTGGTTGGCATCACCAATAATGAGACAAACTGTCACTATGAGCCTCCTAATGTGATGGAATGGGAAGGAACGTCATTTATATAATGTCACTGTCAAAAATGTTTAACTTAAACCTAATAAGGAAATAATCACATGAATCCAGAAAATGAAATATTCTACAGAACAAGTGACATAGGCTCTTCAAAATGTTAAAAAAGGGCCTAGAGAAACTATTTTAGATTCAAGGAAACTAACAAGAAATGACAACTAAAGGGTGCCTGGGTGGCTCAGTCTATTAAGTGTCTGCCTTTGGCTCAGGTCATGTTCCCAGGGTCCTAGGATCAAGTGCCACACTGGGCTCCCTGCTCAGCAGAGCGTCTGCTTCTCCCTCTGACTCTCCCCTCCCCCCGTCCCTGGCCTGTGCTCTCTCTCTCTCTCAAATAAATAAATAAAATCTTAAAAAAAAAAAAAAATGACAACTAAATGCAATGCATGATCTTTTTCTTGAATCAAGAAAATGTCTGTTATAAAAAATATTATCAGGAGAATGTGAACATATTAGATTTTAATATTAAATTTCTTAGGTATAATAATATAGAAGAATATCCTTGTTCTTAGGAGATACATTCTTAAGTATTAGAAATAAAACATGCCATCCGCCATTTTCTTCTAAAAAGTATGTGTGCGTGTATAGATAAGAAAGGGAAAGAAAAACAAACATGGCAATATGTTAACAATTGTTGAGTGCAGGTAAAGAGTATTCTGTAGATATAAAACTTTCAAAATGAAAAGTTGGGAAAAGAGGTATATAGCAAGAGGGGAAAAAATAATACTAAGATTTTATAATTGTAAAACATCAAAGCACAAAAAAAGGGAGGGGGGATATAAACATACAGTGCCATACATTACTATAAGACTCAGTAAGCATGGGAAGACCATTTTTCAGGAAGGAATATCAGGTATATGAATGTGGGCCCTAAGTTCTGAAGAGATTTACAGCAGCAGCAGAAAGAAGAAATAGAAGCAGAGAGATGCTAGGAACTAAAATAAAATTAGCTATCATGTATAATCCTCTTAATACATTGCTGGATTTGGCTTGCTAAGATTTTGTTGAGGATTTCTGCATCTATATTCCTAAGAGATACTAGGTCTATCATTTTCTTTTCTTATGACGTTTTTATGTGGCTTTGGTAAGTAAGGCTGTTAATATAGAATGAGTTAGGAAATATTCCCTCTTTTTTTTTTCTTTTTTTTTTTTTTTTTTAAGTTTGAGAAGGACTGATGTTAATTCTTTAAATGTTTGGTAGCATCGTGAGTGAAGCTTTCTGGTCCTGCGCCTTTATTTGTTGAGAAGTTTCTGATTACTGATTCACTCTCTTTAACTGTTTAATGCCTGTTCAAACTTTGTTTCTTCTTGAGTCAGTTTTGGTAGTTTGTGTTTCTAGGAATTTATCCATTTCATCTAGGATATCAAATTCATTGACATAAAATTGTTCATAATATTCTTTTATAGTCTTTTATTTCTCTAAGGACTGTGGTGATGTTCACACTTTCATTTCTGGTTTTAGTGATTTGTGTGTTTTTTAATTCTTGGCCAGTCAAGTTGTAAAACTGTCAATTTTGATGATATTTTCTTATTCTTTTTTTTTTTTTTAAAGATTTTATTTATTTGACAGAGAGAGACACAGCGAGAGAGGGGAACACAAGCAGGGGGAGTGGGAGAGGGAGAAGCAGGCTCCCGGCCGAGCAGGGAGCCCAATGCGGGGCTCGATCCCAGGACCCTGGAATCAGGACCTGAGCCAAAGGCAGACGCTTAACGACTGAGCCACCCAGGCGCCCCTTGATGATGTTTTCAAGAAACCAACTTTTGCTGACTCTTTCTACGGCTTTCCTATCCTCTATTTCATTTATCTATGCTCTAATCCTTATTATTTCTTTCCATCTGCTAGCTTTGGGTTTAGCTTGCTTTTTTTTCCTCTAGTTCCTTAAAGTGTAAAGTTAGGTTACTGATTTGGAATCTTTGTTTTTAATGTAAACATTTACAGCTATAAATTTCCTTCTGTGCACTATTTTCCCATAGGTTTGTTTGTTTGTTTTGTAGTTTTTTTTAATTTTATTATATTATGTTAATCACCATACATTACATCATTAGCTTTTGATGTAATGTTCCATGATTCATTATTTGCATATAACATCCAGTGCTCCATGCAGAACGTGCCCTCTTTAATACCCATCACCAGGCTAACCCATCCTCCCACCCCCCTCCCCTCTAGAACCCTCAGTTTGTTTCTCAGAGTCCATAGTCTCTCATGGTTTGTCTCCCCTATTTTCCCATAGGTTTTGGTATGTTGTGTTTTCTTTTCATTTATTTCAAAGTATCTTCTAATTTCACTTGTAATCTCTTCTTGGACCCAGTAGTTGTTTAAGAATGTATTATTTTAATTTCCACCTATTTGGAATTTTACAGTTTTCCTTCTGTTACTGATTTCTAGTTTCATTCCATTGTGATCAAAGAGGATACTCTGGATGATTTCAATCTTTTTAAATATATTACGACTTCTTTTGTGACCTAATACATAATCTATCTTGGAGAATGTTCCATGTAAATTGAGAAAAATGTGTATTCTACTCTTGTTGGATAAAGCGTTCTATGTAAGTTGGTTAGATCTAACTGTTTTATACTGTTGTTAAAATGGTTTGTTTTTGTTTAATTTAGAGAGGGAGGGAGAGAGAGGTAGGGGGAAAAGGCAGAGGAAGGAGGGAGAAAGAGATTCCCAAGCAGGCTCCACACTCAGTATGAGCCCAACATGGGTCTCGATCTCACAGCCCTGAGATCCCACAACCCTGAGATCATGACCTGAGCCAAAATCAAGAGTTAGGATGCTTAAACGACTGAGCCACCCAGGTACTGCTGAAGTGTTTTCTTTTTTTGATCTTCTGTTTAGTTGTTCTATCCATTATTTAAGATGGGGCACTGAAGTCTCAACTATTATTATAGAACTACTTCTCCCTCTAATTCTATCAATTTTTGCTTCATATATTTTGGGTTTTTGCTGTTTGGTTTTTTTAAGATTATTTATTTATTTTGAGAGAGAGAGAGAGCACGAGAAGGAGGGGCAGAGGGAGAGGGAAAGAGAATCCCAGATTCTGCACTGAGCACAGAGCCTGACAAGGGGCTCAATTTCACAACCCTGAGATCATGACCTAAGATCACGACCTAAGCCAAAACCAAGAGTCAGATGCTTAACCGACTGCACCACCCAGGTGCCCCTCTTTTGTATGTATTACACCTTTAAAAAAAAAAAAAAAAGACTTTATTTATTTGAGAGAGAGACAGAGAGAATAAGCAAGGGCAGTGCAGAGGGAGAGGGAGAAGCAGACTCCCAGCTGAGTGGCAGAGGCTCAATCCCAGACTCTGAGATTATGACCTAAGCCAAAGTCAGACACTTAACCAACTGAGCCACCCAGGCACCCCTGGTATGTATTATATTTATAACTGTTATATCTTCTTGATGGAGTGACTCATTTATCAATATATAATATCCTTTTTGCTCTTGTGACAATGTTTTGCTTAAAACCTATTGTGTCTGATATTAGCATAGCCATCCCAGCTCTCTGTTGTTTCTATTTGCATGGAATACTTTTTCTCATCCATTTTCAACCTTTCTGTGTCTGGATCTAAAATGTCTCCTATAGACAGCATATTCATGTTTTTTAGTCTATTCTGTCAGTCTCTTTTAATTGGAGAGTTTAATGCATTTATATTTCAAATAATTACTGATTTAGAAGGACTTAATTCTGCTTTTTGCTTTTTATTTCTGTATGTTCCTCAATTTGTTTATTACCACTTTCTATTGTGATTAACTGAATATTCTAGTTTACCATATTGATTCCCCTTCTCATTTCTTTTCTTTTTTAGTTTTTTCTTAGTTATCCATTAACTTTCTAACAGTCAAGTTGGAAACATTAATATCAACTTCCAATAGTATACAAAAATTCTGCTCCTTTACAGCTCCATCTCCCCTCCTTGCCCTTCATGTTTTCAATCTGACTCTCTGCATTTTTCTATAAGAACATTGATATTTGGCTTAAAAATCTCAATCTGCAGGTCTTCCCAGATTCAGTTCCTTCTTATTACATGTTTTTTGTTTATTATGTATGTTTTTTAAAGCACTAAGACTAAAACACTGACTTTCTTAAGTTTTTCAAAGACTGTGGTTATTAATAAAATGTAAAAGATTATATAACATTGTATTCAATGGACAACTGAAGCTCCCCAAGTCAATAATATTTACAACAGGCATTCTGCACAATAGTGAGACAACACGTAAAGCAATACCTTTAGAACTTTATAGAACTGCTATAAAGGCCCTTAACTTCTTAACTTAAGCAGTGTTTTGAAGGGTTCCTAATCAAGAGTCTATAATTCAGCACAACTCAAACATTAGACTAAAGGGAGAAATCACGGGACTTTTCTTCAATGCATGGTTTCAAGTCAGGCCAGTAAAGGATCAGTGGCTATAAAAAAGGTCTAGAGCAATAAGCACAACTAGCGCCCAGATTGTGGTCTCTAAATACCATTTCCCAATAAAAGAAACTAAGGCTTCTTAGAGAAATGGCTGGTTTCTGGGCCAGAAATATCAAGGTATAACTTGACATGCCAGAAAATATAAACTCCCAAGTCTATAAGTTTTGTGTCAAAAGAACTGAGGAAGTAACTTGAAGAGGCTCCCACTGAACAAAGATGTAAGAATGTGATCATCAACAAGAAACTAACTGCAACAGATCATCAGATCATAATGATACAAAAAGTACTAATTAATTATTTGGGGAAGGTGCTAAAGAACCACTACCTCAATACTTTGAGCACTACTAAATAAAGGGAAAGAATATGGTATTTATCCTGTCTTTCATGTATAATTTATACATCTGAGTAACCAAAATAGTTGATGAAGTAAAATATCTTTTACAGAAGTATTTCAGGTAATAAACAAACAAAAAATGAAAGATTTGTGATCTCTGATGAACTGATGAATCTAGGCAATAATCATCATTCACCGTTGTATCTCAAACAGACAGAAAACAGAGTGGACAGAGGAACAAGTTAAACATCATGGGGATATATTCAGCAAAATCCGAAATGTTCTTCAACAATCTAATTTCTTCAAAAAAGTATAATGTATGGGAGTAGGAGGGCCCCTACTTGGGAGAAGGGAGGAGGAAGAGGGGAGATGAAAAGGGAACTAATTAAAAGACTACAAGGAGACCCCTAACTATAAATCAATCAAATAAACAAGAAACAACTGGGGAATTTTGAACACTGACTAGGTATTTTACTATACTGAGGAACTAATTTAATTATGAGTGACTGTGGTTGTGTTTAAAAAACAAGAACTTTCTTTTTAACTGAAACAGTGAAATATGTATAGATGAAGTGAAATGATGTCTGGAATGTGCTTCATTATAATTTGGGGCATGGTGGGAAATAAATAAGATTAGCCCAAGTTAGTGACTATTGAAGACTGATGGAGACATGGAAGTTCATTTCACTTGTCTCTTTACTTCATTATGTGGTTAAAATACTCCATATTCATATTCACCATGATCAAGTGGGATTTATTCCTGGGCTGCAAGGGTGGTTCAATATCTACAAAACAGTCAATGTGATATGCCACATTAATAAAAGAAAGGATAACCATATGATTCTCTCAATAGATACAGAAAAAGCACCTGACAAAATACAGCATCCATTCTTGATAAAAACCCTCAACTAAATAGGGATAGAGGGAACATACCTAAATATCATAAAGGCCATATATGAAAAAGCCACTGCTAATATCCTCAATGGGGAAAAACTGAGAGCTTTTCCTCTACAATCAGGAACAAAACAGCAATGTCCACTCTCTCCATTGTTATTTAACATAGTACTGAAAGTCCTAGCCTCAGCAATAAGACAACAAAAAGAAATAAGAGGCATCCAAACAGGCAGGGAAGAAATCAAACTTTCACTATTGGCAGATGACATGATACTCTATGTAGAAAACCCGAAAGACTTCACCAAAAAATTGCCAGAACTGAAACACGAATTTAGCAAAGTTGCAGGATACAAAATCAACATACAGAAATCCGTTGCATTTGCGTACACCAATAATGAAGCAGCAGAAAGAGAAATCAAGGAATCGATCCCAATATAATTGCACCAAAAACCATAACCTACCTAGGAATAAACCTAACCAAAGAGGTAAAAGATCTGTACTCTGAACAATATAGAACACTTATGAAAAAAATTGAAGAGGACACAAAGAAATGAAAAAAACATTCCATGCTCATGGATTGGAAGAACAAATAATGTTAAAATGTCTATACTACCCAAAGCAGTCTACATATTTAATACAATCCCTATCAAAATATCAACAGCACTTTTCACATACCTAGAAAAAAATCCTAAAATTTGTATGGAACCACAAAAGACCCCAAATAGCCAAAGCAATCTTTAAAAAGAAAAGCAAAGCTGGAGGCATCACAATTCCGGACTTCCAGCTCTATTACAAAGCTGTCATCATCAAGACAGTATGGTACTGGCACAAAAACAGACACATAGATCAATAGAACAGAATAGAAAACCCAGAAATGGACCCATAACTATATAGTCAACTAATCTTTGACAAAGCAGGAAAGAACACCCAATGGAAAAAAGTCTTTTCAACAAATGGTGTTGGAAAAGCTGAAGAGCAACATGCAAAAGAATGAAACTGGACCACTTTCTTACACCGTCCATAAAAATAAATTCAAAATAGATTAAAGACCTAAATGTGAGACCTGAAACCATAAAAATCCTAGAGGAAAACACAGGCAGTAATCTCTTCAACATCAGCTGTAGCAACTTCTTACTAGACATATCTCCTATGGCAAGTGAAACAAAAGCAAAAATGACCTCAACAATATAAAAAGCTTCTGGATAGCAAAGGAACCAATCAACAAAACTAAAAGGCAACTGATGGAATGGGAGAAGTTATTTGCAAATCACATCTGATAAATATCCAAAATCTATAAAGCACTTATCCAATTCAACACCCCAAAAAACAAATAATCCAGTTAAGAAACAGGAAGAAGACATGAAGAGACATTTTCTCAAAGAAGATGTATATATAGATGGCCAACAGATACGTGGGAAGATGCTCAACATCACTCATCATTAGGGAAATGCAAATCAAAAGTACAATGAGATATCACCTCACACCTGTGAGAATGGCTAAAATTAACAGCACAGGAACAATAGGTGCTGGTGAGGATGCAGAGAAAGGGGAACCTTCTTACACTGTTGGTGGGAATGCAAACTGATGCAGCCACTCTGGAAAAAAGTATGGAGGGTCCTCAAAAAGTTAAAAATAGAACTACTCTATGACCCAGGAATTACACTACTAAGTATTTACTCAAAGGATACAAAAATACTAATTCAAAGGGACACATGTTTATGGCGGCATTATCAATAATAGCCAAATTATGGAAAGAGCCCAAATGTTGATGAATGGATAAGGAAGATGTGTGTGTGTGTGTTATAACACACACAATAGAATTATTACTTGGCCTTCAAAAAGAATGAAATCTTGCCATTTGCAACAACATGGATAGAGCCAGAGTATATTATGTTAAGAGAAACAGTTTAGAGAAAGACAAATACCATATGATTTCACTTATATGTGGAATTTAAGAGACAAAACAGATGAACACAGGGAAAGGGGGGGGAAAGAGAGGCAAACCATAAGAGACTCTTAACTACAGAGAACAAACTGAGAGTTGATGGAGGGGAGTTGGGTGGGAGATGGGCTAAATGCATGATGATTTTGTTTTGATGAGCACTGGGTGTTATATGTAAGTGGTGAATCATTTAATTCTACTCCTGAAACTAATATTACACTATATGTTAACTAACTAGAATTTAAATAAAAACTTGAAACAAAAAATAAATAAAACAAAATGTTCCATATTCAAACTTAAAAAGATAAAAGAAAAAGAGAAGGGACAGTTCAAAATAAAGAAAGATGTCAGAAGTGGGGCGCCTGGGTGGCTCAGTCGTTAAGCGTCTGCCTTTGGCTCAGGTCATGAACCCAAGGTCCTGGGATCGAACCCCGCATCAGGCACCCTGCTCGGCGGGAAGCCTGCTTCTCCCTCTCCCACTCCCCCTGCTTGTGTTCCCTCTCTCGCTCTCTCTCTCTGTGTCAAATAAATAAATAAAATCTTTAAAAAAAAAAAGAAAAGAAAAGAAAGATGTCAGAAGTAAGGAAAACGTAGAGAGGGGTAAAATGCAAGATGTCAGTAGGTGTGTGAGGCTCAGAAAGAAAGTAAGGAAACAGCCGGAGATTTCACCTGCTACAGTTCCCAATTAAAATCACTCTTTAGAGATCTAACGCTTTTTCTTGTTAGTTTCTTATTCATTTCCTTCTATCTATAAAAGATAAAAGAGCTACAATATAGTGGAATTATCTAATTTTAACAAGCTTAGCTAGTGTACAAAATTGTGAATAGGAGTTAAATGAAGTGACAATTTGGTCAAGGCAACTTTAAAAATACAAAATAATAAATAAATAAATAAAGATTAAAACAACAAAAACAAAATCTCTGCCCTCATTAGGGCAGAGATTTTGTTTTGCTTTGTTTCATACTATGACAGTATCTGGCACCTAGGTTCCCAATAAATATATGTGGAATGAATGAATGAAGGCATAAATAAAACATTACACTGATGATTATAAAGTATTTGGTGAAAAAGTTATAAAAAGTTAAGTTCTGGGGCGCCTGGGTGGCTCAGTTGTTAAGCGTCTGCCTTCAGCTCAGGTCATGATCCTGGAGTCCTAGGATCAAGCCCCCCATAAGGCTCCCTGCTCAGCATTCCCCCTGCTTGAGTTCCCTCTCTAGCTGTCTCTCTCTCTGTCAAATAAATAAATAAAATCTTTAAAAAAAAAAAAAGTTAACTGGCAAAAATCTAATAGGTCAGTTTTGTCACAGTAGCAGAAAATAGAAATAGCTACAAAACTAGTCAGTCAATACTCCCACACATTTCCTTTTTATTTTTTTAAAGATTTATTTATTGGACAGAGACAAAGCATGCATGGTGGGACGGGAGGGTGGCACAGAGGGAGAAGGGGAAAGCAGATTCCCCACTGAGCATAGGGCTTGATCTCATGACCCAAGCCAAAATCAAGAGTTGGACACTTAACCCACTGAGCCACCCAAGTACCCCACACATTTCCTTTTTAGTAGGCATTTCTCGTGACAGCTCTACCCCAATGTCCTATTCAAATGGGGTTTCCCAAATCAATTTTATTTTTAAGCAAGAAAAGTAACAAGAGGAGAAACTAATTTACCAGGCATCATATTAGATCCTTTTGCCTATATTACATTACTTAACCAACACAACAATCCTCTGAAGTCAATATGATCTCTATAGTTAAAAGAAAGCAACAAACTTGGCCAGATTATGTCAAGCAGGACCTGTATTTGAACTCAGGGGACGCATATCTCTTTCCACTTCACTATACTAATTCAGAGAATAAACACCCTAGAAAAAAATGCTCAGGAGAAATGTGTAAGAATTTTATTTTCTTTTTGCTTCACACAAACTCCTGTTAAAAATGGACTGAATTCAAAAAAAAGAAAATGGATTGAATTCAATGGGACTAGAGTGTGTAAGGGTTATCACATCTTAAAATACTTTAGCACGGGAAAGGATAGAGAACATTCAGACAAATCCTTCAAAAATTTTTCAAAGAAAATTTTTAGGGGCACCTGGGTAGCTCAGTCGCTTAAATGTCTGACTCTTGATTTCAGTTCAGGTCATGATCTCAGGGTGGTGAGATGGAGCCCCATGTCAGGCTCCCCACTCAGTGCAGAGTCTGCTTGAGATTCTCTCCTTCCCCCTCTGCCCCTCCCCCTGCTCATGTGTATGCGCTCTCTAAAATAAATAAAATTTAAAAAAATTTTTTTAAATTTCATTGGCAAAGGTATCATTCAGCAGGCTGTTTCAAGAATTACTGCTTCTGGAAAAGTGAAGGGGGGGAAATCGGAGGGGGAGACAAACCATGAGAGACGATGGACTCTGAGAAACAAACTGAGGGTTCTAGAGGGGAGGGGGGTGGGAGGATGGGTTAGCCCGGTGATGGGTATTAAAGACGGCACGTTCTGCATGGAGCACTGGGTGTTACACGCAAACAATGAATCATGGAACACTACATCTAAAACTAATGATGTAATGTATGGTGATTAACATAACATAAAAAAAAAAAAAGAATTACTGCTTCTAGTAGTTCAAGAAATAAAGGCAAAACTACCTGAATGTGCCTTATGTAGTTAAAATATTTAAATTGACAATATATCTGGGCTTAAAATGCTTCCCAATTTTAAAACAACTAAATTGTTAAGAAAGCTGAACTCCATTATTGGCCATCTAGCACTGGTAATATACCATCACACTTTAAGAAAAAAGATTGTGTAAACATACAGAGAAACTTCTCTGTTAAGGGCTTCTTCTAACACTCATGTCCAGGAAAGTCAGATATAATCAAGTTTAAAATCCTTGCTATACAGATCTAAATTGATCCTTGCTATTTAGATCTATAGTTATATCCAACATATAACTTTCAATTAATACAGATATTTATTAATATGTTGTATATACTTTGGCTCTAAAATAATCCCACTGAAAAATTACTTTGATTTTACCTGAGGATGCTTGTAACAGTACAACCAATCCTGTAGGTCGGTCTTCAGAGGAGGGGCCACTCTGTCCACAAATAACACAATCATATACTGCTTCAGAAACTTGTGGTTCTGCTGTTGTGATCTCCATAGGAATATCATTCTCAGGAGAATCTGAGGGGGCGAAAAAATTACAGCTCTTATTCCTGAGGAGAAAAACCCTTCTTCAATGAAAATATGGAGAAAAAAATCAAGTTCAAATAATTTTGTGCTTCAATACCAATAAAGTTATATAGTAATAAAACTATGGAAAAAAGTTAATAAGCTTGCTGAAGTAAAACGTTCACTCAGAAAAAAAAATGCAGAGTGAATATAATGAAAGATTTTATTTTATTTTTTAAAGATTTTATTTATTTGAGAGACAGAGAGAAAAAGAGAGCACGAGCAGGGGGAGCAGCAGGTAGAGGGAGAAGCAGACGGCCCAATGAGCAGGGAGCCCAATGAGGGGCTTGATCCCAGGACCCCAGGACCCCAAGATCATGACCCGAGCCGAAGGGAGACGCTTAACCAACTGAGCCACCCAGGAGCCCCTATAATGATTTTAATTTATATGGTTAAATACACTTCAAATGTTGTATCATTCACATATAAAAAGTGAAACCAAAACACAGAAGGAAAGGAAATAAGGAGGAGATTGTTTTAATTTTTTTTGAGGCACTTCAGAAGGGAAATTTATAACAACATGGCAACTCCTGGGGGGAAAACGGCATTATTTACTAGGAGATAAAAGAGGAACAAATGATTTCTCCTTTATTTTGAATTCTAATGATTATATCTTAGCAATAATGATAATCAGTATATATTTATTTATGTAGGGAAATCATTTAGATATGACCATATATATTAATAAGGCAGAACTACTATAGAATATAACAGTAATCCTCTGGTTTTAATAAATAAAACCAATAATGATATTCAGATAAAGACTCTTAGATCCTATGAAGATCATGATGCTGTCCATAGTGGCAAAGAAATAAGTAGAGGGGACTGGGAAGACCAGAAAAACAGAAGTGATGTGTGACATATTTAAAAAATGGAGGCATATCTAAATAAATTGGTAAAAATATATGAGAGAAATAGAAAGATGTCGAGTTTAGATACATATTAATAAGGATTCATGCAAATAAGCATTATCTAATATGTATTAAGAGTTACTGAGAAGAAATGGGGGTAGAAACCTAAAAGAGAACTTTGGATGATGCCCAGTATTAATGGAAATAAAAAGAAGCTAATGAAGAAATCAGAGAAAAAAAAAACAATTAACAATAGAATGCAATGGAACCAGAACAGAATCAGAACCAGAAAGCTCGATGTCCATGAAAATAAGATGAATGGGTCAAAATGAAAAGATTTCAAAATAAGTACCAGAGGCCATTAAGATTTGACATGTGAGGGGCGCCCGGGTGGTTAAGTGGCTACCTTCAGTTCAGGTCATGATCTCAGGCTCCTGGGATGGAGCCCCATGTTGGGCTTCCTGCTCAGCACGGAGTCTGCTTCTCCCTCTGCCTCTGTGCTCTCTCTCTCCCTCTCTTTCAAATAAATAAATAAATAAAATCTTAAAAAAAAAAAAGATTTGACATGAGATTCCTCTGTTTTTTTAGGGAGAAAACTTTAGTATAGAAAAGAGGGGATGTAACTGATTGCTCTCAAGTTCAAAGGAAAACACAGAAATACCTGACTTAAAGTGACACAAAAGAATTGTCTGAGATTAGATGCTAAAGAACTAAAATGTCACTGATGCTATCTCACACACATAGTTTTCCTTTTTTATATCTTGGTACAACCAACTTGAAAACTTCAGGGAAATCCTCATAGCAAAACACATTATCAAAGAAGCTGCTAAGTCACTCTTTCTAGAGTTTTTTAAAGTAAGGCTTGATAATCTTCTATAGTGATACAGGGCTAAAGGCATGAAAATAAAATAGATGACCTTTTTCATGCACAGTAAATTTTACTTGAATTCTGATTTTAATAATTACAGACACTAACGTCCCCTTTTGCTTTTACTCAAGAAACTAAAAAGATCATGATTTATTTCTTAAAAGAAGAGGAAAATCACTGCTTCTGTATATTCTATAATGAATTAAAATATATTTTCCCCAATAAATAAATAAATAAATAAATATATTATTGGTAACTTATGATTGAGTCTATCATTCAGTACCCAATTTCAAAATTTTAGTTTAAATTTTAAAAGGACCTCTGACCAAATTAAATGTAATTATTATTTCTCACCTATACCGACATAGAGAAATATTAACAGCATCCTATTCTAAAAGAGTCAAGCTCAGAAGAGTATGTATTATACGTAAATGGTTACATAAAGAACAAAACTAATGCATAGGATTAGGAATAAGGATATTTGTTACTCTTGGAGGCAGTGATGGAGAACATGAGACTGTGACAGAGAACATGAAGGGGATTAGAGGATGCTGGTAATGTTCAATTTCTCAACCCAGATGCTGATTACCAAGAAACACCCAGTTTTTAAAAACTCATATAGCTTGGGGCCCCTGGGTGGCTCAGTTGGTTAAGCGCCTGCCTAGGATTCAGGTCATGATCCCAACGTCCTGGGATCGAGTCCTGCATCAGGCTCCTTGCTTTAGCAGGGAGCCTCCTTCTCCCTCTCCTGGTCTTTTTGTCAAATAAATAAATAAAATATTTTTAAAAACTCATATAGCTCTATATTCATGATACGTGCATGCACTTTTCTATGTGTATGTTATACTTCAACAAAAAGTTTTTAAGCTCTATTAAATGAACGGCATAACAGGGTATATACTGTAATAAGCATAACAGTAAAGATACTTAATTCTGCCAATCACATGCACACATCAACACCTGTACATATTTTCCACACCAAGAAAAAAAAAATCTAAAAAGGTATGCCCTACAAATTGATGCAATGAAGAGATTACAATGATTCTTTTAGGTAAATTAAAAGAATGAAGACTGATGCAAAACTGACACAGTAATAGTCAAAAATGATAAATCCAAGGGCAACCAGAGACAATTCTAATGTTAAGCGTCTGCCTTCAGCTCAGGTCATGATCCCAGCGTCCTGGGATCGAGTCCCACATCGGGCTCCCCGCTCTGCAGGAAGCCTGCTTCTCCCCCTCCCACTCTCCCTGCTTGTGTTCCTCTCTCACTGTGTCTCTCTCTGTCAAATAAATAAAAATCTTTAAAAAAATAATAAAGAAAATAAAATTTAAACTGTGTTTCTGTTTAAAACTGACACTTGCCCTTTAAAAACAATAGTGCCTATTTTAAGTTACCATAAGGAATATTATTACAATAAAGGCAAAATAAAGCGATAGTTAATTCACCTGTTTGGTTTTACATGCACAGAAAAGAATCTACCTGAATTAAGCAGGTGATTCTTCTGAATATTATTTCAAATTTGCCAAAGTTCTGTTTACAATCAGTTTTAGAATGACTGCAAAATGGCCCCAATTCTCCACTCCTTCCTCCCTGTATCTATGATTTTTGCAATGTGACTTTGAAACTCCTCCCATCAAGATGCAGAATTTATTTCCCCACTCCTTGTATATGAGCTGGTCTTGATTTGCTTTAGCCGAGAGAATAAGGCAGAAGTAACATGCTTTTCCAAGACGAGGGCTCAAATGACCTTGCATGCTTTCTCTCTTCTCTCTTTCTTGCGCTCTCCACCATGACACACCTATATGAGAATAAGTCTGGGCTAGCTTGCTTGAGGAGGAGAGCCCACATGGAGGAGTGTCAGGTTGTCCCATCGGTTCGGCTCAGTCCCAATCAGCTAAATAGCAGATCTCAACCAACCAGTTAAACCTTTCACAGAAAAGTCTGGTCCAAATTAAAACTACCAGCCAACCCACTAACTCAGGAGAAATAATAAATAGCTGTTGTTTTAAATCACTAAATTTGGGGATGCTTTGCTACATAGTAACTGCTAACTGACAAAATTTCTGCTGTATGTTTAACCAACTGAGACACCCAGGCGCCCCATTTCTGCTGTATGTTAATTACAGTATGTAAACTCTCAAAAGAATTGAAGAACTCTGCCTTACTAAGATATGTGAATCATGAAAGCTAATATTTAAAGCGATAAAAGTGTTTCCATTCAGGTATTTTCGGATTTAAGGGATTAAAAATCATTTTCCAACGGCAGCATTTTAACACTTATTTATTCAATTACTCATTTTAATATCACCAAACTGAAAAGCTTCAGTATTCATGAATATTACAATTCCACTTCAAGAGTTTACACTGTTATGCAAAATTTCTTATTCTAATACTGGTTTAAATTGCTTAAAATCTATTTTCACATATAATTAATCTTTGGTTAAAAATAGCTTTACCTTTACTTTTACCTTTGACATGAATTCTTTGGATTAATTTAAACTAAAATAAGTATTTGTAAAACCATCAAAAATCTTCTTGGTGCATGCTTTGTCTTTGCGTTTACGGAGTTTTCTTGGATGAACAGAAGAAAGGAAAGATAAATGATGTAGGGAAGATATATTTAGTGCCCTCAAAATTATGACATATTTTTGTTTGAAAGCATTAGGCCTCCTCTAGGGAACAGTCAACTGCAAAACACTAGTATCACAAGGTGAAATGTGGTTTGCAGCCCAGTGGTAGGCACAGAGAATTTTCTTTATTGCATAAACTGATCTAAAATTTTAAACATTTTGTTTTAAAAATATACAATACACTAATTTTTAACTACAACTGAGTACTTGCTAGTAACCCACTAGGTGAGTTACTATTCATAAACTAGGCACACTATTAGAGTTTACTGTCTTCTACTAAGAAGTCTGACTGCCCTGTGACACCTGCCACAATGGCAAACTCTCACTGCACAATATCATTAATTCGGGTAAGGACGTACAGTATTGTCCTGAGTTGGCCATCATTTTTATTACCATCATTCTTGCTTTCCTCTTCTTTTTTCTACTTGGCAAAAAATAATCTCATTTTAAAATAATTTTAGATTTGCAGGGAAGTTTTCAAGCTACTACAAAGAATTCTCATATACCCCATACCCAGTTTCCTTTTACATCTTGCATTAGGTGGTATGGTTGTCACAATGAACTAATATTGGTATATTATTGATCCTTTTTTTTTGGTAAAATGTTGATACATTAACTACAGTCTGTATTTCCTTCAGATTTCCTTAGTTTCTACCTAACGTCCTTCTTCTATTCCAGAATCCCATCCGGGATACCGTATTACATTCAGCTGTCATGTCTCCTTAAGCTTCTCTTGGCTGTGACAGTTTTTCAGAGTTTCCTTGTTTTTGATAACCTTGACAGTTTTGAGGAGTACTGGCCAGGTGTTTTGTAGAATGTTCCTTAATAGTAACTCGTCTAAGTCTCTTCAACAAATGGTGTTGGGAAAATTGGATAGCCACATGCAGAAGAATGAAACTGGACCATTTCCTTACACCACACACAAAAATAGACTCAAAATGGTTGAAAGACCTCAATGTGAGACAGGAGTCCATCAAAATCCTAAAGGAGAACACAGGCAGCAACCTCTTTGACCTCAGCCGAAGCAACTTCTTCCTAGAAACATCGCCAAAGGCAAGGGAAGCAAGGGCAAAAATGAACTATTGGGACTTCATCAAGATAAAAAGCTTTTGCAAAGCAAAGGAAACAGTCAACAAAACCAAAAGACAACCGACAGAATGGGAGAAGATATTTGCAAATGACATATCAGGTAAAGGGCTAGTATCCAAAATCTATAAAGAACTCATCAAACTCAACACCCAAAGAACAAAGAATCCAATCAAGAAATGGGCAGAAGACATGAACAGACATTTTTCCAAAGAAGACATCCAGATGGCAACAGACACATGAAAAGATGCTCAACATCACTCATCATCAGGGAAATGCAAGTCAAACTGACAATGAGATACCACCCCACACCAGTCAGAATGGTTAAAATTAACAAGTTAGGAAACAAATGTTGGTGAGGATGTGGAGAAAGGGGAATCCTTTTGTACCACTGGTGGGAATGTAAACTGGTGCAGCCACTCTGGAAAACAGTATGGAGGTTCCTCAAAAAGATAAAAATAGAACTACCCTATGACCCAGGATTGCACTACTAGGTATTTACACAAAGAAAACAAAAATATTAACTCAAAGGGATACATATTTACAGCAGCATTATCTACGATAGCCAAATTATGGAAACAGCCCAGGTCCATCAACTGATGAACGGATAAAGAAGATAGATGTGGTGTGTATACACACACATATATATATAGTGGAATATTACTCAGCCATAAAAAAGAATGAAATCTTGCCATTTGCAATGACATGGATGTAGCTAGAGAGTATTATTTTAAGCGAAATTAAGTTAGAGAAAGAGAAATACCATATGGTTTCACTCATATGCGGAATTTAAGAAACAAAACAAATGAACAAATGGGAAAAAAGAGAGAGGGAGATGCAAACTAAGAACAGACTCTTAACTATAGAGAATAAACTGATGGTTACCAGAGGGGAGGTAGGTGGGGAATGGGTCAAATAGGTGATGGGGATTAAGGAGTGTACTTGTGATGAGCACGGTGTTGTATTTAAGTGTTGAAAGCATTAAACTGTACACCTGAAACTATATTACATTGTATGTTAACTAACTAGAATTTAAATAAAAATTTTAAAAACATGACAGACCTAACACCATTCCCAAAATTGACATATTTATATTCAGAGCAAGCAGTATAAAAAGTATTCTATCCATGAGATCTGCTTTCTAATTTCAATGAAAAGGAATTCAAGTAGTTTCTACTTAGTTGAGACAGTAAGAATTTCACAAGTTACACAGCATAATTCAAAACTACAATATTTCATAAAATAATGTTTTTAAACATATATGCAACAGCCACAGATACACAGAACTATGCATTATATGCATTCTAATGTCACAAGTAGATCGGTCCTACCTGAAAGAGAACAAAGTTCACAGCTGTGCCTGATTCCAAGGAAATGGAAGAGTATTAAAAAAGAGTCTAATTTATGATAAAATCATACCCAAAGCAGGAAAATGATATGTCAGGGAATAAGAATCCATTACAAATGTAAAGATCATCCTTTTTAATAAGGATAAAGCCCAGATTAGGATATCTGGTTGTAAAAATACAGTATTATTTTCTTATTTTTGATTATATGTATTTTCTAAGTCCCTATAATAAAAATTTAATGCTTTTATAATAACAGAAATTTTAACTTTATACATTAAAATAATAAATATTAGTAACTATCTAATTCAAGATTGCAGACTGAACACTTGTCTCTCATTCTTTCTAAAAAAAACCACTGAAATAAAAGCAGAGAAACACATCAAGAAATATTACCACAAGGATACACAAAAAGGGGGACGCCTAGGTGGCACAGTCGGTTAAGCGACCCACTCTTGATTTCAGCTCAGGTCATCATCTCAGGGTGGTGAAATCGAGCTCCTTGTCGGCCTCCGTACTCAGCAGGGAGTCTGCTTGAGATTCTGTCTCCCGCTCCCTCTGCCCCTCCCCTCACTTGTCACACTCTCACTCTCTCTCTCTAAAGTAAATAAATAAAATCCTTAAAAAAAAAAGAATATAAAAGTGATGGAGTTGTAGAAGGCAATTTAACCAACCGACAAGTAAGAGATGTCAATTAAATTTCTGAAAAATTAGAGGAGATGGAGACATGCAAACAGATGAATGAAAGCCATTAAAACTACAACCACTTATGTATTATGAGAAAGTTACAGAAAATGAAGAAATGATCTGTCCATTAGAATGTCAACTCTGGGCTCAGAATCAGCCAGTGAGGTAGAGGATAGGAGTGACTTAAAAAAAGAGTAAGTATTTAAGAATTATATACAGAACTTCACTACTCAGCATCCCAATTTCCTCCCCAACCTTGAGTGAACAGAGCATTCAGGTGGGTTGGCATTTACCTCAGGGAGGAAAACAAAAGACCATCCCCCAAAGAAACTGAACAAACAGCTTGGAGAGCAGTGGGGTTTCTAGGTGAGTGTTAACATTTGGGGGCCCAAACTGAACAGTCCACTATCCTCCCACTGAAATCTAAGTCTGACAGTCAATGTGCCTCACACTTATATGCAGACTGCAGACAATTACTAAGATCAAACCTATTTATACCTCAGTAGAGTAAAACAAATTAGCTACCCAGAACATCTTTCCAGGACAATCAAGGATCATTAGGCAAATGAGGAAAACTGGCAACATGAAAGACCAACATAAATTTTAAAAGTAATTCAAAAGGATAAAACATAATTGAGAGAGAGCAAGCACACATGTGCACTCTAACAAATTCAGAAAGATTTGAAAAAAGTTCTATAGACCATGAAAGAACAAGATACTGAAGAGAGGACATCTCTAAGCATGCGAAGTAAAAAGAACATATATAAAAGATAAAAGATTAAAATATCAATCCAGGAGTCTCAATATCCAACTAGTAAGAGTCTCATAAAAAGAGAATAAAGAAAATATAAGCAGGAAAGTATTATAATAGCTCTCTATTGCTATTTAACAAATTACCCCAAAATTCAGTGGCTTAAACCAACATTTGTTATCTCACACAGTTATTGAGGGTCAGGAACCTAGTAACAGCTTAGCTGAATGGTTCTGGTTCTGGATCTCTTATGAGATTGCTGTCAAGCTAACAACCCATCTGAAGGCTGAACTGGAGGTGGAAGTTTCACATCCAAGCTCACTAACATGACTGTCGGCCAGAGGCCTTAGTCTCTCTCCAGATAGGCCTCTCCACAGGGCTGGTCACAACATGGCAATTGGCTTTCTTCCAGAATGAGTAATCCAAGAGAGAGAAAAAACAATCAAGACAGAAGCCACAATGTCTTCCACAACCTAATCTTAGAAATGACATAGTACTACTTCTGCCATATCCCAGTGGTCATGCACACCAATTCTGGTGCAGTGTAAGAGAAGACTACAGAGGACATAAATACCAGGAGGCATGGATCATTTGAGGGTCATCTTGGAGGATGACTAGTTATCAATAAAAAATCATAGGGTATTTTTTTCTCAGAGCTTCAGAGACATGAATCTTCAGACTGAAAAGTCCTATTAAGTACTAAGGAAAATGAAAAAAGATCCACCTAGATAGAAATGATCAAATTTCAGATCTCTTGGGGCACCTGGCTGGCTCAGTTGGTAGAGTATGTGACTCTTGATCTCAGGGTTATGAGTTCAAACCACATACTAGGGTGAAGCCTACTTAATAAAATAAAATAAAATAAAATAATAAAAATAAAATAAAAATAAAGTAAAAATAAAATAATACTTTAAAATCTTAAAAAAAATTCTAGATCTTTAAGGATCTAAAAGTGTTGGGGCAGGGGGGTAGGGGGAGCTCACCTACAAAGGAAGAAGAATCAAACTACCACCAGACTTCTTATCAAATGAATAGTAAAAGATAAGGGAATATTGGTGCGCCTGGGTGGCTCAGTTGGTTAAGCGACTGCCTTCGGCTCAGGTCATGATCCTGGAGTCCTGGGATCGAGTCCCGCATCGGGCTCCCTGCTCGGCGGGGAGTCTGCTTCTCCCTCTGACCCTCCTCCCTCTCATGCTCTCTGTCTCTCATTCTCTCTCTCTCAAATAAATAAATAAAATCTTAAAAAAAAAAAAAAGATAAGGGAATATTGCTTTAACATTTGTGAGAAAGAATGTGTATCAACCTGGAATTATACACTCATCCAAACGAAAAATCAAGCATGAGAGCAAACTAGAGCCTCATCCACAAGCATTATTAGGAATACGCTTGTGGCTGAATGCCAATAAAACAAGACCCAAAAAAAAGAGAGATGATATAAGATGCAGGAAACCCCAGATCAACTCTACAAGAGGAAAATCCAAAGGTAATGGCTGGATAGCATGCCTCCAGAGCAACTGGATGATGAGAATTAAATGCAAAGGACAGTATGATTGAGTAGGCAGAATAACAGAGATAGCACAAGGGAACATGAGTTAAGAAAAAGTAACAGTTGGAAACTTTAGGAAAAACAAAAGACAATATAACAAAGTAATGGCCCAAGGAGAAATGTATAAAGGGTGGTATGGTTTTAGCAACTGAGAAACTGTAAGAAATAGGGCTATATATACTCTATATACAATCTCCTTAAAGTAGTCTAGGAGTCAGGCCACTGGACTCAAAAAAAAAAAAAAAGTAAGTGAATCCTAGCACACTACTTTTAGTTACTCAACAACATTCCAAAAGTCATATTATTTCTGTGGGTGCCCGGGTGGCTCAATCAGTCAAGCGTCTGCCTTCGGCTCAAGTCATGATCCCAAGGTCCTGGGATGGAGGCCGAGTCAGGCTCCCTGCTCAGCAGGGGGTCTGCTTCTCTCTCTCCCTCTGCGCCTCCTCCTGCTCATGTTCTCTCTCGCTCTCTCTCAAATAAATAATTTTTTAAAAAATAAAGAAATAAAAATTTAAGAAAAAAATTTTTAAGTCATATTATTTCTCAAGATTTAAAGTCAACGTTTGGATGGAACACTTGATTGTGACTACAAAAGACAATGTTAGCAACCCTAACAATTTAAAAGTAAATAACTGAAAAAGGCAAAACGCAGAGATGAGGAAAGGAAAAATAAAAGGAAAAATAGGGGTGCTTATTAATTCACTTATATGAAGCGGTATGAAGGAACTGGCTACAAGGAGAACAATTAATACACTATATTTGATATGTTAAAAAAAACAAAAAATATTAATTATGGATTCCTGGAAAGAAGAAAAAGAAGAGATGGAAAAAGGAAAAGTAGTGTCAATGAACTAAATCCTCATCTTTCATATGAGAAAGTCAACTGATACCAAATTAATCTGATAAACAGTATTCTTTACATCAAAGTTACGTCCTGAACATAAACTTACCTGTTGATGGTTCAGAAGAACACTATATTATATCTGGACTAACCCCCTCCCCACATCTCTTCTGGATGTTGATTATGTGTGCTTATGTGCACAAAAGTGCATGAGAATGTACTTTCGTACAGAATACTATGTCATTTCTGAGATTAAGTTGTGAAAGAATGTATGCATGTTTGAATGCACGTATGTGTATACACTTTAACTAAATGCACTTTTTTTTCAGCATTTCTGTCTAAAAGTTAAAAAAAAGAAAAAAAATCACTGGAATGCAAGAGGTAGTCAGGAAAGGGAGTATCCTGGTTAACTGAAGACTGAGATTAACTGAAATTTAATCTATTCTTCCTAGGTTTGTAAAAAAAATCCCTCATAGCAATCTACTATCATACAGGAAAATGGCATCCCCTCTTGCTGTACAAATGCTAACGCTAATCCTAATACAAGTGAGAAGTGCAACTGATCTTAAGAACTACTGCAGGGGTAGCAGAAGGAGGAGGCACTAAAAGTATTTGAAAGCTATTTTTAAAATCTTAGGATAATTTCACAGGAAAAATCAGAATAAGTAAATACATGTTGGTGAACCTCACAAATCTAAAGGACAATCTAACAGAGGAAAATAGCAGAGGATATCATATTGCTACCATCAGAAAGAACTTTCTAATAATTACAACTATGCAACTACAGAATAAACTGCCTATAACAGGGCGCCTGGGTGGCTCAGTCATTAAGCGTCTGCCTTCGGCTCAGGTCATGGTCCCAAGGTCCTGGGATTGAGCCCCGCATCGTGCTCCCTGCTTGGCAGGAAGCCTGCTTCTCCCTCCCCCGCCCCCCCGCTTGTGTTCCTTCTCTCGCTGTGTCTCTGTCAAATAAATAAACAAAATCTTTTTAAAAATTTAAAAATTAAAAAAAAATAAACTGCCTGTAACAGTCTGATCCTCCATCACTCTGTTGTTTAAATAAAGACTAGAAATCATCTGTCTGTAATGTTGAAAACTGGTGAAAAATTGAACTAGATAATCCCTGAAGTAATACATGTCATTATAAGAGCTCTAAACTAATAAATTTTAACTTACCAACATCCATAGCAGTTTCCATGAAGCTTTTCTGTCGTGAAGCAAACTCTGCAAGCAATTTCTGCTGCCTCTCTCTAGCCTTTTGTCGCCTAAACAGAAATAAAGTGGTAAGTATCAGATGTGTTTAAGACTTATTATATTTCATGAGTGTATACTATGAAAAGCTCCTGGCACACAGTTGAGGACAACCTGAGAGAATCTTCAAGTAGACTCCCCACTGAGCAGATAGCCCGATGGGGGTCTTGATCCCATGACCCATGAGATCATAACATGAGCCGAAATCAAGAGTTAGATGCTTAACCAGTTAAACTATGCAGGTGCCCCTCCACTGTTTTAAAATGGTTTGAAGATCACTGGCTTAAATAGGTAAAAATAAAAGCCAAAATTTACTTTAAAATGTGAAATAATTGGGGTGCCTGGGTGGCTCAGTCATTAAGCGTCTGCCTTCGGCTCAGGTCATGATCCCAGGGTCCTGGGATCGAGCCCCACATCGGGCTCCCTGCTCTGCGGGAAGCCTGCTTCTCCCTCTCCCACTCCCCCTGTTTGTGTTCCTGCTCTCGCTATGTCTCTCTCTGTCAAATAAATAAATAAAATCTTTAAAAAAAAAAATCTAAAAAACCATAATGGATAGAGCATATTATAGCAGTCTTCTAGTGACTATTTATTATATCGATGTACTATAATAGTCAAAGCATAGTATTACACGGAGATTCCAAGAAGTCATTTATATGGGAAACCTAAAAGGATTCTTTCATTAATCTGAAATGATTCAAGGATACAGAATATAGGATTAGAAGAATGCTAATAGTAATTTTTAGATTATTCACATATCCGTTCCCATCCAATTAGTGGAGATAATCATTAACAGGTATAAAGTCAAGCACTGTGGTCTGCCTTACCATGAGAAGTTACATATTTTTGCCAATAGTGTTGAAAAGATTTTTGACGCTGCTTTTCTAGTATTTACTTTAAGTATAATTTAGGATCTACTTAAGAAAATTGACCTTATTTATAACTACAACTCTTATTTTTGAGCCAAAGTATTTTTATCCAGGTTGATCACTTACCTCATTCATCAAACTTAACTCTCAACTGACAATGGCCATTTCAAAAAAATTAAATCTACTCCTGACCTCTCTTCCCTTCCTGAAGGGCCTGGGGCGGGGGGTGGGGGGGTGGGCGGAGACCGTGGCTGAGCACCAGGTGCCATGATCCAATGGCCTATCACAAGAGAGCATTCTTGTGGGAAAGGTTAAAAAAAATTGATTACATACAGAGGTGATGATTTAAAAAGTAGTATCTTCTGAGGATGATGGTTGCCAAGTTTCTCACTGTGGGAGCAGAGTTACAAATATGGAAGGAGAGAAAACAAGAATGACTCCTCCGATGTTGGATTGGAATTGGAATTATCAGGGTGAACTCACAGTTTTTAATACCTCTCTTCCTGCTCCTTCCAACTCCCCAACACACACACACACACACACACACACACACACACACACTCTTTTCCTAGTTCTGTCCACTATGAGTGACTGAAAATAGTTATATCCCTTAGAATGAGCACATGAATTGTGGTTTCTAAATAAAAAATAACCAGAACTCCTTGGAGAAATGGCTAATTCCAAATACAAGATGAACCTGGGCTATCTTCTTGCCCCAGAAAAAAAAAGAAAATGCTCAAAGAATGATGGGGATACATCAAAAGAACACAGAAACCAACTGGAAGGGAGTCCCACAGGTCAAATCTAGAACAATTTGAGCATCAAAATGAATAGAAAGGATATGAGATTAAAACCCATAAAATAGGGCACCTGGGTGGCTCAGTTGGTTAAGCAACTGCCTTCGGCTCAGGTCATGATCCTGGAGTCCCGGGATCGACTCCCGCATTGGGCTCCCTGCTCAGCGAGGAGCCTGCTTCTCCCTCTGACCCTCCCCCCTCTCATGTACTCTCTCTCATTCTCGCTCTCTCAAATGAATAAATAAATCTTTAAAAAAAAAAAAACAACAACAACCCATAAAATAGGGCACCTGGGTGGCTCAGTTGGTTAAGCGACTGCCTTCGGCTCAGGTCATGATCCTGGAGTCCCAGGATCGAGTCCCACATCAGGCTCCCTGCTCAGCAGGGAGTCTGCTTCTCCCTCTGACCCTCCTCCCTCTCATGCTCTCTGTCTCTCATTCTCTCTCTCGCAAATAAATAAAATCTTAAAAAAAAAAAAAAAGAAAAGAAAAACCCATAAAATAGGAATCCGTAAGTCCAAGCTGACAGAAATAAATAAAATGAAAGTTGGTGAGAAACAGGATATTGCTGCATCTCAAAGTATCTCTCCATAAATTACATATTAATCACAAAGGGAAAAAACGGATACTTGACAGTGAAGAAGTCTGGCAGACACCCCCTTAATGAAGTGATCAAAATTAATCCCCAAATGAAACAAACTAAAATCATGTGACACCTGATGAGGATGCAATCAAAAGAAAATTAGCAACACTTCCTTGTATTCCTGCCAACAATGCCTAACCTGAATCTAAACATAATGGCACACAGACAAGCCCAACTTGAGGGACATTCTATAGTGTTACTGCCCTGTGTTCTTCAAAAGCGACAAGGTCAAGAAAATGGAGAAACCAATTCCAGTTGAAGGAAACCAAAGAGACACAACAACCAAGTGCAATGAGTGATTCTGTACTGGATTTTTTTGTTATAAGAAACATTACTGGGACAACTGTGAAAATTTGGGATCTAAAGATTTTATCAGACTCAAATAATATGTTAATTTCCTTATTTTAAAAGCTGTATTGTGATCGAGGAAATACATATTCAAGTATTCCAAGGTAAAGCAACTTATTCTGAAATGGTCTAGGAAGTTCTTTGTACTATCCTTGAAACATGTAAGTTTGAGATTTCTTCAAAATAAAAAGGGTTTATTTTAACAAGTTAATTTTTTCAAAGATTTTATTTATTTATTTGACAGTGACAGAAAGAACAAGCAGGGGGAGTGGCAAACAGAGGAAGAGGGAGAAGCAGGCTCCCCGTTGAGCAGGAAAGCCAATGTGGGACTTGATCCCAGGACCTGGGATCATGACCTGAGCTGAAGGCAGATGCTTAACCGACTGAGCCACCCAGGCGGCCCCAAAATGGAAAGGTTTTAAAAATTAAATCCATCTTTCATCCAAGATCTATAAAGAATTTAACAAACTCAACACCCAAAAAATAAACAATCCAGTCAAGAAATGGACAGAAGACATGAACAGACATTTCTCCAAAGAAGACATACAAATAGCCAACAGACACATGAAAAAATGCTCCACATCCACTTGGCATCAGGGAAATACAAATCAAAACCACAATGAGATACCACCTCACACCAGTCAGAATGGCTAAAATTAACAAGTCAGGAAACAACAAATGTTGGCGAGGATGAGGAGAAAGGGGAACCCTCCTACACAGTTGGTGGGAATGCAAGCTGGTGCAGCCACTCTGGAAAACAGTATGGAGGTTCCTCAAGAAGTTAAAAGTAGAGCTACCCTACGACCCAGCAATTGCACTACTAGGGATTTACCCAAAGATACAAATGTAGTGATCTGAAGGGGCACCTGTGCCCCAATGTTTATAGCAGCAATGTCCACAATAGCCAAACTATGGAAAGAGCCCAGAAGTCCATCGACAGATGAATGGATAAAGAAGATGTGAGAGAGATACACACACACACACACACGCACGCACGCACACAATGGACTATTACTCAGTCATCAAAAAGAATGAAATCTTGCCATTTGCAACAACATGGATGGAACTAGAGCATATTATGCTAAGCGAAATAAGTCAGAGAAAGACAATTATCATACGGTTTCACTCATATGTAAAATATAAGAAACACGCAGAGGATCATAGGGGAAGGGAGGGAAAATTGAATGGGATAAAATCAGAAAGGGATCATGAGAGACTCTTAACTATAGGAAACAAACTGAGGATTGCTGGAGGGGAGTTGGGCAGAGGAATGGGGTAACTGGGTAATGGGCATTAAGGAGGGCACATGATGTGATGAGCACTGGGTGTTATATGCAACTGATGAATTACTGACCTCTACATCTGAAACTAATGATGTACTATATGTTGGCTAATTGAATTTAAATTAAAAAAAATTAAATCCATCCTCAAAGGACAAAAACTTGCCACCATAAAAGAAATGGAAACAAACAAAGATGTGCTAGAGATGCTCAAAGCATTCTTTGGACCTCCAAAAATGCTATAAGAAACAACACCATTGACAGAATACATGTTTGGTCTCCTACATCACTACTCTGTAAATTTGTAAATTTCTTATGTTTCTTTAATTAAACAATCAGTTATGCCGCTCTATAAATCATCTTTACATGTACATTTAGAGTATATCCACAAAAGAACATTTCAAATAACAATTCCGTATGTCAAACATAAGGAAACCTCAAATGTAACTGCTTGGCACTAGTATTAAAATGCATGTCTACTCTCCCACAACCACATGAGCCTGGGAGACTGTAAGCTCCAGATAATAATGGCTGTCACCTTGATTTTAGCCTTGTGAGACTCTGAGTAGAGAAGCAAGTCATACCACACCTACACTTCAACATACAGAAACAGTGAGTAAATAAATGAATGCCGTTTTAACCTGTTTAAAGAAAAAAATTCTATACTAGAGCTTTCCATGATTTGCAGAAAAAGAATGTCAATTACTTTTCCTTGTGAATTTTTTATTAATTTAGATAATTCTTTTCTAAACTTGGGCATACATGTGAATAAAGATGAAAAGACAAGTTCTGGCAGATTCCGTACAACTCAGGAATTTTCCATTATTATCCCAGAGGTGGAGACACTGAGGTTGCATATTATTATAACTGTCTAAAGGTTTCCTTCCTATTTGTATTTTGTTCTCTATGAGTTACTCTTATGAAAGTGATGCTAAGTTTGTCCATAGGTGAGGTAGTTGGGAATGGATCACCATTAAGTGTTTATAAACTGTTTGGTCTTTATTATGAAACTCAATGCAAAATCCAAAATAAATTGAGAAAAGATAATGTGAGAAGCATAGTGAGATTCAAATAAATTCGTCTTAAACCTTAGCTGTCTGCTATACAATTAGCTTCAGGGCCTTGTCAATATCATCATCATCACCACTCAAAGGAAACAAAGCCCAAAAGGAATAAAAAAAAAAACACCTTTTTTCAGAGTATTATTTATTACAACAGCATTAGAGCCTTTGTAAAAATAGCATCTCAACTACTCCAGTATCCCATCTATTATGAGTAATAATTATAAAATAAACCAAAATAACCAAATAAAATAAACACTGATTCACTGAAAGTTTATCTTCTTTAAAAAAAAAGACATTATTCTGTAACTAAGAAAATACACCAAGAGGTTAACAAAAATAAAAATTTTACCTCATTTTTCAACCTTCTAATTTTATCAGTATATCTATTAAATCTTAGGCAGTTACTGATTCAAAATTAATGAATTGTCATATAAATTATGTTAGTTATTTATAACAACCCCTATTTATGAAATACTGTGAGAAGTAAAACTCTCCTACATTCTTTTTTTCTAAGATTTACTTATTTATTTATTTGAAAATGAGAGAGAGAGAGAGAGAGCAGGAGTGCAAGGGAGGGGCAGAAGGAGAGGAAGAAGCAGACTCCTCGAGGAGGAGGGAGCCCGATGCAGGGCTCAATCCCAGGACCCTGGGATCATGACCTGAGCTGAAGGCAGACGCTTAACCAGCTAAGCCACCCAGGCACCTTCTCCTACATTCTTAATATACTGAAGGCTTTTGTATATACTTTTAATATAAATTATCTGTAACAAATTTAATTACATCGGAAATGAAGTACAATTATATATGTGATTTAAATTGCTCCTGATATAGTTACCAAAGGATGACCTCCTAACTACTGAATCAAAGGGAACTGCCAATCTTACCTGAACTTTTGTAGCATAATCTCACTGTTTCTTCCTTTCTCGATCCCCTTGAACGCCACTCTCTACATTGTTCCTCCTCTTCCACTCTAGCCATCCATTTTCAGTCACCTTAGTCATTCCCTTTAATGTTTTTTCCTTATTCTATAAAAGTTCTATATTAAGTGTTCTCATTTCTTACTATACACACTTTTCCATATATAAGCCTTTAACTGCCCACATCTAAAGAGCTAACTCAGAATTCTCCCCTAAGTCTCAAACCCTTTATCTGACTGGACATCTCCACTTGGATGTCCTCTTTAAACTCAATCATGTACAAAATTGAGCATATCAACTTTACTGCTAAGCCTAAGCCTCTCTTATATTGGTCCTCCCCTATCTTGGTAAATAGGAACATTATCCAAGAAAGATTTTTTTTTTTTTTTAAGATTTTATTTATTCATTCATGAGAGACAAAGAGAGAGAGAGAGGGGGGCAGAGGGAGAAGCAGGCTCCCAAGGAGCAGGGAGCCCAATGCAGGACTCAATCCCAGGACCCTGAGATCATGACCTGAGCCGAAGGCAGACACTTAACCATCTGAGCCACCCAGGCGCCCAAGATTTTTATTTTTAATTTACAAATATTACGATTTAACAGGGGCATCTGGCTGGCTAGGTCAGTAGAGCATGCAACTCTTGATCTCGAGATCATGAGTCTGAGCCCCACATTAGGGGTAGAATTCACTTAAAATTTTTTTTTAATTTAAAAAAAATTTTAAATACATTACATAACAACAAATTAAAAGCAACCCGAAGTTCCAAAAACTAGAGCCATAAATATGTTTTAAAACATTACTTGTTTAATAATTAGTAATCATTTGTTGGAAAGATTGGAAAAGACCAAAAAACCCAAAACAATCAAATTTTTATTCTGAGAAATATTTAGAATATTTTTTTAACTTTCTATTCTCATTTAAAGTTGAACTGATGATAGTTTTTTAAAATAGCAGCAGAATTATTAGATAACCTGCTAGTAGCAATTTTTCTAAAAAGGCCCGCCTACAACTTTAGAGTAGTAATTTAATGTTGGGGTCATAAACTCTTGTCTTTTCACCCCCAACTAACTCAAGCATGATACATGCCCAAGCACTGACTATGTTTGGCTCCCTTTATCTTACAAAGGAATCAGCTATGATTATAGCTGTTAAACATCCAGGTGATTAGCCTCAGATGGCCAAAAAAAGGGGATATATCAAATTTTCAGCTGTACCATGTATGTTTAAAACATCAAAAATAAAAATTACCTTTCCTCTTTGTCCAATGTTTTCTTCTCTGCTGCAGTGATTTTTTTGGGTGGTACAGGAGGGGTCACTTTTCTACATATCTCTTCAATGATGCGTTTGTTCATTCTGCTTTGCAATGCAGCTTTTAATAAAATTCTTTCTACTGCAGTTATACCATCTCCATGATTGTATTTAGGAATTTCTGGTTGGATTAAAATTTCTATGTCATCAAGCCAAGGAGGATAGTAGGAGTTTTGTTTCCCTGAGAGTTTGTGATGAAGTTTAATTAACAAAGACAATATGCTTTCTTTAATTTCCAAAATGGCTGTAGTTAACTGTGGAGCTGAACCAGGAGCAGACCATTTACTTGAAGTTTTGGGACGAACCACCTGATTTGCTTCACTGCTACTGCGATTGATGATCTCTTGAAACTTCTTTCTACGCTCTGCTACTAAGCTGAAAACTTGAGCTGTACCAGAATTCTACCATTAAAAAAGAGAAAGAAAAATCAAGAGAAGTTATTCAGTGTTAAGTGTAAAAACATATTAGCACTACAATGTTCGAAGTTTAATCTGAGGATTTATTCAATAGATTTGCTCTTTGAGTAAGTCTGTCCCTTCACCTCTCTTAAATATATTTAGTCTCATTCAATCTGGAAACAACTCTGAGAAAGGTGGTTATCCACAATAACACCTCTCTCTCAGCCTCCTAGGCCTATCTACCAGGAAAAATAGACAAAACCTGAGTAGTAGCTATAGCCATATTAAAGAGGAATCATACGCCAAATTCCTCACCAGTTTACAGGAATAAAAGATGTTGTACCCACTATTCATCAAGAATACTTATACTCTTCTAATATAACACTGTGTGTCAACTATACTCTATTAAAAAAAAGAATACTATTTACTAACTTCTACAAGACTGCTACATTTTCTAGTTAAGTAAATTATAAATTTTTTCAATTAATGAATCTGAACTGCTAATTTCATTTTTAAAGAACATCAAAGTTTGAAAATTACTTCTAACAAACAGTTACTAAAAGGAAATATAAAGATGAAAAATCAAACTGATCTTGTCATATTTGAATATCACTATAATTTGTTATCTGAACAGATTTTTAAAACATTTCAATAATTTATCTTCCAAATAGTCTTTCTGTTAACACAGTCAAACTGCATCAGAGCTCTTAGAAATCATCTTTTAATTAAGATACGAGTCAATTTAATGGATTTAATTTTTTTAAGCAAGCATTCAAAGGATGCTCCAATATCAGTTGAGCTTTTATGAGCTAAATTATAGTATACACTATTTTTAACATCCAAACTGTTTTTCAAAGTACTCTGTACCAACATTAGAAGCAAAAGCTGCCTCTTATTAAGATTTCAATTTAGTCAAAATTCTTTATGGTGTTCACAGCAAAAACATGTTGTCAAAGGCAAAGAAAGCTCCTATAAATGGACTCTACTAAGAGAAACTTCTGATGCAGTGCTCTTTACCCAGAAAAATAGATTGTAGGGATTAGAGGTGTTTAAGTTTAGTTACTTGGCATGTCATTTCAAGATTTTTCATTTCTGCCTTTTAAAAATTAGTTAATTAAGCTACATGCAATGAAAAAGCTGATTTTCCAAGTTAAATCCAAATATACAATATATTAAGATTTGTGTGTGCCTATTTTATCAAAGTTAATTGCCATAGAAGCAAAAAAAAAAATCTGTAAATGGGCATGCTGCCAGCAATTAAAGATTAAATTTATTTTGATTTAGGAAACATACATTTTTAAGATGTTAGTAACAATGATAAATGCAAACAGACCCAAATGTGCTGCTTATAATTCATCCAAAATCCTAAGAAAAACCCACTATTAAATACTAAGTATTATTTTTTTAACTTCAATAATATGAATTTTCTTTAAGCCTAAATCACTATATAAAAACACACGCACGGTAAACTTTTCTTTTTAATTTAACCATATTAAACACACACATATACACACAAATACTTCAAAGTGTTTTTCCGATTTCCAGTTAAAGCCTTATTGCTAGTTAATGCAAATATTATATACATCTACCTCTCTTTGAAGAACTTTTGGCCTTCGTGAACTCTGGCAGATTAAAGGAAAAAGATGGGTGAGGCAAAAGTTGCTTAGATATATCACAGGAAACAAAAGACAATTTAAAGTTACCTACAACCGCATTTTTCTTTTGAGTATCATAGGATGGTCTAAACAATATACCCAACATAACATAGAGTCTTTCCTTTTATCTTTCTCTCTTCTACACTTACTTGTAAAGAACTCAAGCTGTCAGAGCTGGTACTTGCAAGTGAGTCTCTCTTCACTTCCGGAGCAGTCTCTGGAACTCTCACCCTAACATAGTTTATAAAGTGTCGCATGTTTGACACTAAGTTACTGCCAGGAAACCAACTGTCGTGACAACGTTCTGGTCCACACACTGACGCCTAAAACATGAACATAATGAATATGAAAACTTGCCAAGTCAGGTCTAATGTACAAGGTAGATGTAACCAGCCCAAATAATCATCCACTGTCTTATTTCCAAATCCTTTACAGTCTCATCTTCAAATTATAAAGTGCTAATAAACACAAATTCAAACATAAAATATAAGAATAAATTTCTCAATACTAATATAAGTCCAATGGAAGTCAGCTAAATTTCTCCTGAAAAAAATACATTTTTCAATCTGGAAATACTTAACCATACAGAGTATTTTCAGAATCTATTAGTAACAACTCATAATATAGTCAAGTAATGCTAATTTGGACTAATTGCAGAAGAAAGTCTGAAAAATCAAAGTCTGACCTAGTTTTGGGGAAATATTAATGATCTTTTAATACCTATGAAAGAATATACGTTGATTCAACTTAGACAACAACATACTGTCTAGTCTCTTATTTGTTTTTTGCTGTTATTATGCTGTGCTATATTCTGTCTTTTTGGAGAGAGGGGATGAGGGGAATCTTACACTTGTAAAATCAATTTGTAGTAACAATTGCTTTTATGGAAATGATACTTCTAAAGTCCTATAACATATTAACAACTTGTATTCTTGAGTACTTTAAAAATTCTCCCATATTACAATATTTACTTTTCACTTAAAACCTTTCCAAAAAGAATTTGCTACTCAAAAATAATCCCTAATCAAATTAGGATTTCTAAACAGCAGTCCTAACATAACAATTATTTATCAGTAGTCAATGTTATTAGCATAATGCCAGAAGTGCACTAACCACTTTTCTTAGATCTATATATTATGAATTACAAATTTCAAATTCAATATCATAAGTAGAGTAAAACCTCTAAAAGAACATATGTATTTGAAGATCAAAAAGGGCCTTTTCCAGTAGTTAAGAATATCTTATGCATATGATGAATCCATAAATACATTTCCAGATGACACACTACCTTTGTTAAGGCATTTTATAACTTTAATATTTAAAAACATAAGAAACTTACTTACCTCTTCATCTGATTCCTCTTCAGCTGAATTTTCAAGTCCTAATTCAATCAGATACAAAACCATGCAGAGTACGTGTTCTGACAGATTTTGATGATCCATCAAAATCTTTAAAGAGGGAAAAAAATGCCTCATAATTACTTTTTCCACACAACATATTTAAGTATCCAAAAACATGTTGTTATAGATGAAAATAACAATCATATATATAAATAAATATACAGCATGATCAGAAAATAAGTAAAGCTACATCTTGGTGAAAAGACAAACTAAAATCAGAAGAACAGGTTCCTTCTCAAGATCACACCGTATTTTAAGGAATATCTAGAAATACTGGTTCATGGATTCCTAAAGGTAATACATTAAGTAGTCCACTAAATCCATTATTATATACTAGTATCTAATAAAATAATTTAATAAGAATGCTTCACATCCTCATTTGCTGATACTCTTTCTCCTGATGACAAAAATACTAGATAAATAAGTGTACTCAATAGGATAACTCATGTAAATGTGTTAAACATAGCACCTGGCATATAATTGGAAGCACAGTAAATATCTATAGAATATTAATGTTCTTAAAATGTCTCTAAAATTAAAGTTCTCAGCCTGAGTATTTTGTGCAGTTGAGTAAATGTATGTGTTAGTATGTGGTTTATACGGGTGAGAAAGGAAAAAGGGATGCAACTAGTTAAAAGAGAGGCTTCTCTGAGGAAACATCAATAAATCTGACCTTATGTGCATTACACATTGCAAGCTTTACACATCTTATGCAGGATTTCAGGGCTAACCTACAACAATCATTCATTCAATATGATACAACAAACTACTAACCGGAACATACCTAAAAATACCATAAGAAAAAAATGGCCTGGCAGCCATCATGTTGTCCTCATTATAAGAAAGCCCTCTGGCCAAATGATGGAAGGGGAAAAAGAAGAGGTTCTGTGGGAGTACCTTGCCAGCTGCAGGTGAGACTGTTGAGAGTACAAAAGAAACTGCCCAAATGGCTGGGCAGGCTTGAAAAAGGACTTAGTCACCTAAGAGCTAATTTATTCTGACTAAAGAATAAAGACTTTGAGTTAGCTGCCTTTCTGATGTTTATTTTGACTACTAAGAAGGCTTTTCTGTACATCTTTTGTGTGGCACAGTCGTGAAGACAGTAAACTTTCATAACCTTTTAAAAACCTCTTTTATACAGATTCTGTATATACCTAACTATTTGACCTTGAGCAACAGATTCTGGCCTTAGTTTTCTCATTTTTAAAATTGGAACAATAGACCAGAATTATTGTGAGGATTACACAAGTTAACATCTGTAATTTGTATAATATAGTATCTATCAATTGGTGTTCAACAAACAGTAGGCAGGTAGTGCAGATGGTGGGAGGAACAGGAGGAGGTGACTGAAGGCTGGGAGGCAACAGAGATGATCCTTTCTAATCCACTATTTAGAGAGAGGAAATCAAGGCTCAGCCACACACCCAGCTAGTATAAGCAACACTACAACAGATTTCAGACTCCTATTACCTATCATTACTACACTGCCTCCTCTTGATAAATATAACCTTACTAACTAAATTCAAATAAATTTTGGCTTGAAATCCTGTGACAGTACATGCTACAGTTTCAAATGAGTAACTTAAAAGCTAAGAAAAAAATGACTAAGAATGATTTTCTGAGTTTTATTAACATGTTCTATATTAATGTTTTTTACATTATCTGAAACTGGGTACAATGAATAGTTTCCCACAAAGAATGGTGTAGCCACTACATTTTCAACTCAGAACTCACATATATGTGTTTATGACATATCCTCACACATCTTTAATGTATAAATACACTTTGCTTTATAAGTAGTACTTTTATGTAAATATTATCTGCTAACGCTTTTATTTGAAAATTATGGAAATAAGTTCTAATCTGAGTCTTTCTATTCAAATTACTACTGTACCTTGTAAAGCAGAGTGAATAGCACAATGTGTAAAGTTTTACAGTGCAAAAGTCTCATGAGACCTTTATAGCTGGGATGGAGTGGCGTCCTTTTCTTATAGGGAGGCCAAGGATTTCCAGGGAATTTTCCACTCTGTTTTAAACTGGAAAAATAAAGCAAAACTAAATTAGATGATAGACTTAAGATTAAACTGTGGTTTAAATTGTTTTTTATAATTTGTCATATTTTTCTATGCAGTACTATTTTTAATTAAATTGCTCAAAAATGCCAGATATCTATTCTCTCATAATAAACATTTTGTATTGAATAAAAATGAGTAGGGAGACCTAAGCTGAAAACTAGAAAAAAAAATATGAATAGGAAATGTTAACAAAAGGAAAGAAACAGAAAGAATATAGTGAACTACAAAACAAAGAAAT
Organism: Mirounga angustirostris; assembly: GCF_029215605.1. Lineage (NCBI taxonomy): Eukaryota > Metazoa > Chordata > Mammalia > Carnivora > Phocidae > Mirounga > Mirounga angustirostris. Next base: position 134,147,716 of record NW_026991711.1, on the reverse strand, counting down.
TTCCAGTCACAACAATTGAAAAAAAACAGATAACCTGAAATTCTCCCACCTACCAACAGCTTGGAAAGCTGGACAAAATATAAAATGTAATTTTTTCAATGCATATTTGGACTCACAAAAAAGAAGGGGAAGTTCCCCGGTTACCAGAAAAAGAACAGGAATTAACAACAAACACTAACAATGTGTTTTTAAAGTCCTTGAGCAGGCAGATCTCAAGGTATCGGGCTCACACAAAGTTTAGGGATGGAACTGAGATTCCACACAAAGCTGACACCTTTGAAAAGCTTCACCCTCAATGAAAGAATAACTCACAAGGAAAAATAAGAAAGCTCATCTGTCTCTTCTGTGATGAAGAACAACAGGCTCCCCAGGAAGATAGTAATAATGAACTCATATATGCAAATAACAGCAGACTCAAAACACAAAAGGCAAAATCTGAGAGAATTACACAGAGAAACTGACAAATTCACAAACAATAGAGGATATTAACACATTTCTAACAGAAAGCCTAAGAAAAATAAATTGGTAAGGATTTTGAAGACTTTTTTTTAAAGATTTATTTATTTATTTGAGAGAGAGAGAACGTGCATGAGAGAAAGAGGGAGAGAATCTCAAGCAGACTCCCCACTGAGCATGGAGCCCAACAAAGGGCTCGATCCCATAACCCTGAGACCATGACCTGAGCCAAAATCAAGAGTCGGACACTTAACTGACTGAGCCACCTAGGAGCCCCAGGATTTTGAAGATTTTAAACAACATAACTGATAAGCTTGAACCAAAGACATTTAAAGAACATTCAATAAATAGAGAATACATACAATTTTAAGTGCACTTAGAATATTTACGAAAGGGGCGCCTGGGTGGCTCAGTCATAAAGCATCTGCCTTTGGCTCAGGTCACGATCCCAGGATCCTGGGATCAAGCCCCACATCGGGCTCCCTACTCAGCGGGAAGCCTGCTTCTCCCTCTCACACTCCCCCTGCTTTTATTTCCTGTCTCACTGTCTCTCTGTCAAATAAATAGATAAAATCTTTTTTTAAAAAAAAAGAGTATTTACAAAAATTTACAAAATACTAGGATTGAAAGTAATTTTCAAAAAAATAGCAAAAGAATGGCTATATGGGCCACAACCACTTGTCACAAAGCAAATAAAACTAGAAATCCACTAAATGATAACCCAAAACTTCAGACATGTACACATTTTATAACATGATGCTCCTAGAAATGCACACATAATTATAATCATAATAGAAAAATTTTAAATTTAGAACCTAAACTTTATAGAAAAAATTGTGGGATACAACTAAAGCAGTACTAGAAGGAAACTCCCAGTATTAAATGCACGTATTTTTGTAAAAAGAAACTAACTGTCTAAGGGAGAAAATCCAAACTAAATTGAAAGATGATAATAATAAAGAAGGAAAAAGTACAAAATAGAAAACAAGGGGGAAAAAGAAACAACAAAATCAAAGTTCATTTAAAAAAAATAGTAAAACTGGCAGTCCTCTGATAAGACTATCAAGAATAAGAAACAGCAAACACAAATAAATAATAGGAACAAAAAGGCAAAGACAATTTTTTAACTATTATATACTTAAGACAAAATAAAATGTCTCCCAGAAAAATGTAACTTGACCATCCCTTTCAAAGAGTAATAAAAATCCTAAGTAAGACTATAAGCTTTAAAGAAAGTGCCTTAGGGGCACCTGGGTGGCTCAGTCATTAAGCATCTGCCTTCAGCTCAGGTCATGACCCCGGGGTCCTGGAATTAAGCCCCACATTGGACTCCCTGCCACACGAGAAGACTACTTCTCCCTCTCCCACTCCCCCTGTTTGTGTTCCCTCTCTCGCTGTGTCTCTCTCTGTCAAATAAATAAAATCTTTAAAAAATAAGAAAATAAAAATAAAATTTAAAAATAATAATAAAGAAAGTGACTTAGTTTTAAATTACATCCCCCTAAAAAAAAAAAAAAAAAAAAAATACATGAGGCCCAGGTAGTTGAACAGGCAAGTTCTATCAAAACTTCAAGAAATATCCACCTAAGAATGAAGTTAGACCACTAACCTTATACCATATGCAAAAATTAACTCAAAATGCATCAAAGACTTAAATATAAGAGCTAGAATTATAAAATTCTTCGAAGAAAACATAGGCATAAGTCTTCCTAATGTGGATTAAGCAATAGATATGACACCAAAAGCACAAGCAACAAAAGAAAAAACTAGATAAACTGAACTTCATTAAAATTAACTTTTTTGCAGCAAAAGACACTCAAAAAGTGAAAAGACAACCCGCAACGCACAGAATAGTAGAAAATATTTACAAATCGTATTTCTGGTGTTAGTATTCATAATATATAAAGAGTTCTTAAAATTCAATAATAAAAAGTTACTCCAATTTAAAATGTGCAAAGGATCGGGACAGTTCTCCAGAGATGATACACAAATGGCCAATAAACACATGAAAATATAATCAACATCATTAGCCATCAGGAAAATGCAAATCAAAACTACAATGAGATACTACTTCACACCACAAGGATGGCTATAATCAAAAAGACAGATTATAAGTGTTAGTAAGGAAAAGGAGAAACTGGAACCCTCATTCACTGCTGATGGGAATATATAAAACTGAGGCTGCCTTGGTAAGCAATCTGGTAGTTCCTTTAACAATTAAACATAGAGGGGCGCCTGGGTGGCTCAGTCATTAAATGTCTGCCTTTGGCTCAGGTCATGATCCCAGGGTCCTGGGATCGAGCCCCGCATCAAGCTCCCTGCTCAGCAGGAAGCCTGCTTCTCCCTCTCTCACCTCCCCTGCTTGTATTCCCTCTTTCACTGTCTCTCTCTGTCAAATAAATAAATAAAAATCTTAAAAAAAAAAAACAACAATTAAACATAGAGGAGCGCCTCCATGGCTCAGTCAGTTAAGGTTAAGCATCTGCGTTCAGCTCAGGTCATGATCTCAGGGTCCTGGGATCAAGTCCCGAACCTGGCTTCCTGCTCAGTGGGGAGTCGGCTTCTCCCTCTACCCCTCTCTCTCCTCCCTGCTCGTGATCTCTCTTGCCATCTGCAACAACATGGGTGGAGCTAAAGAGTATTATGTGCTAAGCAAAATAGGTCAGTCAGACAAAGACAAATACCAATTGATTTCACTCATATCTGGAATTTAAGAAACAAAACAAGCAAGGGGAAAAAAGTAAGACACAGAGAGAGAGAGAGACAAATCAAGAAACAGGCTCTTGATTATAGAGAACAGTTTGGGAAGGTGGATGGGTGGGGGAGGATTGTGTTAAACAGGTGATAGGGACTAAGGAGTGCTCTTGTTGTGATGAGGATCTGGTGATGTATGGAATTGCTGAATCACTATATTGTACACCTGAAACCAATATAACATTGTATGTTAATTGGAATTAAAATAAAAACTTAAAAAGATGGCATTTCTACCAAATTAATCCATGAATTAATCTAAATGCTGTCGATTAATTTCAATCAGCACAATTTCAATCAAAATCCAATATGTTTCATCGTTAAGTTTGATATGGTCATCATAAAATTCTAGGCAAAGAGCCAAGAATAAATAACTATTATAAACAGAAGAGAGATGGAGGAGAAGGAAGAGAAGGAAGAAGAGGAGGAGAAAGGAGAGAAACTTAACAATATTTGTGATAGTATGGGATTAATTTATAGAATGAACAAAAGAGATACAGATCTATAGACATACAGATACCGGATACAGTCAACTGCCTTTATTCACAGTAGTTATGTTCTGTAAAGTCACCACAAACATTTAATTATTGCTCCTAGGAGAAATACAGGATTAGGTTCCTGCAAGTCTGGGGTCAATTTTGTTAATCAAAATTCCATTTGCATTATATTTGCCAATGTCCTTGTAAATCAAGATGGTCCTATCAACAATGAAAATCTGCTCTTTCACGTGACCCTTTTCTGACTAACTCTTAGCAAGTATTTTTACAATTCTTCCACCTCATGATCTACAGAACTGCCTTGCCTCTATATTTAACATTTCTCATATTATATTACCTTTTGAAACATGAAGCCAGCCAAGCACTAGCAAAAAAAGGTTTAACGTTTTCCTGACCCTTGCTAAACGTGACAGGAATTTCTTTGGCTTTCAGCCTCACAACAAAGCTATCCACTACACTTTTTTATCAGTCATCATTCATAAGTCCACAAATTTAGCTTTTAACCTTTCCATAGCTTCATCACACACTACAATTGCTATTTTAACACTTTTTGGAATGACCTCACGTACAGATCAGTGAATTTCCTCTACCTCTTTCTGGATGTACCACATTATTGATTCATTACCATTGAACTCACAGCCAACAGCATTATAACCCATGAATTAACAAAGCTTATCTAACAATGAATTTTCTCTGTAAGGCACATCAAAGCCTTCTTGCCCTTAGGAACACCAGAGAGCACTTCAGTACTACATTTGGGGGCCACTTTAAATAGCAAAATCACAAACAAAAAGGACAAAAATGCAAAAACAGCACTAAATATACCACAAAAAGGATACTTGTTTAAAGTATGAGAGCTGAAACAAGAGGGCAGAACTTTGCTCTGTTCAACCTCAACTAGATGCACTCTGCATGTCCACACACACCTGCAAATACCCAGGAAAAAGCTACAAGTATTAATTTTGGATTCAAAACTTTAGCAAGGAGCCAAATTTGTAAATAAAGAATTTGCAAACAATGAGGATTAATTGTGTATGACAGAATTAGCATACTGTAAATCAGTGAGAAAGGAATGAATTGTTCAATAAATGATCCTAAAGCAAGTGGTTTTCTATAGGAGTAAAAATAATCACTACTTCACTACCACAAACAAAAATCAATTCCAGGTGGATTAGAGATCTAAAGGTAAAAAGGAAAACTTGAGAACTAATAAACTGTAGACAACCTAATAGAAAAACAGGCAGAGAATAATCCATACACAGTTCTTACAGCAAGAAACATGAAAAGAAATCAATAGATTTTTAAAAAGCTCACCTAGTAATCCAGGCAATGCAAATTAAAGTGAGTTACAAATTCAGCACTTGAAATTAAAACCAAAGAATGAACATAAGTATTTAATTTTACTTTCACCCAAAACTCCAAAAGAACTATAGTAATGGTATTTTTTAAAGGATGAAAGCCACAAAAATGGGGAAAATTACAAAAGAAAAAAATGAAAGATTTTGTTAACTGGAAAGCATATGGACACCTGGTAACTCATCTAGCGCTAAGAAAACCAAATCACAAGAAGGCAATGGGAAAAGCTGAGCATCAATCCAAGTAACACTGAGAACCCTCAAAAGGCTCAGAAACTGGCAGCACCTGGTACCTCAGTAACTGGAGATTCGGAGTTAGAAGTGCTCTCCCAGGGGCACCTGGGTGGCTCAGTCAGTTAAGTGACTGCCTTCCACTCAGGTCTTGATCCCAGAATCCTGGGATCAGCCCCACATTGGGCTCCCTACTCAGTGGGGAGTCTGCTTTTCCCTCTCCCTCTGCCCCTTCCCTGCTTGTGCACACGCGCTCTCTCTCTCTCTCAAATAAATAAAATCTTTTAAAAAAAGAAAGTAGAGTATGAAGAACCTCAGACTATCTCTCCAAGGGTTTTAGAGAATGGTAGAGAGAGATGCTGATGGCTGAACTAGGCGGCGTTTTTTGGTTTTGTTTTTTGGGGGAGAAGGAGGGGTATGCTAAAACTCTACACTACAAACCACTTCCGATATATCTACTACTGCAATGTCTTGGCAAAAGAGAAGTTTCAATTATACCTAATATCTATATTTACACTTTGATAGACAAATATTTTCTCAAGATCAAAGATATTTGTATCATTTAAAACTTGTCTTAAAATATTTAACATACGCTTTAGAAAAGCAGATAAAAGATATTATATGATGTTCAGCAAGACAACATTTAAAAAATAGTTTATAAAAACAGCAAACAAAAATGAATTCTTCATTGAAAAGATATTCAAAACTTTTTTCTGCAATTATCATTTTAAAACACTTTGTTAAATATTTACAAGTAAAATTCAATTTGCTTTAGCTATTTTCCCAGTTGTGAAAAACACAGCAACATTACCAAACTTTTTGTAGATACCCAACACCTCTGATAGCAGACAATTTTATTCTCTTAACTTGTGCCTCCTCTACTGGTTTAAAAGTAGAATAACACAAAACCAAGTTTTGCATCCCACTAGTCAAATACCAACTAAATAAGTGTGTTATTTTTTTATTTATGTCTATTTCTGATATTTTATAAAATTTATCAGATTCTGGATCAAGAATCTTGAGAACAAAAATATCTGGCAGATTCTTTAAAATTTTAAAATATTATTTTCTCCTTTAAAGATTAAGAGTATACTTTAATGACAGCATATCACATTTGTGTTATAACTGAAATTTTTCTACATAAATACAAAACATCCATTATTATACTAATATAACAGACTTACAATGCTGTGTATCTGTCCATTGCAGACTGCACGTCTCTTCGGTACACTGTTCGAAGAATGACCATGACAGGGTCAAATTCCTGATCCCAGACTTCAGCTATTATTCAAAAGAAAGTAGAAACAAAACACTGACTTCTCAGGAATAAAGTCAATCCTTGATGACTTAGTACATTTAAGTATATTTTACATTCATAAGATGGGAAAGTTTGATTTGATTATATATTTGCTTTAATAAGCTTGATATTGTGACTACTTTTCTAAGTCAAAAATCATGATTTCATCATTATGAATGTTCTTTTAAGTTCAGCAAGAACTAGTGAGCAAAAACTATTATAATGAAAAAAAGAAAGTATTATAATGTGATAACGCTTCACCATAAAAGCTTAGTTCATCTTTTTTTTTGTAAAGTGCCAACAGAATATAGGAAACACAATGCATTAATAACTTTGAAAACATTCAAAGATAAAAATATGAAAACTAAATTAAAAAATTAATGAGCTATTGATTTTCAAGAGTCTTACTGTGTAATATTTTTGGTTTGTAAAAGGTCTTCTGTTCTTTTGCTAAAATTGATCATTGATCACCTTACTGTCTTCACAATCAGGAACCATTACCCCATGTGTGATAGGTGTACAATTGGTGGTATACAGATGATTTTAAGTTTACAAAGATTTTTATTTTAATAATTATATAACATATATTAGGAAATTGTACATTGCATATAAAACCCAGGATCTCACTAATAATCATGCTTAGCATGAGGTGAAGTTTAAAAAAGTGAATACATTTAAGGATATACAGCAGACTAGATATATAATAATAGAGATGGTATTTAGATGTGGAAAAATCTACAATATGGCCTGAGAATGGTAATTTTAGAAACCACTGCCTGAAGAGTGTATCTTGCCTAGATTAATTTTTTTCCCATCTCATTCTAGCAAAATTCTTAACATCTGAAAACAGTAAGAAGCTTAAGTTTCTCTCTACATATCTGTAATTTCAATTTCCTGGCATAAGAAACTGTTAACAATTGTCCCTATTTTCATGTAACAGACCATTCATTCATCTTAAATTATCTCTCATAAGTATGACTTAAGATCCTTAAGATAGGCCTTCACAAAGACAAAGATCTTTGTTATTATTTCTATTACCATTTCTTGTCCTTCACTTTTAAATCTAGTAATCTGTACAATTAAAATGCCAATGCTTTTATCAGAATTATAAAACCATAGCAATAGAAGAAAACTTTAGTGATTAACTAGTCTAGCAGACTTTAGTGTTCTGTGGATTCCCACATAAGTTTAACTGGGGCCACTTCAGGGGCAAGGAGATGACAAAGCAGATGAGAAACAATGTCCACTAGTGACACCCACGTTTACAAGAGCAGGTCTGCTTTCATGGGTTTTGTATAACAGATTTACTTAAGGTTTAGTTCCCCAAAACACTTAAAAACTCTCATCTATTCCAACTCTCTCTTTTTATAAATAAGAAGCCAAATCCAAAGCTAAGAAACTGCTTTTCTCAATATCACAGAAACTAGCTAACACAATTTAATACTGTATTTGAATATGGAAAACTAGTTTCTTGACTCTAATCTTCAAAAGCTCAATGCTCCATCTCAGTGTCTCAAACTTTACTGTGCATGACAATCATAGAGCGTGTTTAAAAAAGCAGATATTCAGAATCTACCCCCACAGATCCTGATGAGAGCAGATTGGGGCTGAGGCATAGAAACCCATGCTATTAATAAGGACCACAAGTGAGTATGACAGAGGTAATCCTCACATTACACCCTACTTAAGCACTGTACTACACCAGAATGCTCCTCCACTTCAAAAATTCATCTAAACTTTAAACTTTAGATACAAAGTAGTCTCAACAATAAAGAAACACTGTGCTTTTCCTTTAATGGAATACACATTGCAACCAGAGACTTTGGATCACCTTTGTGAACTCCTGGAAAAATCCCCCATGATCAGGCTTATTCTGCTGTGTTTTGCCAAACACAGGACGTGCTATTTTTAACTTCAATGTGGGCATCAGTTTTTCAGTTAGACAAAGCGTCTTGAGGAAGTCAAGAAGCATGTAAGTGCTTCCTTCAAAATTTTAGCTTAGATTAGTGAATATGTGAAAGTGAAAAAGACAAGACGGTGAATGAAGACTTCACCTACTTCTGGCTCTTGTCAAGCATGTCTCTACGAAGCCAGGGAGAAAACCTTGCAAAACCAACCACTTAAGGAAAAAAATGTAAGGAAAGGTAATGGATATTCTATACAGATTTTAATTTTAATTGTTTCAAGTTAAATTTGGGATAGTGAGAACTATTTCAAAATCAAATTTAGAGAGTAAGTATATTTTTAAAAATTTTAAATATATACTTTTATAATTTCTGGTTCATTTACAGTTGATTCACTTATAAAAATGAACTAGAATTTATATATAAAGTTCCTTTTCTAATTTAGAGTCATCTAAGATGGTTTACTGTAACATAAAACCATGGATTTGTAAATAAATGGAAGCAATATCACTGTATACCATTAAAAACTCAAACCTGAATACATAAAAACATTTTCTTCTACTGTACACAGCAACTCACATTCAGAAAACCAATTTTGAAACAATATGTTAATGTATATAAACATACCTTTAGGAGTATACATGCCTTGCTGCATAGAACCTCCAGGTTCAAAAACAGGAGCCTTAAAATCAGCTACAGCTGATAAAACTGATTCAAAGCTATAACTGCCTGGAATAATGCCACTTTTGGGATTTGGATTTTCTGGAATATGATGTATGTGTCAAGAAAAAAAATAATGCCTAAAAGCCAGCTTTTAATTATAAAATTACCAAGGTACTCTAGTTTCTAACTACTTTTGCTAACACAGAATAATTGGCTGTAATATATAAAATTGGCCACAAGAGGGCTATATAATACAAGAATTCAATGACTATTAATTGTGAATTTTTTAAATATTTTTAAATCTAGAAGCCTATTAATGAATTAAATGCTAAAGTAGTTCCCAAGTTTATTTCCCCCAAAATTGCCCAAATTTCAGGAAATGAAAAAAGTTTTAAAATTATCTCCATTTTCATTTTACAAATAATGTTATACCTTCCTTTAGAGAATCAAAAACAGTATGCTAAAAACTAGCCAAGATTTTTATGAGCAAAGATTATTTTTCCAGTAACAAAATTTCATCATACTCAAAGAAAAAAGAAAAAGATGCTAAACAAATTTTTACAAAGAAGGTAACCAGAAAACCACAAAGATCCTTTTCCATTGATTTCACATCAATTAATCAATTTTTTTAATTCAAAGTTACAGAAGAATGCTTTTGCTCAGTTACAGCTTGTACAGCTCTGATACACATTATATAATAGGTGAATGAAATCATCAAATAATATCAAATTGATGTTGCTTATGAAAATCTTCAAGGTTATCAAATAGGCATTCCACAGGAGTTATTTCACAAAATTTTAGCCAATTATTCCAAACATATTCATAATATACAAAGCAAATTTAGTCCAAAATTTACAAAATAAATTCTTATCACAAAATAACACAATCTTTGTCTAAAATTTTATTAACAATAACTTAAAAAATAATAAAGTGTATATTGTATGCTCTGTCCTACACAAAGAACCATAAGTTTTTAAAGTTTATAGACGATATAGTCTTTGCCCTTAAAAACCTCTTGGTTTGGGGTACCTGGGTGGCTCAGTTGGTTAAGCAACTGCCTTCATCTCAGGCCATGATCCCAGGGTCCTGGGATGGAGCCCCACATCGGCCTCCCTGCTCTGCGGGGGAGCCTGCCGCTTCCCCTGCTTGTGCTCTCTCTTTCGATCAAATAAATAAAATCTTTAAATAAAAAATTTAAAAAAAAAACAACCTCTTGGTTTAAGACTAAATTCTAAGGGATGCCTGGGTGGCTCAGGTGGTTAAGCGTCTGCCTTCGGCTCAGGTCAAACCCAGGGTCCTGGAATTGAGCCCCACATAGGACTCCCTGCTCATTGGGAAGCCTACTTCTCCCTCTCCCTCTGCCCCTGCCCCCACTCATGCTCTCTCTCTCCCTCTCTCTCTCAAATAAATAAAATCTTAAAAAAAAAAAAGACTTAACTCTAAGAAAAAAAGTCCTTAAAATGTTTAAAACCCTGGTAATAATTATAAGGTATAAGTTTAAATTTTAACCATTAATTCCAACCTAGGTATACAGATAAAGTAGACCTAGCTGCCTTTTACGGTCCAGGTTCCTTTCACGAATGCTGTCCTAGAAGGGCAGATCCTTGAGTGCCCAGAGCCATCAGTTCTGAAGTCTAACCAAGGCCATTAAGAGCTCCCGGAGAGGTAACAATGAGGCAAAAACATCTGCCACTAGCCCTGAACACACAGTTGAACGAACAATTGAAGTTCTTTTTCCAAACTATTTTCAACTCTAAAAATGTTTTTTAATCACAAAAGTGATACATCCTTAATCTGTACAAATTATTGTTTAGTCCTATATTTAACAAAAAAATTAAACTTTTAAAAGGATATGAGGTCCAGCAATGAACTATGTGTCCTGTCATTCATACACAACTGGGCTACCATCTCTGCTCTGAGAATCTCATCATCAGACATCCCTAAAACAATTAAAAAGAAAATTAGTAAATCTGAATATACATAAATTATAAAGAAACAACTTACCACACTTTTTATTAAGCTGTTTTACCAAAAATGAGATGCTTCAAAAATTAAAGAGCAAAGACTGCAATGCCCCAAATATAACCAGTTTAACTAACCTACTGTTTGCAGCTCCCTTAAGTAAAGGGTTTTTTAAAGGATATTCTAAAAGGAGTAACAACTATACATCATGTCAAGAGTTTGAAACAATGTTTAAATATATCCAAATCCTTTTCTTTTTTCCATAAGACAGTTACTACCATAGGGAGAGGGGAGGAAAGGGAGAATAGTTAATACCCAAGCATTAGTATGAGTGCTTTTTACCTAAATGTAAACGAAGACTTAAAAGAATCACAAGAAATGTAAGAGCGCCTTCTAACATCGATCTCTCATGCTCTGCATCAAGTACTGTGTTTTGATGTTGTGACGCCATTGTCAACAAATCCACTACCTTAAATCTATAATAAGAAATATTTGAGACAGATTTTTTTAAGTTAAAACAAAATCAACTTAAATTCCAAATACTTCCTAATATCTGCCTTAATAAATTATGCTTACCTTTCAAAGACAGATGAAATAAAATAATCCGGGTCAAGTCTAGAAGCACAAACCTTTAAAAGACAAAAAAAAAAAAGACTTTATTTCTCAATATTGCTTTATTTCTTGTATTAATCATGTGGTTTGTTTGTGTTCTGTATCTTATGATGTTTTGACATGGGGGGTGCTTATAGACATGAGGAGAGACCACCCCTCTCTGGCCTACCTAAAAACGTAAATATTCCTCAAGATACTCCTAAAGACAGTAAACAACTACCTAGAAGTAAACCTCTTACAGGCAAGTCAATCACCCCCTTTATCTAACTCTCACACACCAAGTCAATATTCCCCCTGCCCTAAACCAACCCAGGGCCAGGTACCAGATGGATGGGGACAGCCCTGATGCCCCAAAGTCCACCAGAATTATTCAAACTAACCAATCCTAAACTGTTTCCCCTGCCCTGTCTTGCCCTTCCTATGCAAATGCCAAAAAAGGTTCTGCTCTAGGATTTCCCCCTTGCTCCTGCTCCTAACTCTTGACCAAAATCTGATGCTTCCCCTGTGTGGCACCACATGCCTCCTTCTCTTGGGAAATTTAAGTAATAAATTCTTTCAATAGCAATGACCTCTTTGTGTCATCATTGAGTCACCTCTATGAACTAAATCCCATGAGTACAAATGAGACACTTCTAAAGTACAATATCTGCATTATCACAAGTTGGCTTACCTGTAGTAAGTAAATGTCAGGGTCAATCATGGAATTACAGAAATGAGACTGGACATAGGTCATAGCTTGTCCTTTGATTTGTAGACCATTTCTTACCCACATATTGCTGTGGATTTCAGCAAGACTTGCCTAGTAAAACAAAAATTAAGTAAATTAGACAAAGAGGTCTTCTAAATTAAATCTTTATGAAAAACATGTTATACTGAACAATCATTTCAAAATATTTTATAACTTGATCATAGCATGAGCCTGACATTCTGCCCCATGTTCGTTTAAAATATTCAATTCAAATACATCTTTTGAAATTTTTAAATGCTCATTATGCTTTTATACAATCCCTTCTTTTGAAGTTTATACATGAATTAGTTTTCCATGATGATTCCTGGAAACATTTATTAAAAATTTTCAATGATGCAGAGAGCCTGCTTCTCCCTCTGCCTCTGCCTCTCTCTCTCTCTCTCTGACTCTCATGAATAAATAAATAAAACATTAAAAAAAAAAATTTTTCAATGAAGTCCTTCATGAGGAATCAATGCTACTTATATTTAACTCTTTCCTTAGCAAGAAAAAAAGTTACATAATGCTTAAAGAAACACTGGAATAAGCATAAAACAAAGCTGATTGTTCCAAACTAGTCATTTTTCAAATAATCAGCAGGTAAGAGAAGGTAAGATTAGAATGTTTTATAACATTAATGTTTAATTCTTCATGTATTTGTGTCCTGTATCAACTAAAACTAAGCACAGTCATAACTTCGTCTCTTACTTGTTCCTAACCCCCAGTGTTAAAGTTCAGTGATGATTAACAAATCTAAGATTGCCAGGAAAAACAAATTGAAGTGCAAGTCCCTCTACTATACATAAAAGGTTGGCCCACAAAATTATAGTATTAGAACTGAAAGTAACCATAGTGCTTATGCACGAAAATCCTCCTTTTCTCTCCTCTCATTTTCCAAATGGGGAAACTAAGAATCAAGTAGGTATGTTACCCCAAACAACATGGGTAATTAAACTGATGCAGTACTAATGCTAGAAATCTATTGGGTCTCCTGACTCTCAAAACAGTGCTAAACTGTTAAAAAAATGTTAAAAAACTTCCCTATAAGTAAATACAGTGAAAAGAATTCCTGGGGAAATTATAACTCAATGTAAGTCTCATAGAACAAAAAAAGACCAAAATATAATCTAGCAAAAATACTTAAGTTTAAAAAAACTTTCCAAACATTTTGGCTATAACAACAATGTAAATTTAAGACATAAAAATAAAATAAAGGACAACGTAACCAAGAAATTCAATTAAAAACTTTTTAAAAACCTGAATACATACTTGAATTTGGAGTGGGTGAATCATTAGTTTCATTAACATTTCCTGATCAGGTAAAACAGAATCCAAATCTAGTTCTTGACATTTCACAGCCTAAAAATTATGAAAAAAAAAAAGTTACTAATACTTAATTCCCAATATTAAAAAAAAAAAAAAACAACCAGAATTGTTGGACGATAGTCTTACCTTACTCAAAAACATAGCATAGTAACGATGAAGGGGCAGATGAAAAGTGACTTGGTTAGGTGCTGGCTGGAATAAAACAAAATCCACAAGTCAAAGAATGTTTTGCAGAAGTTCAAAGAAGATTTCAAAATGCTAAAACCACACTTTTACCTTGATTTATTCCTATACCTTTTTAATCAAAACTTAAACTTTAAGAAGATAGAGCTTTAAAAAACCACTATATAGATAAAATTAATTCCATTTTAAATGCCTAAATGCAAATTTCTGAAGGCGGAAATTATATACTACTCAACCCTGAGTCCTCTGAAGCATCTAGCACAGAATAAGTGATGGAATAGATTTCCCTTTACAGTAGCCTACTTGGGAATCTTCAAATGCATGCATACCAAACATGATGATAGTGATGAGAACAATAATCACAGCTGACCTTATCCACATTACCTCATTTAATCCTCAGAAGAACGCTATGGAGTAGAAACTATTAATGTTCTCATCCTATAAGTAGGGAAATTCAACCTTGGCAACCTAAATAACTTCCTAAAGTTAACAAATAGTGAACTGAAGAGCCAGTCTGGGCTCCACTGCTATATTCAGACTAGTAAGAAGCTCTGATCACAGTCCTAAAGTGAGGTACTGGTGAAGGGCTTGCCTATTGTTCCTTCACAAGGTGGGTAAGATGCTCCCCACATTGGCACTGAACACACACCCTCCACAAGAAAGCTTAGTACTGTATGTATCAAGGAACTTTGGCAGTCTTGTGAATATTATAAAAATTGTAATTTAAATCTACAAATCCCATGGATCATTCTATCACTATAGGGCAAAACTATACCACAATTGTCCTTCTTAAACAAATAAGAAAAATTAAAAAGGCATTATTTGTTTTTAAATGCTTTTACAAATATTTTCTCCATAAAATAAAAAAACTTTATAGAACATTCAATTACGCTAATGTAATATTGGTATAAAATTATAATACAGTTATAAAGAGTTGCAATATATCACCATCCCTGAGTTTTTTTCAAAACAAATATAATAACATCCTCCTCAACATGTGAATAAATGGCTATAGAAATTTGTTCTAATAAATAAAAGTTTGCCTTCCACAAAAAGGAAGGAATTTCTGATATATGCAACAACATGTAAGAAACTTGAGGACATTATGTGAAGTGAAATAAGTCAGTCACAAAAAGACAAATACTGTATGATTCCACTTATATGAAGTACACAGAATAGTCAAAATCATAGAGACAGAAAATATAATGGTAGTTGTCAGGGGCTGGAAGGGAAGGAAAATGAGGAGTTACAGTTTTAAAAAATGGAAAGTTCTGGAGATTGGCTGCAGAACAATGTGAATATACTTAACACCACTGGATTATATACTTTAAAATGGTTGATAGTAAATTTTATGTTACGCTTTACAATTAAAAATAAAAATAAGTTTGCTCCCACATTACTGTAATCATTTGAGTAACATATTCTATACTAACTAGCTAAATCAGAATCTCCCTCAATTTCCTCTAAAGGCATTAAGGACAGTGGTTAAGAAGAGACTCTCTAGATTTGCATGAGTTCAAACCCTGACTCTGCCACCTCTAGCTGTAAGCTGTGAGCAAGTTACTTAAACTCTCTGCACCTAAACGCCTGACCTGTAATGCAGAGATAATAAGCAGCAGGATTATCTTTAACTGTGAGAATTATCTTTAACATAGTACCCAACACATAGTGCTATGAACTACAAAGTCATGGACTCTATCTTGTCTTTCAAGGCTTTAACATTTCCTAAATTCACACTCTTCTTCAATGTTACATTCCATAATCCCTCCTTTTCTAATGTCACAGATTAGCCACTTGCTAAACTCTTCTTCCACTGCTTCCATATAAACTGGTGGTCGTCAGATGCCATTCTCCGCTTTCTACTCTTCTCCTTCTAGGTGACTTTATCCAGATTCACAGCTTTGACTGCCAACTCTATCAAGATGACTCCCAAATCTCAGCAGAAGTCTCACCCTTGAATTCCAAACCTTACATTCAAGTGCCTACTGAACATCATCACTAATATCCCATGCAAACCACAAATACTGTGGGTGCAAACTAAACTCAGCTACTTTGTCCTAAAACTCAATCCTCCTCAATGTTTCTTCACCAAATTCCTAGTAATTCAAATCTGAAATGTAGATTCCTTCATTCTCACAAGGCTCCAACATCTCATGAGCCACTAAATCATGTTTATTAGATTTTCTTAAATCTACCTCCTTCTCTGTTTCCACACTGTCCCTAACTAACCTCAGCTCAGGCCCTCAACATTTAGTGCCTAGATTTCAGTGGTAGCCCCTGCTTCTATTCTTACTCTCTGTGAGACACCTTTGTGGTATCTGCCTAGCTCACAACTCTCCCCATCTTCTCAGAACATCCCTCCCTACTCCATCTCCCAAACTCACACACACACACACACACACACACAGAATGGAGCGTGACAGTCAAGTTTATAATAGCCACATCTAACTGGAATCAGAGCAGGAGATAGCTAACCCAACCTGAACAGTAAGAAATAAGTTTTTCTCTTAAAAACTTCACGTTGGGGGGTGTCTGAGTAGCTCAGTTTGTTAAGCATCCAACTCTTGATTTCAGCTCAGATCACGATCTCAGTAGGGAGTCTGCTTGAGGATTCTCTCTCCCTCTTCCTCTCCACCAGCTCATGCGCTCGCTCACTCTCTCTCAAATAAATAAATCTTCAAAAATTTTATTAAAAATAAAAACTTGACATTGGATTCAGAGACATCCTCAGAACCTCAGAGTATGCTTGAAATTGTAATGTTAGGCAACCGTAGGAAGGTAACATTTCATCACATAGGCAAAGAAGCACAGAAAGCCAACATACAGTGGGGAAAGAAAAAATGAGGTAAGGCAAAGCAAAGGCCAAAGATGGGCGCTCCTGTTCAGCTTTCCACTCAGTTCCTAAGGTCCAGCTGCCATAAGATCCCTGAGATACCCCTCTGCACTCATAAGAAATTAGGCCTCCTCTAAATGAAGCTGCCTCAAGAATGGTTTTTCCTTGCATTCAAAAGAACCTTTAGTAACACGTCTCTCTATTTAAACCTCTACATGTTGCCAGGAGGTGATCTTCCCAAAACATTAATTAAATCTTATACTTCCTCCATTCACAATCTTTTCATGGCTCCCTATAGTTCTAATCTCCTGATAATCTTCTAACCCTTGAGAAGACGCTTACCTCTCCAGCTTCATCTCCTGTCACATAAACTCATGCACCACAAGTAGTATCCCTAATCCACCAACCTTCTGTGCCTTTATGCTGTTCCCTCTGCCTCAAATACTACATATCTCTTCTCCCAATGAATTAGCATATCTTTAAGACTTGGCTCAAATGACATTTCTACTAGGAAACATTTCCTAAATCCCTCAAGCTAAATCAGATACTACACTCTATTCTCCCCCATAGTACCTGGTCACAACTTTACAGAAGCACTGGAATCATATTAACCATTTATCTGTCTCCCATTTCCATAAATTAGGGACTGTTTCATCACCTATCTCGAGTGTTTTTTAAGTAGCAAACATTCAATAAATATTTGCTGGATGAACACATGTTCTACCTTCCCTCTAATCAAAGAACTCCAGTCAAACTACCCTGCCACGTGGGCGCCTGGGTGGCTCAGTTGGTTAAGCGACTGCCTTCAGCTCAGGTCATGATCCTGGAGTCCCTGGATCGAGTCCCGCATCGGGCTCCTTGCTTGGCAGGGAGTCTGCTTCTCCCTCTGACCCTCCCCGCTCTCATGTGCTCTTCTCATTCTCTCTCTCTCAAATAAATAAAATCTTTAAAAAACAAAAACTACCCTGCCACATACTCATAATCATTGCCCTACATGATATTCATGTATTTGAGGTTTCTTAAATGGCCTACGTTATTGGAAAATTTATTCTATCCTTTGTTTCTAATATGACTGTTTGATTTTGCTTAATTCAGTTCAAAAGATATTTATTTAATCTGTGCTAGATTACCCCAATAACTTCTGATATCCACTCACAAGGATGGTAAAAGAAATATTTATCACAAATGGAACATGTGCCTCGTAGTCAATTCTCATTGGCTAATACTACTATCTTCAATAAACAGATGAGGGGATGGATTCAGCAATGCTAAAAAAAAATTAAAAATAAAATAAAATAATTTTTTAAAACCTGTCTAAGGGGTATGTGGGTGGCTTAGTTGGCTGCAAGCCCAACTCTTGATTTCAGCTGGGGTCATGATCTCGGAGTCATGGGACTGGGCCCCATGTTCAGCTCCATACTTGGCGGGGAGTCTACTTGGGATTCTCTCTCTCCCTGCCCCTCTGCCCCTTGCTCTCTTTCTCTCTCTCCCCCCTCTCTCTCTCAAATAAATAAAAATAAAATCTTAAAAAAAAAAAGTCTAAGATCACATAGCTAGTTGGCTTGTGGAAGAGCCACAATTTATACTTGGGTCTGCTTGATTCTACAGCTCTTTCCACTGAAAACAGCCTGCACCACCGAAATACCACCAGACAAGGGGCACCTGGGTGGCTCATCTGGTTGAGCGTCCAACTCTTTATTTCAGCTCAGGTTGTGATCTCAGGATCCTGGGATTGAGCCCTACATCGGGCTCTGCGCTCAGTGGGGAGTCTGTTTATTCCTCTCTCTCTGCTCCTCCCTACCCCCTGCTCTCTCTTTCTCTCTCCCTCTCTCTCTCAAATAAATAAAATCTTTAAGAAAAAGAAAAAGAAATACTACCAGACAAGGAATTAAGAGATGTGGGTTCTAGACTCAGAACTACCAGTAATTTGTATGTAACTATAGGCAAGTCATTTAATATCTTTGCATCTCCATTTTACATCTACAAAAAAAATAGGGGGATAATACCTTCTCTACTTCACAGGGTTATTTTAGGAACAAATATGTCACAGCACCTTAAGAAACAAAAAACTTTAGGGGCGCCTGGGTGGCTCAGTCGTTAAGCGTCTGCCTTCAGCTCAGGTCATGATCCCAGGGTCCTGGGATTGAGCTCCGCATCAGGCTCCCTGTGACGCAGGGAGCCTGCTTCTCCCTCTGCCTGCCCTTCCCCCTGCTTGTGTTCTCTCTCTTGCTGTCTCTCACTCTGTCAAGTAAATAAATAAAATCTTTAAAAAAAAAAAAAGGAAATGAAAAACTGAAAATACCATAAAAAACATACTGTGTGATTCCTTAAGTTCTATACTTATTTTCTCTTCTATTAAAAATTTAAATTCTTTATAATATTCAATAAATTCCTAAAATATTTCTGTGTGAAAACCAAATCTACTATTTCCTTGAGTTCAGATGCTCTATATACCATACATGATTCTAACTGTCCTTAACTCCACCCCTGAGTTCAATCGTTAATTTCATGTTAAAATACTACATAACCCTGTCTGTAATAGAGTTTTCCCCTTCTTCAAAGTATTGTCTTAGTGATGTTACTATTTCAAATATACCTCCTAAGCTTCAAATACCAATGAGAACTGAAATGAGAGAAACTCCAGCTGAGTGACTAATCCTAGAGGGGGCAAAGAAGAATAAAACAGGTTGAAAGTATGGAGGCATAATCTGAATCTAATCATGGGACAAACCCAGACTGAGGAGTGTTCTATAACATAACTGAATTAGCTGTACTCTACAAAATAAGAAAGTGTTCCAGAAGGAGACTAGAGACATGATGACTAAATGCAACACTGGATTCAGAACAGGATGCTTTTGCTATAAAGGACAACACTGGACAATTTATAAAACATGAAGGAATTCTAAGTAATAATATATTAACGTTAACTTCCTAATTTTTATAGTTGTATCTGGTTGTATACCTTGTTTGTAGGAAATACACACTAAAGTATTTGGGAGTAATGGGCATCAAGTCAAATGGTTCGAGAAAACAAAGTTCTTTGTACTCCACTTCCAAATTTTCAGTAAGTTTGTGATTGTATCAAAAAAAATTTTTTTTAAAGAAAGGCAAAGAAAAAGAAAGAAAGAAAAACTCCCCCCACCCACACACATACACACAAAAAGACAGCAGGGGTTCCATCTGCCCAGGATTCAGAAATCAGATGGGGGAGTTGGAGTTGTCTGAAACATGGTCCTTCTTATACATATGGCATATTATGACCCACTTTATAAGAGGAATAAAAGGGGCTTCTGATAGGAAACTTCGCTGACTAATTACAAGCAAGCCCTTGTTTAATTCATATACTGTATGTTCTGTGCCAACTCTTCTTAACTCATTATTAATAACAATCACCTTGGTTCAAGCCCACAGGAGAACACTGACCATTAATGAAGATGTAACACCCTTTCCATTAATCTCCCCGATCCTATTCACATTTGCACTGTCACTTTAACCTCTCCAAATGAAACTAATTTTTACTCCTGAGAAATATGGAGACATATACACTTAATAACAGAAAAAGAAATTACGCCCTTCTCTAGGATATAAGCAAGTATGATTAGTACACTTCAGAATCTCCTAAATGTCGAAGAACTGATCTTCCACCTCTCCTTTTTTAAACCTAATGGTATTATCCTCATTCTGACTTCTTTCTCTTATCCCATGAAAAGATATTATTTTCAGTGTTAAATGAGATCTAACACTTTTTTTAAATGCCTCTATATATGTCAAAAATATACATACCTCATCTACGAAGTTAATAGCATCAAACCAGTCTTGAAGAGCTTCAAGGCAATATCTAACAACGTTTCGGGTGTATTCTTGAGTTTCCTAAAATAATAAGTTACACAAATTTTACACTATATAAATATGTATATTTTCAACTTCAAATTATATGTAATACATAAAAATAATGGTAAAATATATATATTATCAAAATAACCACATTTGCCATTTTAAGAAATCCTTTCACAAATTAACAGTAATGACCAGAGACAATTAGGAAAATTAAAAAACACAGCATGCTATGTTTTATATAATATATTCTTAAAAATGAATCAAAGCTGAAATAGTTTGTGATGCATATCAAATTCCATTCGAGGAGATTTCAAAAATATTTTATGTTCCTTAACATTTACTGTTTAATGAGTACAGTTTCTTTGGGGATGATGAAAATGTCTTAGAGATGAATGGTGGTGATGGCTGCCCAACACTGAGAATGTACTTAATGTCAATGAACTGCACACCTAAAAATGAAATTTTATATTATGCATATTTGCCACAATAAAAAATAAAAACAAACAGACAAAAAAAGGAGCACAGAACATTTAAGTACTATGAGCAGCCTGT
Organism: Mirounga angustirostris; assembly: GCF_029215605.1. NCBI lineage: Eukaryota > Metazoa > Chordata > Mammalia > Carnivora > Phocidae > Mirounga > Mirounga angustirostris. The sequence continues at coordinate 134,126,530 of NW_026991711.1, read as the reverse complement.
GAATATCTTAGCTTGCTAAGAAGAAAAGATAAGTGCGTACCACTCGAAGGTACTATGAAAGAAAGTTATAATGTTTTATGGAGAAATGGATCCACTGAAATAGGCAACTACTAAGTTAAATGGCAAAATAAATCATGATAGCCTCTCTTTAAAAAATAATAGTAATAACGGGCAAAGGATCTGAATAGACATTTCTCCAAAGAAGATCTACAAATGGCTAATAAGCACACGAACAGATGTTCAACACTACCAGTCATTAGGAAAATGCAAATCAAAGCCACAATAAGGTATCACTTCATACCTTGTAGGAAGGCTCTAATTTTTTAAATGCAAAATAAAAAGTGTTGGCAAGGATGTGGAGAAACTGGAACTCTCATACATTGCTGGTGGAAATGCAAAATGGCACAGCCACTTTGACGTTAAACAGAGTTACCATATGACCAAACAGTTCTACTCTCATATACCCAAGAGAATTAAAAACATAGGTTCACACAAAAACTTACATACAAATGCTCACAGCAGCATTATCCACAGTAACTAAAAAATGGCATTGACCCATGAATGGACAGGTAGAATGTGGTATATCTATGTAATGGATTACTATTCGGCTATAAAAAGAAATGATACACGCCCATAGTTGAACCATGAAAACATTATGCTAAGTGAAAGAAGACAAACACAAAAGGCCATATCTTGTATGATTCCACTTATATGAAATGCCTAGATTACGCAAATTCATAGAGACAGATGGGAGATCAGTGGTTTCCAGGGAATAAGAGGAGGTTGGGACTAGGAGGTATAAGGTTTCTTTAGGGGATGGGTGATTACTGGGGAATTTGTGGTACCAGCTGCACAGCTTTGTGAATATACTACAAGACTGAACTGAATACTTTAAAATGGTTAAAATATAGAATTTTAGGTTGTATAAATTTGAAATCAATCAAACAAAAATTTTTAAAGACTTTCGGGGCCTTAATGTATAATAAAAGTGCATTTGGGGGCCTTAATGTATAATAAAATAATGTATAATTATAATGTATAATAAAATGTAGCATCAAAGTCAAGTAGGTTAAAATCTTTAGCTACATATATAAATTACTGTGCCTTTAAAGAAAGCTAAAAGTCTCCCATTGCTGCCTTCTCCTTCACCCTGCTCAGTCTGCTGTCCTGTTAATTCTTCCTTAATATTATCATGTAGGTCCACTCTTACGTCCACTACCATCCAGACCAAATATCACTTATCTAATTTCCTTGCCAACAGTTTCACCATTTTAATCTATCCTATATGAAATTTATTTTATAAAAATATTATTTTATACATTATGTTCCTTATTTCTTACTGAAAAAAAATTAATGGCACTTTTAAGTTACCATAAATAATGTGTCATAACCAAACTAAAGTGGCAGATAAGTCACAGATAAAGAAACATTTAAAATCAAATGTGCTCCCATTTTATCAAGAGTTTGAGCAAAGGAGTATCATAATACCCTCTTGGTATAAGTATAAACTGATATGACCCTTCTGGAGAAAAATTTGCAAAGCATGTATCAAGAGCCTTTAAAAAGGTGACCAATTAATTCCATTCCTAAATACGGCATATTTAATAATCATGTCCAGATCATCTCTCTGCCATCTCTCACCACTAACACACCCACCCAAAAAAATGCATTGCGCATGTTGAGATACTAGTTTTAAAACCTTGTCAGTCTCTTTATCCATACGTAAAAATGGACATAAATGGACACAATACTATCTACCTCCTAGTACTGTGAAGGAAGCAAATGAAATAATGTTTGTAAAATGCTCTGTGTCATCATCTGGTACTATGTGTGACAAGCGGTTACGGGCTCCAAAGGGTCATGGCCAGACTACTTCCGTCAAGTCTGCAGTAACCTAAAGCTGCCACTAGATGGAGATTCTAGAGCTTATTTGTTCTGTTAGGAAGGCAAAAATTAGTAAGATTCTGGAAATGTGCCATCCCTTTATCCAATCTATCTGTTATCAATCTAGTATTGTTTAATTAGCCCCTAACATTTTCAAGAACCAAACAGCATTTAGGGCAATCATACAAAGAAAGTAAGCTATCAGGTGAAGTTCTTTTTATTGTTAATCCTTTAGTTTTATATCTTATAATTAGAGAACAGAAACAACGAAATAGCTAATTTTTTACTTTAATAGTCTTTCTTCTACCTTATATTTCTAAAACCCAACAACAGGGCGCCTGGGTGGCTCAGTTGGTTAAGCGACTGCCTTCGGCTCAGGTCATGATCCCAGGGTCCTGGGATCGAGTCCCGCATCGGGCTCCCGGCTCAGCGGGAAGCCTGCTTCTCCCTCTCCCACTCCCCCTGCTTGTGTTCCTGCTCTCGCTGTCTCTGTCTCTGTCAAATAAATAAATAAAATCTTTAAAAATAAAATAAAATAAAATAAAACCCAACAACAGTACTGCTAAAAAGCTCTAGATATTCTTGCTTTTAACAGACAATTACAGCAAAGTGGGAAAGAGCACAAGTTCTGAAATCAAATGCATTTGTTTTCAAACTTAGCTTCTACTTAATAGCTGTGTGAACTTGGACAAGTTATTTAACTTCTGAAAGAAAGAGATGATACTATCTACTGTATAAGAGATGCAATAAGGACTAGATAAGAATATAATGCAAAGAATATAGTGTGAAGAACAACATCTGGCAGAATGTGGGTGCTCATCAAGAGAATGTCTTACTTAGGAACTTAATACTCCCATAACTGAGAAACTACTCTCAGATTCTATGAGGACAATACGAACTTGTTTTCTCGATTCTCTTCACTTCTTAGGTTAAGGGAACCATAACACACTGCAATCCTGGCATTCAAAGCTAAAAATTAAACTACTGCCTAGAAACAATGAGTTCTCATTATCAGAGATAAACATAACCCCAACTTCATAATCCAAATTCATCCTAAATAGCTGTCAGAATAATCCTCCTAAAATACTGATCTTTTCATATTAACATCATATCAACCTCCCTGCTGCATCGCTGTCTTTTGTTGGCTTATGGGATACTGAGTTCCTCTGGTTTTTCTCCAGCACCCTTATCTCTGATGTCGCAATGTTAGGTCTTTCTTCAGGGTCCACTTCTCTCCCTACTTGATCTCATCCCACCCCCTGGTGACAAATACCATTTACATTACCAAGGTCTAAAATTTATAACCTTCGGCCTGACTTCGCTTTTGAGCACAAGACAAAGCAGTCCCCACACTCATTACTCTCACAGCAACCGGTTATTTTCCTATAGAGCACTTAAAAAATGAATCTGTGTTTACCTACTTAACCTCTATCTCCCCCATCAGACTGCCCCAGGAGAACAAGAACCATGTCTGTTTGGTTCAACACCCAAAACCCACGCATCTAGATAGTTTCTAGATAGTGTCAGGTATAAGAATAGCATTCAACAAGGTTTTTTTTAGTGAATGAACAAATGAAGTTCATATTATATGACAGTTTTCTTTATAAATGCTACAGCGGGAATTAAACAAAGTACTATGGGAACACTGAAACTAGAATCATAAACCTGACTGAAAGAACTTAACTGAGCAGATTACATATCAGCTGAGTAGCATTTCTGAAGAGCTAACACACTAGTGGTTCTTCACTCTGGTTAGAATCACTGCAAAGGTCCTTCTGCACATCAAATAAATCAAAATCTCTGACAGTGGGACTTAGGCACATGTATCCTTAAAGCTTCCAAGATGATTCTCATGTAAGAATAAACAAAGAATGAGAGACCATAAGCCAAAAAAGGGACTATTTGAACAAAAGCACAGGAATCAAGAGAGGACACCACATGTTGAAGAATGGTATTCAATCCAGTGAAGACATGGAGATAGACAGAGGGGTATAGATGGAAGATGAATTATGAGAGACAAGTTAAGGGCAAATGATGGAGGATCTTAAATGTCTCTATAGGAAACACAGATGTTGCCCTGTAGATAGATGAGA